>NW_004524590.1:10449605-10475141 GCF_000260255.1 Octodon degus | reverse complement strand
AAATATTACAAATGATAACAGAATTTCACTAGACAAAATATGAATTTGACAGTATTGTTGTATTGTGTAGAGTTGTCTTCACATCAGTTGTTCTGATTACCAGATATTTGCATGCAATTGGAAGGAAAAAAAGTTACAAGAAATTAAGAGAGAAAAAGGAAAAAATACCGTAAAAAGAATACAAAAAATTAAGCATTATCTGCTCCTCTCCACAGACCGGCAGAAACCAACAGTACAATTATCCAGACCATCCTGCTTGCATACATATGTGTATCTTTCCCCTCCTCCCTCTCTGGTGCTTTTCCTCATCTCAGTAATTCTTTCCTTTTAAACGGATTTATTCCCCTTTCACAGTATCTATTGTATTCTTCAGACTTTGTTTACTCTTTCATACTCTCATACTAAGGAGACAGTACGATATTTAAGTGCCTCATATTTTAATTAATAAAAATTTTAATATACTTTTTCTAACTTAATTTACTTTCATTTTTGATAAGCACAGTATTTTAAATTACTAGTTTATAAATCACATTAATGGGGTGAGCCATGTAGAGAGATAAATTTCATTAGTTACTTTGAATGGTCAACCAGCATCTGCATGTTTGGTTACACTGTTACTGAATAATTATACAAAATAGGAAATATATTAACTAAAAAACAAAGTGGGTGGGGGAGATAGCTCAGTAGAGTAAGTGCTTGCTTGGCAAGCACAAGAACCTGAGTTCAATCCCAAGTTCCCCCAAAACCCAGAAAAAACTTTGATTCTCTTTTCTCTTTGATCTCATACACCTGACAAAATGATTACCCAGTTTTTCAACAGTCTTGTAACCTGGGCTTGAACAACCTTTTAAAATAAAATTCTGATGAAAACATTATCATTTTTAATTTTTATTTTTTTATTTCTGTGTGTGTGTGTGTGTGTGTGGCCAGCTCAGCCCACCAGGGGGCGGGGCTGGCTGGCATGTGGTGCTGGGGGATTGAACCGCGGTCCCTGTGCTTTGCTAAGCTTGTTCTAAGTAGGTGCTTTAGACCACTGAGCCATCTCACCAGCCCCAAATGGAATAAGGCTTTTTTTTTTTTTTTTTTTTTTTTTCTCCGAATGCCCTCAGGGCTTGTTTGGCTGGCTGGAGAGTTGTGGGGATCGAACTAGAGCCACCTGAGGCTGACAGCTTGGTGGAAGCAGCCACTTAAAGGACTGAGCTAGGGCCAGGCCCCCGACATTATCATTTTTAGATTGACTGGATATTTATTACTGTCTGTGGTCCACTTTGAACTTTGGCGTGTAATTAAGCCTTTTCCTTATAGAGGAAAATTAACTGGAAAAATATATTTCTGATGGAATAGGAAGTCATATAGAAAGCATTTATCGTCTTTTCAAATTGTAGGAAAACTTAAACTCTGTATAAGTTCTTACGTTTTATAGTTTGAAGATTTATACTGTTTTAAGGTAACAGAACTTCATTATAGGCCTGCCAAATAGCTCAGCGGATTAAAACGCCTGCTTAGGCAGATGCAGGCAGTGCGTGCTCCACCCCCAGGGCACACTGGGCATGGTGGCACACCAATCCCAGCACTTGGGAGGCGGGAAAACAGATCACTACAGTTCTGATCAGTGTAGTGAGACCCTGTAGACGCTGTACTAAATACATTTTTTAAAAAAATTATACACAGCCTAAACTATTTAATCTAGCCTTTAAAACCAACTTTAGAGATTGGTTTTATCCCATAAATCCTTTCTGTGAGCCTTCCCAGGGCTTCAATATTGGGCTGTTGGTTTTACAGTTTGTCAATAGAAGGCATAAGCAGAACTAAATATTCAGAGCATGATACAGTGGTCCCTGACTTGTCGCAGAGGCCACGTTGCAGACACCCCCGCATTAAGTGAAAATCAGCAAAGTAACGATGTTATATTTAGTATTTATATATATTTTAAGGCTTTATAAACCCCACACTCTTCTAAACCTTTCCCACACTTTAAAAAACATTTCTCATGTTCTTAACCATTTTCTAAACTCAAACCTGTGTGACTTTTAACAGCATATGTGTACTGTATGGTACCGCAAAATCCCACCATATATCAGAAAATCCACAATAAATAATTTAATAGTTTTGGGAACCCTGTGAAACCATGAGTCCGCGAAAGTCAAGCTGCAAAATATCAAGGGACTGTTGTATTTTTTGATAGGTTTTATTTTATTATTTATTATTTATTTTTTATTTTAGGGAAGGGTTTACAGGGTGTTCAGGGTCTCACTACTAGATGAGACCCATGGTGATTCTCCTATTTACAGCCTCCCAAGAGCTAGGATTACAGACAGGTGCCACCACACCCAGTCTCAGTTGCCGGCTCAGCGCACCCCGGGGGCAGGGCTGGCACAGCAGGCCCACCCCCAGTTTTTTAGTTTGTGAGTTTATCATTATATATAAAGGGATGCTCAAACTTTTCACGTACTTCTAAATATGAATTGATACATGTCTTAAAATAGCTCAGCTCCTGACTATTAATCCTAAAATCATTTACTGTGCTTACAAATACCCTGGGTTTGATCCATAGAACTGTGAAAAAAAAAAAATTATGGTTGTGAATGTTAGTACATCTGGTGGGGGAGGGGATGTCTTTTAGGGAAGGCTGTGAGTCCTTCATAATGACCCTCCATCTTTCTTTGGGACCTTGCCCTGTGGCAAAAAATAAACTGGAGAAGTCAAGACTGATGTAGTACAGAGTGACAGTTTAAAGTATGACAAATGCAGAGGAAGCAGAGCAGGAGCTGTCTTAGCAGTGGAGTGGTGCTGCAAGATGTGTCAGGACATACTGTTTTGTTGATTGGTGTGGGCTAGGCCATTTATGGTCTTAGCCTTTGTTTCTGGGAAGGGGACAAGGTCAGCATACAGTAAACGCGAGTGACACTTTCCTGAAGGATATAGGAGGGTACGTTTCTTTTAAACACATGGTAAACAGCTAAGTATGTGGCGAGTTTACAATGTTACTCATCCGGGTTTTGTCCTGTGTTTTTATGTTCTTCTCATCTGCCCAACAAGTATGATTAAAGGCCCTGTTATTTCTATAGTGAAACCAGAGAGGCATAAGGAGTAACAAAGTTTTCTCGGTCTTTTAGAAAATCCTATGGCTTGACCTCTGTTAACTTTAACATTAACCTTGAGATCCGAGGTCAGACACTGATACAAAGCCTTGGATGTATCGTAGCAGAATCTTCATAGAAGTATGGCAAGATTATAACTGAAGAGTAAGACCTTCGTTTTATGTTGAAGTGACTTATTTATAGTAACTGTACTTCTGAGTCAATATTAAGTGAAAAAAATCACACCATGGTGTCTCTTTTTTTAAAAAAATGGTATGTTTGTAAATTGCTTTTGAGTGAAACAGTTGGAGCAGAAAAAAACAACGTAGAGGAAGAGTTAAGTCTGCATGGTAGTGAAATAAAATTTGTCTGTTTTATGGATTTTCTCATGCTTTAGGGTTTCATATCAGATTGCACATTGCTTACCTGAACATGTGAAATCTCAAGTGCTCCAAATGAAATTCTGTGGGCATAGGTGGCACCACAAGTAGAAAATTCCCCACCAGGTCTCATGTGATAGGTTGTATTCAAAAGGCAGGTGCTCTAAAATGCACAGTTGTATAAAATGACCTTCAGGCTATGTGCATAAGGTATGTATGAAACATAAATGAGTTTCATGTTTAGCCTTTAGTACCATCCCCAGGGTGTCTCATTTATACACAGATCTCCCAAAACCCAAAACACTTCTGTTCCCAGGTATTTTGGATAAGAGATATTCAGCCTGTATTGTGTGTGTTCTTCTTACTGGTGTTTTTAAAATGGTTATACATTTTTCTGGAGCCTTGAGGAATTCACAACCATGGCATTACCCTGCCTCTATTCTGTACTTTATGCCCAAAGGGTCAGTGATAATAAATTCTAGATTAGAGAAGTAATTAACGCCCTCCAGGGTCACATGCTAGTGTGCTAATTAATGCGTTGGCTAGTTTTATGTAACAATTTCAGCACCTTATATTAGGTTCATTATGTTGTTTAACTGTACTTTTATAGATGGGGAAACCTAAAGCGTGATGGAGCTAGGGACCTTCACTCATGAAAATAAAGGAGCTCTTAATTAAAATTTTTTTATAGTAAAAACATGTCACAGGTGTTTACCTATCTGAGTACAGTCTAACTTGTAAGATTTTATATTGTTATAATCATAACACTTTAATCACTTATCAGTCCAATTATTTAAATATAATACACACTGGGGCCAGGGAGATGGCTCAGTGGAATAAGCGCTTCCCTGGCAAGCGCAAGGGTCTGAGTTCAATCCCCGGTTCCGAAAAAAAAAACAAGAAATATCTCTCTGGGGCTGGTGAGATGGCTCAGTGGTCTGAAGCACCTACTTAGAACAAACTTAGCAAAGCAGAGGGACCACGGTTCAATCCCCCAGCACCACATGCCAGCCAGGGCCGCCCCCTGGTGGGCTGAGCTGGCCACACACACACACACACAAAAAAAAAAAAAAAAAAAAAAAAAAAAGTATATTTAAAAAAAAAAAAAAATACACACTGCCTGATTCAGGGTGAACTGTTAAGTGATTAAATGAATTTACAGAGGAAAACAGGAACTTCATTTGTTCCACATGTGAAGTGTATTAATTTTTAAAAGCAGTTTATATACATTCTAATTTATTATTAACAGTTTGACTCACATCTTTTTTTTTTTTTTTTCTGCGCTTGTCGGGGAAGTACTTATTCTACTGAGCCATCTCCCCAGCACATCTTTTTCTTAGCTTAAAGTTTTAGTCCCTCTTCCATATTGAGAATGTTTAATACTTATGTGGATCTTTATTATTAAAGTGGTCCAGAACGTAAAAAGCTCTGTGTAAGCATATCAGTATATAAAAGGGAAGTGTTTTCTAAATGGAGGACACAGTTATCTCATGTCGTGGCCCAAGACAGTGAACTGAGTTTTCCTTAATTGTAGTAGTCTCTCTCATTTAGAAGACTTAGTATTAGCTGTGCTATCAACAATTTTTTTAGCCTTTTTCCCTTTTGTATAACCTGAAACCATGATTTCAGCATTTCTTTTGCCAAAACAGTGAGAGGCAGAGAGTGGAGAGCATGACCTCTTTGGGTTTCAGAAGGAAGGAAAGTATTGTGGAGATAACTGGCTTTACAGAGAATATTAACCCTTCGGCTTTGGTCCCTTTTACTTTCATTGCATTTTCAAATGCAAACTGCAAAGGTTAGAGATGGTTGTCTGCTAGGAGTGTAGCAGTCTCTGACGATGAAAGCAGTAAAGTTGAACCATGGTACTTTTAACTGTTTTGGCTGGACAAACCCTATTTCCAAATTATAATGTTTTGCTTCAACAAGTCTTTATTTTGTGTGTTTGCCATTGAGTATTGGGCTTGAAAACAATAACATGTTAGCATTAATTTGTTTTTTAACCTTAGGTATTGGGGCTTGTATATGGCTTTGCTAAAGTGGAACATTGTGCCAATAACACTCTCCTGCCACATATTTCTTTCCTGTATTTTAATATAAATTATACCATATTGTCAGTTATATCTTACTTTGGAATTCTTGTGATAGCTTGCATATGAGATGCTTTTGCATAAGGGCTGGAATTTGAAACATTAACATTAGTGGTATAGAAATGAAAATGTGTGAAGCATGTCACTTTTAGTGTAAGATACGTTAGCTTCATTCCTTTAATCCTTGTCTATTGTACACTTTGGCTCGTTGGAGCTTTTTGGGGCGACAGAAGTAGGGGATAGCCTTCCTAAACTAGTAAAGGGATAAAATTTTAAAGACATTGATAAAAGAAAAGATTTCTGACACTTATTTTTAGTTGCCTTGTTTGTTTTTGGTCTTTTTTTTAATTTTACTGTATTGTTTTGGTTGAATTGTTTTTTAGGGAAGGTTAATTTTTTTGGTTTTGGTGCTGAGGACTGAACCGAGGGCTTCCAGCTTACTAGGCAAGCATTCTACCGCTGAGCCAAATCCTCAGTCCCTTGATACTTATTTTTATACTGAAGTAGAAAAACAAGTTCCTGAGGGAATTGTTCTCACAATTTTTTTTTAATTAATTACTGAAGCCTGTATTCCTTATAAGCAACTGTGGCCTCAGTTCTAGGTAGTGCTACTTCTGCAGTTTGATCTTGATGGCTGGCCGCTATTGTGTTTATACTGGCTTGTAAGAAAGGCCTCTGAGGGCTGGTTAGATGGCTCAGTGGTCTAAAGCACCTACTTAGAACAAGCTAAGCAAAAGCACAGGGACCGCGGTTCAATCCCCAGCACCACATGCCAGCCAGCCCCGCCCCCTGGTGGGCTGAACTGGCCACACACTAAATAAATAAATAAATAAATAAATATTTAAAAAAAAAAAAAAAAGAAGAAAGGTCTCTGACTGAGAGAGCTGTGTTCTATAAGGGTTGTGACTCAGGGTTCCCTGAGTGCTGCTGTCTCCTCTTAAAAGCAGGTTCAACAGTTGAAATTCTTATTTTTTGTTATCGTTGTGAAAGGAAATTTTGATTTAACTAATTTTAATAAGGGAGAATTCAGATATACCAGTGTAGGATTTGAAAGAACGTACATAATCTTTGTTACAGCCCCTGTGTACAGACATGCTTCCTAATCATTGTCAGTAATAAGTGAAAAATATTTTAAATGTCTATTTAAGGAGTAGAGTAAAAGAATTAAAAATAAGAGATGATAATAGGTGATTGTGGGCTTGATTTATCTTGTAGAACTAGTACAGTAGAATTGAGAAATTGCAGAAAACATCACAGGATGTAAAATGTCACTAGATACATACCATTACCCAGATGAGATTCTTCAAACTACATTTGTAGCCCAGCCATTAATTAGTTTCAGGTATTACATTCTCAATTAATAAGCTCTTCTCTAGAAATTTGGGAAGACCTAGGTTTAACCCAACTTTGTTTTATTTTTGGGGGGGGCACCATCAGCAAAACACTTGGAAATGTTTAGAACGACCTAGGAATATTTGGGTACTGAATATTCAGGTTATCTTTTTGGAATTGTACAAATCCTGTTGAACCAACAACACTTAAAAATAGTCTTTCAGTTGATTGGAAAAGCATTGAATTACACTATCAGCTTGAAGAATGTGGATTTGGTAAGGTGATCTGGAGAATTTATATCTTTAATGAAAGAGTCAAGGAGTGTTTTTTAATTTACCTAATTATTGGTTAAACAGCTGTTGGAGAACCTTTTTAGTCCTTGTGATCTTATTGCACATACTTATAATGACTCCTTTGCATGTATCCTCAAGTGTCTTGGCCTTCTCCCGTTCACATCTGCTTAAATCCCACTGTCTACTGTGCATGTTGATGGTGAAAGATGTCCAACCTGATATCTGAGATCCTTTATACACTGCCATTGTCTTATCATTAAGTGTATTTGCATCTGGATGTCTATCTGTTGCTGTAGGTGAACTGTCTGCCTATCTACTAGTATGTTGCTTCTCCATTATTACTCAAGAAAACCATCCCCTTTCTTCCTTATCAGCAGTTTTTCCTGTCTGTTAAAATATTTTTACCAGCACAAAACATCCTACATCTTACATCATTTAAAAAGAAACTGTTGAAACTACCTGCTCCTCTGCCTGTTCCATTTATTTCAGTGATAGCTAATCTCTTCAAAGACTTGTCTGTACCCATTGTTGTACTCACTGCCTCCTTTTACCCTTTTAAATCTGCTCTAATCAGACTTTGTCTCTAACACAAACAGACTGGGTATGATTCTGCAGATTGTATCATTCACATATTTTTGACAATGGCTTTCCAGCAGATGGCACTAAGTATCTTACTCTAATAGAATTGTATGAAAATTTTATAATATATGGAGGTCCATTGTTTATATAAAGACTCTGCACGGACTGGTGGTATGCTACCACTTCAGTGGAGTAGTTTTGTTAAGTGACATATGATCTGTAGTTCTCATCCTATAATCAATTTTCAATGAGTTCTTTGACATTTAAAACAATTGCTCACTTCCTGAGACACTTTCCTCACTAAGCTTAGGAATACTACTCTAGTTGTACTAAAACTTATCTGGCCATCACTTTTAGTCCCCTTTGCTAGAGCTTGGACCTTTTCTATAATATATCATTCTCTTTGTAATGTCATGTAATGTTAAGGATTTTACCTGCCATCTATATACCAGTAGTTTCTGGTTTTTATGAGCAACCTGAACCTTTTATTTCCAGACTTAAATATCGCACTGCCCTTTGGACATTTCCCATCTATTACAAACATTTCATTTTAAAAAATCTTCATTTTGAAATGATGTTATTCTTAACAGAACTATTGTAAGGACAGTACTATCAGCTCCCAAATAATCCATCCTAATGTTAAAGTTAATGACCTACCCAGCAATAGTGTATATAGAAACTAAAATTTTGATTATTTTTCTCTGAGTATGCCTGGTATGCTTGACTTTCATTCAGTCAAATGTGTATGGAGTGCCTGTTCTGGCTTCTGATGAGACAGGAGTAACAGAATATGTGCTGTCCTTTGATGCACCTGACAATCTATTGAAAAATATAAAGATGACTTGTAATACAGCATATATAAGATGACACGAAGTAAGGGCAGGAGAGATAAGAAATGCCAAGAGGATTGGCACAGTTATTCTGCAGAATACAAGGAAAGACTTCTTGAAAGGAAACATGAATAGTTTGGGATGAACAATAATATAGATCCAGGGGTTGGGGATTTAGCTCAGTGCTAGAATGCTTGCCTAGCAAGCTGGAAGGACTAAAAGACTGAGGTTCAGTCTTCAGCACCAAAAACAAGAAAAACCTCAACCAAAAAACAAACAAAACTTATACACGAAATTAGAGATCCAATGAAGAAATAGTATTTGGGCAGCATTAAAAGTACAAAGACCGTAGTCAAGGTCACACACACTTGAAAAAGTAGATGAGTCTTTAGAGGCAAATGAGCAAGAAGAGCTAAGCAAGACAGAAGATAAGAAATGGGAAGAGCGTTGTGTGAGGATTTGGGGTTTTAGTTGGAGGTGGAGGTACCAGGAGGTGTGAACAGAAGAATATCCCTGCTCTCAGTCTATCCAGAGCTACCACTTACCTGGCAGTGTAAATCATTAGGCAGGAAGGGCCCTACGAGAGTGAAATTAGGCAGCTTCCTGTGTTTACATCAGTTTTGCAGTGGTACATAGAATGAGGAGCATTGGATAGCCAAATCATAGGCTGAGTAGTCTGTAACAGGAAATTTTAAAGTAGCACAGGCAAATATAGTTGAAGAATGATACATTTCATTAGAGTGTAAAACTCAAGATGTTATAATATGATAATGAACACTTGAGTACTCCCGTGCCAGAGGTATAGTGTAAATACTTATTCCAGGGAATTACATAATGCTTAGCTCTGTAAAGTAGGCTGGCACAGAAATGATACGTAACTTGTCCTAAGTCACACGATGACTACGTGGTGAGACTGAGCTTCACTCTCTTCACAGCTCAGAGTCCTGCCTCAGACAGTCCAAGCATGGGACCTGGAGTATGAAGAGTGAAAAGGAATGTAGTAATGGCTCTCCTTTAGAAAAGTAGTTAAAGTGTCAAGGTTGAGTGCCAGGGCTGGCAAGATAGCTCAGCGGACTAAAGTGCGTGCTTAGGCAGATGCAAGGACCAGAGTTCGATCCCCAGTGTGCTATGCCAGCCCTGCCCCGGGGACACACTGAGACGTAATTGAGGCTGGGCATGGAGGTGTGATCCTGTAATCCCAGCTCTTGGGTGGCTGTAAACAGGCGGATCACTATGAGTTGGATCTACATAGTGAGACCCTGTAGAACTTTAGACCCTGTACTAAGTACATTAAAAAAAAAACACCCTCTAGGTACGTAGGAAGACAACTGATTCAGTGTATATAGGTAAATGTCCATGAAAGGAAGAAAATGAGTAGAAGAATATTTTACCTATTTGCACATTCTTGAGAAAGACATTATGAAGTATCACAGGTTAGAAATGAAATGTTAAATTACATTTTAAAAATTAAAGTGTATAGTTGCATGGTTTCCAATATATTTATTATTAATATTATTGCTGTTTTTAATGTATTTAGTTGGACTGTGTGACCGGCTCAGCCTGCCCTGGGAAGAGGGCTGCCGTGGCATGTGGTGCCTGGGATCAAACCACAGTCCCGAAGCTTGCCTAAGCAGGCGCGGTAGTCCACTAAGCTATCTCGTCGGCCCTTTCAGTGCATTTATTAAGGTGTATAGTCATCACCATCTTAATCCCCAAACATTTTATCCCAGAAGCAGCTGTAAATTTATTGAGTTACTCCCATTACTTCCTCCCCATAACCACTAGCAAACCCTAGTTTACTTTTTACCCCTGGATATTCTGCTGATTCTTGAAATTTCCTCTAAACAGAATAGTGTTACGAGGCCTCTTTTTGTCTGACTTCTGTTGCTTGGAATGTATTTAAGGTTCTTCCATATCATAGCATTTATTCATACAGTCATCTCTTGGCTGATCACAGATTCCAGCATAGCCTGTGCAATTTATTGAGACCCTGTCTTAAAATACAAAAAGGGCTGAAGATATGGCTTATTATTTAAAAATTAGGTAAAGAACCGGCCACATAGCTCAGGAGATTAAAGTGCCTGTTTAGGCAGATGCAGGGGCTGGGGGTTCAACCCCCACCCTTCCATGCCAGCCCCACCCCTGGGTGGAGCTGAGACAGCAGTTGAGACTGGGTGTGGTGGCACACACCTGTAATCCCAGCACTTGGAAGGATGAAAAACAGGAGGATCATACAAGTCTGATCTATGGAGTAAGACCCTGTACTAAATACATAATTTGTGTGTGTGTGTGTGTGTGTGTGTGTGTGTGTGTGTGTGTGTGTGTGTGTAAAATAGGCCAGTGAGATAGCTCAGTGATCTAAACCACCTGCTTAGCAGGTGAGGGACTGTGGTTCAATTCCCCAGCACCACATGCTGGAGCAGCCCTGCCCCCAGGGCGGGCTGAGCTGGCCACAAAAAATAAACAAAATTTAAAAAATAAAAATGTATTTTAAAATCGCAAGTTTATGTTGAAAATTTATTTCAAGACAGTGCTTGGGTTCTTTTTAGTCTTCCTCAGCTTCTTATACCTGTCTCCCTTGTCTCATGGTACAAACTTAGCTCCCAACAGTATCAGCATCTGCATAAATGATCACTTGTACAGTGTAAGCTGACTTCAGAAATAATATACCCATACCACTTTGCGCGGAGGAGCTACCAAGTAAAATTCTGTTCTCCTTGAATATCTCCTTTCTTAGACTTCAGTAGTTAAAGTACTGTGCTTAAAATTTATTTGGTTAGGTTTCATCTCCATGTGATTATGGTATTCATTTGGAAAATGCATTTTAATTTGTCTAGATATTGCTTCATTGGGGATTTTGAATTTGCCCAGCAAAATGAGAGTGCTCATGGATTTACCACCAATGCATTATCAAGTATTGAGATTCTTGTCAATCTGAAAAATAAATGGTATCTCAGTGGGGTTTCCCTCTTAGAGCTTTATCTAGATACACTGGATGCTGGGGATATAGCTCAGAGGTAAAGTATAGGGGGCCGGGGAGACAGCTCAGTGGAATAAGCACTTCCCTGGCAAGCACAAGGGCCTGAGTTCAATCCCTGGTTCTGCAAAAAAAAAAAAAAAAAAAAAAAAATGCTCTAAGGCATGTATGATATCAGAGGTAAAGTATGTAGGCTTCTCATTGAGCTCAGGGTACTGGATTCAGTCCTCAGTATCAAACAGCCAATAAAATATTTGATGGACTTGACTCACATCTGTGAAGCACGATCATCAGAATTAGTGTTCAGTGTAGGTTCCACTTAAATGTCTATTGTGAATGTTTCATATTTAAGAGGCTGTTTCGTACTTAATGACTTGTTCTTGTCTGTAATTTAATCACCACCCTTCCTTGTCGATACTGGGGACTAACCAAAAGACCTGAATAACTGAGCCATATCCCTGACTCTTAAAATTTTGTTTTTGAGTCTTGCTCAATGATCTAGGTTAGTCTCAAACTTAAGATACTCTTGTCTCAGATGCTGGAATAGTTGCAATTGTAGGCATTCCAAGTTTTGGTCTCCTACCTTTCTAAACAGGATTGTTCTCTGTCTCTTCTCTAAGAAGCGATGTATACATACTAGGAATACATACTAAGAATCTATTACATAAGTTGGAAATGTATTTTCAGTTTGTGATTTGTCATCTTTTGGTTCTGTTTTTTTTTTTTTTTTTTTTGCTATCCTATACAAATTGTATAAGCAGATTGATCCATCTTTTTCTTATAGTGGTTTCTGTATTTTAATAGTTAAGATGATTTTTCTGTCATAGTTTAGAGGAATTCAGCTTGGCTTCTAGCACTTGGATAGGAGGATTTAATTTTCATATTCTGTATTTGAATTTCAGATCCATTTACCGTTATCAAGGTGGAAGTATTGAAATCTGATTTTGTTTTTCTGGATGGCTTTCCAGTTACGTTGTACTGCATTGTTTTGTTTTTTGAGACAAAACCTGGTGAGCTTGAATTGCCTGGGCTGGCCTTGAACTTGTGATCCTTCTGCTTTAGTCTCGAGTGCTGGGATGACAGACCTGCACCAATATACCTCACTTAACACTACTTTGTAAGGACTCTACTTTCTAAGGACTTCATTTTGATGAGAACTAGATATCCACAGAGAAAAGAATGAAACTGGAAGGGGCCAGGGAGATGGCTCAGTGGAATAAGCACTTCCCTGTCAAGCGCAAGTGCGTGAGTTCAATCCCGGGGGGGGGGGGGGTGTGAAACTGGAACTCTGTCTCATAATACATAAAAATAATCTCCAAATGAATAATAGACCTAAGTTGAATGGCTAGGACTATTAATATCTTCACAGAGACCGTAATGCTGACCATGAGTCAGGTAATGATTTATTTGGATGACACAAAAAGCACATATAATGAAAGGATGTATAGTTAAGTGGAATTCATCAGATAGTAAGCATTTATATTTCAAAGGATACCATCAAGAAAGTGAAAAGAACCCAGAGTTGGAGATGTCTAGAACTTCCCTTGCATTCTGAGGAATGACTTGCTTCTGCCCTCCGTTTTCCCAACTGTTCTTAGATGACTGCAGTCCTTTTACTCAGTGGCCACTTGTTTATCTGTTTCCATTTTTTCTCCCTCTTTCTGTACTTTGAGTGAATATGCTTTTGTATCCCTACACTGTCACTTCAGGATTGTTTTATGAGAAAATAGTAGAAAGTAAGAGATGTACTCAGTGTTTAATCCCTGTCTTTTTGGGAAGATGCAGAGTCAGTATCTCTTCTCACCAGCTGGCCATTTGGGTCTCTTTCTCCTTCTGGAATTCCGTATGCCACAGCTTTCCATCTATATCAGTTTCTTATCATTAATATTTATCATGTCTATTACCTTCTTGATGATTTCCCTAATATTTCTTGATACGGTGATTTTTTTCCTTCAACTTCTAGTCTACCATGTCCTTTTGTGTAACTTACAGACTCAATTTCTTATTTTTCAGAATCTAGTCTTTTAGTTTTATGTCCTCATTTCCTAGTTCACAGATTATAATCCCACCTTTATATCTTTCAGCACACTTAATATACTTACTTTATATTCCTTTTAGCAGTATTGTCCTTTTAACTTCCTTGGTTGCAAATGCTCTTGTTGCTTGGTTTGTTAGTTGTTTAGTTAGCATCAGATTTCTTTATGTGTTTTACAATTTTTAGTTCAACCTGTCTTGTTTTTAAAAAGCTTGTTTTTAGGGGCTGGGGAGATAGCTCAGTAGAAGTGCTTGCCTGGCAAGCACAAGGACCTGAGATCAATCCCCGGTTCCATCAAAAGAAAAAAGCTTGTTTTTCCTTCCTGCCTGCCATGTTCCTCCTTCCCTGTAAAGCAATTTTAAAATTTCCTAAATACTGTTTATGTATGCAAAGCCTGTTCCTCTTCTCCCTTTCTAGCCCGTCCTTTACAAGCATAAGAACCATCTTATTATTTTATATTTGAAACATCCTTTAGGTTCCAAAAAGTCTTATTCTGAGCTTATGGCCCCTTTGCCCATTCTCAAAACCCTTAGAGGGGAATGGGAATGGGAGTTGTTCTCCCCTCCCTTTCTCCCTCCCTCCCTCCCTCCCTCCCTCCTTCCCTTCCTCCTTCCCTTCCGTCCTTCCTTCCCTTCCGTCCTTCCTTCCCTGCAGTATTGGACATCAGACCCTTGGCCTCTCGCACCATAGGCAACCACTGAGCTGCATCCCCAGCTTTTGTTCTTTTAGTTTTCATTTTCTCTTTGTAAAATGTTTCCCAGAAGTCTCATGTTCAGGGGCAGAACTTTCAGGTGAGTGGATCATGAAGGCCTTGACTTAGATTAATCCATTGATCAGATCATTGTTTGATAGCACGAACTTAATTTGTACCACAATTCTAGAGAAGATGGCTATACATGTGTTTGTCACCTGATGCAGAGTTTGCAAACAAAAACAAAATTTTGCCAAATGCCTCTGTCCACAAACAGAAGCATTCCTGAGCAAGGTACCACTGTAATGGAATCAAAGATGTAGGGCCTTATTGAAAGCAGTGGGTGATAAGGTGTGACCTCTGGGACCATGTCATGTCCCTGACTTCTTCCTTGGCTTTCTCCTTTTCTTTCTACCTCTTGGCTGCCATGAAAGCAGCCTGCGCTTCTGCCTCGATGTTTCTGCCAGCCCCTGAAACCATGAGCCAAACCTTTCTTCCTTTGTTTTTCTCAGGAATTTGGTCTCAGCAAGAAATCTGACTCAAATACTCCTATACAGTGGTGCTTGCTTTCAGGATTGAAAGAGGAAGAAAGGGAGCAAAGACTGGCCTGAGTGGTGCTGCAGTAATCCAGCAGCGTGTTGCAGCCTCTGTGCAGGTGGCGGCACTCCCGTGCTCCTGTGAGCCCACCCTGTGGAGGCCCTCATAGAACCTTTGCTTCCTGCCCTCAAGGACCCTTTTACTTCTTGAGTCTTGTGACCTGAGTACAGTTTTTAGGTCCTCAACTTAGTCTGGCTCAAGGAAGGTATACATATTCCCCGCCCTTTTTTTTTGTGGCCAGCTCGGCCTGCCCTCGGGCCGGGGTTGTCACGGCGTGTGGTGCCATGGCCAGAGCTGCAGTCACTGCATTAGCCTACGCTTGCCTGAGCAGGTGCTTTAGGCCACTGTGCTATCTCGCCAGCGATTCCCCAATTTTTTTTTACTTTGGAGAACTTTAGACTTAAAAGAAAAATCAAAGACATGATGAATTTATATCTAATACGTCCTCTCCTAGATTTGCCAAATGTTAATATTTTCCCCCTATTTGCTGACATTTTCTTGGCTGAACTGAGAATCCTCGTACAGACGTTATATTACTTCATCCCCAAATGCTTCTGTGTGGACCTCCAAAAATAAGACAGTTTTCTACATATTTACACAGAAAACTTAGCATTGTTAGGTTTATCACATTTTTAATTCACAGGCAGATTTTCTTGGTTGTTCCTTTTTCATCTAGGATCCAATCAAAATTTCAGTAATTTTTTCCTTATAGCTTTAATCCAAAATGGTCTTCCCTTTTTTGCCTTTTATAACTGGCTCATTCCACTAATTTCCAGAAAGAAGTGAAAGAAATGTCAGCCTCCAAATTGAGAGGGCACCAGAAATCCAAACAATTAAGAACAAGTCCAGCTTAGCAAGTAAATGAGTTAGTAAGGGCTACACGCAGAGCATTGCACAGCTTGCAGGCTATAGCACAGCTGAAGTTGCCAGCCCCCTTTGTTAAGCTGGTGGTTTATAGGGCTCTAAAGTAAACAGCAAAAAGCAGGAGCAAGAGAGTCCTTGGGAAAAGTTACATGTATTCTGTTCCCATCCTGTCCCTATTGGGAACTCCAAGCGCTGTCAGCTGCAGTGGTGGGTGACCTTGTGCTGCAGTCTGGCATCAGTCTTAGGACTGACAAGGACCCCAGGACAGCTACACGGCGACCCACTGCAAGGTGCAATTACTGTGCTTGGGCTGGGGTGTGGACTAGTCTCCGTACAGGCTTTTTGGAAAGAACATTTGTCAGTTCTTTTTGCGGAATGTTTCTCAACTTTGATTTGCACAATTCTCTTATAATTAAACATTTTTGCTGTTTGTGTTGAACAGTATATCTTCTACTCCAATCTGTGAAGTGTCATTTTGAGCTTTTTTTCTATTTCCTTATCTCTTGTACCTTGTGACTTTAGTAGTATCTATTGACAATATTTTCTTAAATCCATTACTATTAATTTGTAAAATGATGGTCTGATTCTGCCATTTCTTCTTTTTTTTTTTTTTTTTTTATTTATTTGTGTGTGTGTGTGTGTGTGGCCAGCTCAGCCCACCGGGGGGGGGCAGGGCTGGCTGGCATGTGGTGCTGGGGGATTGAACCGCGGTCCCTGTGCTCTGCCAAGCTTGTTCCAAGTAGGTGCTTTAGACCACTGAGCCATCTCTCCAGCCCCCATTTCTTCTATAAGTGAGACTTTTCTGTGAAGAAAAATGTTCTCATCTTTAGAGGAAGTACTTGGTTATCAGTGTACTTTGTTATCAGCATGGATTCTTTTCAATGTGTTATCTGTCATTCAGTCTTTTTTTTTTTTTTTTTTTTTGCGGTACCAAGGATTGAACTCGGGACCCTGCGCTTGCCAAGTGAGCTGTCTCCCTGGGCCCAAAAGGGATTTACTTTTTTTTTTTTTTGTGGTACCAGGGATCAAACTCAGGACCCTACACTTGCCAGACAAGCACTTATTCCACTGAGCCATCTCTCCGGCCCTGTCATTCAGTCTTGTTCATTATGATGTGCAAGTTCTTCCAAATTTGGCCTCTCAGAGTATGCGCATCCTCTCTGCCAAACAGTGAGGGTGCGGCCTGGCCAGTGGCTGGTCTCTTCCCCTTGGTAAGGTCGGCTCCGTGCTGGTTTAACGTCGCTGTACTGAAGGAGGCCCTTCCTGTGTCTGAAGTACACGTAAATATGCCCCCAAACCCGCAGATTCGTACTTGGAACTTTCTTAAGGGTGCTCCCCTTGCCGCCCAGCAGTTGTTGCTGCTCAGTAGTCTCCTGACAGCGCAGTACCATTCCCATCATCCTTGAGAGCCTCTGTTGGTTTGATGTGATTTTTTTTTTTTTTTTTTTTTTTTTTTTTTTCAGAACCAGGGATTGAACTCAGGCCCTTGCACTTGCCAGGGAAGCGCTTACTCCACTGAGCCATCTCCCCAGCCCCTTTGATGTGATTTTATAAGATGACACTGTTCTTGTGGAGGGGAAGAAAAAAATCAAAGTGCTCCCTAACCCTTTGTTTGTCTTTTCTGGCATGAATTATGTAGGGCTCTCAGTTTTTCTTTCAGTAATTCTACTCAGACCTTTTTTCTTCTTCTTCTTCTTCTTCTTCTTCTTCTTCTTCTTCTTCTTCTTCTTCTTCTTCTTCTTCTTCTTCTTTTTTTTTTTTTTTTTGCCGGCTCAGCCCACCCTGAGGGGGCTGGTGCAGTATGTGGTACAGGGAGGGAACCAAGGTCCCTTACTCCTGCCTAAGCTTGCATAAGCAGGCACTTTAGTCCTCTGAGCTGTCTCACCAGCCCTTCCCAGGTCTTTAGAATAGAGGACAAAAGAGTTTATTGGGACTGGTGTTATACCATAGATAGTGTGACCTAACAGAAAATTTGTCTCACATTTTAATATAATAGAAGTTTGCAATCCAGGCATTGGCAGAGTTGCCTCCTCTGAGGGCTGTGTCAAGGAATCTGTTCCGTTCCTCTTGCCTAGCTTCTGGTGTTTTATTGGCAGTCTCTGGTATTACCTGGCTTGTAGCTGATTCGCCGCAGCTTCTGCTTCATCTTCACATGGGATTCTTCCTGTACGTGAATTTCCTCTTTCAATGAAGACCCTTCAGCCATATTGGATTAGTTGCCCACCCTACTCCAGAATGAGCTCATCAAAATAAATCTGCAATGATGCTGTGTCCAGAATAAGTTGCATTTTGAGGAACGGAAATTAGGACTTCAACATTTAAGTTTGGGGAACAGAAGCATTATTCAACCCATACACCATTATTATATTTAAGGCTTCAGTAAGACTTGAGATAATTCACACCTTTTTACATGTAAATTCCCATTTAGTTTGTGATTTATAAAATTTTGGACTCATTTTTTCATATTATATATATAGTTGAGGGAAATTCATCCACATGTACATATAGTATCACAAGAAATGAACTCCCACTGAGTTCTGACATTATTTTGTCCAAAATACTGGCATCTCTGTTTTTCTATGTTGAAAAAAAGTAAAAGTAAAATGACGTTCTGAACTGTTATCCTCAGCTTTAACAAACTAGTAATGTGCCATTTGGTTCCATCCCTTTTCCATGAGCCAGTTTGAGATTGATGTTCACAGTGTTAAAGATGGAATGTGGCTGGAGTGCCTTCACTCTGATGGTTGAGGAGAGTTTTAGCCAAACTAACTGGAAAATCCAAATAAAAGCACATGGCGGGGGAGACCCCTACCACACTGCCTTTCCCGCCTCTACTCGAGAGGCTCCCATTGCTCACAGAGTTCCTTGCACTGAGAACACTTGTTGAAGACTAAGATGCAGTCACTTTGCCTGTAATTATTATGCAAGTGTTTGCAGAGACAGGACTGGGACACAGATCTTTTGGCTTTCACAATTTTTCTTGCTATTAAGTTTTCCCTAAAAATTAAGCATGTGTGGGAACAACCTGCTCGGGCCCCCACTCCTGTCCCTCTCTTGGACAGGAGTTCTCTTTCCCTCAATAAATATACTCTGCTCATTAAAAAAAAAAAAAAAAAAGCATGTAACTGAAATAAGTCTTATTCCACTGGAACCTTCTGAACAGTGGCAGTTCCTTTGGTATGACTCAGTATTAGATAAAAAAAAAAAAAAATGTTCACCATCTTTGGGCTTTCCCATAAGAGATAAATTGAGTTGCATCTTTCTGAACTTACTCAAAAGGAAAGAGTTACTGAGTTGAGGACAGAAGAGAGTGAGTGGGGAAAAGAGCTTTATCCGTGTACATACGTAAGCAGGATAGTTTGGACAACCGTACCGTGCATTTCTGCTGCTCTGTGGAAAGGAACAGCTAATACTTAATGTTTTGTGTACTTTTTTCAATTAAACTTTTGCTCTTCTTAATTTCTTATACATTCCTTTTTTTTTCTTCCAATTTTGCATGCATATATCTGGTAATATGAATATCCAGTAGAAAAACAACGCTATGTATTACACCAAATACTGTGAAATTCATATTACTTAGTTAAGTGAAATTCTGTATCCCTTGTAATTCTTAAAAAGACCGTAAGAGCTGGAGATGCTGCTTAGTGGTAGAGCCCTTGCCTATCAAGTGGAAGACCTTAGATTCAGTCCACAGTACAGAAAGAAAAAAGTGTAAAGTATATAAAATACCTTGGGTATTAGATTTCTAAAGTTAGAGAGGATTACAAGAAAAAAACTTTACAGAGGTGAAGTTTACATGTAAGTGTACAATTCTATAAGTTTAAAATTGCATAAAATGTGCATTCACCACAATAGTGGTGAATATTTTCATCATTAAAAAAAAATCCTTCATGCTAGTTTACATGTAAGTCATGTTCCTACTTTCCCCACCTCTTTAGGCAACCACTGATCTACTTTGTGTCTTTATGAACTGGTCTTTTTTAGGATAAGATCTCACTGTGTAGTTCAGGCTAGCTTTAAACATGCTTATGTAGCCCAGGCTGGCCTCAGATTCATGGCGATACTCCTGCTTCAGCCTCCTGAGTGCTGGAATTACAAGTATGTGCCATTACACTTGGCTGTATACTTGTCTTTTGTAGATGTTTCAACTAAATGGATACGTACATCACACAGCCTTTGACTCTGGTTTCTTTGACCTAGCATAATGCTTTTGAGTTTTGTCTAGGAGTGCTAGATTGTTTTTCTTTCTGAATAGCGGTCCATTATATGGATGTACCAGTTTCCTTAGATATTCACAAATTGGTAGAAATTTTAATTATTTCATTGTTTTGTTTATTATGAATAATGTTACGAACATTACACATTTATAGACATAAATAATCATTTTTATTGGCTAGACTTGGAGGAGGAAAGTTGCTGGCTTGTATAGTAAATTTATTTTTGCAAGACATGGGCAAACTTTAATTCTAGAGTGGAAATGCTTGAAGGTCCCTGTGTCTCCACATCGTCTCCAACATATCTCATTGTAGTGAGTGATTTCTCATCATGGTTTTTATTCGTATTTTCCTGAGTGCAAATAATGTTGAGCATGTTTCTGTGTGCTTAGAAGCTGCCTTCTTGAACATTGTCTCTAAAGCGATATTTGTTCAGACCTTTTGCCTATTTTTAAATGAGTTGCCCTTTTTTTGTTGTTTTAAGAGTTCTTATTAAGTTTTGGATACTTAAAGAAAGTCCCTAACTTACAAATAAGGTCCATTCTAAAAGGATTATACATAAGTCAGACTCATTCCTAAGCTGAAAGTCTTAGGCAGTACACTTGTGACAGTTTATAGCTTCCCAATTCTTTTTTTCATTAACTTTATTGAAAATCAATAATTACATATCATTAAAAATTGTAGACAGGTATTGAAATGTGAAAGATGATGTAGAAGAGTGATTCTTAGAGAAATATTTCTGAAATGAATACTTCACATGAGATTAACGATTACACACTGTAAATAAATTATTTACCACCTGAAATGAATATAACAATAAAAACTGCCCAAAATAAAAATGAAGAATGATCTTAATGAATGGAATGATTTGTTCTAATGGTGTTTGTAAATAGGATCACAAGTCCGCATCTTGTACAGCAATTAACCACTAAGAATAATATATGCAGTGTATTATTTGTTGAAACTACTTCCGATTTGATTTGAAACTGTCTCATTGCTATATGTTTATCAATAAAACTGTAGAAAAAAAAATATATATATATATTTATTTAAAGAAAAAAAAATAAAAATGAAGAATGAAATCACAGATCAGTCATATAATATATTTAATTCTGTATCAAAATCAAGAAACTTATATTCATATAATTATTTTCTCAGAGTAGAAAGGGTTAGGCAATAAATATTTAAAGGTTTAAAATTTTTAACTTTAATTGAACTTATAACACCACATTTCCAAGAAAAATGAACCTTTTGCATAAGAAATTTGAATAAAATCAAACCAAGATACACAAAAATGAAATTGTCATTAAAGCATATACATAAAAAATATTAGCTGTGGAAGAACAAAATTAAACAGCATCCTATTCCATGTTGGAAAAAAAAAAAGACCAAGTGAGTAAGAAACTAGACTAATTAAAAAACTGAAAGAAAAAAAAAATCTGTCCTCTCTTCATTTTATACTTAGCAAATATACCTTTGAAAACTAAAAGTGAAATATTTTCCAGTTATACAAACTTGAAATATTCTAATACCTCTAGACGTAGCATATAGGAAGTAACAAAGAGCATAATTCAAAAGGCAAGAGAAGTTGTAGTATGCTGCTGGATAAACAATAAAGAGCTCTCAAAATGATAGTTACTCAGGACTATATAAAATATATTAGATAAACTTTTATTTAAAAGGTCATTGAAGATTTCTATGAAACAGTACCAATCTTAGGTCGGGTTATATGCGTATTTTTTTTTCGTGTGTGTGTAGAAGACAGGGAAGAAGTAATATAAATTCAACAGAAAATGGAAATATACTTCTTAAAGTTTCTAATACTAGGAGAAGATATCATACCATGTCTTTTAAATAAATTGTAAGTCAAAGATATAGTATAACTTTTTTTTTAATTATTTATTTATTTGTGTGTGTGTGTGTGTGTGTGCTCGCGCGCGCGCGTGGCCAGCTCAGCCCACCAGGGGGCGGGGCTGGCTGGCATGTGGTGCTGGAGGATTGAACTGTGGTCCCTGTGCTTTGCTGAGCTTGTTCTGAGTAGGTGCTTTAGACCACTGAACCATTTCACCAGCCCTATAGTATAAATCTTAAAAATTAAGATTAAGCAATATTGGGCTGGGGAGATGGCTCAGTAGAATAAGCACTTGCCTGGCAAGAGCAAGGGTCTGAGTTCAATCCCCGGTTCCACAAAAAAAAAAAAAAGATTAAGCAATATTAAAAATTATAATACCAATTAAAAATTAAATGTTTCAAAACAATTGAACTAAGAAAAAGTTTTCGTGATAATAAAGACGTACTAAGAATAAAACATAAATACTGGAGTGGCAAACAAATGACCAGTACTTCTAACAGTTTGGGGATAGGATATCGCACAAAGTTCTAGTGTGTTGTGGACATGGATAATGTCTATGACACTTACTGGTGGCCAGGTATCACTTGTGGGACTGAGCTACTGCTAATTTCCTTGAAATCCACCCTGTAGACCCAGATGAAATCATAACCTTTAGGGTGGAAGAGAAGTCCATTTGTAGAGTGTGCTGATGGAAATATTTTGCTGCTGAACACAAACTACTTTTGTATGCCTCTTATTCTCCTGTGTTTGTTTGCCTTGTTTGATGGGTTCTTTCCATTCTCATTCATGGAGTTATGATCATTTTGCTCCCTCTCTAGAATATCATTAAGTAGTCTGTGTAGGTTTGGCTTTGTCATCATGAAATTCTGTTTTTTTTGTTTTTTGTTTTTGGGGAACTGGAGACTGGACTGAAGCCCTTGCACTTGCCAGGCAAGCACTTACTCTACTGATCCATCTCCCCGGCCCCTATGAAATTTTTAAGTAGTTCTTTGTCATGGAAGTATTTCACTTCTATACTTGAAAGAGAGTTTTGCAGGGGGTATCAGTCTGGGTTGGAATTTGTTTTCTTGCAAGACTTGTATTACTCTGCTCCATGCTCTTCTTGACTTCATGGCTTATGAAGAGAAATCTGCTTTTATTCTGATAAGTTTTCCCTTAAATGTGATCCGTTTCTTTTCTTTGGCAGCTTTTAGTATACTGTTCCTGTGCTGAATTTCTGGGATCTTGATTATCATATGTCTGGGTGTGGTTTTCATTGGGCTGATGTTGTTTGGAGTTCTATATGCTTCGGTTACAGGAATGTCAGATTGTTTCCCCGTATTTGGGAAGTTTTCTGCTATTACTTCTGCCCATATTCTTTTTATGTCATTTGTATTGACTCCTTCCTTCTCATTGATGTCTGTTAGTCTCATATTGTTCATCCTTGCATCATTTGGCAGGTATTGAATTATTTTTTCCTGTATCCTGGTTGTTTTTAAGAGATCTTTTCTTACTTTTTCACTAGCTGCAATGGTGTCTTTCAGGTCTGAAAGTCTATTTTCACTTTCATTCAGATGGTTTTTCCACCTTGTGATTGAGGTTTTAATTTCCTGTATATCACTTTGAATGTGCTTCATGCATTCTGTTTCTTTCCTATATGTTTATTCAAGGATTCCATCGTTTTTCTATTCTGCTCTATTTTTATCAGTGTATTCTTTAGAAGTACTTAATACTTCTTTGATTATAACTATCATTTCTTCTTTTACTTCAGAAATTATTTTTGATCTGATTTCCTCTATACCTTCTGCAGTTGTTTCTTTACTTCCAATGATATCATTTCAGAGATTTCAGGTGTGTAATTTCCAATTTCTTCTATGTTAGTGTCTTCTGCATTTGTTCTGGGTGGACTCAGGGCCTGGGACTGCATTTTGTTCCTTCTCTTTGTTATTTTGTATACCACTGTCTTCTGATCTTTGGTGTAGAGCTTAATTAGAGTTATTTCCTTAGCCTCAGGTCCGGCTCTATGAAGTTCAGACTCCTCCAGGTGGGTGTGGCTTGGATCTGGCTGCTGTGCTCCACTTCTTCCTGCTGCAGCTCTTGGAGGTGAACCCCCTGTGCCACTCTGGCAAGATGTTCTGCTCCTGAATCAGCTGGGTGGATCTTGCCTCTAACCTCTCCTCAGGGAGTTCTGCTGAAGGGTTCCACACCAGGGCTGGGCTCTGGGTCGAATGAGGATCCTGCGGGCCCCAGGTAGTCTGATTCACAGCCCAGGCCTGCACTCTGGGTCCATTCAGGATCCGGCGGCCCCCTGGGGGTCTCACTCACACACTGGGCCCAGGCTCTGGGCCGAATGAGGATCCGTCAGGGCCTGTGCTCTGGGTAGAATTCCCAAGTTTTAACTTTTTTTTTTTTTTTTTTTTTTTCTCAAGTTTTAACTTTTAACACAGTTCTTTTTCCCGTTTTTAATTTTTGTACGTAGTGTGAAGTAGAATCTAAGTTCATATTTTTGCATGTGCATATCTGACTGGCCAGATACAGTTTATTGAAGAGATTGTCTTTTTTTTCCATTGATTTATCTTGGCAAAAATAAGCTGTAAGTACAAGAAACACTGATCAGTCCTCTTTACTGATTTACATGCTGATCCTTGTGCCAGTACAGCACTGTCTTAGAGTGGCTCTGTAGAGAGTTGTTTTGGTTATTCTAACTATTTTGAATTTTATATAAATTTTCAGGTTAACTAGAAAACATTCTGCCAGGATCTTGTTTAATGAATGCCTTGAATGTATGGATTACTTTGGGAAGAATTTTTTTTTATATTAGTTTTATTGAGAAAGAAGTAGCAATGAGGCAGTTTCAAAACAGGTTAGTGGAACAGTTACAATAATTAATACATTGCATATTGTTGCTTTTGTAAGAATTTTATATTGTGAGCTTATATCCTGCAACCTTGCTGGGCTTACTATCTACAAGTATTTTGTGGATTCTCATTGGATTTTCTACATAGAGTATTCTTTTACCTGTGACTTCCCTATCAACCCAGACCCTATTGATTTGCATTTCTTTTCCATTGAATGAGGGGCTCTCAGGTGAGAGTGGAAACCCTTGTAGTTAAGGCTGTGAGGCCCAGGGAGGCTTACAGATGTCAAAGCAGTACTTACTGAATCTAACTTCAGGCTTTGTGCCACAGCAGTCAGTCCCTGCTTTTCCCCACCTTCCCCTCGGTGTCTGTCATCCACAGATCTGCTTCTGTCTGTGGATTTATTATGTTATTGGAACACTTAATATAAATGGAGTTTTAGAATATGTGCTATTTTATGACAGGTTTTTTTTTTTAATCTTAGCATTATGTTTTCAGGAATCTGAAAACTTTGGCATGTGTATCTGTGCTTTATAGTATTCTGCTCTGTGATTAAACCACATTTTATTTATGCATCAGTTGGTAGGCTTTGGGTTTGTTTACTATTATGAATAATGCCAATAAGAGCATGGACACACGTAAGCGTTCTTGTGTGAGTGTATCTTCATTTACTTTAGCTGTCTATGTAGATGCACTTTTGGTTTTGAATGGTTTGTTTTTTTGATTTTTTGTCTAGGTGTAAAATTTAGTTGGTTGTTGGTTGTTATTTTGTTTTTCTTTTTGTGCTCTCAAGATGTTTTTCCATGGTCCTTTTAGTTTGCATTGTTTCTGTTGTCTCTGTCTTCATTTTGTTCCTTTGGACATGCCAGTGTCTTTGGATTCTTTGTA
>NW_004524590.1:10438751-10449409 GCF_000260255.1 Octodon degus | reverse complement strand
GTGGGGGGGTGTGGTACTTGGGATGAACTGCATCCCCTCCCTTCATTCTTAGAGGCTGGGCTCAAGCTTGCATTCCTCCTGCCTCAGCCTCCCTGAGTGCTGGGATTATAAATGTGTGCCACTGTGCCTGGCTAGATGTCAAGAGTCCAGAGCAAATAAATAACTCTGAAAGCAGCCGGAGAAAAACACAAAATCATGCATAAAAGGCAGACCCATCCAAATGACATCAGGTTTCTCAGCAGCCAGGAAGGCATGAAATACTGTATTTTATGCTCTGAAAGTAAATAATTTCCTATCTATCTTACTGCGTCCTGAAAAGCTCTTTTAGAACTGGAGGAACAGTAAAGACCTTTCAAGAAGAATCCATAATCGCTATGCTAGTACTTCAGAAAACACTTAGAGAAACAAGACATAAAGATTAGACTTAACAAATGAGAATCAAGCATTACAAAAGTAAAAAAATGGTAAGAATTAGTATATACTTTTCAGTCATAACCCTGACTGTAAATAGTGTTAATTCTCCAGTTAAAAGACACAAATTGACAGTTTTGAAAAAAACAAGACTTAACATAAGAAACACACTTTACCTGCAAAGACATACAGGCTCAAAGGATAGAAAATTATACTCTGCCCAAATGGACTCTGAAAACAAGCAGGCTTAGCCATACTCAAATTCATCAAAACCAACTTCAAGTCAAAATTTAGAGACAAGAAAGTCACTATACATTCCTAAAAAACTCCACCAAGAAGATTCAGTAATTGTAAGTATGTATGCACTAAAAGTTGATGTATCTAGGGTCAGCCAGATAGCTCAGCGGACTAAAGCGCCTGCTTCGGCAGAGTACAGCCACCAGGGTTTGATCCCCTAGCGTGCCATGCTGGCCTCCCCCCGGAGCACTCTGAGATGGCAGTTGAGACTGGGCATGGTGGCACATGCCTGTAATCCCAGCACTTGGGAGCCTGAAAACAGGAGAATCATTATAAGTCTGATCTATGTATTAATACCCTGTAGACCCTCTCCTAAAGTCTTTTTTTTTTTTTTTTTTTTTTCCCGGCGATTAAACTCAGGCCCTTGCACTTGCCCCCCAAGTGCTTATTCTACTGAGCTACTTCCCCGGTCCACCACCCCACCCCACCCCGGTCGTAAATTTAAAAAAAAGAAAAAAAAGTTGATGCGTCAGATCTCACAAACACTACTCGACATAAAGAGACAGATCCCCATACAGTTACAGTGAATGACTTCAACATCCCACCTTCATGATAGATGGCATCTAGACCAAAAGATAAACGTAAGACAAGTTACACTATGAACCAAGTAGAGGGGGGCCGGGGAGATGGCTTAGTAGAGTAAGTGCTTCCCTGGCAAGCACAGGGGTCTGAGTTTAATCCCCAGTTCCGGAAAAAAAAAAAAAAAAAGTAGACAAACATCTACAGAGTATTCCACCCCACAGCCAAATACAGATTCTTTTCAACTCACAGAACTTTCTCTAAAATAGACCATATCTTAGGCTACAGAGTAAGTCTTACTAAATACAAAAGAACCTCATGCATCCTATCAAGTCACAAAGGAATGAAATTAGAAATTGGCAGGAGATATCACAAAAACTACACAAATCCATGGAGATTGGATAAATACACTTTGAAACAGTCTTTGAAGAAATCAGGAGGAGGTGGGAATTACAAATTCTTAAAATCAAATAATAGAAGCACACCCTACCAGCACCTGTGGGAAACAGTGAAGGAAGTTATATGAGGAAGTTTATAGTTATACAACCCTTTATTTAAAAATCTGAGCGATCTCAATGTAATGATGCTTCTCAGGGTCTTAGAAAAACAAACCAAATTCAAAACCAGAAGGCAAAAAGCAATAAGGCAAAAAACAATAGCAGTGAGAGCTGAAATTAATGAAATGACTAAACAAAGCAAATCATTAGTGAAATAGTTATTTGAAAAGATAAACCAAGTCTAAAGTAAGAGAAGACCCTAATTAAATTAGAGGCAAGGGGCCGGGGAAATGGCTCAGTATAATAAGCGCTTCCCTGGCAGGTGGAAGGGCCTGAGTTCAATCCTCAGTTCTGCCAAAATAAATAATAAGAGGCAAGAAGACTAAAATCCAGAGAATTTTTAGGAAATAAAAATTCTAAAAAACATTCTAATAAGTTGAAAATGTCAAAAGAAATGGATGAATTCATAGACACATACAGACTCAGAATTTCACCAAGAACGTATTTTTTAAAAGCCAGATTAGTTGCAAGCAGTAATGTTAAAGTAGTGATAAAATTTTTTCCCAGCATTAGGCAGACGTAAGTAATGCAGTAAGGCAATAATGCAGAATTTTCCACACCTTTAAAGAATTAATATCAGTATTCCTCAAACTATTTCATGATATAACAGGAAGGAGTGTTTCTAAATTCATTGAAGACAGTATCACTATCACTCTGATACCAGAACTAGGTAAAGACTGAACAACAAAATATAACCAATAAAATTTTTTAAAAAACAATATCTTTGATAAACATAGATATAAAAATCCTTGATAAGGTTCTTGCCAATAGAATCCAACACATTATGATCATACACTATGATCAAATTGATTTTACCCCGGGGATACAAGGAGAAATCCAACTAAAATTACATAAATTAGTAAATATAATGCAATACATATAGAGTCAAGAATTAAAAATGATGGACTGAGGAAATAGCTCAGCAGTCTAAGCACTACCTAGCAAGCTCAGGGACCTGGGTTTGATCCCTAGTACCACATGCTGTGCCAGCTCCAGAACCCTGGGCACACCATGCCCGCCACCAAAACTGGGTGGTAGAACACATCTGTAATCGCAGTGCTGAGAAAACAGAAGAGCCACTAAAAATCCAAAGTGTGTAGCAAGACTCTGTACCAAATACATAAGTTACCAAACAGATCATCTAGAAGCAGAGTCTTCAATTCATATTTGTTAGATTAAAAACACTGAAGCAATATAAGAATTTATAGAAATATCAGACCTCAGTATAATTAAAGCTGTATATGCAAGTCTGCAATCAACATACTGAGTGGGAAAGAACTGAAACTATTTCCTGTAAATTCAGGAGCAAGACACAGGTGTCCTGTCTCCCTTCTGTTCAGTGTAGTACTTGAGGGGCCGGGGAGATGGCTCAGTAGAAGGGCCTGAGTTCAATCCCCAGTTCCGCCAAAAAAAAGTATAGTACTTGAAGTTTCATCCAGGGCAGTTATACACAAGAAAGGGAATGAAAATAGAAAAGGAATAAGTCATCTCATTCCTACTTGCAGGCAATACAGTTCTTTTCCTAGAAAATGGATAAATTTAATTATGTGGCAGGATATAAGGTCAACATAAAAAGTCAATAGAATTTATTAATAATGAATCTGCTAACAAAGAAAAAAATCAAAGTTCCATTCACAATAGTTTCAAAAATACATAGAAGTGGGGGCCGGGGAGATAGTTCAGTAGAATAAGCGCTTGCCTGGCAAGCACAAGGGCCTGAGTTCAATCCCCAGTTCCGAAAAAAAAGAAAAAAAAAATTAAGTAGAAGTGAAAGAACAAAAATTGCAGAGCACTGAAGAAAGAAATTGACACTAGAAGAGAGAACAGCTTCTTTTGCTCATGGCTCAGCAGATTTAATATTGTTAAAGTGGTCATGTTGCCAAAAGTGACTTGCAGTTTGAATGGAGTCCCCAACATACCAATGACAATGTTTACAGAACTAGAAAAGCAATCCTAGAATTAATACCGAAATGCAAAAGAGCCAGGATAACCAAAGCAGCCCTGAACAAAAGAAGCAATGCTGGAGGCACCACAGTATTAAATTTCAAAATACCCTATAAGGCCATAGGAATAGAAACAGCAGCACGGGGCCGGGGAGATGGCTCAGTGGAATAAGTGCTTCCCTGGCAAGCACAAGGGCCTGAGTTCAATCCTCGGTTCCGCAAAAAAAGAAACAGCAGCGCTGCTGAAGATCTCAAGTTGGCCGCCTGGCTGACAGGACCTGTGATGCCCTCAAGAATGTCTACAAGAAGGAGAAGGCTAGGGTCATCACAGAGGAGGAAAAGAACTTCAAGGCATTCCTCAGTCTGTGCATGACCCGCATCAGTGCCCAGCTC
This sequence comes from Octodon degus, assembly GCF_000260255.1. Taxonomy (NCBI): domain Eukaryota; kingdom Metazoa; phylum Chordata; class Mammalia; order Rodentia; family Octodontidae; genus Octodon; species Octodon degus. The sequence goes on along the minus strand of NW_004524590.1, from coordinate 10,445,289 downwards.
TTTGGCATCCGGGCGAAGGGAGCCGAGGAAGCCACAGAGAAAGATGTCGAGAAGAAAAAATAAGACACTGTTGGGATCTTGTAATAAATGCTCAGAAAAGCTACATCTGCCCCTGAGCCCTGCCTCAAAAAAAAAGGAATAGAAACCTCAAGTCACCAGGACAAGTACGAGACAAACCAATGAGATAGAATAAAGGACACAGACCCACATAGCTGTAGCTGGGTCCTCCATGAGAATGAAGCCTATAACCATGGACAGGAATCTCACCTATTATTCAGTTCATTGTGCCCTGTGCCTTAAACAGACTGGCACATAGTAGGCTTTCAATAAATATTTGTTAAATGAACAATTAGGGGCAAGGGTTGGTGGTTTTGATTTTTTTGAATTATAAATGTGTATCCGGATGATGATGAGTTTATACAAAGATATGTAGAAAGTATTTGTAAAATACTTGAAACTGACTTGAAAACATGAAATTAGGAGCCTGCGTGCTGGAGATAAAAATTAGTTTCATCAAGGAAGGTCCTAAGAGATCATTTAAAATATGCTCAAGGAGATTTAAGATGCCAGGGGCAGAATGAAAGAAGGGATGAACAGGGATCAAGCAGGTGTGAGTGCAGCTCAGATAATGTTAAAACTAAGTAGCTCCTGCTGACTGTAATTTACTGATGTGTGAAAACTGGCAGATGGAGCTCTTGGAACAAAAACTCCTTGCACACACTGAATTAGGAATAGAAATCCATAAGCACAAAGCTGCATTTACCTTTTGCTTTTCTGTCTTTGGTTCTGTTATTGCATGGTGGTTGTGTGAGGTGGTACATACAACATTTTCCCCTCTTGCTGCCATCCATGGGAGCTAAAGATGCATGGTGATGGGGCTTGCCTGCCACTCACTGTGCACATTGCATGTGGTGAAACATCTACAGTGGCATCTCTTCCTATCTGGTGTCATGTGCAACTTCACTGGGCCTGAGGCCTATGACCCTTTCTAAAGAGCCATAGCCCCAATCCTGGCAGTTTCTCAGTAACTCCTTGTTATGCATCCTCTTGGCAAGGGCAAGCACAATTTTCCCCTAATACTGTATCTAAAATGTTTGTGTGCTTTGCTAGGAAGTCATCTCATTTTGATTTTTTTTTAACGTATTTAGTACAGGGTCTCATTACACAGATCAGACTCTTAATGATCCTCCTGTTTTCAGCCTCCCAAGTGCTGGGATTACAGGTGCACACCACCACACTCAGTCTCAATCGCCATCTTAGTGTACCCTGGGGGTGGGACTGGCGTGGCACACCAGGGATTGAACCCCAGTCCCTGCGCCTGCCTAAGCAGGCACTTCAGTCAGCTGAGCTATCTGGCCGGCCCTGACATCTCTTGTTTTGTATGAAATAATTACTACATTTCATATCTTTCATAAAATGTGTCAGGTAGGAAAAAGTACTATACCAAATGATTTTTAGGACAGGATAATAGGTGAGCAAAGGGAAGAAAGTATTTATTGAGCATCTAATATAGGCTATACAGTGTTATTAACAGTGGCCTGTTCCTCATAATAATCCAAAACATATTTTCTAAGATTAGCAGATTGGGAAACTGAAACTTACAGAAGATAACTGGCCAAAAATCGCACAGCCAAGAGAAAAATATATGTACAGAACAAAATATACCTTTTACAACTATATTGTAATATCTCCTTCTTGGGACATTGCTGTATGGCAAACATAATTATCCCCATTTTTGATATGCCAAAAATCATTTTGCTGTTTTTTAACTGCAAATCATTTTTAAGTCATCTCACCATCAAAATTCATATTATAGTCAGTGCCAGGCATGGTGGTGCATGCCTATAATCCCAGCACTTGGGAGGCTGAGGCAGGAAGATCACTGTGAATTAGCAATACCCTGTCTAACCAAAAAAAAAAAAAAAAAAAAAAAAAAGAAAGAAAGAAAGAAAGAAAGAAAGAAAAAAAAAAAAAAAAAAAAAAAAAAAATTCCTGTAATGGTTAAATGATGTTGCATTAATAAGGATTGCTACATTTCTCAGAGCAGCTTACAAATATATAATGGAATTGTTTAGTTCAAGCTTTTTTAAAAGTTTTTTTTTTCCATGTTTTTTTAAACCAGAGTGCTGAAACTGGCTTGAGAGTGTTGGGAAAGACTCAACATTTCTTTGCTGGATATATCACAAGGACTTTTGCTTTGCTCAGTTTCAGACTTCTGCCCGCCTTGCAGACCTGTCTCCTGTTGTCTTCATGTTGATCTTCCAACACTAGAGAATTTCTTCTTACTTTGTCTATCTGAGACTTTCTTTACCATTAGGTGATAGAGGGTTAAACTTTTCTTTTTCTTTTTTTGCCTGGGAAACTTTGAAGGAAGGACAGCTCTTTTTTTTTTTTTAATTTATTTATTTATTTGTGTGTGTGTGTGGCCAGCTCAGCCCACCAGGGGGCGGGGCTGGCTGGCATGTGGTGCTGGGGATTGAACCGCGGTCCCTGTGCTTCTTTAGACCACTGAGCCATCTCACCAGCCCCAAGGACAGCTCTTTAACAAAGGGTGTGCCTGAAAACTGGATGGCGGTTTATCCAGATGGAGGATTGGAGCTACCTCTTACACTGTACAAAAGTCCATTCAAAATGGACAGAAGAGCTGTGTATCAGACCTGAAACTTTAAAAGCTTTGAAATTTCTAAAAGACAACATAGGGCGGAGTCATGGGCCAGGCAGCATCTTGAGAGGCTCAGTGGCAGTGCCTTCCTGGCAAGCACAAAATCTTGAGTTTAAGTCCTGATTGATTGATTTCTTTTCTGTATTTTAGGAACGTGTCCACATGGTGTTCAGGGTCTCAGTACTAAATCGGACTCGTAGTGATCCTCCTGTTTACAGCCTCCCAAGAGCTGGGGTTACAGGCGCACGCACCACAACGCCCAGTCTCAGTTGCCATTGCAGCGCGCCCCGGGGGCGGGGCCGGCACAGGCAGGCCCAGGCTTTAATCCTCTGAGCTATTTTTTTATTATTATTAATGATATTGAGAAACAAATAGTAATGAGATGGATTCAAAATCGATTAGTAGCACAGTTTCAGTATGATACATTGCATATTTTTGTCTTCGTAGTAGTTATTCATAGTACAAGATGCAGACATGATATCCTGTCCAAACACTATCAGTACAAATCTTTCTTCTCATTGAATTAAGAGAAATTAGCTGTATATCTATCCTATTTTGTATATACAGATACAAAATGGTCCTTCATTTATATCGCCTTTTTTGTTTAGTTTTGTCCAAGATGGGTATTCCATTGCCATTTAAATAGTGTAGGTGTGTGAATTCAGCACAATAATCCAATCTAGTCCAGTAGTCCATAATAGTAGTGGGTTATCTGTAGGCCTGGCAATGTCAGAAGTTGTTGACTTGAGCCCTTTGCAGCATCTGCTGAACTATTTGGCCGGCCCTCTAATTCTTCGTTAAAAAGAAAACCATTTCTTGAGTAGGACCTCAATAGGAGAGGAAATAATAGCAATAACAAGTACATGGGACTATGTCAAACTAAACACAGGAAACAACAGAGTGAAGAGAGTCTACAAAATAGGAGAAAAATCTTTGCCAACTACACTTTTCCTCACTACTTAGTGAAGCCTAGCCTCAGAGTCACAGTCAGGGCTGCACCGATGGCTCAGCAGCATGAGCACCTCCCTGCCAAGTGCAAGGTCCTGAGTTCGATCCCCAGCACCAACTAATAAAATAAAATAAAACTAGAAAGTTGCCGTGATACCTCCACCTCAGCTTCCCGTGTGTGGGATTGCAGACGTGTGCCGCCATGCCCAGCCAGAATATTCAGACAATTTTAAAAATGCGATACCAAAGAGAAAACCCAATCAATAAATGGGCAGGGCTAGCCAGATAGCTCAGAAGAGTAAAGCTCTCCTGCTTAGGCAGACCTAGAGGGTTGGTCCTGCCCAGTCCCCAGAGATGGATGATTGAGACTGGACATGGTGGCACACACCTGTAATCCCAGCTCTTGGGAGACGAAAACAGGAGAATTGCTGCAAGTCCAGTCTGTGTAGTGAGACCCTGTAGACCCTGTACTAAATATTTAACTTAATTAGTGGGCAAATGAATCAGCTAGGTGTGTGATGCACACACCTGTAGTCCCAGCACCCAGGGAAGCTGAGATGGAAGGGCCCCAAGTTTGAGCCTAGCTTGAGCAACTTAGTGACTTAGCGAGACCCTGTCTCAAGATTTAAAAAGTACTGGGGATGTAGCCCAGTACAGAGCTGAGTTCAGCCCTCTGTACCACCACCCCCCCCCAAAAAAAAACCCAAAGAGTACAAGTGGTTAATATTAATGTGAAAAATGTTCGATGACTGTGACCATCAGGGAAATTCAGTTCAAATCAGAACTACACTGAGATCCCATCGCACTCATCAGATTGGCTGTCATCAGGAAAAATGAAGTCTTCTGCACTGTTCATAGGAGGGTTTAGTATACTGTCTTTCCTCAAAAATAAGACCTAGCCAGAAAATAAGCACTAATACATTTTTTCAAGATGATAGTTATATAAACCCTATCAGTCAGATGCATTTAGTATGACAGTTGCAACACATGACAGACATAAATACCTAAGCAGCCCCATCAGTTGAGCGGTAAACCTATGCAAACATGAAATGGGGACTTAACTGCCGTAGCCAGAACACAGACCACATACAAGTAATGTGCATACTTAATAATGGACATGGTTGTATCTAATGGGAATATTCATAATTCAGCACATCGGGTGCTACAATGAACACATTTAATGTGTGTGAAATGTTTTCTGCATTTCGGTGCCTACAGTGTTTCATTGCTTTTGTATGGGCTACCATTTTTTGTTGTTGTTATTGTTGAGACAGGGTCTTGCTGTGCAGGAGTCCAAGCTGGTCTTGAACTTGCTTGATTTAATAGACTTTGTGAAGCATACCCTACAAGAGGCCATCATTTGGGTGAAAAATTCATAGGATGAAGTCACTGATAGCTGTGTTGTCAGTGCTCTGCAAAAAGGCTACGTGGACAAAAGTGGTCATTTAAAGATCATGATGTTGCTGGCCATGAGAGACTGAGGCCAGTAGTTCTGCATGAAATCAATTCCCAAGAAATTCAGACCAGAATCAGGTTAGAGAGTTATGATGACGTTCCAAAGATGACATGGCTGTATTTGATTAAATGTAGATATTTGTACATGATGAAATACAGATTGCTGCACTTGAAAAAAATAAGACATTCCTTGAAAATAAGTCCCACTGCATCTTTTGAAGCAAAAATCAGTGTACACCCAGTTTTATCTTGGGGGAAATGCAGTAGCTTTTATGAAAATCAGTATGAAGTTTCCTCAAAAAACTAAAGCTACCATTTGATTCGCTTATACCACTCCTTGGTATATCCCCCAAATAATTATAAAGTCAGCATACTGTGAAAATGTACTCCAGGGTGCTGGAGATATAGCTCAGTGGCTCAGCAGCTGCCTGGCAAGGGCAAGGTTGTGAGTTCGATTTCTAGTACCTCAGAAAAGTACTCCAAGTCCATTTAAAAATTTTTTTTATTTTTTAAAAAGAATAAAAATGGAAATAAAGATAAGAAATGAAACATAATTTCACTAAAATAGTAATTCATCAATGGTTGTTGTATTACATTGTTATCTTCAAATTAGTTGTTCAGATTACCAGATATAAACATGCAAAGTTGGATTTTGAAAAGTTACAAGGGGCTGGGGATGTATCTCAGTGGTATAAGCGCCTGCTTGGCAAGTGCAAGGTCCTGAGTTTGATGCCCAGTACCACAAAAAAATTAAAATAAAATAATAATAATGAAAAGGCTACAAGAAATTAAAAAGGAAAAAAAAATGTGTCAACTGCTCCTTTCAATAGACCAGCAAAAGTCCGCATTACAATTATCCAAGCCATCCTACATATCTACGTGAATATCACTTTTTTCTTCTTTCTTTTTTCCTGTTCTTCAGCCGAGTTTTTTCTTCCCATTGAACAGGTTTTTTTCTCTTTCACAATATCTATTGTACCTTTCAGATTTTATTTACTCTTTCAGGTTCTTAAAGAGAAAAAACAGTACAAATAATGATACAAAAAACAATAATAATGATACAAATTTTCCAAACAAGATAATAGGAAATTAACAATGGTTAATATATTGCATATTGTCATCTTTAAAGTATTTGTTCTGATTACAAGATACAAGCATGCAAGGTTGATCAAGCTATATAAGCACAAACTATTTCCTTCAATGAGTTAAGAGAAACTCGTATAACTGTCTTAACTATCTTGCATGTGTGTGTATTTTTTTTTTCTTTTTCCCTTCTTTTCTCCTTTCTCCCATCCCCGTTGTTCTTCCTTTGGGGCAGTTTCTTTCCCTTTCACAGTATGTATTGTACCATTTGGGTCTCATTTACTCTCAGTTTCTTACACTAGAGAGACAATAAGTGCAGTGGAATAAGCACTTCCCTGGCAAGCGCAAGGGCCTGAGTTCAATCCCCAGTTCTGCAAAAATAAATAAATA
>NW_004524590.1:10436701-10438481 GCF_000260255.1 Octodon degus | reverse complement strand
GCTTTGCCAAGCTTGTTCCAAGTAGGTGCTTTAGACCACTGAGCCATCTCACCAGCCCAGCCTTTGGCATTTAGAAAGCCAGTTTTTCCAGCACCATTTATTAAAGAGGTTATCTTTCTTCTAGTAAACATGTTTAGGCCCTTTGTCAAAGATAGTGTTTGTAGTTGTGTCTGCATCTTCTGATCTTTTCCATTGATCCTCAGGTCTGGTTTTTTGTTTTTGTTTTTGTTTTTTTGCCAGTACCATGTTGATCTTATCACAGTAACTTGAAGTCAAGGAATTTGAAATGTTTTCTCTAGATCTGTGAGATCTAGAGAAAATGCTAATGGTATTTTGATTGAGATTGCATTAAATCTGTGTAACAGTTTTGGGAGTGGCCATTTTCACAGTGTTCTTTCTATCCATGAGCAAGGAATATCTTTCCATTTTCTGAAATCCTCTTTGATCTCATTTTTTCAGAGTACTATAATTTTCAATGTATCGATCTTTACTTCCTTTGATAAATTGATTCCTAAGTATTTCTTTTTTTTGGATGCTATTTTGAAGGGTATGACTTCCCTAATTTCTCAATGCATTTGTTCTTTGTGTACAGGAATGCTCTTGATTTTTGGGGTGTTGGTTTTTTATATCTAGCTATGCTACTGGACTGGGAAGATAGCTCAGTGGCATAAGCACCTGCCTGTCAAGCGCAAGTTTCTGAGTTCGATCCCCAGTACCATTTAAAAAAAAAAAATCAATCTAGCTTGCTACTTAATTTTGTTATTAAACCTGAAAGTCTTTTGGTAGTTTTCGAGGTCTTCTATGTGAAGTATCATGTTATGTGCAAATAATGATAATTTAACTTACTCCTGTTCTCTCTTGTCTAATTGTTCTGGCTAATGTTTCCAGAACTATATTGAATAGGAGTGGTGGACAGCCACTCCTCATGGGCACCTTTGTCTCGTTCCCAATTTTAGATTGAAAGCTTTCAGTTTGTATGATGTTGGCTGTTCATTTCTTTTTTTTTTTTTTTTTTTTTTTTGCAGAACTGGGGATTGAACTCAGGTCCTTGAGCTTGCCAGGGAAGCACTTATTCCACTGAGCCATCTCCCCAGCCCCAAGGCTGTTCATTTCTCATAGATGGCTTTTAGGAGAGTGAGGTGAAGACCATCTATTCTGATTCTCTGTAGGGTTTCTTGTCCTGAACCAGCGGGTCAGTCAACGAAGGTCACCTGGGGGAGGAACGGGGAATTGAAGAGGGGACAAAGGACGGGAGACGCGAGAAATGGAGACAAGACAGGATTCTGATGAAGTCTCGTTTATTCAGGGGAGGTGCTGGATATATATAGGGGGTGATGGAATGAGGAAGTCTCGGCTCTTGGGGTCAGCAGGTATCTAGGCAACGGAGAAGATGCAACCCCTGGGGCATAGCACGTGATTCATGGGGAATGGGCAAGGTGAGAAGGGCCATAAACTTAATTCAGCAGGGGAATAGAAACTTAAGAAAACGGCTGACACTATTATAAAATGGATACCAGTTAATGGCCTCCCACAGTTTTTATCATGAATGAGTGTTGCACTTAATCAGAAGTTTTTTCTGCATCAGGTGAGATGATGTGATTTTTTTCCTTTGGCTCTGTTGATATGATATATTACATTTATTGATTTGTATATGTTGAAACATCCCAGCATTCCTTGATGGATCCCACGTAGTCATCCTTACCCATTTTTATTATACCACAATTTATACTAGCTAAGCTATAGAAACTGTAAAGGGGCCCATCAACAGATGAACAGATAA
>NW_004524590.1:10429521-10436601 GCF_000260255.1 Octodon degus | reverse complement strand
ATATAATGGAGTATTATTCTTCCATAAAAAGAACAAAATCATTTCATTTGCAGGAAAATGTGTGGAAGTGGAGATAATCACATTAAGTGGAATAAGCCAGACTGAGAAAGTCACGCATTGGATGTTTTTCTTCATGGCCTCAAAGTACAAAGGAGGCTTGGGGGGAAATCTCAAAAGGCTCTTAGAAGCACATATAGGTGGGAGGAAAAGGGAGAAGAGTAATGAAAGGGAGTTCAGAATCCTAGACATGCAGATATTATGCCAAAATGAGATGTGCCAGAATATGAGATATGCAGGTATTATGCTCACTAATTTGTATAATTAATATGCACTAACTTTTAAAAAGATTGTTTAAAAGATTTTTAAGATTATGGCATTGTACGCATTTGTGCCCGCTTGCTACGTGACTTGCTTTCCCATTTGATACTGGGTTTAATCAATTTTACCTGAGCAGTGGTGCTTGTAATCTCATTGGTTGACCATAGTTTTATCCCACCTCATGCCCAACTAAGAGTTCCCATGTCTTCTGCACCACCTTAGACCTGCCTCACTGCATGGTTTTCCTCTATAAAAGTCCCTGCAAGAGACAACTTCCCGGGGGGAAACTATCCACTTGGGCCCCGCCTCCTGTCCCTCTCTCGGGACAGGAACTTTCTTTCTCTCAATAAATATAGTCTTCTCATTGAAAAAAAAAAAAAAAAAAGATTATGGCATTTTAAATGTACAGTTGGGTAATGGAACCATAAGGAAATATGAGGACGTCATTATTATAAAATCTCGAGTTAATAGTATGATAGTCTGTAATTGGGGTAAACCTTAAGACTCACCATTCTTCCTGGCACTCATGCCTTGTGTGTAGTCCCCTCCTCTGGAATTTGGGCAGGTCCTGGGACTGGCTTTAACCAACAGCATTTATGAGGGCTTTGGTATCATTACAAGCTCTAAAAGACTCGCTATCACTGGCACAAAATAATGTCATGCTTCTCCAATCCTAAGCTTTAAGAAGTCCTAACAGATTTGAGTATCTTTGACATCCTTGAAGATCTTGATACACTGTTTTGTAGATACCATGTAAAAAGTCCCGCTGGAAATAGAAAAAGCTTTCTTCATTAAGCTATCAGCTGATCCACCAACTGAATGTAGCCACAGGAATGACCACCAGCAAAAATAAGTAGAACCACCTAGCTGGGCACAGTTCAGAAAGCAGAACTCCGAACAAATAAATGCATTATAAAAACCAATGTTTTCAAGTAGTTCGTTGGGCAGCCCAGGGACTTCCTTCATACTGAACTACATCTCCAGTCCTTTTGTTTTTAATTTTTTGAGACTGAGTCTCACTACATTACCCACATAGGCTTGAATTTGCAGTCTTCCTATGTCACCTCCCAGAGTACTAGGGTTATAGGATGTGCCATAATATCTAGCTGCTGTTTGATTTTTTTTTTTTTTCCTGTTTTTGCACTACTGGGATTGGAACCCAGGAGTAGCTTACCACTGAGCTACACTCCCATCCCTTCTTAGTTTTTATTTTGAGTCAGGGTCTTGCTAAGTTGCCTGCCCACATAAGGCTTAAACTTACAGTCCTCCTGCCTCAGCTTCCCTCAGGGGGCAAGTTACAAATGTGTGCTATTGTACCTGGTATTCTTTTTCTTGACTTAGATGATGGCTATATGAATACAGTAAGTCCTTGACTTTACAAACAAGTTCTGTTCCAGAGAACAGGTGTAGGTCAGATTCATTCATAAACCAACAAAGTAAGTCTTACGCAGTACACCTGTGAAAGTTTGCAACTCAGATGTTCATAAATCAGAGACTCACTAAGCTATGCATCTGTCTTATATGTTTTTCTAAATATTTTATTTTCAAATAGAAATCATTATTTGAAACAGTTGTGGTGGTCCATACCTTAATCCCAACACTGGAAGGCTGAAGCAGGAGGAACTAGTCCAGTCCCAACTAGAACAACTTTGTGAGACCCTGCCTCAAAATAAAACATTGAGAAGGTGCTGAGGATACAGATCATTGCATAGGCCCTGGATTCAATTTCTGTTACCAAGGAAAAAAAAAAAAAAAAAAAATTGTTTTCAGTAATTGATTATCATGTTGTTTGATGTTCTTTCCTTTACATTTCTTCTGTTTGGAGCTGTTGAAATTCTTAGATCTATGGAAGTATAGTTTTCATCAAATTTAAGAAATCTTCATCCACTGTTTCCTCAAATGTTTGGTCCAACCTTCAATTTGGAACTCCTATTATCCCTAACTGAGGCTACGTGAAGTCCCATAGCTAACTGATATTCCTGTAATTTTTTTAGAATTGTGTTTTCAGGGCTGGCCAAATAGCTCAGTGGATTAAAGTGCCTATAAGCAGAAGCAGGAGCCAGGGGTTTGATCTGTGGGCCTGCCGTGGTGGTGCCCGCCTGTAATCCCAGCTCTTGGGAGGCTGTAAACAGGTGGATCACTACATGTGATCTGGTAGTGAGACCCTGAACACCCTGTAGACCCTTCCCTAAAATACAATAAAAAAAATGATTCGTGTTTTCTGTGTTTCTTTTGTATAGTTTCTGTTGCTTGCCTTTGAGTTCAGTATATTTTTCTAATGTCTAATATATCAGTCCTATTCAATGTATTTTATTTCAGATATTGATTTGGATCTTTTTATGACTTCCAAGTTTGTACTTAATTTTTAAAACATGGAAAATCTTTATAAAAACTTTTAATGCCTTTCTCTGCTAATTCTAACATCCAGATCAATTTCAGTTGATTTTGAAATGATTGCTTATTCTTTATACTATACTATGGAATATCCCTTCTTTACATTTTTTTTAAATACTCTTTTCCTATTTTATTTTATTTATTTATTTATTTGGCGGAACTGGGGGATTGAACTCAGGCCCTTGCACTTGTCAGGGAAGCGCTTATTCCACTGAGCCATCTCCCCGCCCCCCCCCTTCTTTACATTTTTGATCACCTCAGAATGGAGTTGGGCATTTCAAAGTTTATTTGGGAGGCAGTGCTGAGTGTTTTGGTGTCCGTCTACATCGTCTTGAATTTTTTAAAGGCATGGTTTAGTCACTTGATAGCAATTTGATCCTCTCAAGTATCACTTTAATGATTTCTTAAGTGTTCTGTTTTAATGCTTGTCTAGGCTACTTGACTGTGGTGGATTAACTAGTGGTCAACCTGTAACACCCAGCTGAACTGAGTCAGCATGGTGCCGGGTGTGGATGGTCCGCCTGAGGGTCGCAGCTGACAGCATGAAAGAACTGAAGTGGAAGATGGTGTACTACTGTTGATTCTTCTGGAGAAGCTTGTCATGTTGGGTTTCCTGATATGAACTTAGCTGTTCTCAGCAACCTGGCTGTTGCCAACCTTTAGTGTTGCTTCCTGACTCAAGTGCAGATCCCTCAGCCTGCTGGCCCAGATCCTTCATCCCGCTGGTGCAGGCTTTCTAGCTTCCTCCACTGACCTTTGGGCCTTACCAGAGCAGATCCTTGATACAGACTCACAAGAGACATTGTCATGTGCTTGTGTTCTCCAGTTGGGTGGAGGACATCACCATGGGCTCTAGGTTTTCAGCTGGACTCATGCAGGACACTGCCATGGGATCCAGGCCCTCAGCTGGATTCTAGTGTATGGACAGATCTCTTGCACTCTTCTGCCTTTAACCTTTTGGGTGAATATTATAAAATAATCCCATAAAATGTGTTCTGTATTAAATCTATTTCCTTGTAAACCCTGACTGTGATACTTGTTCTGTAGGCAATACATTCCTAAATACTCAGAGCAATGTAAATTACTTGTTTTCAGTGTGTGCTTAGGAGCAGGCACCAGTGGCCAGTATGAGTGTCCCCCTCTAATCGTTCAGGAAGTTGTTCTTTCCCAGGCCTCAGGATCCTATACTTCTTCACCACACATGCTGCTGTCAGTACTCTGCAGAGTATTTTGAGAGGGAAGCTGTGCATACCCCAAGGACTGTGCTGCTTTGTCCTCTGGCAGTCTGTGATTGCTAGCTGTCTTGGTCTCCCTAGATTTTCAGCCGCATCTTCTCCACTAAGGAAGGCCTCATTTTCCTGCCTCTTTACCATAGCCTAAAAGTTTTCTTACAGCACTCATAAAAGTTCGTCTCCTTTGTTTCCTGAAGCTCAGGATCACTTTTTTAAGTTCCCTGATGTCTAGTGTCTTATCCACCTTGGCTAGAAGACTCCACACATGGTTTTAAGAAGTGAATAAAGCATTTTTTTTTCAGCACTGAAGGTTGAACCCATGGCCTTCATACTGAGCTATATTCCTAGTCCTGTTTTTTATTTTGAGAACAGGGTCTCTTGAATCATGGAGTTGGCCAGGCTGGGTTTGAACTGGCCATTCTGTCTCAGCTTCCCAAAGTGCTGGGATTATAGGCATTTTCCAAACATTGTCACATGCCAAAAAAACTTTCATGAAAGTCCTTTCCTACTTTAACTTTTTTGGAATTTTAAATTCTCTTCATGGTAGATTTCTTGGTCTAAGTAAGTTTTCTGTCACCCCTACAGCTTACCTCTGAGTATTGATTTACTGCAGAACCCAGACTTACTGGAAACAACTGTTAATGATATAATTGAGGTATCAGACACCACAGAAACATTTCCAGCACTGGATGACATTAACACGGCCACTAGGCCGCCTTGCTTAGAGGAAGCTGAAGTTGAATGTGCCAGTAAGTACATATTCCGTACTCCGTCGGTGACTTTTAGCTTTATCTTCCTTTGACATGAGATACCTATATCACTTCCTCCAAGAATATTTTATGCAGTAGTTGAATTTTTTAATTTAATTCAGAATATTTATGCTTTCTTGCCTTATTTTGGCATAAGAACTTTGAAATATTTAAGGTGATGTAATTAAGGCTATTAAGTAAGTGTAAGATAAGCCAGTAAGTGTATGTATTGTTTATAAATCAGTCGGCCTTTATGAGTTTTTGTTTGTGGTTTTATTTCACTTTTTGAGTACGAATTAAGGAAAAAGTTTATTTAAGATTAGTATATATTTGAACATTATATTAGTTCTTGGAAAGTATTTTATTCATAAAGATTAATGTTGTTGCCTAGTTTCAGAAGGAGACATAATATACAATGAAAGCTTCTTTCCTTAATTTTTTCAGAGGCTAAAAGGAGAAACTAAATTGTTCACTGAAAATATCTATATGGAAGGCCAGCCACATAGCTCAGTGGACTAAAGCACCTGCTTAGGAAGGTGCAGGGACCAGGTTTCTATCCTAGGAGTGCCAGCCCCGTCCCCAGGGCAACTGAGACTGTAATCCCAGTGCTTGAAAGGCTAAAAACAGGAGGAGCACTACGAGTCTAATCATTTTTGTGAGACCCTATAAGCCCTGTACTAAAAAACAAAAAAGAAAAAGAAAATGTTTAAATACTTAAGAATCCAATTAGAGCAGAAAACATGCTCTTAAACAGGAATTTTATGTTGAAGTTTAGTGTAATGTGAGTCTCTTAAAGCAGCTTGTATTTATGTGGTTCTTGCCAGTTTTGATTCTGCACAGGTTGTAGTTAGACACGCGTTTTAAGTAATTCGCAGGAAATTGCCTGTCAGTGCTGTCATCTCTAAATAAGCTATAGAATACGGCAATAGTATTTCGTATTTCGTATTTAGGAATAAACAGTGTTAGTGAAAAGTCACACAATCCTGTTTAGTAGGACATGCCGCAGTGCCACTGTTGAGTGGGACTTAAAGTTTGTTCTTTCATAACTACTACAAATATGTGGCTGAAGAATTGTTCTGCTATACCATGGTGGTTATTTTTATTGACACCTGCCATGTTTAAAGTGTGCTTATTGGGGCTGGAGAGATGGCTCAGTGGTCTAAAGCACCTACTTGGAACAAGCTTGGCAAAGCACAGGGACCGCAGTTCAATCCCCCAGCACCACATGCCAGCCAGCCGCACCCCCTGGTGGGCTGAGCTGGCCACACACACACACACACACACACACACACACACAAAATAATAATAATAAAAAATAAATAAATGTTAAAAAACTTAAAAAAAAAAATAAAGTGTGCTTATTAGTCTAAGGTCAGTATTTTCATTTATTAATGACAGTAATGTAATAGAGATTTTTAAAGATATGAGTTATTAGAACAAGAAACTCTACTTTTCCTTGATACTTTCTCTGCAGTGATTTTTTTTTAATTTGGTTACTTCAGTTTTGATAGGTTTGCCTTAATTGTACCTTGTTAAAAATGCTTGCTCTTTGTTACTTGAAAGATATGAAACATAACAAATTAAAGCCGTCGTAATTTAGATTCAGCTGTTTCTAGTGTACAGTTTTCCAAGTTAAAATAAAAAGTCTCCTGCTTAGAAATGTATTTCACCGCATGCCACACCGCTCCCACCGCCAGGCGCCCTGAGCCAGTGATAGAGTCAGGGCGCAGTGGTGCATGCCTGTAATCCCAGTACTAGGGAGACACAAATCAGGAGGATCACTGTGAATCCAAGTTGCATAATGAGACCCTGCACAGAAAAAGAAAAAAAAACCAAAAACCTAGAAATGGATTTCAGTTACACTCCATTTTGTGTCCATTATATGAATTCAAGCAGTTTAGTCCCTTCGATGTTGTAATAGCATTGTATTTGCAAACATTGAGTAGAGCCACTAGCAGATTGTACTAGGTTAGGACAACATATTACGATGAACCAGGGAATGCTGGGAAAGATAGGTCAGATGTGATAACTCTTGAAAGTCTGGTCCTGGATCTTAGAGAATCTTTTATGGTGCTTAATTGGTAAATCATAGGTGAGCACTGGTAAGTATAGGGAAGCAAACTTTACATCAGAATAGGGAAGAAATTGTTTTAACTGTTTTCTATAAAACAGAAATAGAGTTAATGAGCTCCTGATTACAGAAAGTATAAAAGAGAGCTTGAATGCTATTTAAATTATTCCAGAAGAAATTCTTCCATAGTGTAAGGGTTTCATTCAGTTGGGATTTATTTGCTTAAAATCGGTCAATGAAAATTAGAGCATTGTTATGTTAAAGAGTTAAGGTCCTTTAAGTCTTTTTTTTTTTTTTTTTTTTTTTTTTTTTTTTT
>NW_004524590.1:10423072-10428916 GCF_000260255.1 Octodon degus | reverse complement strand
ATAAATAAATAAATAAAAATTTAAAAAAAAAAATTGGGGGCCAGGGAGATAGCTCAGTGTCCCTGGTTCCATAAATAAATAAATAAATAAATAAAATGTCAAAGATAGCAAGGTGCTGAGGTCACATGTAAGCTTGGTTTGGGGTTACAAGAGAAAAGGACTATTAAGTGTTCTGTGCCCTTTAAGTCTCTTACAAATATATGCTGTTGAGAGTTCATGTGCAGTTGCATGTTAGCAGCGCAGACACAGGACACCACTCAGGATTACATACATAAATCTTAAGAATAACCTGGTTATAGAAAGAAAATACATTTATGTTCATCTGTATTATTACTTTTCATAGATGTAATTGCCGAAAAGCAAATCTTCCTCTGTACCCTCACAGACCTGTAACAGCCTTGCAAGCTGACAGGCTTTCTCTCACCATCACAACTGTTTTTCAGTGCTGAAGGATGCATCAGAGAAGCTCAAACAGCTTGAGACAGAGAACAGTCCTTTGCAGTCCCCTCGAGCCAGCATTGATGTGAACATCAACAGCCAGGTATTCAGCTCTTTCTGCTCTCTCTCCCTGTTATACATCACTAGAGCTCCCAGAAATCTTTTCTTTCTGAAGATAGTACAGTACATATCTTTTTCTAAGAAATATATATCTGTCTGTGCCAACCTTTTTTTTTTTTTTTTTTTTTTGCGGAACCGGGGATTGAACTCAGGCCCTTGCGCTTACCAGGGAAGCACTTATTCCACTGAGCCATCTCCCTGGCCCTTGTGCCAACCTTTTATAAACCTATTTTATTATTTTAAAAGGTAAAATTTAGGGCCGGGGAGATGACTTAGTGGAATAAGTGCTTCCCAAGTGCAAGGGCCTGAGTTCAATCCCCGGTTCTGCCAAAAAAAAGGTAAAATTTATGAATGCTTAGGAAGAAAAGGAGGAAACTTGTTCAGTACCATTAAGAATTATATGATCATCTAATGATTTGTCTAATTCTTTAAAAAATTTTATTTATTGATACAGGGTCTCACTATGCAGTTAAGACTTGTAGTGATCCTCCTGATTGAGCCTCCCTAGCCCTGAGATTACAGGTGTGTGCCACTGCACCAGCCTGGTTTCAGGGCCAACATACGTGCCCAGGGTTCCAGGGCTGGCACAGCGTGTGGTACCAGGGATTGAACTTGGAGTCTTTGTGCTTGCTAGGCAGGCACTTAGACCACCAAGCTATCTCCTCAGCCCTAATGATTGTTTTTAAACACAGTCAAAAGTCTTACTTCTGTTAAAGTTTTTATTTTGATTTAGTCCATCTGCTTGAAGAACTTCTTACTTTTTTTTTTTTAAATTATAGCAAGATTTGTTTGAAGAGAGCTACTTAGTAGGGTAAAGAGAGTAGAATTTCATACACTTCAGCTGCGTCTTTCATTCCCTTATCTCTGTCCTCTTTGAAGGTTTTTTGCTTTGATTTGGTTTGGTTCTTATTTCTATATTTAATTTATAAGGATAACTAAAATAAGTTAAATGAGGTAGAAATTTTATAATTATGTCAGCTACAGGATGTCTACCCTATGGTGCACGCCTATAATCCCAGCACTTGGGAGCCTGAGGCAGGAGGATCACTGCAAGTTCGAGGACCAGAGACAAAAGACAGCAGGATGCTGAGGTCACATAAAAGTTTGGTGAGCTCAAGGGCACCCTGAACTGCATGGTGAGACCTTGTCTCAAAAAGACAAAAAGATGTTCACCATCAATAAAATAGTAATTTAAGCAAAAATGTGAAGAAATCCCTTTTTTCTACGTGTAAAACTCCTTTTTTTCTATATATTTCTTTTTTTTTTTTAATTTTTAATTTATTTATTTAGTATGTGTGTGGCCAGTTCAGCCCACCAGGAGGCGGGGCTGGCTGGCATGTGGTGCTGGGGGATTGAACCGTGGTCCCTGTGCTTTGCTTAGCTTGTTCTAAATAGGTGCTTTAGACCACTGAGCCATCTCACCAGCCCCTCTATATATATCTCTGTATAGAAATTCATAAAGAGGCCAGCTGGGTGTGGTGGCACATGCCTGTAATCCCAGCACTTGACAGGCTGAAACAGGAGGATCCCTGTGAGTTTGCGACCAGCCTGGGCTACATAGTGACACCAGCCCAGGCTACATAGTTTACATGAACTACATAGCAAAACCATGTCTCAACAAACAACCAGAAATGCAAGGCCAAGATAACATGTCTTTTTTTCTTTTTAAAGAAGAAGGAATTGATTTGCTGTGTTCTGTCGTGCTTGTATAACTATGTAATTTCTTCAGAGACCAGTATAGTGTAGAAAGTGACTATCCTTACATTGTCATTGCTGGTATTAAAAATATCTTTCTGGATCTATATCTTTCTTTTTTCCTTCCTTCCATTGTTTTCTGATTTTTTCTTAGAAATATTTTTTAGAAACTGCATTTCAAGTGCATTGGCCAGGGTTTGATCCCCAGCATGCTATGCCAGCCCTACCCCTGGGGCAAGCTGAGACATCACTGAGACTGGGCTTGGTGGTGCGTGCCTATAATCCCAGCACTTGGGAGGCTGAAAACAGGATAATCACTACAAGTCCAATCTACTAGTGAGACCCTGTAGACACTATAGACCCTGTCCTAAATACAGGAAAAAAAGAAAATAGAAACTGAGTTTCAGAAAGAATTTTGATTTTCTTGACCTTTCAGTATTTATTATATTTGTCTCTTGGCTTTCCCAGTTAGAGTTTGTTTATATCTTTGTAAGGTAGGTGAATGCAAGTTCAGACACAGGACAGTAAGTTGAAAACTACAGTGATTAGTAATTACACAAAAATTTAGTAGCAGACTAAATTATATTTCTTGCATATCTTGCTATAAGTATTACTGAGCCTGTGAGGCAGAGGATCTATTATATTAATCTTATTTGTTTGTTTTTATTTTTTTGTCTTTGTTCTTTTGAGACAGAGTCTCACCACGTAGCTCAGTCTGGCCTTGAACTGACTAGGTAGCCTATGCCTCAAACTCATGATAATCCTCCTACCTGCCAAGTGCTGGGATTGCATCAGTGCATCACCATGCCTGGCAATTATATTAATCTTGAATCCTTAAAAAATAAGGAGGGCCAGCGAGATAGCTCAGTGGTCTAAAGCGTCTGCTTAAGCAAGCTTAGGCAGGCCTGTAGGACCTCGGTTCAGTCCCCTCCCTCAGGATGGGCTAAGCTGGCCAAAAAATAAAATAAGGAGTGTAAATTCAGTGTACAAAGGGAAGTAAAAAAAATTAGACCGGATCAGTGCAGTTGACCCTAGAGCACAGAGTCCTCTCCTTGGGCACATGAGCCACATTGCCCAGTATCAGATAACAGCACACATGGGCAGTGCTGGCGCTTTGCAATAAATAAGTGTGTTTTGGTTTACAATTTGGGCATTTTTTTCTCTCAAAGGTTCACCATCACTGGACTAGATACAGAAAGCTTTTTTTTTTTTTTTTTTTTTGTGGTACCCAGAATCAAACTCTGGACCTTGTGACTTGCCAGCAGGTGTTTGCACCGCTGAGCTATCTGCCAGCCCATGGACTAGATAAAGATCAGTGTGCTATCAGGGAACACTTGGGAGAGCACATAGGAAAAAAATAGCTCATATTTATTGAGGGCTCGCTCTGTGCCAGGTAAGAATGCAAAGAAAAATTCAGTATTATACTGATACATAGAGAACACCAGACTACACTAACTGTAATTAGTTTTATCAAAAACTTGATTTATGCTTTATTAATGTGGCACATTCTTATTTCAGGTAAACTTCTACCTTTGTATCAACAGGTGATATTTAAAGAATAGAAATTAATTTTAGTGCCAGTCTTACTAACCAAAGTATTTTCAGGAGGGAAAAAGCCTACTGTAAAATATGTTATTCTGAAACAAACTAGGGTTGCCAAATGAGTAGCTCTGAAAAGGGTGCAACCAAGAAAGTGTGAGCCAGTGACACAACCTTGAGGCTCAGAGAAGCCCGCTGGCAGAGTGGGCTGAGTGGTGAGAACTGAGTGCAGAGAGCTGCAGGCCACAGCAGGCCTGTGCTGCATGAGACTGATCGTCACCTGTGATGTTTTCATGTACTGCTGATTCGGTTCTACAGTGTGTTTACTGTCTACTTTTTGTAAGGTCAAATATTATGTGGCGCTCACAGGTGAATGACATGGCATTCAGAAAACTTTAAATCCGAGGGCCCAATAGAAGTTCGTGTTGCACATGGCCATTCCAGTGATCACTTCTTGTCACACACCCCTTTAACCGATGACGTTTTCAAAATGATGCCTGAAATACACAGTTATTAAAGGCAAAATCCAGATCCATGAACACTGGGTTTTTTTGTTTTGCTTTGTTTTTGTTTTGTTTTGCTTTTGTCTTTTTGAGACAGGATTTCACTATGCAGTTCTGGCTCGCCTTAAACTCATTTATAGTCCAAGCTGACCTCAAACTCAGAGTGATCCTCTTTCATTAGCCACCTGAGTGCAGGGATTACAGAACTACACCAGGACTCCATGAACACTTTGAAAGGCTGGAATGGTTGGACTGGATTTAAGAAAATAGATGTGTCCCTACAAGTACAAGATTAAGGTAGAGGGCTAGAATACCCTAGCAACATGTGTGAAAATAAATTAAGAATACATAAATATAGTATTAATCAACTGCAGAACAGCTATGATGTATTAATTGAAAGACTTTAAAAAGGGAAGTGCAGTTGGGGATATAGCGCAGCAGCATAAGCACCTGCTTGGCAAATGCAGGGTCCCCAATTCAATCCCCAATACCAAAGGACAAAAAAAAAGAGAAGTCCAACTTGGCATGGTCACACATGCCTGTAATTCCATCATTTAGAGAGGCTAAAGCAGGAGGATCAGGGGCCAGGGGGATAGCTCAGCAGCATAAGCGTCTGCCTGGTAAGCACAAGGTCCTGAGTTCAATCCTCAGTATTGTTTAAAAAAAATTAAAAAAATTTTAAAAAGTCAGTTAAAGCAGGAGGATCACAAGTCAAGTCCACCAGGGCAAGTTAGCTAAAATGTGTCTCAAAAAGGGCTGGCAATGTACTGAGTGATAGAGTGCCCCTGGGTTTTTTACCCTCTGTACCACAAGAAAAGGAGTAAGAGAGGATCACTCTGAGTTCAAGACCAGTGTGGGCTACAAAGTGAGTTTAAGGCCAATTTGTATTTTGCTCATTGCTGGATGCCATTATTTTAAAATAGTACAGGGAAGAACCTTAAGTAATTTGAAGAGATTGCTTATCATGAAGGGTCTTGAAAATAAGTTAAAACAGGGGCCAGTGAGGTGTCTCAGTAGAATAAGCACTTCCCTGGGAAGCTCAAGGGCCTAAGTTCAATCCCTGGTTCTGCAATAAATAAATAAATAAATAAATAAATAAATAAATAAATAAATACGGGACATCATGAGCTAGAAGATCATCACATAGGAATCTCTAGAGAGAGCATTCTAGCCACATTTAATGTCTGAAAAGCTAATATGTGAAAGAATTAATGTGACTTGTTTTTTAATAGGCTCAAAGAAAAAATTAAGGCCATTGTGTATGTTAGAGATACACAGAGCTTGCCTTAACATAAGCAGCGTTTCCCCCTGGGCATCAGCAGACTGAATCACTAAGGAAGCAGCAGTCCCAGAACGCTGGGTTCCTTGGGATAAGAGAGAAACTGAAGCACCACATTTCAGTGCTTAGGTGGACTGTGGATTATGCTCTCAGCTTTAAGAGGCATGATGCTAAAGGTCTCTATAGAGATTGTTCACGCTTGATATCTCCTGGTTTCCATAGCTCATTTATTCTTTTTTTTTTTTTTTTTTTTTTTTTTTTTTTTTTTTT
>NW_004524590.1:10419185-10422317 GCF_000260255.1 Octodon degus | reverse complement strand
AGCTTGGCAAAGCACAGGGACCGCGGTTCAATCCCCCAGCACCACATGCCAGCCAGCCCCGCCCCCTGGTGGGCTGAGCTGGCCACACACACACACACAATAAATAAATGTAATAAATAAAAATAAATAAATAATTAAAAAAAAAAGAAATGTAACCTAGCAGCAGGTTGCACTTCACATTGATTCTTTTAAGATAGGCTCTCACTGTGCAGTCCAGGCTAGCCTTAAACTTGCTGCAGTCCAGGATGTATCCATACCCTTTTGATTTACTTATTATCCAAACATTGAAAAGGATACAAGTACAAAGTAGTTTCTTTCTCTCCATCCTACTTTGCACACAGTGTCTGAGAGACCCAGTCACACTTGGGGAGTGAAGGCCATTTTCAGACTTCACTCACTCAAAGACGGCCACACTCGCCCAGGAAGCGGAGGGCTGGTTCATACCCCTTAACTAATAAGTAGGGATGTTGCTTTTTTAAGATGTAAAAGTAAACATTACTTTTCGTTTTTCTTTTTTTTGACAGAATCTGACCATGTTGTTTCAATTAGCCTGATTTCAAAAAGACATAAAGACTATTCTGTTAGTAGGACCCACTCTGAAGACTTGGAGATGATAGGCATATAGCCTAGTCTCAAGAAATGATTCTCAGACTTTTATGTGTATCAGAGTCACATGGAGAAGCTTATCAAAAATTCATATTTTAGGGTACCACCGAGGAGCAGATATAGGAGGCCATATTTAGAACATCAAATTAGAATAAACACATTCTTCAAACCTAAAAAGAAAGGTACAAGATGTAATCCTGTCTCTGGCAGCCAGCCTGTTGTTATTGATTGCTATTTAAGTAAAGCAAAACATCAGCTGTAATGCAGATAACTTGAATTTTTAAATATTTAACCTAATTTCTCCTATTTATATCTTTTCACAATAGTTTTCATTGTCTTAATTATATTCTTCATTGACTGGATTTTTGTTTTATTCTATTTTTTTATAAGTCTATGTCCAAGAGTGACCTGCTTATGGCCCTATTACATAAAATCCCAGGTGTCTCCCTGTGACTGTTCTAAAGCTAAAATCATGAAATCTAAATTAGCAAGAACCTTAATAAAAAGAGAGAGAGAGAGAGAGAGAGAGAGAGAGAGAGAGAGAACCTTTAGAAATCCTTACGTCCAATTCCCCATCTTTAATCAACTGAATAAATAACTGAACCATCAACGACAAAGACCTGATTTAAGCCACCCAAGAAGAATATGTGATATTTGCTTTATTAATTTCAGTTGGATTAATTATAGAGGCTAACCTCTCAATTCTGGAGAGTCTGCAGGTAAGTGATTGTAGGAATTGACTATGCCTAGAATAAGATAAAGCTGCTTGTGACACAGGATTTCTTGAGTATATGACTACAGACTTTGGTCAGTGCTTTCTGTTTCCACATATGGCCTGTCGAGGCTAATTGCAGTAAATTGTACTTTTTAGGCAGAAGTAGTAAAGCTGACTGAGAAATGTCTTAATAATGCCATTGAGAGCCCAGGACTGAATGCCGTGAGAATTCCTCCTGATTTCAAGAGTAACATTTTGAAGGCTCAAGTGGAAGCTGTGCATAAGGTAAGCTGTCTTTAGTAGACATGGTGCTGATAAAGTGAAAAACACATAGAATTTAGTGACTAGAGATTGTACAAGGTACCAAGGAACACATTCAAATAATGAAATTTTGTCCTCAAATCTAAATTCAGGTTAAGCTCAAGACAGCTCAATTAGTTGCAGGGCACGGGATCTGAGCGAAGATTTTCTGTTGTATAACAAGCTTTTTAAAAGCCCAATTCTTGGGGCTGGTGAGATGGCTCAGTGGTCTAAAGCACCCACTTAGAACAAGCTCAACAAAGCACAGGGACCGCGGTTCAATCCCCAGCACCACATGCCAGCCAGCCCCACCCCCTGGTGGGCTGAGCTGGCCACACACACACACACACACACACACACACACACACACACAAAAGCCCAATTCTTTTAAAAGTGAGTCTTTCTTACCCAGTTTTCATTTACTTGTAGTACTAGTACTGGGGATTGAACCCAGGACCTTTGTACTGAGTATATTCCCAGCTCCTTTTTTTTTATTTTGAGACAGGATCTTGCAAAGTCACTAAGTTGTCCAGAATAGATTCACACTTGTCCCCCTCCCTCCACCTCTGAGTCCTGGGATCACAAGCATGCATCACCACACCTGGCCTTCATTTTTCCATGTTTATAAATGGAAAACTCAGTGATCTTTTGTTGTTGTTGTTGTTGTTGTTGTTGTTGTTGTTGTTGTTCACTATGTCTATGATTCTAGTCCCACCATCCACCCACCTCACTTTAGCAAAATCTCAATATTAGCAACAAAAGCGAGGTGTAGTACGAAGAGCTGTCGGTGGTATGGTGAGGGAGACAGTAAATGTGATGGGCCTCCAGGAGGGGTGTGGCAGTCATACAGGCTGTCCTTAACTTTCAAACTTATCCTCCATGGTTAAGTAAGCAGGGACAAAAGCCTGCCTCACCAAGTCAAGTTATAAACTAGAATTTCAAAGTCTCCTATAGTTGAAAAGATGTGCTTTACCTGTCCCCTGCCTGTGCCCAGATTTTGAAGAGAACCAAAATGACTTCAGGGATGTTGTTCATGCTTTCTGGCTCACCTCTCCCTGCAACATAAAGCATAATACAAACATGAAAATACAGACTCCAGAGTCCCCTTTCTCTCCTACCACCTACTAAATTTGTGACTTGAGGAAATAAATTCATTTTTCTCAGCCACTATTTATATTTGAAATGATCATAGTACCTCCTTTAAGGTGTGCTGTGAAGATCAAATAAGATGTAGTACCTAGGACATAGTACACATTTAGAGTGTTGCTACAGGGGCCGGCGAGATAGCTCAGTGGTCTGTGGGCCTGCTTATGCAAGCTTAGGCAAAGCACAAGGACCTGGTTTGATCCCCGCACCACACGCTGCACCAGCCCTGCTCTCAGGGTGGGCTGAGCCAGCCACAAAAATAAATAATGATTTTTTTTTCTTTTCAAAGTTTTATTGATAAACAGATAGCAATGAGACAGTTTCAAATCAAATCGAAAGTACAGTTTCAACAAATAATACACTGC
>NW_004524590.1:10408037-10418875 GCF_000260255.1 Octodon degus | reverse complement strand
AGCATGGCTTTACTTCCTATATTTCGTCTTCATACTTTTCTGCTGGATGGTTAAGACCAAGGTAAAGCAGGACCTGTGCAACAAGAGTTGTAGCTTTTGGGTCTGAGAAGGTCAGTGAAATGCCCTTATAAATAATGATTGTTGATCCAGAGGTGGCAGTGATAGTCTTAATAGCTGTGTCACTTACTGTGGTCTGTGTGTTTCTGTGTGCCCAAGGTCTGTGCATTGCAACTTAGTCCCCAAAGTAATGCCAATGATGGAGCCTTTGGAAAGTGATTAGATCTTGAGGGCAGGGCCCTCCTTAATGGGATTAGTGCTCTTAGAGCCCAAAGTAGCTCGCTCGCTTATACTGTCCACATCCCAGAAGAACAGGCCTCACCCATACCACATCTGCCAGTGCCTTGATCCTTTGGGCTTCCCAGCCCCTAAAAATGTGTAAATAAAGGTTTGCCATTTGTAGGCTGTCTAGTTTGTGTAATTTTGTTACAGCAATTTGAGTGGGCTAAGACATCGTTACATTTCATTAACACTTTGGATCTTTTTTGACTTGAAGAAGCAAGGAATAACTTCAATGTACCCTAAATTAAAGGGATTTGGTTTTATAGTGAAGTCTTTTCATGAAGAAAAATCCAGCACCAGATGCTTTTATTGTGGAAAGCTACCAAATACTTAGAGAAGTAATACCAATTCTATAAAAACTTGCAGAAAATAGAAGACAGAAGACTTCCTAATTTATTTTATAAGCCTAGCATTATCCCAGTACTGAAACTAAAAAAAATTTTAAAAACTCCTTGACCATAGTCATTAAAATTCTTAACAAAATAGAATCATCATACAAAATGATTTATAAATAGGACCATACATCATAGCCATGAAGGGTTATCTCAGGAAAAGTTAGTTTATCATTCAAATGCCAGTCTAGTTCATATACTAAAAATTTATTAAATTGTAAAGAGTTGTAGAAAAAGACATTTCACAAAATTTAACACTTGTTAATGACCACAACGCTTAGTGAAGTATGCTTAGGCTGGAACTTCTCCAGCCTGATAAAGAAATGTATGAAAAAAATCTGCTAACATCACACTTCACTGAGAAAGATACTTCCAGTAAAACAGCTAAAATTAAAAATTAATCATCCCTGTGTTGTAATGATACAGCTCCTACAATATACGCACATTGCTGCTAAGAGTATAAATAGCATAAACTCTTTAAGAAAGTTTTTCAGGACATTAACCATAAGTCTGACCCAGCCAGCTACAATCTTAGACATTTATCCTACAGCAATTAACAGCTAGGTTTACACCTGTCTGGCAAGCGCAAGGGCCTGAGTTCAGTCCCCAGTTCCACAAAAAAAAAGTCAGGTTTGCACAGCTACTCATACACTCCTGTTTCCAGCAACTTCATTTGTAATAGCTAAGAACTGGAAACAGCCCCGAGTCCACCAACAGACAAGCAGGTGTTGCAGTGTGTCCGTGCAGGGCCGTGCCGCCCAGCGAAGGGGAAAGCGGTGCGTCAGTGAGACATGCGAAAGCATGCGTCAGTCTTACAGCATTATCCCCTCGGAAGAGGCAGACCCAAAAGGTCTCATATACACGCTGTTACGTGATTGCGTGCTGTGGAAAATATAGATTGCTGGATGAGCCCAGGACACTCAGTGAAGTATTTGGGAGGTTGGAAATAGCGGGAGTGTTGTTATGTATGTTGGTTATGCACTAACGCATAGTTTTGAAAATTCATTAATCAAGATAAAATTGGGGGAAACCAGGCTCTTCAGAAAAGTTTTTCAGATATCCTTTTTAAAGTGTTTCTTGCATTTAGGGAAGACTGCCAAATATCGGGCCTCAAATGTTTCTCTGTTTAGCATATAAACTCAGAAAATTCTAAAAAGGAAAATTCTGAGTTTGATTCTTCATGAATGCTATATATATTTTCAGTGTAACATTCTTCAGTGTCTTAAATAATTGGCAGCTCCATAGTAAGTACAAGGCAGTGTGTATACCAAACATACTGATGTTGCATTTTAGGTTCTTTGGCCCAGAATAGACTTACGTACAGAACTGATAAGGTATAATTACCTCTTATTTGAAGCAAACTTACATTTTTATTTTTATTAGAAAGCAATATATATTAGAGAAGTGAGCCACCAGCAGGTAAGGATGAGTAAGAGCAAAGTTGATGTTCAGGAGCTAGAGAGCCAGTTACCCTATGCCTGCTTCCTGGACATGCTGCTGCTGTGAGGAGAGCGGTACATTCTGGTCACGTCAACCTGAAGGGTAGACTGACAGTTGAGTTACACCCTGACGGGCGTCATGGCATTGTCAGAGTGAACCAGGTCTCATTGGCTGCGAAATTGCCAGGTCTGCCATGTGTCATGGAAAGCTTGAGAACCATTGATAAAAAGACCTTTTGCAAGACAGCCAGTATCTGTCAGATGCTTGTGTCCATGTTGATGGTGACCTCTACCAACCTGTGGAAGAACCAGTTGCTGCAGCTGATCCCAAAGCAAGCAAGAAAAAAGGAAAAGAGAAAGAAAAGAAGTTTGTCCGGAACCATGGAATTACTCTGCCTTTAAAAAACGTGAGGAAGAGGCAGTTCTGGAAGACAGCAAAGAAGTATATCAAGTCTCCTGATGTGGAAAAAGAAGTTAAGCACTTCCTGAGTACAGATGCCAAAGCTGTCAATACTCATTGGGAAATAATTGCTGGAGATGAAACAAAAGAGGCAGAGAATCAAGGCCTTGATATCTCTTCTCCAGGCATGTCTGGCCACAGGCAAGGCCATGACTCACTGGAACATGATGCACTTCGAGAGGTATTCAATGACCTCAGCAGTAGCAATGAAGAGGAAGATGGGACACAGCATCAAGATGAAGAAGATATAAACATTACCGATACTGAGGAAGACCTGGAAAGACAGCTGCAGGACAAGCTGAGTGAGGCAGGTGCACAGCACCAAGAAAATGAAGGAACCAGCCAACTGGTTATGGGAATTCAGAAACAGATTGTTACATGAAAGGCAAGCTCCAAGAGACCCAGGGCCGGACCAAGTGACAAGAGGATCTCATCACAAAAGTGGAGAACCTGGCTCTAATGACCAGGTTCCAGGCGGTGCTGGCTGAGCTCAAACAAAGAGAAGACCGGAAAGGGAGCAACTCAGCTCTTCCCAAGAGTTAGAATCACTTTTAGAGAAGTGAGGATATTGTTACATTCAGTTGCCAGGCTGGCTGGCCAGTGATAGAAAAATCTTGATTATATCATTTATACTAGATATCAAGAACTAGTATTTTTCCTACTAATGCTAGGAGTTGAAATATTTTAGTTATTTTTTTAGAACCAACTTGCCATGTGTTTTCTTGCTATGTGTTCTTTCGAAAGTAACATTATGTAGCAGAAAGATTGTTACAGGTCAGTTCTAGCATTCAGAAGGATTTTTTTTTTTTTTGCTGGCTCATGCTGCCTTAAGGGTGGGTCTGGTAAGGCATGTGGAGCGGGGATCTAAGCTGCGATTGACTGCGTTTGCATAGGCAGGCGCTTAAACAGCTGAGCTAACCAGCAGGTGCCACAGAAGTTCTGGCATTGAAATGACTAGTTCAGACTTGACAGCTTCACTGGAATAGCAATAGAATAAGAGTAAGAATAATGACCTGGATTCAGCTAAGTTTTTATATTTTCTGATACAATAGCTATTCCCTTAGCTAATCAAAGAAATTTTGTGTATGTAGAGATACAAATCATAAAGTTGTGCAATGTATTGATTATCAAAAATGTCCTATTAATCAGCTGTGAAACTGTCCCATTCATATTTATTTCTCAATTAAAAAATAAAAATTTTTAAAAATCATAGTCATTTCTAACAAAAACAACTAATTTTGAACTCAAAGCAATATAAGTTTTTGTTACTTTAGTATCCTTAAATATTTAACACTATGGGGGCCGGGGAGATGGCTCAGTAGATTAAGCACTTGCCTGACAAGCGCAAGAGCCTGAGTTCAATCCCCGGTTCCGGGGGGGAAAAAAAAAATTTAATGCTATGATTTCATTTTCATAGGTTACAAGAGAAGATAGCTTATTAAGCCATAGAAGCTCCAGTGTTGGAGATGCTACAACAAGCAGGTACAGTTCTGGGTAGAATGAATTACATGGATTTTCTTATCCTATCTTGTTACCATTTTTTCTTTCTGGGTTTTTTTCTTGGGAAGGGTGGCAGGTTCTTTTTTTCTAATCTGTCACCACCAAAATTCATGGGGGGTTGTTTGTTGTTTTTTGGGTTTTTGTTGTTGTTGTTGTTGTTTTGGTGGAACCAGGGATTGAACTGAGGCCCTTGAGCTTGCCAGGCAAGCACTTATTCTACTGAGCCATCTCTCCAGCCCCTCTCATGTTTAAAAACATTCTTTTCTATTCACTACTGAGATTCTTCATACCTAGTTTCAATTAGTCCTCCTGCATTCCCATTTGTCCTTACCAGATTTGAACTATAGAGAAAAAACCATTTTTTAAATGATATTTTTAATCTCTCGCCTGGTAAGGAATGTATATTTTCTTGGGTGTTGTGATTAATGCTAGTGTCATCCTGTCATCACTGTGGTCTTGTTCTTTTAAAGTCAGAGTTGGCTCTCATGTTACCCAAGCAAATGTCTTGCTCTTCCACTCTCATCTCTTTAATGATTATGTCATTTATCTTGTTGGACTTTTAAGAAAGTATTAATACATGTTTTCAGTACATAGTGATTACATTCATGATGGATAGTTGGTACAAGCACATAACATCTCGATTATTTTTACTTCTCTTTCTCTGCCTCTCCCACTTCCTGCCTGTCTTGATGATTCCCATTATCTAGCCTTTGTTCTACATCACTGTGTATACAGTGACCTGTTCTTAGGGGGTGCTAAAAAGTTTTGAGTGAAAGTTACTTCTTTTCCTGTTACTCAAAATTTAATCAGGGGCCGGGGAGATGGCTCAGTAGAATAAGCGCTTGCCTGGCAAAGACAAGGGCCTGAGTTCAATCCCCAGTTCTGGAAAAAAAAAAAAAGCCCTTAATCATTGGATAGTTCTCTGATTAATTATCTCCACTTCCACATGCACGTAAGCTTATAGCATGCTTTACATATAGGACTCTACAAAACTGTGATTAGAAAAAAATTGGGGGAGGGCTGAAGAGATAGTTCAGTGGCCTAAGCGCCTGCCTGGCAAGCATAAGGACCTGAGTTCTACCCCCAGTACCTGAAAAAGAAAAAAGAAAAAGAAAATATTGGGGGGAAGTTGTTACAACTTACCCTTTTAATTCTAGTAACTGTTAGTGCTACATTTTTGATATTATTGTTGTTGAACTTTTATTTAGAATAACCTCTTGAAAAAAATTTGTGTGCTAAGAGGAGAGAAAATGGGCACAGGACTGTCCTTCCATCAGAAGTTTCACTAAACTCTTAAAACTGTGGAGACCATAAATGCACTCTGACTTCCAGATAGATTTTTCTGAATGGTTGTTTATATTTTCAGTCATCTGGTGTACACCTCTACCCTTGTCTGAGATTGGAAATGCGCCCTTTGAAATATTCTGAATTCTCTTGAAAACTTAGGTCTATTTCAGGACCTCCTCCTTTCTGTTAACCTGTTTTTCTTTGTTTTACCACACTTTGTATTACTGTACTTCCTTTTATTAATTTTTTTTAGTGTTTGGGATTGAAGCTAGAGCCTTGCATATGTGGACAAGTGCTGTACATCCTTTTAAAAAATGAAATATGTTGGACGTAGAGAAAACTAGGGAGAAAGAGAGGGATTGCATACTTGTGTACCAGATATCAAGCTTTCTCACATCTTAGCATTTTGTATAAATTTATATCGGTTTTTACCTTTTTTGTTGAGATGTAATTCATATACCACAAAATTCATTCTTTTTTTTTTTTTTTTTTGGCAGAACGGGATTGAACTCAGGTCCTTGTCTTTGCCAGGCAAGCGCTTATTCTACTGAGCCATCTCCCCAGCCCACAAAATTCATTCTTTAAAAATATATAATTAAGGCTGGTGAGATAGCTCAGCAGACTGTGTGCTTAGGCAAGGTCCCACAGGGGCCTGGGGCTCAATCCCAGCACCACATGCCGCACTGGCCCCACCCCCAGGTGCATGAGCTGGCCACAGACACCGGGCGTGGTGGTACAGCCCTTAACCCCAGCACTGGGGAGGCTGAAAACAGGAGGATTACTACAAGTCTGAGCTGCAGAGTGAGACCCTGTACCAAATATATAAAAATAAATAAATACAGTAAGCGGTTTTCAGCGCAGTCACAAAGTTGTGCGACTGTTACCCCATCTAGTTGTCAGCATACCTGAAAATAACACCTGGTGCGCCCGCTGTCGCTCCCTTCACACAGCACACCTGATATCTATGCATTTACTTCCCGTCTCTGCAGTTACCTGTTCTGAAGGGTTCCTGTGAATGGAGCTATGCCAGAAGTGGCTGTGGCTGTTTCTGCTATTGAACTAGTGTTAAAAAGGTTCCTCCACACTGTGCCGTGCCTTAGTACTTCACCCTTCTTTATGGCTGAATAATGTTGTAGCGTGTTTGTATATCACATTTGTTTATCCGTATATCAGTTGGTAGGCATTTAGATTGTTCCGCTTGTTGAGCACTATGAATACGATTGCTGTGAACATTTTGTAAACGAGATGTCCTTTCAGGCTTGTTTCATTTTAGTGTATCCCTTGAGAGCAGTGCTGCTGCTTCTCAGTCATGGGAGAACTTTTTAAAAACTACCAAACTATACTAAAAATGGGGGCGCCATTTTCCATTCCCACCAGCCGTATGTGAGGGTTCCAGTTCCTCAGTATTTTTATCCTACAGTTATATTTTTGAAAGCTTACCTGTCCTAGTGAGCTGAAGTGTACAGTGCAGTTGTTTTTAGTATATGCAGACACCTTGCAGCCATCATCAGTATCTAAGTTTAGAAGATTTTGTCACCTCCAGATGAAATCCTATACTTTTAGCTCGCTCTGACCCCCACTGCTGTTACCCCCACTCCCACCCCACTGCTGCTGCCCTGAGGAGCCACATACCTACTTTCTCTACATAAACATTTCTCTTCTTGAAATTTCACGTAAGTGGTGCCCTATAATATGAGATTATTTGCTCGCTTCTTTTCCCTTAACATAATGTTTCAAGGACCGTCCAAGTTGTAGCATGCATCAAGGCTTTATTTTTTATGGCTGAGTGATATTCCATTGTTTGGATTTATCATATTTTGTTTTTTATTCATCTGTTCATGAACATTTGAGTTGTTCCCACTTTTGGTTGTTAGGAATACTGCTACAGTGAATATTTGCACACAAGTTTTTGTTTGAACACTTGCTTTTAATTATTTTGGATATATATCTATAGTAGAATTAGTAAATTATATGGTAATTCTATGTTTAATTTTCTCAGAAAGTGCCAGGCCCGTTGCACAGTGGCTGTATAATTTTCTCTTTCTCCTAGCAGTGTGTTTAGATTGTGATTTCCCTGCACCCTTACAACTCATAATTTTCTGCTTCCGAAGTGCTACCTCATTGTAGTTTTCAGTTGCATTTTTATAATGACTAAGGATGTTAGGCATCTTTCTGGTATTTACTAGCTGTTTGTGTTTCCCTTTAAAAAAATGAATATTATTTTTAAAAAGAATGTTTATGTCCTATGTTCATTTATTGTTTGAGTTGTTTCTTTTTGTTGAGTTGTAAAGTCATTTATATAGTGTGGTTCCTCTTATCTGTGGTCTATTTTTTGTAGATTCAGTGGTCATCCACCTAATGTTGAAAATATTAAGTGGAAAACTCCAGAAGTAAACCACTGACAAATTTTAAATTGCACCCTGGCTAAGTAACATGGCGCAGTCTCCCAGCATCCCTTGGCTGCATGCAAGCCTCATGCACCGCCCCCCATTGTGTAATATCCATCACAGCAACCAGACTGCAGCATCACTGGGGTCAGTCATCTTATTTTACTCAGTAATTTCTCCGAAGCACAAAGTTAGTGATGCAGAGAAGGTAGCGTTGAATAAAATGTGGATGGATGGGTGAACTCTGTTAACGAAGGAATTCTGCTATTTTCCTGAGTCCTTTCTTCAAACATACTGCCTTCCCCTGCAGGTCCTTTATGATCTGAATTTATCTTTTTTGTTCCCTAGTGCTGTATTAACTGAGAATAATGTACCCATCTCCGGAGATTCTCTTCCTGTGACACATACCACACCTGTGGACAAGGATTCTGTTCTAACGGTAAAAATATTTAAATTTTTTCCAGCTACGACACTGAGTTAGATCTAGGGACGTGTGAAGTTTTCCGATTAACATTGTGAGAAATGCATTGAGCCTCAGTTCTCTAGGGGAATCCTATTGACAGACCCTTTTCAAGAGTATCTTAGAGTTTCCCCTTTAGTTTTTATGTTACTGTTTATATTTTTGTTTTGGGAACTGACCATGTTTTCACTCATTTTCCTTTTAAGGACATACACATACATGCAAATAGATACTTTTAAGGTTCTTATTAGATAAAAGTTCTAATAGAGTAGATAAAAGTTGAGGCTATGTATCTTGAACAAAGGTGACTATACTGAAATTACTAGTGTGATTTACTCTGAAGAATAGAAATTGTGTGACAGACTTGAACTGTTGTGTGAATTGCTATATCCCTGTGTCTCTAATAGTAGGTATGGAAAATAAGGGGCACTAAATAAATGTTGATTGACAAAAATTTAAATAACAGGCACCTGTCTTTGATTATGTTACAGTATAACCAGAGCATCCCAAGTTTTGTTATTCCTGTCTCCCTCACAAGTTACACAAATTCAATTCATTGCCCATGAATGCTTCAATTTGCAAGTTTAAAATTCTCCTTCCAAATTAACATGTACCAGATCATCCTCTTACTGCATAATGTATATAGTTTTGAAAATTTACCAAGTACTTGATCAAGAAATCTCACTATGCAATGACAGTATGTAGTTGATATTTAAGTATATAAAACTTTAAAACTTAAAAAAAAAAAATTTACTATTCTTTCAACCAAGAATTGGTTTTGTTTGTTAGTTATGCCTGTTAAAAATACCAGAAAGGCAGAGGCAAAGGCCGGGGAGATAGCTCGATAGAATGAGTGCTTGCCTGATAAGCGCAAGGGCCTGAGTTCAATCCCCGATTCTGCAAAAAAAAAAGAAAAAAACAAACAAACACTATTGTAAAAATACCAAAAAGTCATTGACATGTTTGATTAGTCACTGAAAACAATTAAATAACCTGAGATTTTGTAGGAAAAAATTATACTATTTACTTCCGTTTTATTATATAGACATTACACACCACATAATAATCACAGACTACAAAATGAATGAAACATGGTCTCTGCTTTCAAACTGCTATGGTACACTTAGCCCTGGGATGGAGCAGGAAGAAGGAAGTGAAAGGAAAGAAAAAGTATTAATACTTGGGAAGGGTTGAAGTATATCCCTCACTCACTGTCTTCTGTGAGGAGCTTTTGTGGCTCTCAGCTAGTCTACAGACAACCAGAATAGTCCTATTCCCACCCCAGTTTTATCTCTCTAAAAGAATAGCTGTATCAAAATTTACAGACCATTTCAAGTTCTGATCATAGTCTAAGCTCTTCATGACAAAGAAATGAAATGATGGAACCGTGGTTCCTGAATCCCCCTATTTGTTTAGAAGATTAACACTCACCAGGAAAAAACTTAGTCAGGAATAAAGGGATCGGTTAACAATTCTAGACCACTTATCTTCCACAGGATGCTACAGATGAATTAGATGCCTTGCTCTTGTCTCTGACTGAGAATCTAATTGATCGCACAGTCACACCCCAGGTAAATACACTTTTAAAAAGCAAGGTCGAAAGGTTTCTGTTTTAAAAATGTTCCTGCTAAATTCCAATTTTTTCCTATTCAACAACTAAAAGTTTTTCACTTAATAAGTTTGTATTTCAATAACCACTTAATATTATCTTCCTGTACTAAAATTCTGCTGCTTTGAATTTCCACGTCGCTGAATAGAAATCACATATCACTGTAAGTCTGTGATTTAACATGATGTTAAATAACATGAGAGAAAACGTAGAGGTAAACCATCGTAGTGACTTAAGACAGTAAGGGAGACCTAATTTTTAAAAAAAACGTATTGGTGGGAGCATAGCATTGATGTGCCAAGCACCATGAGTCTAGAGGGCACTACGTTGAGTGCTACAGCTATGGTGCAGTGGCGCCTCGGTTCATGAGCTTACTTCATTCTGTGGTCCCAGAAAAGATGGCCTCCGGGGCCACCCCCTAGCTCAGTTCTTTAAGCGGCTGCTTCCCCAAAGCAGTCAGGCTCAGGTGGCTGTGGTTCGATCCCCACAACTCCAGCCAGCCAAACCTGCCCTGAAGGCATTCGGAGCAAAAAAAAAAAAAGATGGCCTTGTTCACATTCATGCAGGAAAGATGGCTACAGTCGTGTTCATCACCTGATACCGGGGGCCGAGGAGATGGCTCAGCAGAATAAGCGCTTGCCTGGCAAACGCAGGGTCCTGAGTTCAATCCCCAGTTCCACCAAAAAAAAAAAAAAAGAAAGAAATCTTTAGGGGCCAGGGAGATGGCTCAGTAGAATAAGGGCTTGCCTGGCAAGCACAAGAGCCTGAGTTCAATCCCTGGTTCTGTAAAAAAAAAAAAAAAAAAACAGAAACATCACCTGATACCGAATTTACATACAAAAGCAAAATTTGGCCAAGTGCTTAATATTTGTGAACCAAACTGTTCTCAAACAAAAGCGTGATCATTATGGGTATCTAAAATGTAACAATAAACTTAATTTTTTTTTTTTTTTTAATTTTTTTTT
>NW_004524590.1:10399718-10404182 GCF_000260255.1 Octodon degus | reverse complement strand
TAATGTTCAAACCATTCCTTTGTTCTAAACCACAGTGTGTCAGAGGTTGAGATCTGAACTATTTCTACCCCAGAGTACTCCACACAATATGTCCTGTGATCAACACCGAACCATAAATTGTAATTATTTGTTCCTAAAAATTGTATGTAATCTATTGTCCCGAAAGTGGACACTGACCCCTATGCTGCATTCCCTTGCACTCAAATCATAAGACCTCCCCTTTGCGGTTTTCAGCCTTAAAAACCCTTGTCTCTCCCCTCCTGGGCGCGCACCTCAGCATCTTGCTGGAGTGTCTGCCGCTGGGTACCAGCTAAAATAAAGCGCTTCTTTAACTTTTGGACTTGCCTCATTGTCATCTGATTTTTGAGTTACAACAGTGACCAGGCTGAGAGTCTCCTGGGGTGCATACTAGAAGGGATTCCTGGGCCACTCCTCAGAGTTTCTGACTTGGTATATGTTAGGGGACCTGAAAAGTTTTACTTCTACACACGTTCCTGGAAGATGCAGGTGTGGTCTGGGGACCTCAGCGTGAGGCAGTAAACAAAAAGACTGCCAAAGTGTAAGGAATAATCACAAGTTAGCACAAGTGAATGGGCAGAAAACAAGAAGGACTGTGTTAATATTAAGCCATAATGATTTCTCAAATAGACAAAAGAAATAACTTTATGAAGCCCGAAAGGGCAGTGCATGGTGGCTTAATTCAGAACACTGACTGTATGTTTGCTCTTTATTATAATGTATAGGCGATAATATAATGAAGACAAGTCAGCAGCTGAGCTCCTGTCTAGAAGGAGCAAGGCCCTGGTTTCAATCCCTAGTGTGATTGAAACAACAAGGTTTTATATCACTTATGTATTTTCCCTTCTCTGCAAACTTCAGATGCTTCTTTTAGGGGGCATGCAGCTTAGCTCAGTTACTTTGATCCTGAGCTCCACATGCCTTACCAGACCCACCCTTAAGGCAGCCTGAGCCGGTCCCCACACACACACCAAAAAAAATCCTTCTCTACTCAGTCCTCGGGCCTGCCATGCCTGCCCCACCCCCAGGGCGGGCTGAGAAGGCAATTGAGACTGGGTGTGGTGGTGCACGCCTGTAATCCCAGCTCTTGGGAGGCTGTAAACAGGTGGATCACTACATAGTGAGACTCTGAACACCCTGTAGACCCTTCCCTAAAATATAATAAATAAACAATCAATAGGAAAGGATCCTTCAAAAACTATCGGGCACCAAAATAAGTTAAATATACCTCTGTGCAGGCAGTGTTTGGGCCCATGGAAAGCTGCTCTTTCATTCCCCTGCATCCTCCAGCCTCCACTTCCATTCGTCTTTTCTCCCGTGTTACTTACTCTGTTTATTTATATATAAGTTCTTCCAGACTACCTTCCTCTTTATTTAGTTGAACACTTTCACCTATATCTCCTTCAAGGATTGTAGGAGAATTGGGGATATATATTTATAAATAAGATTGTAAAACCACAAGCTTAAATGAGTCCTGAATTTTACTGGTTGCTGCTGAAGGCTGCCCGGGCAGCCCCACGACTGCAGCCCCCCCACGCGCAGTGTCCGCCTGCTCCCGCTGCACTCACGCTCTTGCGTAGCTGCACCCCGGGACTTCCTGGTGTCCTCAGCGTAATGTGCGTATCTTACTGCTCCTGTTTGCATGAGTTAAATGTGATTCCTCCCAGGGTTCTCTGTGGTGTTTGTTTGTTTGTTTGTTTGTTTGTTTGTTTGTTTCAGTACCAGGGATTGAACTCAGGACCTCGTGCTTACCAGACAAGCGCTTATTCTGCTGAGCTATCTCCCTGGCCCTCTCCCAGTTTTCTAATACTGACTTAGGTTTTCTCTTTGAAATACCTGTTTGTATCTTTTGTTCATTTTTCTACATATTTTTCTTTTTCTTGCTCATTTTAAGAGTACTTTGTATAGTCTTGATATTAATTCCATGTCTTATACACTAAGAATATTTTCCTAGTCTGTATGTCTTCAAGGAAGAAATATATCGCAGAATCATTTGTCATAGGTTTATATGTGTAACTCTTGGACATGAATAATAAAATAGGTTTGCACCCCTCATTGAATAGAAACTTTGAAGAATGAATGCCATACATTCTTCATTTATCTCTTTGTGGTTTGCAGTTCTTTTGAGACAGGATCTTCCCATGTCTAGCCAAGACTGGCCTTGTAATGACCCTCCTGCCCTAGCTTTCCAAGTGCTGGGGTTACAGACATGAGCTACTACACCCATTCCTAGTTTTTAAGTTTTCTGTCAGCTTCAACCCTATCTCTGAGATCACAGAATGATATTTTATGTTTTATCATACATACTTTTTTTTTTTGGTTGGAACCACGGATTGAACTCAGACCCTTGCACTTGCCAGGCAAGCATTTATTCTACTGAGCCATCTTCTGGGCCCTACTTTTTTACTTTATTTTACTCTCATATTTTAGTTTTTAGCACATTTGGTTTCTTCAGTTTTGGTTTGAGGTTTTTTGTTTTGTTTTGTTTTTTATTTTATTTATTTATTTATTTATTTATTTATTTATTTATTTGAGGTTGTTTTTGATTCTTTTTTGTTTTAGGGGGCTGTTTTGCCAGCAGTAGGGATAGTGATTTGAGGATGCCTCATAAAGAGCTGGTATCCCACATATTGTCTACCAAATAATCTATCCTTTCCCAACTGCTTTGTGATAGCACCATTTTTATTCCAGAGGGCCCTGTTTTTCTGCACTAATACTGTATTATTTTTCTGGCTCTGGCTTTGTAATATGTTTTATTATCTGATGTATCATAACTTACAAATTTTAGAGTCAGTTTGTCATTTCTCCACCAATGTGTCTGGCATTTTAATGGATTTGTATTTTTGCAGATGGTGCATTTTTGTAATGGGAATCTTTTTCTTTTTGTGTATATATCTCTACTCATCTTTATTATTCTCTGAGTGTCCTTGTAAGTCTTGTATATTCTTAGATTAAACTCTAAATGACTCATAGTTTTACTGATATTTAGAATGCTGTTTAATTTTCTACTGTTAAGTGTATAAATTGATTTTGCATGTAGTGGACTTGCTGAATTCTTCCATTAGGCAATCTGCAGATTATTCTAAACATTCTAGCAATTTTTTTTTTAATATTTATTTATTTATTTATTTTGTGTGTGTGTGGCCAGCTCAACCCACCAGGGGGCGGGACTGGCTGGCATGTGGTGCTGGGGGATTGAACCGTGGTCCCTGTGCTTTGTTTAGCTTAGCTTGTTCTAAGTAGGCGCTTTAGACCACTGAGCCATCTCACCAGCCCCCATTCTAGCAATTTTGAGGAATTATTTTTACTATCTCCGATTATTGCCTAATCCATCATGTACATATTACTAAGTCTTTCAGTTATTGTGTTACATATTTTAAAAATATACTGCTTGCCTGTCAGGCTCACTGAGATGCTTGACTGAGACTGGCTGTGGTGGCAAGCACCTGTGATCCCAGCACTTGGGAGGCTAAAAACAGGAGGATCCCTACAAGTCTGATCTGTATAGTGAGACCCTGTAGACCCTGGACTAAATGCATTTAAAAAAAAAATACTAAGATACACATATGATCCTGATATTTATGTTCTTGAAATCCTTTTCCTCTTTTTTCTTTTTTTTTTTAAGGTGAGATCTCATGGAGTTGTACAGGCGGCTGGCCTTGAACTTCCGGTCTTCTTCCTTTAGCCTCCCTTGTAGTTGGGGTTACAGGCAGACGCTACTGTGCCTGGCAAGCCTTTTGTTACTTTTTTTCCTTTTTGCCCTTTTTTTCTCTGTTAATTTCCTTTGTGACAGATACAAAAATTGACTCCCTAGAATTTAGACCTTACTATATCTGTGGACTTTACAAGGGTCTTTTGTGAACAGTATTTTGCTGAATCTCTTGAAAGATTTAAGAATCTCCATCTTCAGTTTAACATATTTATATTTACTATAAGTATACTTACTATATGGTTGTATTATGTACTTATTATAGGTTCATAGTATGGCTAATATGTTAGTATATTTATTATAATTCAGGTTATTATTCTTTTCTGCCATACCATTTTTTTCTTTGCTATTTACCACATTTTTTCTCTCTTTATTGTTTCATTTCCTACTATTAAATGTATTTCCTTAATATTTGTAGAAATTTCATACTTTGTATTTTATTCTTCTAACTTACCAAAATTCAGACTTAATACTGGATTTTTCTTATTTGCAAGTAAGGACATCTGTGCAAGAAACTAGTCTAAGTTTCTAAAATAGGAGAGTTTCATTAGATTATAATTCTGTACAGAAAAGTAAGATCTAAAAAACTAAACACCAAAGCAAGTATAACAAAGGCTGTGTGAATCAGAAGCAAAATGGGTGTTTTTATTGGTGCTTTCTTTACACATGCATAATAATTAGAGAGCTAATTCTTTTTTTTTTTTTTTTTTTTTTATTTGAGAGAGAGAGAGAGAGAG
>NW_004524590.1:10398730-10399618 GCF_000260255.1 Octodon degus | reverse complement strand
GGCCAGCTCAGCCCACCAGGGGGCGGGGCTGGCTGGCATGTGGTGCTGGGGGATTGAACCGCGGTCCCTGATGCTTTGCCAAGCTTGTTCTAGGTAGGTTCCTTAGACCTCTGAGCCATCTCTCCAGCCCCGCTAATTCTTTTTTATTTTGTTTTGTTTTACACTTAGTACAGAGTCTGCAGGGTCTCACTATGTGGATCCGACTCATAGTGATCTGCCTGTGTTCAGCCTCCCAAGCACTGGGATTACAGGCACACCACCACACCCAGTTTCATTCAACGTCTCAGCATGCCCCAGGGGTGAGGCCAGCACCACAAGCTGGGGATCAAATCCCAGCCTCTGCGCTCTGCCTAGGCAGGCGCTTTAGTCCACTGAGCTATCTGGCTTACCCAAGAGCTAACTCTTTACATACACATTTTTCGGTACATTCTCAGTCCATTGCTTAAGATGCTACTTAGGCTATGATTATTTGTAATTAACAAACATACAGAAAAAAGCTTAAACTGAACACTTGGTGTGGAATACAGATAAGTATTATTAAATGAACTGAAAGTAGTAGCATTCTTGATTCATACGTATTTAGATTAGAAATTCTTAAAATTATCACAGTTTCTTAAGTGGTGAGATATTACATTCATGTTATAGAAAAGTCTTTGATTCAAAAGTCTATGTCAGGGCCGGGGAGATGGCTCAGTAGAATAAGCACCTGCCTGGCAAGTTCAGGGTCCTGAGTTCAATCTCCGGTACTGCAAAAAAAAAAAATCCTGTAACAGTTTATGTCATTGGGGCCGGGAAGATGGTTCAGTGGAATAAACACTTCCCTGGCAAGCACAAGGGCCTGTGTTATGGTTTGTGTCTAGTTGTCCCCCCAAAGCCTCATGCAGTCAT
>NW_004524590.1:10379030-10398630 GCF_000260255.1 Octodon degus | reverse complement strand
TCATGATCCACTGGGATTATGTGTGATCCAAGGCTGGGATTATGGGTTTTAGTACTGCTGGGATTACCCATAGGTGGGTAAATACTGGGAAGTACCCATAGGTGTGAGTTTTTCCCCTACCCTGGGGCAGGTAATTTGCATTACATTGTAAGGTGGGAAGAGAAGCCAACTGCTTGAGCTGCTGTTACCCCTCCCTCGCTCTCTTGCTCTTTGCCACCACCATGAAAGGTTGCTTTCTGCTCTGTGCTGCTCTGCGTTGGACCCAGCTGAGTATGGACTGAAACCTCCAGTAACTATGAGCTAAATAAACCTTTCCTTCCTTCATTTTGAGTGTCGGGTATTTGTCCCAGCAACAAGAGAAGAGTAACTAAGACAGCCTGCATTCAATCGCTGGTTCCGCCAAAAAAACAAGTCTATATCAGGTCAAGGGGAACTCATTAAGATTTGTACTCCGTATAGTACATTTCATAATAGAAGAAAGTATTATGAGTATAATTATGAAAATAAGCCAGCCTTTTACTTCCCTAAAAGTAAATATTTACATTTATTTTAGGTGTCCTCAGCATCCATGATCACACCCCGGTGGATCATCCCAGTAAGTCCATATTTATGACATTTTTTCTGAGAGGTAAGCCTAAATGGACATCTCTTCTGTTTCTTTACAAACATGGGTGCCCCTACCAAGGGTCTGTTAACTCAATACAATGGCTTCAAATTCATGACTTGATCTTCCTGTTTGTAAGTGCTTAAGCATGCAGGCAAAACAAAAGTAAAAATGGAATAAGAAGGATTGTTTAAAAAACAAAACAGCATGAATGTCAACATTATCTTCTTCTTGACAGTCATTACTAGAGCTTATTT
Source organism: Octodon degus (assembly GCF_000260255.1). Lineage (NCBI taxonomy): Eukaryota > Metazoa > Chordata > Mammalia > Rodentia > Octodontidae > Octodon > Octodon degus. The sequence goes on along the minus strand of NW_004524590.1, from coordinate 10,397,769 downwards.
GGAGCTGAGGTATAAATGGGTACATGTTGTTACTGTGGTGTCCAGACGTGTGCTATGTCTCCCACAGCAGAGCAGCACTGTTCCTAATGGACCTGCTGGATGCGGGACGTCTTTGGCAGAGAAAGAAGCACATAGTAATAAAGATGGATTCTCACCAATCTCTCCCCCAGCGCCGTTCTTGGTAGACGATGTGACCAGGTGAGGAAATTATTTCTCAGTTTCTGTTCTTAGGCAACTTTCGGAGGAGAAACAAAATTGATTCTATTTAAAATAACAGGGCCAGCCAAATAGCTCAGTGGATTAAAGGGCCTGCTTAGGCAGGCACAGAGACTGGGGTTCGATCCCTGATCTGTCTTGCCAGCCCCGCTCCCAGGACACACTGAGACACAATTGGTGCACACCTGTAATCCCAGCTCTTGGGAGGCTGAACATAGGTAGATCACTGGGAGTCCAATCTACATAGTAAGACCCTGTCGACCCTTACTAAAATACAATAAAAATAAAATAACGGGCTGGGGATTTGGCTCAGTGGTAGAATACTTGCCTAGCAAGCTAGAAGCCCTGAGTTCAGTCCATGGCACCAAACAAAAAAATAAAACTCTCCTAAAAAACAATTCAGACAACTGGGGCTGGTGAGATAGCTTAGCAGACTAAGCACCTGCTTAGGCAAGTGCAGGGACACCAGAGTTCAATCCCTAGCACCACATGCAGCACCGGTCCTGCCACTGGGAGTACTTGGCTGAGGGCCACCGAGACCAGGTGCGGTGGCACACACCTGTAATCCCAGCAGACGGGAGGATCACTGTGAGTCCAAGCTGCGTAGTGAGACTCTGTACCAACTACATAAGAGAACAGATTGTCAGATGTATGAGGAAACCCTAAGAGTCAACTGAAAAACGAAATAAAGACAGCATGCAGAAAACTTTGCAAAATTTTTATCTAAATTTAGAAGGAAACTTTATAAAAGAACACAAAGAATTACTTTTAGAAATTATTAACCACATTAAAAATGAAATCCAAATAATGCATTGAAAATTTAAACTATTTCCCAAAAACTAGAAAAAAGGTAAAGCCAGAAGACCAGGAGCAAAAAAAAAAAAAAAAAGAAGAAGACAAGGGCAATACCTTCAGGATTCTGGAAGGAACTCATTCTTCACTAACATGTTTGGTTTTGGTTTTTTAAAGTGTATTTGGTATAGGGTCTAGCTACACAGGTCAGACTCGTAGTAATGCTCCTGTCTCAGCCTCCCCGGCTGGGATTACAGGTGTGCGCCACCACACCCACTTTCAGTGGCTGGCTCAGCGCAGGGCCAGCACTGGCATGCAGTACCCAGGGTCCAGCCTGGGTCCTTGCGCCTGCAGGTAGGCACTTAAGCCACAGAGCCATTTCCCCAGCCCTTCACTAAAGTGTTATGTTCAGAAAAACTTATCAGTGAAATGTGGTATTAGGACAGAGATTAAAAAAAAAAAAAAAAAAAGTCTTTGGGGCCGGGGAGATGGCTCAGTAGAATAAGTGCTTCCCTGGCAAGCGCAAGGGCCTGAGTTCAATCCCCGGTTCTGCCAAAAAAAAAAAAAGGTTAGAGATAGTTTTAGACATACAGTTCTCAAAAATGGTGGTTTTTTTTGTTTTTTTTTTTTGTTTTTTTTGTTTTTCCAACTATCCTTTCTCAGGAAGCTACTGGAAGATATATTCTATTAAAACAAGGTGACCCTCCCCTCCAAAAAAAAAGTAAAAAGGGATAGGAATATACCTGAAGAAAGTCCTGAGCAGCAGCTATTCATCAGCGGGTTTAGAAAAGATCCTGTCCAGATTCAAGAAAGAGGATACAAAGTTCCAGGGAGGATTTTTTTCCATAAGAAAAAAAGACATAACGACAGATTTTTTAATTACGTCACTTGCCTGTATAAGCTGAGAAGAGAGTCACAGTTCTACATGAAATTTATTTAGATAGGTCAGTTATTGAATCCAGAACAAACAAAAATTATATAGAAGAAATATACTGACACCCAGTTGTGAAAATTTTTGCGTAATTTCAGCAAATGCTGAATATTAACATGAACAAGATTAGTCAGATGTTGAAAGGAAGGCAAGATCCCGGGGTTCAGTGGGGTATGAGAAGGTTGATCCGTCACAGTAAACACATCACTCAGAACAAGCAGAACTTGTGTTGTTTATAAAGCAGTCTCTGGAGGAAGGCTTGTTAAAACCCAGGCTGCTGGCCCCACCCGGAATGTGTGATTCAGTGTTCCTGGGGTGTGGCCCAAGAATTGGCATTTCTAACAAATTCCGAGAACACTTTTTGGAGCTGGAGATACAGAAAGTGAAAGAAACTACGAGAGAAAACAGTTGAAATGACTCCTGTGGGGTAGTAAGAATGAAGAGTGATAGTAAAGATGCTTGGTATTTCATTTATAAATCTTGAGGGTGCTTTTAGCCTTTATAGTACTTTTCTTGTATCAGGTACTTTGATATTGTTTTAAATTTTTATTAAACCAAATTAGATGTTGATACTTCCCTGTATCTAAGGTCATTCAGTTCACACACAGCAGAGTTCTCTGGCCCTCAGCGAAGGCCATGTCATTTCATTTTTCTCAGAGTTCTAATAGATGAACTGATACAGGGACTTGGGCACAACTATCTAGGACTATGTAAAGAAGTACAGGGCCCGGTGTTGCGTTTGCTGTCTCCTAAGCATGTTGCTCAGCATAGGACGGTTCTTGTTATTCATATCCCTGACTCCTGAGGAGATGGATACTTGTGTATTAGGCACATCATATTCCCAGAGGTAAAGGAAACTTGGGGGGGGGGGTGCACGCGCATGCACGCGCCCTTGCACTGGTTTTGGTAGTACTAGGGGATTGACCCTAGGGCTTTTGTACTAAGCTACATCCCTAACTCGTTTTTTGTTTGTTGTTTTACTTTGAGACAGGGTCTTACTAAATTGCCCAGGCTGGCCTTGAACTTGCAAACATCCTACTTTATTCTTCTGGTATGCTGGGATTCCAGCCAAGTGCCAGTCCAGCAGGTCACAAAACTACGGTATTTTACATTTTGAAATATAATAACAGTCATTTATCTAGAAAAGTTCCTTCTGCAGAATATCTTACTGCCTAAATTAGGTGTTACCACATAGCTGTTTAGGTCTGTAATCGCACCAACATCCCCGTGTGGGCTGATGGGAACATGGAGGTCCTGTGCCTTCCGCAGGTCCTGCCCCAGACATTCTCATTGAATGCCCGTTCTCTCTTCCTTTTAGTTCTGCGTCAACTCCGGCTGAAGATGCTGTCCTGAAGAAGTGTTTACTGACTACTGAGCTCTAGGAGACCGCTCGTGCCAGCTGGGGACAGGAACGCCCGCACTCTAGCAGTCCGTCCTGGAGTCTGTCCTTTGTAGATAGGTAAAAGAGCTCTCCCTACATTTAACTTCAGCTCCATTTTAAAAGGCTGCTTTTTCCGTCCAACTGGAAGAATGTAATCAACTGTGTACTTTACCAAGGGAAGCGATCTGGTCTTTTACTTTCTGTAATTCCATTAGAGTTTGTAATTCCTGATTCAAGAGGATTATGTTGCCTGCACATTCTTTCAAACTCCTGGCTCCACCTAGCGGTTACAACTGTTTGTGATGACTTGACAATGAGACTGCTGCTGCAGCCTTCACCCTCTCATTGCTGTTTCCCTTTGTAGTATCAGATCAAGCCTCCTAGATCTGAATGCCTGTTAAAGAAACTGTACTTTTCCATGCATTGCCTGTAAGTCAGGAATTTAGGGATTGATGCAGATATTACCTAGCTAGACTTAAGGTCAGTTCTTCTTGCAGGTAGTATAATACTAAAGAGTTGAGAACACAGAAAGTTTTCATTGTCTCCCTGCTTTTGACTTCTTATGAAGTAGTTTTCTTCCAGTTAACTAGATAAACACTGAAGAACAACAAAGAGATCAACTTCCCATCGTGTATTTTTACAGCTTTGCCTTCCCACAGGACCTGTTCCCAGGCACCCTGCTAATTTTGGTGCCTGAGAGAGGGCAGAGTCCTCGTTGAGACCTAGGGATGCACCCCAGGCATCCGCCTGCCCTCCTGAGCCAGGGGAGGAGGCTCCCGTTTTGGACTCAGTACAAAAGGCAGTACTAATGTCAGTACCTGTTTGGACATAGCCTCCACTTCCTTTCTATATAAGCTGAACAAATGGAGGACTTTCAAACTGGAAAAAAGAAAAACAACACAAGACAGAGACAGGGAGCAGGGATTAGAATGCCGAGATTGTGTTTCTTAAAGGCCTACCATGTGGTGAGCTCTGTATAGAATGCTAGAAGCAGTCATACTGCAGTAGGGACTTTATTAGTTAAAAGACTTCTCAAGTAGTCCTCCATCCCCTCAGGCTGTACGAAATGTGTGGATGTTAAAGTGGTGCATGTTCATCACAGGGAAGTAGACAGGTCTCCACCTGTTATCCCAAAACCCAGAGGTAACCCTAATTTAGCTTTCACTAGCCTGAAAAGGAACCCCTGATTGCTGTGGGGAAGATGATCTGGAGTCGAGGCAGGGCTGGGGCAGTGCGCCTCCTAGGCGTTGTTTCTTCACTTTGCTTCCCTCAAGTGTGTATATAACTAACTGAGCATTTATTTGTACTACGCAGTATAAAACAACATCCAGCTTCATGGTCTTTAAAATTGCGTGGTTGAGCTATCCCCAGGCTCCCCGTATCATACTTACGTGCTCAGGCAGCCACGCCAGGATCAAACTGAAAGCTCAACATTGGAGTCTTGCATTGTTTTCCAGGGAGCCGTAGAGACTGGAAAGCACTTTCCACAGAGCATTCTGCTGCAAGCGAGAAAGCTAGCGCTTGTTACCGGCTGCCTCCCTGTAGCCATTATGCTAAGCTTGTGAGTTCCCGGGGACTGCTCTCGGCAGTCCTTGCTTATAGTGTAAAACATGTTTCTCACAGCTGCAGCGCAGAGCCTAGGCCTGCCCCAGAACGTGTTACGCTGGCGTCGGTTTGTTAGTTCTCGACAACCCCAAACATCCTGGATGGTTAGTGCTGTGTTCCTAACCACAGAGCCGCTAAAAGCATTGTAGCTGGGAAGACCTGAATTTCCTGTCCACTTTAGAAGGGAGACACTTTGCAGGCCAGAGAGCTCAGCAGCACAAGTGCCTGCCTGGCAGGCGTGAGATCCTGAGTTCAGTTCCTGGTACCCAAAAAGGAAAAGAAAACTTTCCACAATTTAGAAATTAAGCTGTTAAAAATATGTCATCACTTGCCTTTAGGCATCTATATTCTTGCCAGTCATAATATTGATAGGAACTTTTTTACATCTCTACTAAAAGTGAAATACCCAAACATGAAATAGTAAATATGAATGATGGCTTATCCCTGATAGATTGGATACTTGTCAGATGCAAGATTCTTGTCACTGCTGCTGCCAGTGTTGTCCCAGAGCGGCCACACCAGTTCATGCTGTTGTGCTCTCCTGTGGACAGTAGTGGTGGGAAGAGGCAGGGCTGAGGAGGTCTGTGCATGTGGTGGCAGGTCGAGGAAATGCCTGACAGAGAGGAGAGTGTGTGTGAGCAGTGGAAGTTGCTGGCCCAGAGGCTGGAGCAGACACCGGGTGCGGAGGCACAAGGTGCAGCGAGGACGCTGCAGGCCTTCCTGCTGGCTTTGCACACAGGACACAGTGCTGCAGTAGCTGCTCTGCTTCCTCATGGGGAGCGGCCAGGCGAGGCTCCTGCTAGGAGGCGAGAGGGTTGTCATTGGCTTTTAAATAAGATGAGAACCTGCAGCTCGCTGCCCTGGACTCCTTCAGCAGGGAGTTCATCAGTGAGATCGTAGTTCTGTCTGCAGCATCTCCCTTCTGACAGGAGAGCCGCGCAGTGATTTCCCTCCTACTCTTCAGGAGACGCACTAACAGCAGTGAGTAGCCTCCTTGTCACTTGACAGCTTTACACTTCAAGGAAAATTCATACTTTGTACAAGTTTTACTAACTTTTTTGGCTTTTGTTTTTGTACAATCTCAAGAGGTCCTATGGATGTGGAATTTTTCTAAACCATTTGCTCTCAATTCAAGGTAAAACTTATATTTCTGTCTTCTCTTAGCTAAAACCTGAAAGTTCCACTGTCCCTCTAGAACCTTTGATAGTGGAGTTATTTGCTAGTCACAGCCTTTGATATTTTCCAAGTAAGGATCTAGAGAAACAGAGTTTGTCTTCCCGCCCCTCAGAGGTCCCACGCATGCCTTTCTAGGGATGGGAAGTACTTCTGCCTCAGTTCTGCTGGCACAGCCCAGAAGGAGCGCCAACAGCAATACACAGGAACGTGGCTGTGTTCGGTACAGTTTATTTACAACCATCCCTGCCCCTGATTTCTAGCTTTGTAGAGTGGCCACCTGGAAGGCAGGTGAGGTTCCCCCAGGTTCTGAAGTCTGACTGCCACTTGGAGGCCCATCTGGGTGCGTGTCCTCACACACGTGCCATGGCCAGAAGGTGCGGTTCATGGTCTCAGCTCTGTCTCTGTGAGTGCTCACTAATTTCTGGTTAATGTTACCATGTAGTTGCTTGGAAATTTGGATATAATTCTGTAGAGCAAAGACTGCACAGTTCTAGGTTATTTGTTCTTTCTTTTTTTTTTTTTTTTTTTTTTTTTGGCAGAACCAGGGATTGAACTCAGGCCCTTGTACTTGCCAGGGAAGCGCTTATTCTACTGAGCCATCTCCCCGGCCCCTATTTGTTCTTTCTTTTACTCTCAACAACATAAATACTGGTTCTTGAGTGATCAGAGAATGGTTGAAAGCTTCCTACTCATTAGCCCCAGGATGAGCACTAGGGCTTGTTTTATAGAAGCTCTCCCTAAGCTGAGTCCTGCCGTGCTGACCTGCTGGTACAGGTGGGATTCTGCCCCAGCTCTAGTGGTAGGATCTGTAAGCCATTACCTTATCATGCTGCTGAGACCAGATTCAGTCACTCGTCCGGCTTTCTCTTTATCAGAGATGTTGTTGCATCACTGTCCTTTACTCTTATCTTCAGACCTGGATCCAATAGATGGTTGGTTAGCAGGACCTCACTAACTACTTTGTTTACTTTTTATATGTGTAAAGTTCTTCAGTAGCTTTGAAACTGTAATTTATTTTTCTATCAAGTGCACTATATTCAGTGTGTTCCAGTTTTGTATAGCTTTACTAGAATCAGCACTGAACTGTGAGTTGTCTATACACTGAAATGAGAAGTGTAGATATGACCTCCTTCAAATAAACTTGTGAGACATTTGGTGTTGTCTGAGCCGTTTCTTGGGTGTGCAACCCCTCCTTGCTTGCCCGACAAAATCGTTGGGGGTGTAGGCTGAGTGAGGTGGAATTCAGAACCCTGCCAGTGTGTGGGCTGTGACGTTAGGAGGAGGCATTTTCAAAGGTCAAAAACTCCATTGGCCATACCCCGTGACTTCCAGAAGGTGCGTGGTCACTGCAAGGAGCAGCGTGGTCCTGGAGAAACCATTTTTCCATGGAATCTCGGTGGTCCTACGTAGTGCCATGAGGCCCTCGGTAGATGACTTCACAGACCTTGCCTCGGCTCCTTTGTCTGAAAGCACGTATGCAGATTGTGTCGTAGCCTGACAGCCCCCTCGCCCCCTTCCCTCCCCGCTCCAGCGACTGCCTCCATTCAGTTCACACCACTCCATTGCTGTAGGGAGCAGCTGCTGCCCAGCTTGTTTTCAGTGCTCCTGGGCAGGACACAGCAGTCACCTTCATGGGTCCGCAAGCCTTCTGAAAAACATTTAGAAGAGTCTGCCCTTTCCTCTCCCCTCCTCTCTCTGCTGCCTCAGAGAAAGGCAGTGCCGGCCCAACCTCGAGGCTGCTCCAGGCTCTTCAGCGTTGTGCCAGCAGGGGTGGGTCACTGGGCTCAGTTGCCTGTGCTGCAAGTGTTTCTAAAAGGAAGTTTTTGGTAATAAGTAGCCGAAACCATTCTTACCTAAGTGGAACAACTCATGATAAGTACTTGAACTGCACTCTGAATCCACAGGAAGGTGCAAGGTAAGTAGAAACAGAGGGGATGAGGATGCCAACTTGTGGTTTCAGCCATGTTGTTTCCTGTCCTTAGTGCAGGTACCAGGCACCTGACCAGGCTGTGGTTCACTGACAGGAAAGGGAGTGATAACAGGCTACCAAAACACCTGATGATGGATCATGTCACCCAGAAAGGACTTTTGTGACTAACCCGAGAAAAGCTGGAGGCGCTGAAGGTTCATTTCTTGCCAGTAAAGTTAGCGGCCCAGCCAGGCCTGAGCAAAGGGACTCGTGTGGGTCTGGTGGTAAAGTGGTGGCGGGTGGCTCAGAGTGGTTTCTCCCTGTCCTCATCCCATCTCAGCAAGCATTCACCCCATTGTTCTTAGATTGCAGCCTCCATTCTGAGGAGAGGCAGAGGTGAGGAGCCCTTGTCCTCCAGAAAGGATCCCCTGCCCCTTGGACCAGCTTTCCACAACCTACACCACTATGTCCTTCAGATGCCAAGGATCAGAAATAGCATGTCCTTGGGGCTGGTGAGATGGCTCAGTGGTCTAAAGCACCTACTTAGAACAAGCTCAGCAAAGCACAGGGACCGCGGTTCAATCCCCCAGCACCACATGCCAGCCAGCCCCGCCCCCTGGTGGGCCGAGCTGGCCACACACACACACACACACACACACACAAATAAATTAATTAAATAAATAAATAAAAATTAATAAATAAAGAAATAGCATGTCCTTCCAAGCTAGCAGGGCATGGCGGTAGAGTGGAAACTGACTTTTCCAGATTACCCATCCCAGCCCCTCAGTGTGTACATAAGGAAATAGCGCCAGGGAAGGACAGGAAGTTGCCCTTGGCCAGATGCCTAAAGACAAAAACCCAGATCTTCTGGCTTCTAGCACACCATTACCTGCTTAGTGAACAGACTACAAAGAAGCTGTTCTGGGAGAATCTGATATGAAAGAACTCACCACTGTAGGCCAGAGGTGCCAGGAGAGCAAAGAGCAAACATACTCAAGACCACATACAATGTCGTTTTACTGGGGACTCAAAAGCGGGGTTGAGGGTAGCGGCAAGACCAGTGAGTGAATCCCTGCAGCTTGGTTCAGAGGAAGGACCATATGCAAGAGTTCGCATAAAACTGGCTTTCATCCCAGCTGAAGTGGTCCTGGCTTATCTTGAGCTCATAAATCAAGGATGTCAGGCATTCCTAGTGCTGTCTGGCACCAGGGTCCATCGGAAAGCGCCACATTCCACTGCAGTGGGTTTGTTTATAGTGTTCTGGGAAATGGGGAAAACCAACTGGGGTTACTCAGGGGCAGTTACAGGGGTTACAACTCAGGATGGCTGCAGTCTGGTCAGGCTTTGTTCCTGCAGAGGCGTTGGGGGTGGGGGGTCACCTTTAATCACAGCTCTCTGCTGCTCTGGCAAGCAGTAGATAACTCAACAAATGTGTGTTAGGTGAAACTTAACACAGACATTCTCTTCTTAAAATATGGAGGTACTCACTATCTTTAAAACATCCACTAAATGCATTTTTCTTGAAATACAATGTAACAAATGGGCCCTTTTGGAACTCTGTCTGCCAGTCCCTCTGTCTTGTCCTTGTTCAGATGGTGATGATGGTAGTAACTCATGGGCAGTAAGAAGTAAATGACTGGGGCTGGGGAGATGGCTCAGTGGAATAAGCGCTTCCTTGGCAAGCGCAAGGGCCTGAGTTCGATCCCTGGTTCCGCAAACAAACAAAAAAAAAGAAATAAATGACTTGATAGTGAAAAATGCTCAGAAAGGTGTCACACAGGCAATGTGTCAGGTGCTGCCATTTGTAATGGTGCTGTTGGTATGCTCTAAGGCGTCCTCATCCCTTGGTTTCCTTCTCGTGCGTCTGGTGATCTCCGTCAGCTGGTAGATCTGGCCACCATTTCTAGCCAGCTGCTCAGCTGCAGAGGAAAAGCACCTGCCAGAGCAGAATTTTAGTCACAGTGCCCGGGTGTTCTCAGCAGCCTTCCTGTGTCTGTGACCTACCATACCCACTCCCCGACTTGTTATGAGGAAGCTCTAATCCCTTGCCCCCACGGCTCTCAAGCCAGCCCCCATGGCTTCCAGTGCCCCCCCATCCCCACCCCATGCTGGTGCCTCCCACTTCCTCCTGCCTCCCTGTCGGGACTCCTCCTCCTCCATGTGGGTTTTACACAAACATCCAAGACTCAGCATTTCTTAAACCAAACTTACAGTTTTTCTGCCAAAGCCTTCACTCCCCTACACAACCAAATAGGCAGTAAGCTCGGCTGCTGCCCTTGGTACCTGCATGCCCCACTGAACCTGTCTGAAATCTCTGTCTCTTCAGATCCACTCAGCACACTCTGCATCTGTCTTATTTTTTATTTTTATTTATTTTTTTTATTTATTTTTTTGCAGAACCGGGGATTGAACTCAGGCCCTTGCACTTGCCAGGGAAGCACTTATTCCACTGAGCCATCTCCCCAGCCCCAGCATCTGTCTTGAGCGATTGCAATTACTTGGTGACTGATCTCCCAGCATTCAGTCAGTTGAATCCATTTTCCAAAATGTAGCCCAAAATGAAGTCTTAATCTTCCTCAGCTCAAACGCCCTGGGTGACTTTTGTTGCTCCAAACTGCCCGAGACCGGTGCGGCATCTCCTAGTGTTTTCCCTCCTTCATTACTCTGCTTTCTGTCATTCTGTTGGGCCCCAGGGTTCCTTGTGTAGGGCTCAGGTTGTCAGCCACTTCACCCATTAGTAGCTTATTCCCCTTTATGATACTTTTTTTTTTTTTTTTAAACTTTCCTGCTGCTGCCCTCCTATACTACTGTATCTCAGCCCTCTGTAGCCTGCCTGGTATGCAGTTGGTATTCATATATTTATTGACAGTGTCTGCCTGGCAAGGACAAGGTCCTGAGCTTGATCCCTAGTACAAAAAAAAATGCTGGCTCAACACTGAACTGCGTAAGCACTCACGATGTTCTTAGATGTTCCCGTGTTCTCTTGCATTAGAATTTTCCCGAGACAGAGCCAAGAGAATATGTGTATAGATATATAAAGGCATTTTTCGGGAGAATCTGCTGAGAAGGTGGTCTGTAGGCTTTGGAGACCCTGGGTTGCTGATAACATGGCTCAACCCAAGTTCAGAGCCCTCAGACCCAGGGAGGTCTTGGTCTGCGGCTGAAGACCTAAGGACCGAGAGTGAGAGGCGCCGGTGTACGTCCTGGAGTCCGGAGGCTGGAGGGCCTGGCCTGCCCGTGTCCAGCTCTTGGAAGGACACCAGTTTGCCTCCTCTGTTGGCCCCCTCCAGCCCTGGTAGATCAGACAGTGCCCGCCCACCCTGGTGGCAGCTCTTCCCCACCTCACCTCTCAGTGGCACACACTGACTGCCTGGAAACCTGCTCGAGGACTTACGCTAAAGAATGCATTACCAAGTTTCTAGATATTTCTTAATTCATATAAGTTGGCACCTAAAATAACTCTCACACTCCTTTTCCTCATCACTGTGTCCAACACCTGCCGTTTAAAGAGCAAAAAGGTTATTTCAGCTTCAGGTTTGCAGAGGTTTCAGTCCACAGTTAGCTCCAAGGCAGAGCTGCATGGCACAGAGGCATTGCGGGGGAGGAACAGTCCACAGCGTGGCAGCCGTGAAGGAGTGAGGAAGGAACCCAGAAAGGAGGCAGGTAGACCTTCCAGGCCACCCCTCCATGAACCACCTTCCCTGACAAGCCCCAGCATCCAGAGTGCAAGTCAGCTATCAGCACCATAGTGGTCGCCAAAGCCCTGCCTCTGAACATGCAGGCTGCGGGGAACATTTAATTCTAATATCACGTCACACTTGCTGACTGGATGTTGAGGTGCTGACCAGGCACACGCAAGTCATGCGGTTACAGTAGGAGTTGTTGGACCAGGACTGAACAGGCCCAGTTAGCTCAAATGCCCGGATTCGGCAGTTCCCAGCATCAGCCTCCCACGCACATCACCAGAGAGCCGCAAGGCCCAGGACTGCAGGATCCCAGGGCGCGAGACTGACACTACACCCAGGCAAGTCCCAATGTCAGACCTTGGTGAATGTGTCACTCTGTTAAAGCACTATCATAAAATTGTGTCAACTTGCTTTTCCATAGCCTCATCTTAGAATGTCAAAGTTTCAATGGGTTGCATTTTTGCCTCTCTGTTTTTTTCGTTGTTTTGTTTTTTGGTCGTTATTGGGATTAAACTCAAATATTCGTTGTGCATGCTAAGCAAGCACTCTGCCACCGAGCTGAGACCCCGCCCCTCTTTATTTCTTTAAATTTGAAATGGGGTCTTAGTGAGGTACACTCTGGTCTTGAATTTGTAATTCTGCCTGAGCCTTCTGAGTAACTGAGATTAGGGGCACACCACCACCTAGTTCTAGTTATTTTTTTTCTAACACAAAATTTAAAAAGTTACTAAAATGAAAGATATTCTGGGCTGGAGAGATAGCTCAGTGGTCTAAAGCACCTACTTGAAACAAGCTTGGCAAAGCACAGGGACTGGGGTTCGATCCCCAGCACCACATGCCAGCCAGACCTGGTGGGCTGAGCTGGCCACACACACACACACACACACACACACACACACACACACACTAAATAAATGTAATAAATAAAAATAAATAATTTAAAAAAAAAGATATTCTGAGCCTCAAACACACCATCTCACACCTGCCCAGGGGCGAACCTGTCAGGATTCGGGAATCCCTGTCCAACAATGTGCTTTCCCAGACTCAGGAGCTGTTCTCCCCTCCTGCCCAGACCTCTCCCAGGCATCATCCTGCTGTCTTCCCGTCATGCACTGTGCCCACTATGGTGGATCCGTTTTCTCTTCAGTCATCATAGCCACCCACTAGGCTGTTCACTAATACTCGCTACCTGCGGGCTAGGGATAGGTAGATGAAGAGCACTTGGTCTCCAGGTTAGGGTTAGGGTAAGGATGAAGAGTTAGAATTATCCTTAGGGTTAGGATTAGGGTTAGGATAGAGTCAGGGCGGGAGTTATAGTCAGGTTTAGGGTTACATGTAGGGTTAGGATTTATGGTTAGTGTTTGGGTTAGGGTTAGGACTTAGGGTTAGAGTTAGGTTTAGTTTTAGGGTTAGGTTTAGGATTAAGGTTAGGGTTAGTGTTAGGGTTGGGATTTAGGGTTAGGGTTAGCATTAAGATAGAGTTAGCATTAGGGATAGGGTCAGGATTTACAGTTAGAGTTAGTATGATTCGGATTAGGGTTAAAATAGAGAGGGTTATGGTAAGGGTCAGGGTTGCAGTCAGGGGTAAGATTTAAGGTTAGGTTTAGCATTAGGATTAGGATGTTGGGGTTAGTGTTGGGATTAGGTTTAGGGTTAGGATAGAGTTCAGGTTATGGTTAAGTTTGGGGTTTAGGATTAGAGTTAGACATGAGCCTCACTTCTTGGGAAAGCCTCTCTGCTTTGGGCTAACCTCAGAACTACATACCTCTGAAATAGCACTGAAGCTTTTGTTCTGAGCCCTTGACTCTCCCTGGTTCTTCCCTTCATCTCATAGCTGTCTCACTGGCCCCGTCATTCCCTCCCAGGGATGGTACAGAAAACTTTTCCTACAGCCCACTCAGCTGCCCTGCTTTGGGTTCAGCGTGCTCTCTGATGGCCACTCTGAGCTCTCAGCTGAGGGGATGAGGGAGCACAGACTAGAAGGCACGGAAGTCCCCATGCTGCCCTGCCTCCTGAAGTCTTGCCCCACCTGCACCTACTCATCTCCCAAGGGCTGGGCGCTGGGCCAAGGCCCTAAAACCGCCGAGGGCAGTGTTTGGGCTACGATCTCCAAGACAGCCCCTCTCGGTGCTGCCGTGCTGAGCTCTGAATCTGCAGCACTAATGGGTCCTTGGGCCCTCTAGGAAAGCAAGAGAACGCTCTGTGGTGCAGCTGGGTGTTGGCCCCACAGTGCCCAGGCTGAGCTGACTCGCCTGTAGGAGTCCCCATGCTCTATAGGAAGGGAAAGTTCCAGGCAGGGTTGTCCCTGGGGCTGGGAGGTGGCCACCAGGAAGTCAGGTCTCAGCATAGGTCTGTCCCTGGCTTCATGAAGCCAAATCATCCTGTCCCACTACTTTGCCTTTCTAGCCTCTGATTCTCTCACCAAGGAGCCAGCTCCTGATCTTCATCTCCCAGGCCTGCCCCTGTGCCACCAGGCCGCCAGCCCTCTGGCATTTTTCCCAAACTCTCAAGACACTGTGGGGCTTGAGACTTACAGGAAAGGCGTGTTCGGTCTTGGGAACCCCTGAACTTCTTTCCCACCGCCTGCAGACAGCGCTATCAGTGCATTCAGTACTTATTTACATTGTAGTTTTCGCCTGGCGGAGCACGTGGTACTGGGGATTGAACTCCAGTACCTGTGCTTGCCAGGCAGGCACTTAGACTGCTGAGCTATCTCCCCAGAAGGCAATACTTTTGATAGGAAAGCCACTGCAGTTTTCTAGAACCCGGAACCCTACCTCTTCAGCCTGGGAATGACATGCCCAAGCCAAGGCCTAGAGAAATAGCCCTGCCCAGGCCACAGCACAGTGGCTTCCTCCAAGGGCTAGACCCTTGGGGCCAGGACCCTGCTGACTGAGCCTAGTTCTAGGCCTAGAGGCTCCAAGGAGGTTATCAAGACAGAACTTACATGTCACTGGCTTCATTTGGGAGCAGAAAGAGATCTGGGGATGGTGAGTGGGCCCCAGGAACTGGCCCAAGGTGGGAAGAGGGCAAGCCATCTGGCCAGGGTGCCTCTGTTTCAGTCTCAGAACCATTGCGCAAGCGTGAGAGGTAAGGTACAGCCCTACTTTCTGGGGCCCCAAAGAGCAAGGCTCCCCAGCCCCTTGCCCGTCTGGGGAGTCACAGCTGTTCCCTGCAGTCAGAGGGCACACCCACTGCGAGTCACCTGCCCCCCTCACTGCCCTCTGGCCAAGGTTCAGGCGGGCTCCCGAGCCCGCAGGTGACCACTGCCCGTGCAAGAGCGTCCCAAGGGCCGCTCGGAGGTGGGAAGGCGGGAGGGCCTGGCTGGGGCCTGGCTGGGGCACTGTCACTCAGTGTTCGCGGTTATCCTTCTCGGCCCTTTGAGGAGCTCTGGGAAAGTTTTTTCATTTTTTACTTTGGCAAATTTACACCATACAATTTATGAGCTCCTGCGTGTTTAAGTGCACAGCACAGCGGGGTTCAGCACTTGCGCTGGTTGGGCGGCCACCACCAACCGTCCACAGCTTGCTCTCTTCCTAAGTGGCAGCCCCTCGTTCCCTCCCTCAGCCCCAACGACCGACCGACCTGCCATTTTCAGTGTCTGGGAGTTTGCCGGAGCCTTGCGTGGGCGGGTCCTGCAGTGCCTGTCCCTTCGCAGCTGCCCTTGTTCCACACAGCATGACGTCTTCCTGGCTGATCCATGAGGCTGCACAGCCACGTGGCGATTTGGGGAGCTGTGCATTTCACATGTCTGTGTTTATTTTTCCCCATATTTGGAAAATTTTCTACCATTATTTATTTTTTTTTTTTTTTGTTGTTGTTGTTTTGGTTTTTTTGGCGGAACCAGGGATTGAACTCAGGGCCTTGCACTTGCCAGGCAAGCGCTTATTCTGCCATTATTTATGTGAATAGGTTTATTTATTTTTGTCTTTTTGAGATAGGGTGTCGCTGTGCAGCTCAGGCTGGCCTTGAGCTCACTTTGTAGCCTTAACTGGTCTGAAACTCACGACCATCCTCCTGCTTCAGCCTCCTGAGTGCTGGGATTACAGGCATCACCACCACACCAGGCTGTGAACGGGTTTTTACTTATCCCAATTTCCACTTTTCAACAGGTTTTCTTTCTGCCAACTACTCTTCGATCAGTCTTCTTTGGGTCATCTAGCAGCTGCTGGATCCACTTTTAATATTCTCATGTATTACTTAAGATGTCTTTGAGGAATTAGTCTTTGAAGGTGTCAACATCTACTAGTTCTCACATTCTGTCCTCACACGGGTCGCTTCTGCTGCCCATGCTTTCCATATAATTTTTAATCTCTTAGATTTCTGACTGAGACCTTTTCATGGACTCCAGTTCTTTGCCAAGCTGGTCTCTCATGTCTGTGTCACTTTGTTTCACTCACCTAGCTTTTTCCTAGATTATTTTGGTTGTTACCTCCATTTTCTGGGTACTTAAATCCACTGTGACCCTGGGAACTACCTCTTTTATTTATTTATTTATTTATTTATTTATTTAGTGTGTGTGTGTGTGTGTGTGGCCAGCTCAGCCCACCAGGGGGCGGGGCTGGCTGGCATGTGGTGCTGGGGGATTGAACCGCGGTCCCTGTGCTTTGCTAAGCTTGTTCTAAGTAGGTGCTTTAGACCACTGAGCCATCTCACCAGCCCCATGGGAGCTACCTCTTTGATCTGTTCTCTAATCTGTTATCCTTCCGAGTAACTGGAGTATGTAGTTCATGTTATTTTCCCCCTTGAGACTGCCTGGATTGGTGTCAGGGGCATCGGGAGTGTAGGGAGTTGCTTTGTTGCCTAGTCTTCTTATGTCTGTGTTACTTGTTTTGTGTTGTGTTGAGATTTGTGACACAGTTTAAAGACTTCATCACTCGTACTGAGATTTCCTTAGTCACTTTTTAGTGATACGCTTTCAGCACGCTAACTTTACTTGTGTACTTGAGCCCCAAGAGCCAACCACTTGCCAGAAAACAAAAAAGAAAAGAAAGAAACATGTCTGTGATTTCAAATGTGTGATTTTTTTCCTATGATCTACAATTTGGGGGCAGTGTTCAAGTTAAGACGAGCTGCCGGTTGGGGCAATAGCTCAGTGATCTAAATGCCTGACTGGCAAGCAAAAGGACCCGAGTTCAATCCCCAGTACCGCACGCCGCGCCAGCCCTGCGGGGGAAGCTGAGACACGAGACCCTCCATCAAACAAATAAATAAAAATTTCTTTAAAAGAAGAAAGAAGGGCTGGGGAGATGGCTCAGTAGAATAAGCGCTTCCCTGGCAAGCACAAGGGCCTGAGTTCAATCCCCAGTTCGCCAAAAAGAAAAAGAGAGAAGATGAGTCCCTTTTCCCTCTGGTAAGTAAAGCAGCCGGACCAGGTCTTACTGGATGCAGGCACCACGCAGGCTGCACAGTTAGGCTGAGGTCGTGGACAATGCTGTGACTTCCAAGTCCAGAGCAACTCTGGTTGGGGACAGGCAGGGCCTGTGTCTCCTGCCTCACACCTTTCCTCCCCACCCCCGGGGGATCTTTCTCTAGCCTGACTGTGGCTCCCTGGCTGTGACTGTCTTCCCGGGACTGTCCCTCACCCAGTCACTGTAGAAATGTAACACTGGGAGCCCTGAAGTAGGGGCAGCTTTCTTTCACTTTGTAAACTCTGTAGATTCAGTCTCCCTTTCCCATGAGCCTTAAGCCAGGAGCTGGGGGCGGGGGTGGGGGTGGGGACACTTGGATTGTCCCTTCCCTTTTCTGCATTGTGTTCCACCTACCTCCTCGTTTTCTCTATAAATTTTTATTTTCCTGTTAAATACTTCCTGGGAATCAATCTCTGTCTCTTGTCTCTGTCTGTCTCTTTGTGTGTCTCTCTCTCTCTCTCTCTCTCTCTCTCTTTCCTTCCCCAAGTTGGTACTTTACAATATCTGGATTTCAAATCTTAGGTTGAGTTGTTATCTGCCATTTTCCTCTTTCCTTTCAGAAAGAGAAAAATATAATGCTAAATGTATTGGAAAAGATTTCAAATCAATAGTTTCAGATTGTACATTACAAAAACAGAAAAAGGAAAAAGTTATTAAATCTAAGAAATTATTGGGCCAGCCAAATAGCTCAGCAGATTAAAGCACCTACAAGCAGAATCTGCGGCCTGCCTTGCTGGTTCCGCCCTCAGGGCAAGCAGAGAAGGCAATTGAGACTGGGCGTGGTGGTCCGCGCCTGTAATCCCAGCTCTTGGGAGGCTGTAAGCAGGCGGATCACTATGAATTCAACCTAGTAGTGAGACCCTGAACACCCTGTAGACCCTTCCCTAAAAGTACAAAAAAAAAAAAAAAAAAAATTATTGGGGCTAGGGAGATAGCTCAGTGGAATAAGTGTTTGCCTGGCAAGCACAAGGTCCTGAGTTGGATCCCTAGGACCACAAAAAAAAAAAAAAAAAAAGAGTAACCCAGAGGTTGCAACTAGCACCATGAGCCTCCTCAACAAGCTCAAGAGTGAGATGACCCCAGAGGAGCTGCAGAAGCAGGAGGAGGAGGAATTTCTGTGCTGACCCAGTCAGGAACAGCACCCAGGTGCTCATCAACTGCCGCAATAAGAAGAAACTCCTGGGCCAGTGAAGACTTTTGACAGGCACTCCAGATGGTGCTGGAGAACATAAAGGAGATGTGGACCGAGGTCCCCAAGAGTGGCAAGGGCAAGAAGAAGTCCAAAGCAGTTAACAAGGACCGCTCCGTCTGCAAGATCTTCCTGCAGAGACTGGGCTATCATGGTGCTGCGGGAACCGGCTCATCCCTGGCAAGTAGGGGCCGCTCCCTGCTGTCAGGACCTGCTCCCACCCCTTGAAGACCTGCACTTCATCACTGTACTAATAATAAAGTGCTACATGTTGTTTTTTTTTTTTTTAAAGAAATTATTGGGGGGCTGGAGAGATGGCTCAGTGGTCTAAAGCACCTACTTGAAACAAGCTTGCTAAAGCACAGGGACCGCGGTTCGATCCCCAGCACCACATGCCAGCCGGCCCTGCCCCCTGGTGGGCTGAGCTGGCCACACACACACAA
>NW_004524590.1:10375970-10378650 GCF_000260255.1 Octodon degus | reverse complement strand
AAATAAAATTAAAAAAAAAAGAAATTATTGGGGCCGGGGAGATGGCTCAGTGGAATAAGCACTTGCCTGGCAAGCATAAGGGCCTGAGTTCAATCCCCGGTTCTACCAAAAAAAAAAAAAGAAAAGAAATTATTGAAAAGCAAACAGAAACGTTAGAAAGGAAATAAAATTAATTTAGGGGCCAGGGAGAGATAGCTCAGTAGAATAAGTGCTTGCCTGGCAAGCTCAAGAGTCTGAGTTCAGTCCCCAGTTCCACCAAAGAAAAAAGGACTTTATATGAAAGGAAAACTACAAAGCAATGTCTTTTGCAAACATAAATACAAAAAACAATTCTTAACAAAAATTTTTTTTTTATTTTTATTTATTTGAGAGAGAGAGAGAGAGAGAGAGAGAGAGTGTGTGGTGTGTGTGTGTGTGTGTGTGGCCAGCTCAGCCCACCAGGGGGCGGGGCTGGCTGGCATGTGGTGCTGGGGGATTGAACCTCGGTCCCTGATGCCTTGCCAAGCTTGTTCTAAGTAGGTGCTTTAGACCACTGAGCCATCTCTCCAGCCCCTCTTAACAAAATTTTAACAAAAAAAGACCCAACAACATTAGAAAGAGTATTGCTCAATGACTAAGGTTTCTCATGGGGGGCCCGGGAGATGGCTCAGTGGAATAAGCGCTTCCCCGGCAAGCGCAAGTGCCTGAGTTCAATCACTGGTTCCACAAAAAAACCAAAAAAGGTTTCTCATGGATCCATGTCTTAGTCAACATTTTAAGATCAGCTATGTAGTTCACTGTTGCCCATCAACATAGAAGAAAATTATATGACCATGTCAGTAGCAACAAAAGGCTTAGACAAAATCCAACATCAATTTATGAGAAAATGTATTAGTAAATTAAGAGAGAAAGGAAACGTCCCCAACTTGATGCGTGGTATTTTTGGACTGCCTGTAGTCAATGCCATGCCTACTGAGGAGAAGCTGAGGCCTTCCCCACACGCCCGGGAGCATCTGCTCTCGCCCCTCCTACTCAGCACTGTCCTGCAGGCAGCCATGCCGGAAACGACAAAGTAGGACTACATTTATTTACAGGCAGTAAGATCACCAAAGTAGAGAGTTCTATGGAATCCTGGAATCTACAAAAGCAAAAGTTAATACATGCTAATTCATGAATTTCAAAGATAGCTAGTGTAAGATCAATATAAGTCAATTGCCTTTCTGTATACTACCAATAAAAAATGGTAGCTCTGGACCAGGGAGGTAACTCAGTGGCTTAAGCGCCTGCCTGGCAAGCTCAAGGTTGTGAGTTCGATCCCCGGTACTGCCAAAAACAAAAAATGGGAGCTCAACCAATACTACTTACACCAGATGTGGTGGTACATGCTTGTGATCCCAGCAGCCAGGGGGCTGAAGCAGGAGGACTCTTGTGAGTTCAAGGCCCGCTTGGGCTACATAATGAGACTCTGTCTCAAAAAAAAACAAACCCCGCTATTTATAATTTGCCATTCAAAAAGATGAAATGGGGCTGGCCAACGAGCTCAGCAGATTAAATCACCTGCAAGTAGGCACAGGGGCAGGGGGGAGGTGGGGGTTGATCCTTGGCCTGCCATGCCGGCCCCGCCCCTGGGGCATGCTGAGATGGCAATTGAGAGTGGGCGTGGTGGTGTGCCTGTAATCCCAACACTCGGGAGGCTATAAACAGGCGGATTACTATGGGTCCTATCTATGCAGTGAGACCCTGTACACCCTGTAGACCCTTCCCTAAAATACAGAAAGAAAGAAAAAAAAAAAAGAAAGTAGATCCTGATAAATCTGAAGATACATAAAACTTGGTGATTTTTTTTTTTTTTTTTTTTTTTTTTAAGAACCAGAGATTGAACTCAGGCCCTTGTGCTTGCCAGGCAAGCACTTATCCTACTGAGCTATCTCTCCAGCCCTTGGTGATGTCTAATCTTGATTGTTGACTGGACTGAGAGACACCTAGAGAGTTGACAGGATGACAAGTGTCCTGACCTCAGTGATGAGCTAACTATGAGGCCTCTATAGCTGAATTAGTTACTAGGGGGCACCAGAGGCAGATCACTGGGCTCTGCCTTGGCAGAGCCTCCCTGCCTCGCCTGCTCTCTCTCCTCCCAGGTTGCGGTGAGGTGAGCAGCCTTCTTCTACCGCGATGCTTCAGCCACGGAGCCAGCCACCCACGGACTGAAACCTCGGACCCCGTGAGCCACAATAAGCCTCTTCTTTTAAGTTATGTGTATCAGTTGTTTTGTTCCATCAGCAGAAAGCTGGTTAACACACAGGGATACTGAAAACTACAGAGCCTTGGTGAGAAACAATTAATGAAGACTTAAAGAAGAGTTATTTATTGGCCAGAAAACTCACTATTATTAAAATATCAGTTCTTTCCAAATTGATCTTATGCTGTCAATAAAATCTCAAGCAGAAAAAATCAGAGAAATTGGCAAAGTGATTCTAAAATCTTACCCAAAACAACAGGCCTGGAACTGGTAAAACAACTTAGACAAAGAAGAACCAAGCTGGAGGATATGTACTTCTATACTTTAAACTTATGGAGGCTACAGAAAGCGAGACAAGACTGGCATCAATATGAATACTGGGGGCTGGAGAGATGGCTCAGTGGTCTAAAGCACCTACTTAGAACAAGCTTAGCAAAGCACAGGGACCGCGGTTCAATCCCC
>NW_004524590.1:10365225-10375870 GCF_000260255.1 Octodon degus | reverse complement strand
CACACACACACACACACACACACACACACATAAATATATATATGAATACTGATTAAAACAGTAACAGGGTACAGTAGCCATTAACAGACACGAGCAACTTGTTAGGCCCCAGGACAGCGGACTAGAGGGACTGGAGCCCAGGCCACCATCTTGGCCTCTGGCAGCCCCATTCACGTCCCTTGGATCTGGGAGTACTATGAAGTGCACTGTCAGGGTCTGTGGGTGTCGTGTGACGAAGGCTTGGGGGCACCTTTCATCACTTGTGTCCCCCTCAGTGCCCCTCCCGAGTTTGGGGTGGAATGTCCCTGTAGTCCTTCGTGGGCAGGAGAATCCTGGTGCCCCGATGTGCCTTGGCCCGGCACTATCACTGGGTCCCCCAGAATGCTGTGCAGGCTGGGAGATTTGTAACACAGTTTCTATTTGTTTGTTTTTAACCTGCAGATATTTTACTTAAGGGGGAAAATGGACCATTAGGTGTCATACCCTTCTAGAGGAAAAGACAGTTTTTTTCTAAACTCTGCCAGCTTGGATGCCTGGAATCAACTTTAATGGAAGACAGTCTGAAAGACCTACTATCAGAAACACAGGAGTGAGGTCAGCAAAATGACAGAGGAAGAAGCTCTTGCCCCACCACAGAGACATGAAACAAAACAAAAAAGCAGGAACTTCTTGGCTGGCCCACCACAGATCAGGACAGAAGGCTGAGGCCCTGGCCAGGCCTCCGCAGTTTCTAGCCATCCTGTCTCTCCGATCTGAGGGGGCTCCCCTCCCTCCAGGGCTCCTGCTCAGGCCTCCCCCTCAGCGCCACCAGGAGCCCAGAGTGATGCGTGCCAGTGCCATGGCACGTCACCCTAGCCCCTCCTCCCAGGCTGTGGCAGGAGGGGGCTAAGACCTGCAGACCTTCCCCCGAGGTCGCAGCCATCACTGTCCCACTCTCTGCCTGTGCTCTTGACCTGGGCCCAACCTGGCCACAGGAAAACACAGCAGTTACCTCTCAGCTGGAAGAGGTGCCAGGGTGCCCTTGGGGTTGCACAGGGGATGGGAAGGGGCTGGAGTTGTTCTAGAAGCCCACACCCCTGCGTGCTGCTGCGCCTGACCTCGTGGTGCTGCTGAGACCAGAGGACTGGATCACCAGCTGGGAAACATGGGTGCAGGAACTGTAAGAGTGTCCACCTGGGGCTGCTCTAAGGCGAAAGGAGCCCTGCTCCGCCAGCACCCTCTGGGTCTTCTCCCTACTCTTTCACTCTCCTACTACCTTTTCTCTGCTCCTCCTTTTCACTTCTCATGTCCTTTGGACAACCTATGAGCTGGCTTATGACCCAAGAGACGCTGATAACCCAAGAGACACACTCACTCTCTTGCTCATTGTACCCAAGTACCCGACAGCAGGGACATCCAGCTGTGTCCATCCCTTGAGGAGTTCACAGTCCTACCAAAGGGACACACAAGACAGAAATGGATGGTGAGAATGCAGCCAGGTAAGTGCTGAGTGTGAGCCAGAGACCCTTGCCCTTCGCCAAGAAGCAGTGGTGCTCAGGATGGGGGGAGGGGAGAGGCAGGGAGGGAGGGAGAGACAGAGATACAGAGATAGAGGCAGAGACAGAGAGATGGAGGAGAGCTCACTGCCAACTAAAAACAAGGCTAGGCATGGACAGATGGGAAAACCTGCCTCCTCTGGTAAACTGCTGAACAAGGGACTTCGCCCTGACCACTTTCCTCTGGGTTTCCAATGCTATTCCTTGTCAGGCCACTGTTAGGGGTCACTAAGGCATCCGACTGATGCTGCCTGCCTCTGCATCCACAGCGCTGGGCCTGCCCTCGCTGGCTCCTAGAGCTGGCTCCCCCGCTCACACCCAGGGCCCCACCGTGCTACACTTCTCTCCACCCCATCCCTATGCTTGTGTCACTGGATAAATAGGAGTCTGGAGGCCCAGGGGATGAAGGGGTTCCTTCTCATTCTTGTGGACCCACATACTTCATCCCTGTTAGGGATCCAAAAACACGGGGCTGGGCTGAGTGCTGGGCATGGCCCCCGCTTTGGGCCTTTCATGCTTGGCATGTGCTATGGACTGGCTTGCGCTCCTCCCCAGCTTGGATGTCAAGCCCTAATCCCCCGTGTGATGGTGTTCTGAGATGAGGTCATAAGAGGCAATTAGGGTTAGGACTCATGAGGGTGGGACCTTATAACTGGGTGAGATTATATGAAGAGACCCCAGGGAAACCTCTCTCTGGCCACCATGGGAAGGCGTAGTAGAAAAGCGCTAGCAAAGCCCCACTGTCCTGGCCCTGGGATCTGGAACGTCCAGCCCCAGAACTGAGAGGTAAATGGCGGTTGTTTAAGCAGCCTCATTGGCACTTTGGTGGCATGTTGGTGGCAGCTTGCGCGATAGCTGTTTGGACTGCCTGCCCTAGTGGGGTGGGGCTTCTCAGGCTGGACTTCAGCCCTGAGAGGGCAGTGCCTCAGTGCCTGGCTCTCTCAGCCTCTCCCTCCTTCAGGTCCCCACTAGGGAGCAATGCTCAGCCCCTATGGCTTGCCCGGAAGTGTCCCTGCCCCTGGACCAAGGTCCTCAAGTGGCCACAGGGCTATCCCAGACAAGACCTTCCTCTGCATGCATGACTTCTGCTTGACATCTTAGAGTGGTGATGACTATTAAGGACTACCGCAGACTAGACACCCTGGCCCATTCTGGCCTGGCAGGGCTCAGACTTGGGTCTAGGTGGGCTCAGCACTGGTCCTCCAGCTCTTGAACACATGGATGAAATTTTCTGAGACCCTATGTGTCACATCAAGTGTCCTTGGGCTACAGCAGAGCCCAGCCTGGTTGCCAGGCCCAGGTGTCCTACCCAAGCTAGTAATAGCTAGGAGGAGTGGAACTTGCCCATGAATGGCCAGACATACTTCTCAGAGGTGAGAGGACAGGAAGGAGGACGGGCTTCTGTGACGGTTGTGGGGGAACCCAAGATGGTGTCCAGGGGCTGAGAGATGTGGTGACACTTGTGGCCTGGGTGCTCTGCCAGTGCAGTTGGTGCTCCTGGGTGAAAGTATGTGGCCTGGGCTTTCTGGGCCCAGCTATGGCACACAATAGCAAACCCAGGCTCCAGAGGCAGGGACAAGGGTGGGCATGACACACAGGGAGGGGCACAAGCAGAGAGACTGGGAGGGGAGCAAGTGCTGAGCTACTGGGGTGGAGAAAGATTTCAAAACCTCCTTCCTCTCTCCTGCCCTTGGTAGAGTTGCTTAACACACAAAACATCCTGGAACTAGAAAGAAGCGGCCTGTGTACTTCATGGGTGACTGTCCTCCCCATTTCTACTTGGTAGTCAGCCAAAATGGTACCTCCTTCTTAGGGACCCTCAGTGGGAAATGCTGTTGCTCCCACCAAGTGGAGGACCAGGCATCTGGCCAGCATCCAGGGGTCCATATGGCTGCAAGATCCTGGTGACATCAAGTGAAAGATGCCAGCAAGACCAGTGGAGGACTCTGGGTGCTAGGAACAAAGGCAGCCCAACCAACCACAAGCTGGTGGAAGACAGGAAGTGGGGACCAACGCAAATTGGCCTGTT
Source organism: Octodon degus (assembly GCF_000260255.1). Classification (NCBI taxonomy): domain Eukaryota; kingdom Metazoa; phylum Chordata; class Mammalia; order Rodentia; family Octodontidae; genus Octodon; species Octodon degus. Next base: position 10,372,306 of record NW_004524590.1, on the reverse strand, counting down.
GCAAACATTAGGCCAGTGGCCCTCTGCTGCCTTCCCTGCTGTCATATTGAATTTCACCCAATTTCTATCTTCTTCTACCCACTATCATTTCAGGTAGCAGTACTCATGGGGCACAGGGACCCCTTTACACTCTTAGAAGCTGAGCCAAGGTCCCCAAGGAGCTTTTTATGAGTTATAGCAATTTATCGTGGTGAAAATTAAAGTCAGTAACTTTTAAAAATATTGAATTATTTTAAAACAAAATCAGACAGAGGATGTAGCTCAGCAGCATAAGCACCTGTCTGGCAAGCACAAGGCCCTGAGTTCGATCCCTGGTACAAAAGAAATAAAATTAAATCATTATATATTAACTTGTTAAAAATGAGAACTGCTGGGTGTGGTGGTACACAGCTATAAGCCAGGCTCCTTGAGAAACTAAGAACTGAAAGTTCAGGACCACTCAAGGCAATTTAGTAAGACCCTGACAATGAATGAACAAAGAAATAAATGAGGGGCCGGGAGATGGCTCAGTAGAATAAGTGTTTCCCTGGCATGTGCAAGGGCCTGAGTTCAATCCCTGGTTCCACAAAAAAGAAAGAAAGAAATGAACAGGAGGGGGATTTTGTTTTTTAATTTTTTATTTATTTTTTTTTGTGTGTGTGGCCAGCTCAGCCCACCGGGGGATGGGGCTGGCTGGCATGTGGTGCTGGGGATTGAACCATGGTCCCTGTGCTTTGCTTAGCTTAGCTTGTTCTAAATAGCTGCTTTAGACCACTCAGCCATCTCACCAGCCCCAGGAGGGGGATTTTTTTGGCCTGGCTCAGTCTGCCTTAAGGGCGGGTCTGGTAAGGCACGGGGAGCTGGGGATCGAACCAGGGTCTCCTGTGCCTGACTGGGTTTGCCCCAGCAGGTGCTTAAACTGAGCTAACCTGCAAGCCTCCAGAAATAAATGAATAGGGCTGGGACTAGTGCAGAATGAAGGTCCTGGATATAATTCCCAGCAGTGAGAAGGGAGAGGGAGGGGCCGGGAGATAGCTCAGTAGAGTAAGTGCTTGGCAAGCACTGGGTCCTGAGTTCAATCCTCGGTACAAAAAAAAAAAAGGAAGAGGGCAAAAGGGGGAAGGGAGGGAATGTGGGCCAGGAGACAGTGGGAGCTCCTGAGTTCCATTCCCGAAACCCTCCCCCACAAGTTCAACTCGATCCCCAGGGCGCACTGAGACTGCGAATGAGACTGGGCATGGTGGCACGTGCCTGTAATCCCAGCACTGGGGAGGCTGTAAACAGGAGAATCACTCTGAGTCAGACCTAGTGAGACCCTGAACACCCTGTAGACCCTTCCCTAAAATTAAAAAAAAAAGAAAAAAGTACTGAGCAGAAGGGTGGCACCGATCCCACATTTTGCAGCGCTTTAGGGTCTAACCTCACAGGAGGCAGCTGTGTGCTCACGTCCGCTCTGTATTTACTCTCGCAGTCTGGCTTCCTGAACATTCGCCTCGTCCAGGTGCGTGTCTGGACAGGGAAGAGCCTGCAGAGTTCTCGGGCTACACTTCGGAGGGCATGTTGTGGCGGTTGCCTTTAATCCACACACAGATAGTGACAAAGGCGGACGGGAAAACACTGCAGCCGTCACAGATCAGGAGCAGGAGGACCCGCCGGGAGCAGCTAGGTCGCCTCTCTTGCCCTTAGGGAAGGGACAAGGCACTGTTTTGCAGTGCGACAGCCACAGCGTATTAGACAGAAGCTTCATTTCTGAGGTGCAAGCTTGGGTAAAAGGTACATGCCACGTAGCCGAGTGGGTGGCGGGGACCTCAGTTGCTGTCTTTAATCACCCAGCCTCTGAGCGCCTTTGCAGGCAAATCCCGAGCGAGCTGTGCAGACCGTTCTGCATAAACACCCAGGGCTTGGCAGATCAATCACATCCTCCTCCTCAGACTCCATCCGATCCTGAGCTGGTAGGTGGTTGAGGAATTACCTGTGGCAACAGAAGCAGCACCAGTGGGCCCCTTTTGTGGCAGTGACATGGGACGAAAGGCAGTGACACCAGAGCAGTCCTCACCAAATGTTCCTTCCAGCAGCACAAGGCCCCAGGATCACTGTGCCTGCTCAACCTGTCCCAGCCTCCCCACTCACCTGCAGCTGTGTGGTCCCACAGCTCCCAGTCAGCAGAGCCGGCCCACTCAGGCCTGTCTCCACCTACTGCTTCTTCCATCCTCCCTGGCTGGTAGTACTCAGCCTTTACCTCCCAAGGATCTGGCACGTGTGTGAGCAAAGCCTGGGGCTATAGCGCATTCCTAACATGTTGTAGGGGCAGCTGCAGGGGCTGCACTACTGTTTACCAAGGGCTCTAATCTCAGGGACTGCCCACCTGCCTCTGACACGGTGGAGGACCACCTGGGCAACTCTCCTGAAAGAAGGTCAGTTGTCTATTTTGGCTGTCTGCCCCTATTTCCATGTATTGATAGGTACAGAGCTGGCTAGGACTTTTCCTTATCCCTTGCACTGGCTTTAAGCAATGCGTATTGGTCTAGCCGAGGAGCTGGTGGTAGTCTTTGAAGACGGCACGCATGTTTCCCTGATAACCTCCACCTGCTGCTCTTTAATGTTAGGTTGAGACAGGATGCAAGAGCCTTGCTCCACATGTCAGCTGGGCTCAGCCTCAAGATAGAGGCTAGGGGCCAGGGAGATGGCTCAGTGGAACAAGTGCTTCCCTGGCAAGCGCAAGGGCCTGTGTTTAATCTCTGGTTCCACCAAAACAAAAACAAAAAAAAGATAGAGGCTATCATTTCCTGGGGTTTGAAAGATTACACATCAAAGCTGAAGCACTGGGCCCCAAGACATTATATACTATCTCAGCATAATGCAAATTACTTTTGCACATCCTTCCCTCTGCATGTTGCAGAGGTGGTTTCAGGCCTCCTGCCTAGCTCAGCTCACAGCACTCACCTACTTCCTGCCATTCTCAGTCATTCATCCTCAAGCCACTCCTCCTTCATGACTGAAAAAAAAAAACCAAGGTTCCACCCTGGGTCCTGGCCTTTGGTTTGGATAGCCATCACCATGGCTGCATTTAGGACCCCTTGACTCCCCATAACTATAAATATGCTTTAGGGTCTTTATTCTCACCGTGGGTTGTACTGTAAGTGGTAGATTGATGGGATTCCAATAATTTGTCCATGGGATTCCAATATAAACTTCCTGGACCCATATGAGGACCAAAAAGGGTTCCCTACATGACACTAACAAACAGATGCCTTCTGGTGGCAACAACTTAGGAATCTAGACTAAGTTTTAAATGGGAAATGTTTGTTAAAATGGGAAGGAAATCAGCTAGTCAGCCACGAACTCTGAGCTTCCAATGACCTTCTAGCATATTCCATGGGCCAACAGCCACCCCTGCGGGTGGAGGTGTTTCTAGGGCATGTACTACCTCACCTTCAAGTCATGGGATCCACCTGGAGCAGCAGCAGACTGGACATCTGTCACGTGGCTGGGATGCTGCACTCGCAGGCTCTGGCCTGGCCTCCTCGTATTTCCACCATTACATTGAAACACGGCACAGGCAGAGGTGCCCAGAGTACAGTTGTGCTGTGGAGCCCGGCCTGGGTGTGACCCCCCAGTCAACCTGTGGGCAATGAGAATGCATACCTGTAGGCCAGTGAGATTTCTGAGGTCGTTTAGCAGCAAAAGCTGGTTGTTCCATCATTCTGCAGGAGAAACTAGTGACAGGGCTGACAAATATTAAACACTGTGGAGTCAGTGATGAGCAGCAACTACTAAGCCCGCAGGCCCAGCTGGGGTTGTATCAACTTCAAAGATCAGCTAGTTGTTTCACAACTGTTACCCATACTGTTCTTACCTAACAGCTTTGAGGTAAGCCAGGCTTCCTAGGGGTAGCCTATGTGGGTAGGGACACTTTGGATTTCCACTGACACCAGCGGAGGAGGCAAGATGGGGGACTCACTCGAGATACCAACATATCCCTTCTGTGACGCTGCAGCCCCAAGGTGCTGGTGATACCTGCTACCCCCAAATCTGCTTGGCACCTCCTCTAGCAAATCTGTTTCTCCACCCCTACATCTTCCTGATGCTTTCAGGTACTTTGGGAGCAGAGAGGAAGGTAGGGGGCACTGGACTGAAAATCAAGTCAGGCCTGAAGTTCTGAATGCAGGTCACCCTGAGGCCAGCTGTACCTTCCACGCAGTTTCTGCTGTCTCTGCCCATTCTTCCCACTGCGCAGTCCATGGGCAGGTCTGTACCACTCCCCGCTGTCCCTGCATCGCGTGGCACCGGGCCAGCTCAGAGAAGGTCCTCAATAGTCAGACTAAGAAAGAATGAGTGAATCCAGTTCTTCAAATGGTACCACCGCTGCTCAGGACTGCTGCCCACTCTGCCAGCTGTGCAAACCCACAGTATGCCCATGTGGGGGGCACTCAGCTCAGCCAGCCAGCCACTCTGCGCTGTGGCAGCCTCGGGCAAGCAGGCACTCAGGTCCCTGGAGCTGGCTTTCATTGTTGCTAGCATCTGTTACCAGCATGTGTATGAAGTATGTCACTTCTAAACATTTTTTAAATGAGACAAAAATAGTGAATTTGGGTTTCTCAAATGAAACAGGTCTCACGGCCTGGGCAGAGTATAGTCATGTACTTACTGCACAGAACTCACTTTAAATAATCTTTAATAAACTGTCAACACCAACAGTTCTCAGCAGTCTCCTCCAGAAGCATCAGTACCGCTTTACACTTTAACCTCCTTCTGAAAGCATTTCTTTCCTCTGCTCAGAACAGTACTCTCGCAGAATCGGGCTTCTGCCCTCTGGTTCCCTGGTATCCATCCCACCAGGACCTAAAGACACATCGTACTTATCTAAAAAGGTAACCCAAACTATGGCTTCCCTGTGGTTGACAAACCCCACAGTTTGGACCTTAAAATAAGATATCTTGTCAGCTACTTTTGGTTAAGGTCATTCCATCTAGCTTTCCAATAAGTAAAGCTTACTTCTGAAAAAACAATATTCAAAGATCCTAAGAAATGGACAAAACATCTGTTGCTTATCTTGGTTGTTTCCCAAGAGATGTTGACACCCCTGGAGAAAACCGATAAATAACAATTGAATCAGAATCTGGTTCCACACAGCAGCGTGTTACCCACTCCCAAAGGGTGGTGGCGCTTGCCTACAAAGGTACTGAGACACGCTGTAGAGCTGTACAGACCCGTTACCGGGTATCTGAATACTCAGATCCATGGGATTTCCAATCGCTAATTTGTGCCTACTACTTAGATCAGACCCCACAAGAGGTACATATTAACATTTTATGCACTCTGAGGACACCTGCAATAAACACGTATCTTCACATAGAAACGTAAAAAAATAACATAATACTTTGTACTGCAAAGAACTGGAATTCAACATAGTACACTGCTAAAATGTTCATATAAATATTACATGTGCACAGATTCACATCATTAGAAAAATTCATCTATCAGAATATTAAAGACAGTTAAACACCCAAAGCAATGCCCAAAGAAAAACTACTTTAACAGTAGGAACCCTAGAAATAACTATGAGGCTTATAAACCAGTGGTGGGAAAAGAGAATTCTGTAGATCTGTTACTATATCAGAACAGGAACAATCTCAAATACAATTTCAGACTAGCAGTGTATAAAAATATTTTTAAACAATATGTTTGATAGTGTAGTAGACCCTTAAAATAAAAACGAAACAATTGTGTAGCTACTCCTTTTGAGGACCTACTAAAACAATTCCTCTTGCTGCCCCTGGCTAGCTCTTCAACACCGTGGAGAGCAAAAAGGAGTTCTCTCGTCCCCATACACACCACACACAAAGCCACAGACCCAAGCCACCTCTGCATCTATGATGCACAACAAGTCACTTGACATCATCTCAAATCCTGAAACGGTGTTTGGAGCCTGTTTGCCGGTTTGGGATGCATAAAGTGGGAAAAACAAGGTGGAGTTGGTGTAAGAGGTTGTTTCTATCTCACCAAAGGCCCAGCGAGGAAGGCAGTTTAGTCTGGCATATCGATATTTAACTTGGGAGGTGGGGGAACATACTTCCCAGGGCTCTGTGTTACAACTACCCTGGCTTTCTTGCCAAACATTGGAGGAATTTTTGGGGCTTCTGCCCCAGATGTTTCTTCAGCATCTTCACTGTCTTCATGATGAAGATCGTAAGAAATGTTCCCATATTCTCTTAAAAATGGGAAAATTTCAAGCAGAAACTGACAGAAATCTCTGCGAATACCAAACCACCAATGATTTCCTCCTTTTCGTCTAAACGTTGTGGCCATCAAAGTTACTAATGACAGCCAAAGGGGGACAAATATGGAGATGTAAGAGAACGTATTGTGGCTGTCCAATCTGTGAACCAGCAGGACCTCGAAAGTGAGCAGGGGCACGACAATCGCGATCCAGCTGATGGCCATGGTCACGTGTGTTCTCCGTTGCTCTGCAACCACATCCAAGGACCTCAGAAACAGGAGGGACCAGACGATGTAATAGAGGACAACCAGGCAAAGGAAGGACATGAGGATCCACAGGGGCACGAACACCACCAGCCACGGCCAGTGGATAATCCTGTCCAGCCTCAGGGCGATGAAGATGAACTGCAGGATATTGACGGAGCACAGGATCTCCAGCTCTAGCGACCTGTCATGTCGAAAGCCCCACACGCAAGCGGCCACGGACACCGGGGAAACGAAGAAGAGCGGCATGAAGACCAGCAGCCAGAAGTGGGTGCCCCTCTCCACGCGGTCACAGACCAGGACTTCGAACATGAGCAGCAGCAAGTGGATGCCCACGGCGATCAGCATGGCTTTGAACTCCACGCCGGCCTCCCCCTCGGTGCGGTAGCGAGGGTTGCGAGCCCAAACGCCCGCACCCACCGAGGCCCCCGCGACCACCAGGAGCTTCCACAGCCATATGGGGGCGAAGACGGCCCAGTAGCTCCACTGGATGACGCCGTCCAGGCGGAGGGGCAGCAGCACCGAGAAGAGCAGGAGGCAGGCGTAGATGAGGAACTTACTCGGGTTGAAGTCCTGGAACAGCCCCCTGGGGTTCATGGCGTAGCTCCGCCCGCCTGCC
>NW_004524590.1:10359138-10364645 GCF_000260255.1 Octodon degus | reverse complement strand
GGGGCGAGGGGCCGGGTGTGCGCGCAGGGCAGGGCCGGCGCGGCTCCCGGGGCGCGGCTGCGTCTGGCGGGGGTGGCACGGTGCTCGGGTAGCGTGCGGATGGCTGTGCCGGCGCCCAGGCGGCAGGCCGGTGCTAGGAGGCTAATAGACCCCCACATGACCCACAGCGACATCTTGATGGAGCAGGTGAGGAAACGACCCCGAGTGGTGCTCTTTCTGCTCCAGATCACTCCGGTAGGTGAGCCCAACAGTTGACACAGCTCCAGGGCTCGCAACCCCAAGTCCGGAATCCTCATTTTGATGCATATGACTGAAGAAAAATGCTAGGGAAAGTGCTGAACCAGGTCTGTAACATTCAAGCCTGCAGCGGAGAAAAGGAAGCACCTCCACGTTTTCTCTCCAGGCCTGTTTCTGTTCTGGTTACTTGGGGCCCTGGTCACCGGGGACTGCAGAGCTGTGGCTCCTCTGTGATTTGGAGCATGCCTTTCATCCCTCACCGGTTAGGGAGACCCCAGAGGATTCTGTCAGCTCCACTGTCGCCTGTTCAGCACAGTTGGGTTTCTTGTCCTTCCTGACTTTTAGGTTCCCTGAAATGGGTATGACAGAAAGCCCTGGGCTCTGAGGTAGGGAGGAGAGTCTGGCAAGGTTGCCAGAACCTCTGCAGCATAGTAGGGAGGGACTTCTGGAGAGGAGGTGCTCTTGCACACCACAGCCCCCGTTCCCAGGGTGCCCATAGAGCACGGTATGAAGAGGCCAGGCCCAGCTCTCAAGGTTCCCCACATCTCAGCCGCTCCCCTCTCAGCCAGAGGCAGCTGGTAGACCAGAGAGAGCGGCTGAGAGTGCCACCAGTGTTCTGGTTCAACCTAGAGCATAAGCTGGCTTTCAGGTCCCAAGTCTCTGTAAGTCACTGTAGGAAGATTATCAGGGTGGAGCTCTAGCCTGTCTTCCCCTGCCAGCACCCTCTTCCCCAGCCAGAGTTGCTCTAATCTGTTCTGCATTTTAGGTACTGATTGTTTTGTGTGTGTATGTGTGTGTGGCTGGCTGGCTCAACCCACCCTGGGGGTGGGCTGGCATGGCATGTGCTGGGGATGAAAACAGCCATCCTTGAGCTTGCCTAAGCAGGCGCTTTAGACCGCTGAGCTAACTCCCCGGCTGTAGGTACTGATTCTTTTCAGAAAGGATATGTCAGCTAAAACAATGTGTTTTTAAGAACTGAACATCCCTCATCCTGTACAGTTTTCTGTTCAGCTGTGAAATGGGCTTATAGAAACCTGTAGACTTGCTTTGGGGCTTAGGTGAAGCAATACATGGAACTTTCCATTTGGAGTTTGGGAAGCTGCTTCCCATCTCAAGTCCTTCAGGACAAACGCAAGAAGAGGGCCTAGAGGTGTCCTGTCATGGTGCAGTGTGCCCCTGCTGCTCTGCTCCCAGGGGGGCACAGAGTCTGCTTCTAGGGTGTGCCACAGCTCCTCCACCGGCCCCCACTGGCACTCCTGGACCTGCAGGCCCGAGCCCTCTACCCTGTACATCGGACTCACCTCTGCAGTTTTCTCTGATGTGACCAGTCTCAGGGACTTGCTTTTTTTTTTTTTCTTTTTTTTTTTGTAGTTACCACTGTATTTATTTTCCTACAGCTAATCTTTCTATAGCTTCAATAAATTTGCCTTAAAGTGAAGTACAAGGTTTGAGCTCGACCACTTGGCCCTTTCTCTTCTTGTCTCCTCCCAGTTCGCAGTGCTTGCATCTCTAAATGGCCAGCATTCTCTTCGATCTGCAGTTGGGCTCCACACACTCAAGCCTCAGCACAACCTTCGTCATGGTAGCCGCCTTCCGGAAGACGGGTTTCGTGTGCCCACTGTAGCCACTCTGCTTCCAGTCGGAGCGCCTCTTTCCTTGGGCGTACAGGGAATCCTTGCCCTTCTTATACTGGGTCACTTTATAAGAGTAATGCTTGCCACACTTCTTACAGAAAGTTCTTTGGGGTTAAGGTCCATTGACCATCTTGGTGGTAGAGCTCTTCACGATGAAAATGAGAAGCCCAGTGACCTAACTCGTTGCCTCGCGCCGCTCGTGCCACAGGGACTTGCTCTTGTCTTTGTTTGCCTTTAAAGCTAAATAAAGATAATGTTTGCTGTGCCAGGTGCTAGATGATCCACCGCGCCTGAGGCAGGCACACAATCCAAAGTTTGAATTCATTTATTTGCAGAGGGCTGTCGGGGCATGGGGCTGCAACACTACAGCCTCCTGTGCAGGCTGTAGTTTCCCAAGTTGGGGTTCATGGGGTTTGGGGAGTGTGGGCCCAGAGGACAGGCTGACACCATCCAAGGCTCACTGCCCTAAAGGATAAGGACATCCTAGGTGCGTTTCTCCTGCAGCACCTCTAGCAGGGTTGGCACCTTCAGTCTTACCTCTCAGACCTCTGAGCCCTCAGGAGCTCTCCCAGGTCCACCACTGGCCAGTGTCCTTGAGACCTGGGTGCCAGGTGAGCCACACATAATCTCCCCGTCCACGGGCCTGCTATTCTCTTTGACAGTGCTCCATCCTGCATAGCCATCCCCGTTGGCCAGGTGGCCTTCTTTGGCTTCTCACAGCTTATGGCAGGACTCCTCTGACTGGGTCTGAGGTTGGGTCTGTTTTGTTGTTTTGGTGGAACCGGGGATTGAACTCAGGCCTTTGCGCTTGCCAGGGAAGCGCTTGTTCCACTGAGCCATCTCCCTGGCCCATGGGTTGGGTCTGTTTGATTGCACATCCCTCCCTGAAATTTGAGCCCTAGACACCCCGCTGGTGCTGTGTTGTGGCCAGTATTCTCTCATTCTGGGGTCTGAACTGTCCACTCCTTGGATGGGACCCTTTCTTGCATAACTTACACATGAGTCATTCCCAGTGACCACTCTTAACAGATTGCCACACACTTAGTTCAAAACAGCATCTGCTGATTGTCGCCTCCCAGTTCCTGAGAGTCACGAGTCCAGCCCAGCTGGACTCTGGCTGTGTCTCATGAGGCTGAAATCTAGTTGTTGGTGCCCCAGTAGTGACTGCTGCTGAGTTCTCCATTGGCCCAGCTGGGTTTCTTCTCGCTGTGCCTGGTTCGTCGAGTCCCACACAGGGAACTTCTGTGGACTCTGCTGTATCCCTCTGTGCTCCCCTTGCTAAGGGCTCAATCCATTAGGCCCACCCAGCTAATCCAGGATTGTCTCCCCATTTTAAGGGCAGTGTTGTAGTGACCTCCATTCCATCTCCAAAGAGGGACCCTGCTGTCCTCCTCAGCTATTTGTCTGCTGAATCACTGGGAGAGCCTTGGGCTCCAGGGAGAGGGAGCTCTGGCTTACTGCCTCTACGCTGTCACAGTGAAAGGTCCGTAGCTCATGTTTGGTGACACCTGGGCATCCTATTCTGGATCCTGGGCTCCAGTCAGGATCCTCCATATTCCCCTTGCTCAGGAGACAGGATGCCTTCACTGAATGTGCTCAGGCACAGGTTTGGGGCCAGGGAGGGCCAGCCCAGACAAGCCAGGGAAGCTTCCCCTCAGACAACATGTGCATTTGCCCTGGTCCTGAAGACACAGCCCCTCTGGCCCTCTGCTTCAGGCCCCACCAGTGCCCCTCAGCCCTGCCCCTGAGTGCAGCACGCTGTCCTCCAGCTGCAATAGTCACATCCCCTCTCTGCACCCAGCCTCCCTTCCGCCTGCTATGGAGGCCCCAGGCTGCCCTGGGAATCCCAGGTCTGTGATTTTGGTGAGTAACCGTCTCTAGTCCCCATCTGTAAGCAAGGAGGTTACAAAACAAAACAATGTATGAAAGTCCTGACTGGCAGGGTTCCTGGCCCAAGGGGGTTGGGCCTTGTTCCTAGAAGGAGGTCTCCGCTCAGGCAGATTTAGGTGGTCCAGTCTCTCAGAGACCTGAGCCCACAGTCTTGGGGCCACACCCTCCCCAGGGTGCTGCCCTCCTGTGTGCTCCTCTGGCTCTCTGGGCTCCTGTGGCTCCCAAGGGCAGCGGTTCACCCCTTTAGCTGCAGCTTCTAGCAGGGGCCAGATGTGCTAGGTGTGTCCAGGAACAAGCACATGGGCGGGAGAGTTGGAGCTGGACACCTGGAGCGTGGCCCCTTCTGTTTGCACTGGGTCTCCAGGAGCTAATGTTGAGAGGCCGAGGCGACATTACATAGGGAACCCATTGGCCCCGGTGACGGGCTCGCCCTGCTGCTTCTGGCTGTCCACGGAGTACTCTGTTGGTCCAGCCGGACTCCCAGCCTGTCTTGTGAGAAAGCTGCCCTGAGGAGCCCTGCTGTGGTGGACGCCCTTGGGACTAAGGCTCAGTTTTGAGCGGCTTTTCCTGGGTGTGTTCATTCCTTAGCCCATGTGTCCATGGCATAGTTAGGGTTTATTTCACATGCACCGTAAAGCTTTCCCTTAATGGCCAGGCCTGAGTCTCCATATTTTTTTCATATATATTAGTGCATTTATAGTACATGGTGCTTCCATTGTGCATGTGGGCCTGGCCCCTGCGCGGCACACGTCTTCACTCCTTTTCTCACCTGCTTCCTCCCCATTTTATCTCCTGATGCTCTTCGCTTTGAGAAAGTTCCGCCTCCAACTCCCTAGTATCCATCTTTTATTTTGCTCCTACCCTTCGGGTTCATCATTCAGGAGAAACCATGGGATATTTTACCTTGCGTGCCTGGCTTTTTTCACTTAACACTGGTCTCAAGCTGCGTCCATTTTCCTGCCATACAACTCAAGTTTATCTTTACAGCAGGTAGTAAATGCCCCATTTGTTTATCTGTTCATTTGTTAATGGGCATAGGCTGCTTCCAAGATTTAGCTGTTAAGACTTGGGCTGCCCTAAACATTCCTTGCTGTACTGGGATGTCTCTGACTCTTACCTCATGTAGAAGGCTCATGAATTAATTTGATGACCCCGAATCAAGCGTCTGCTTTGTGACGGTTGCTGTCCTGGATGCACGACTAACTTGTCCCATGGCTGCTTCTGCACTGCTTCCTCGATTCTGTCACCTCTTTTAAGATGCCGTCTTTGACCACCCACCTCAACTTGTCTTCCTCCTTCCTTGTGTTACTATTTTATTTCTCCTGTTTCTTATATGCCCGCTAAATCTATGCGCACTTCAGAAGAACCTAAAAAATGCAGTAATGTAAACAAAGGGAGAAATCTGATTCTACCATCTAAGAAAATTACTATGAACATTTTACTGTTTTTCTTTCCAGGATGTATGTAAAGGGATATAGTGAACTACATCTGATTCCGCCTTATTTCCTTAACATTAATTCTAAGACTGACTTATTTTTCTGTTTTAACAGCTCTGGATTGTGTGTAGTTGAAGGACTTCCTTAGGCCATGTCAGGGGGCCTGCCCTTTAGTGCAGTTGTTTCAGTGCCTGCTTTAACAAAGCAGTCAGGCTCAAGATGCTCTGGTTCGAACCCAGTCTCTCCCAGGAAACCAGGGATGCCCTCAAGGCATCTTGAGACCACAAAAAAGTTTTGTGTTTAAGCCTTG
>NW_004524590.1:10341043-10358997 GCF_000260255.1 Octodon degus | reverse complement strand
AAAAAAAAAAAAATGATAGGCCGTGTCAGCCTGTGTTGAAATCGGATTCTTCCAGAGGGGGCTTGTGTGTGCTCTGTCACCTGGGGCTCTACCACCTTGAAACGACTTCATATTAAGCCTCATCTCAGTTGCAGGCTTTGCTAGCAGTGTTTTCAGACATCTTTGTGCATGTGTGGGCGCAAGGCCGTGAGTACTCGTCTATTCGCAAGCTAGAGTAATGGTGTCCCTCACTGTACCTGGGACCATGGCAGAGGCCTGGGGGCTTTCTGTCTGACTTTGTAACCATGTGGTTCATCATTCTCCTCATGACAGAAATAGCCCTCAGTGGTCCCAGCTCTCCTTAGAGGTCTCTTGGCTATTTTTTCCTCCTTTTGTGCTATGTGAAATAGTGTCCTGTGTTAAAATCAGTGATTTTTTTTTTTTTTTTTTTTTTTTTTTTGTGGAATCGGGGATTGAACTCAAGCCCTTGCGCTTAGCAGGGAAGTGTTTATTCTACTGAGCCATCTCCCCGCCCCCCCCTTTTTTTTTTTTAGTGATGTTTCAAATGTGGTAAAATGTCATCATTAGCAGCATTTCTCAGATTTCTGTACACACATAACAAATTCTATCTCAGAATTCTCCAGTCCTTTACTCCCTCAACCACTGTGCATTTTGGGTTATTTTCTTTTTCTTTCTTTTTTTTTTCTGAGGTAGGGAGACTGTGTCTCACATGCATAGTATTTTGAATTTAGCTCATTTCTGGCAGATTCTCAGAAATGTAATTGCTGGGTTGAAGAACAAATATTTGAAAGCCCTTGGGTATATAAAGCCTAGTGTTTTTGAGATTGATTTTCTTTTTTTCTCCTGTATCATATTTGTAGAAGTAGAGTTGGGGCTACTCCCACTTGGGGTATGCATGTGCCTCTACTGAAGCAGCTGGTAGAGCTCATAGAATCTGGAAAACTCCACAGAGGGGAGGAGGAAGGGGAAGAGGCTGAAATCAGCGGCCAGCTCAGGTCCAGGGTGCACATGTAGCTTCGTGATTTGGGGCCAGATCACAACGTCTAAATGTTAAGAGCCAATAAAATGAGCCCTGGAATGACTGAAGCATCCAAATACAATGAAATGTTATTCAAAGACAATAGTTTTGTGTTTCGTGGGGGAAGGGGATCTTTTTTTTTTTTTTTAGTATGAAACGCTTCACAAATTTGAGTGTCACCCTTTCATCCTTGAGCAGGGGCCATGCTAATCTCTGTATCGTTCTAGTTTTAGTATATGTGCTGCCGAAGCGAGCATGGAAGGGGATCTTTTGAATGTGGAATAGTGTTAAATGAATAATGGGCACTTCAAATATTAATTCAGTGCATTTAAATTGATACTGTACCATGAAATGTTTTGTTTTTTTTCCCCCAGAACCAGGGATTGAACTCAGGCCCTTGTGCTTGCCAGGCAAGCGCTTATGCTACTGAGCTATCTCCCTGGCCCCTCCATGAAATGTTATATGCAGTCTGAACACACAATTGAAGCTTTCTTCCCTAGTCTCGTGTTGTGGTTTATATCTAGATGTCCCCTAATGCCTCATGCACTCGTATGAGGTGGGCTCTGGGAGGTGGCCAGACCATGAGGGGAGCGTGTCAGCCCCCGCTGCTTCCTGCCTGCCCTGCCGTGGGCTGTTTCTCCTGCACCACGCTTGTCCTCCATGCCACCCCCTTGGAGCCAGCTAGCTATAGACTGAAATCTTTACAACTTTGAGCCAAAATAAACCTCTCCTTTTAATTTACAGATGTCAGGTATTATGTCTTGGCATCAAGAAAGTAAAAAGACGTCTTGTTCGTGTTAAGAGTTTATTAAGGGCTGGCCGGATAGCTCAGCAGATTAAAGCACCTGCAAGCAGGCACAGGGGCCAGGGGTTCAACTCTCAGGCTTACCATGCCAGCCCCACCCTTGGGGTGTGCTGAGAAGGCAATTGAGACTGGGCGTGGTGGCGCACACCTGTAATCCCAGCTCTTGGGAGGCTGTAAACAGGTGGGTCACTACTAGCAGTGAGACCATGAACACCCGGTAGACCCTTCCCTAAAATACAAAAAAAAAAGTTTATTAAGTAAAAGCTTTTTTTTTTTTTTTCTTATCCCTGTCCTTCTCTGGATTCGTTCAAAATTCTAAGATAGTGTGACATGCACAAATGATGTGTTTACTGGCTCAAAAATAGAAATCTGCAAAGTTTTAACCCTAATTTCACTTTGAGTTGCATATCTTTTTTTTTTTTTTTTTTTTTTAATTCATTTATTTGGTACAGGGTCTCACTACACAGCTCGGATTTGTAGTGATCCTCCTGTCTCAGCCTCTCTAGTGCTGGGATTACAAACATGTGCCACCATGCTGGCCAGCACCCAGGGTTCTGGGGCCAGCACAGTACCAGGGATCAAACCCAGGTCCTTGTGCTTGACAGGCCAGTGCTCACACCATCGAGCTGTCCTTCCACCCCTGCATATCATTCTTTCATGTTTTCTGGTGCAAAATAACAAAAACTAAGCAAACCTAAAACTCCTTTGCATTTTACCAAGAACCAGGCCCCGGCATTGCCCCATGGACAGTGTGAAGCCCTTGCTTTGCGAGGCAGTCCGGCAGTGCCAAGGACTGACCGTATAAACAGGCACTGCCAGGGCCACAGGAGCCTGGCATTCCCCACACCAAGGTTTGCTAGCTTCTCATTTCTCAATAGAAAAGCAAACGCCTAGCACACCTTCCAGGCCGTCTCTCTGACCTCATCTCACGGCTCAGGGTTTTAGCTTCTTTCTCTTCCTCAGATGCGCAGACCAGAGGGGTTGCTGCCCAGGCCGCTGATGGGCACACTTCCAAAATTCCCATGCAGAGAGAGATGCCTGAAAGAGCCTGTCTTGCATGCAAGCTTGCTGCAATTTTGATATGGTTTATCTTCCAAAGGAAGTATGAGGCCTGGTCCTCAGGGTGTTAGTTTTGAGAGGTGGGGAATCTCTTGAAAGGTGATGCCTAGTGGGAGGGAGGTGGTTAGGTCCCTGGAGGCATCACCAGCCCTCCCAAGGGATTCCTGTGGGTCTCTTGAGAGCAGATTATTATAAAGAGCCACCCTGACCCCTGGCTGTCTTTAAGATTTTATATATATATCGATCACTTACATGACAAGAGTTCGCGCTCAGTACTGCTGCAGGCTCTGACGTGGGTTTGCGTGAGAGGACTGAGACTCGGGGCTGCCAGGTGGCAGAGCTGGGCATGCAGTTTTGAACTACCTGTACAGGAGCCCTCACAGCACTGTGGGCCAGTAGCATTTCTTGAGTGCCTACTATGTGCCAGGCATGGCATATAGCACTGAAACTGCTGAGCTCCTCTTCCTGAAGCAAGATCAGAGGGAGATGGGGGTGGGGGAGAGACAGGCAGTTTTGCCTTTCTGTGATGGGACGGGGCTGCTGGCCACCCTCTCTGAGGAGGACAGAGGCAGCAGGACCCCAGCGCCTCCACTGCCCTGTTCAGATGCAGCAGCTTCTGAGGCACAAGCCCTGCAACACATCCCCTCTTTAGCAATCACCCTTCCAAGCCGGGTCTCTTTTGGAGTGGAAGCTCGCCAGTCCCACAGCCTGGGCACAGTCCCTAGTGTGCCTTCCCAGGCTTGTGTGGACACACACGGCCCTGGTTTCTGTCCGCTTTTTCCAAGGTCACAGCCTGCGCACCTAAGCCCTGTGGACACCTGGAGCTTGGGCTGGGCAGTCTGGGTTACAAATCTGGGACCCAGCTACCGTGGGGCTTGGGGGGGTCTATGTGAGTGGTGCCTTGGAAAGTCTTTCATCACTTGTGGGATGTGGCTGCAGGGCTGGCTACTGGTAGGAAGGGCCCTGGGACCCGCCCTGGGCTGCGTCGTCCCTCCAAGCACAGAAAGGTGGGTCCTGTGTCAGCAGGCCCCTCCCTCCGGAAGCTCCCAGACCCCCTTTTCTGTGCTGTAATGGTAGATACACTAGAAGCTAGAAGCTCAACTAAGTAACTCAGCAGTTGTAGGTCCTGAGCTGTAGAGGACATGCCCTTCCTGCTCTAGGATGTCATTCATTGTGTCAACATGGGGGCCAGCCACATCGCTCAGTGGATTAAAGCACCCGCGAGCAGCGCAGGGACCAGAGGCTGGATCCCCGGGCCTGCCATGCCAGCCCTGTCCCCCAGGGTGTGCTGAGGCAGCGGTTGAGATTGGCACGCACCTGTAATCCCAGCACTTGGGAGGCTGTGGACAGGCGGATCACTATGAGTGCGATCTAGTAGTGAGACCGTGAACACTCTGTAGCCCCTTCCCTAAAATACAGAAAATAATAATAATAATAATAAATAAACATTGTGTCAACTTGAGAAGTTTAGAAGCTTAATTAAATAACTCAGCAGGGGGCCAGAGTCCTCATTTTTAAACATCCAGAGGAGGGCATCGAGGTGGTTCGTGCTGCACCCACCCCAGGCCAGGAGCCTGCGTCCAGCACAAGGGAAGAGAGGCTTGCTTCCCCTGCTGCTCTTGCTGCCGCCGCCGTCTTCTTTCATGCCAGCCTGCCTTGAAGCAAGCTGATTATGGACTGAAACCTCCACAGACAGCAAAATAAACCTTGCCTTCCCTCATTTGGGGAGCAGGGTATTTTGTCTCAGTAATGAGAGAAAACAGACACGAAGTGCCAAGCTTGGGGAACGTGCAGCCCAGTGTTAAGGCCAGAAAGCAGAAAAGTCACTTGAGGGTCAGCAGTGGGCACCTGGCAGAGCCTCGCGGGACAGAAGCAGTGATGAGCTCTCTGCCTCAGCCTCGTTAATGGGTGCAGAGGTGGGAGGGCACAGGAGGCCAGATCACCTGGGACACATGCGGTGGGCATGGGGTGGGGGTGTTCCCTGAGGTGTCGCTCCCTCTGGCCTTCCTCTAAGTTGGCCTAACAACCAGGGGCCCTTCTTCAGTCCCTGGGCTCCTTAGTTATTCTTACACACAGAAGACTTCTACAAAAGCCTCGAGTCAGCCAGGGCTTGTGTGCCTGAGGTGACTGGTGGCATTCCAGGAGCCCCAGGCAGAGCTAGGCAGGCACCCTGTGGAAGGCCTGAGCTGCAGCAGCTCTCTGCTGGGCCCCAGGAAGGAGTCAGACAGGCCCATGTTGGCACTGCTCAGGCACACGCACGTGAGCATGTGGGTACACACAGGCTTCGCTGGGGCACACCAGCCCCGGCCACAGAGGACCGCTGCAAGGGCTGCGGGCAGTGGAGCAGGGAGTGCTGCGCCCTGGGAGGCTCCTGGAAGGAGAGCGAGTCCTTGACCATGATGCCTGGGGTTTGTCCCGCTTGGCTGCCACTGGCCCCGGGGTCTGTCTCTCCACTGGCCTTGGAGATGTCTATGAAGGTCGTGTCCCAGAAATGCCACCCACCTTGGTCAGTAGCTTCCAGGGAGGCATTCTTGTCCAGGCTTTCTGCTCTGGAGGGTTTTCTAAGTGTTCCAGCTCTGTTGAACATTTCTGTTTGGCCCTGCCAATCCGTTGGGTTCCCCTGATTGAGTGGATCTCAGTGCCCCAGTCTTGGGCAAATCCTGTGTGTCACAATCTTCTTCCTTTTTCAGGTTTGCTCAGACTGCACCGCTCCTTGGAAACATCTGACTGCCTGCTTCCCTCTGCCGGAGGACTCCGCTCTGGAGATGGCTGGGGTCCTCTCTTCTCCTGGGGCCTTAGTTTTCTTACTTGTAAAGTGGGACATCTTGATGTACTGCACTGATTACTTGGGATAATCTTTATGGAAGTGGCCAGCACACAGTAGGTCCTTAGTGAACACATGGACAAAGAAGACAGAAGCAGCCTCTGGGGAAAGAATGGGGCTATAGTAGACAGTGCCTGGGCCAGGAAGACGGCTCAGGAGAATAATTGCTTGCCAGGAAAGCACAAGGGCCTGAGTTCAAGCCCAGGTTCTGCCAAAAAAAAAAAAAAAAGAGCAACGTGTAGGGAAAAAAAAAAAAAAAAAAAAAAAAGAGTATAATGGACAGAGCCTGGATTGGGAGTCAAGCCCTGGGGAGAAGCCAGGTGCAGGGAAGCCTTTAGGACATTGGAAGGACACTCAGGACAGTCAACAGCCCATAGGAGCAGGGAGGATAGTGGTTGTATTATAAGTAGCTAAGTTAGATAAAAATATAGGTAGACAGGGCTGGGCCCTTAAGAAGTCAGCCCAGAAGAGAACTACGGCTGGAGGCATATTCTCCAAAGGCCAGTCTTCCAGAAAAAGAGAAACTACTGCCCCACTGACTTCTTCTAAGGATGAACAGCAGTGAGTGATACTCTAAACAGAGCTCAGATCACCTTGGGGTGGAGGACAAAACTGCCTGAACCCACCCCTTCCAGGAAACTCCGCCCACCCCTGCGCATTTGCTGTGATTTGTTTCCCCATTTGTGGTACTATTGGTTGGCCATAGTTTTGTCCCACCCCACACCCATCCTATGACTTTCCACTGGATCAGTATTACCTAAGTGTCTGTATTTGTAATCTTATTCATTATAGTTCTCTCCCACCTAAAGCCTGCTTCTCCTTGTGGCTTTGCTGAATAAAACACCTTTGAGAAGCGGGGTTGGTGGGCAGTCCACCAATTTTCTGGGCCCCCTTCTGTCCCTCTTAGAAAGAAGCTCTCTTTTCTCCTCTTAACCTCTGTTGTTCCTAGAATTCATTCCTCAGTTTTAGAGAACACAAGCTTGGCATTTCAGACATCTAGCAGGTTGGATGTTTCATTTACCCCTGTATCAGCTGGGCAGAGAGAATAGAGGTGGGGCCCTGGGGGCACCAGGGCTTGGGGATCCTGGCCCAGAAGCTACCTGGGGAGCCATAGAAGAGGAAGCTGCTCTGGAAAGTGGCTGGCCTGAGGGCCTGGCTGCTAGCAGAAGCAGGGAGGTCCCAGAGGGAGCCAGGGCCACTCCGCCTTGAGTCCTGCGGGTGTGTGTGTGTGTGTGTGTGCAACATCAGCTGGCTGATCCCCCTCCTGGAATAAAGGGTGGAAAATGTGGGTTTGCACTTTGACATTTTTACTGAACTTGGCCTGGTAGGGAAGATGGACGGGCCCTTCTAGGTCCCCCACTGTCATTCCTGTTCTGTGCTGCTGGCCTTGAGCCCACAATCATACTCAATCCCTTTCCTGCACTGTGGAGCTGGGGCTGGACCCCAGGACCTCGTGCATGCGAGGCAGGCTCAAAACCAGGGCTGCCCCATTGGAACCCCCTTTGGAGGCCTTGCTCCTGGAGCAGGGGAGGGAGCAGGAGAAGGAGCTGCAGTGGTTGTGTCCTCCTCAGCTTCAGTGCCCCTCGGATGGGCCTCGTTTGCACCCAGCATCACACCTGGCAGCTGCTGAGTGGTCCAGAAAGAACTGCTCCATGAACACTTGCAGGACAGCCCCTGTGTCCAGGCTCCAGTGTACAGCCCACCTAGAGGGCCACCTCCCCCTGTGCTATCCCAGCCCAGGCCATGGTGTTAACATCCTGAGTGACAGCAGCTGGGCAGATGTCTGACCCAGGGTGCTCCCTGGAGTGCTGCAGAGGTGGCATTGATGGGTGCGTGGCCCAGGTGGCCTGCGACTGCGTGGAGGTGCGGGAGAGGCGTTGCTCCCCATCTCTGAGTATGTTGGCCTCTTTCTGGAAATGGCTTTTCTCACTACCCGGCTTGGCAGCTGCTGGGGAATTTCTGGAGGGAGGGTGGGGGATCCTGGAAGGAAACTGTGGAACCCAACACAACACAAAGGAAGGATGGAGGGGCGGAGGGGCGTTTCCTTCAGACACACAGCTGTGTCAGGAATAGGAAGGTGCTGTCCTTTAGTCTCAGGGTTTTCCTACAGCGTGGAGGAATCAGCAATGAGGCCTGGGAAGGAAGGAGGAAGATTGCTGCACAAAGGGGGTCAGATGGGTAGGGTCCCTGGGCCAAAACCACACGTGGTCCTGTAGCTCAGCGTTATTGACTGAAGCAGCTCAAGAGGCAGAAGGGGGCTGGTGAGATGGCTCAGTGGTCTAAAGCACCTACTTAGAGCAAGCTAAGCTAAGCAAAACACAGACCGAGGCTCAATCCCCAGCACCACATGCCAGCCAGCCCCACCCCCTGGTGGGCTGGACTGGCCACACACACACTAAATAAATAAATATTTTTTTTAAATTTTGTTTATTTATTTAGTGTGTGTGTGGCCAGCTCAGCCCACCAGGGGGCGGGGCTGGCTGGCATGTGGTGCTGGGGGATTGAACCGCGGTCCCTGTGTTTTGCTTAGCTTAGCTTGTTCTAAGTAGGTGCTTTAGACCACTGAGCCATCTCACCAGCCCCAATAAATAAATATTAGAAAAAAAAAAAAAAAGAACATAAATCAAGAGGCAGAAGGACCCATCTGAGGTGACCCACCATGTGCTTACAGAGCTGCTCTTGGAACTGGGCCTCTGTGACCTCAAAGTCCTGTTGAAGCGGCCCCTGAAGAAGTCATGGGCCTGGATCCTCAGTCTTGTTCTCACCCTCTCCAGAGCTTACTCCTATCACTCCCAGGGCTCTCCCGCCTGTGTTGGTGGAAGGTGACATCTTCCTTGGCAGTGGCTCAGGACTTTGGGAGGTAACCCCTCAGGGTGCGACTTCATGCTGTCTTCTGCTGTGCCTTTGGGTGGAGCTGAGAAAGCTGTGCTCCAGGGAGAGAAGCCCCTCCCTAGCGAGAGGATGGGAGCAAAGCTAGTGCCTGCTGCTGCTTGAAAGGAAGCAAGAGCCAAAAGGACTCAGACTCTGGGGACAGGGCTCTGTTATGGGTCACTCAGACAAGGAACCAGATCAGCAGATTGGAATTTAGAAAGCTGTTTATTACTGAGCACAGGGCCCCTGATCAGCGCTCGCTCATGCAGGAGAGGACTGAAAGAAAGGCCGCTAGCCCAGGAAGCAGGAGGAGGGGTGGTTTAAAACATGGAACCACATTCTGTTTGGTAAACAAATTCATTGTGTGACTCAAAATAATGTTCTTAGTGTCACTGTGACCACTACTCAAACTACATTTCCTGGGGCTTTCTTTTTGTTTCTGTTTATCTTGCACCTGAGTACTTGCAGGCAGCCTCGCATAGCCCCAGGTTACAAGAAGTTCAAGCCCATTTAATTTCCTTTTGAAGTCATCTCTGTAAACTAACTTTGTTTATAGGAATTGGTGAGGGTTACAGGAATTTTATCTAGCCAACAGCAAGAAACAGCCACTAGTTACTAAACAACTTAGAACAGTGGTGAGTATACATTTTTACACAACAGAAAACACAAGATTTACATTTATAATCTAAAATGTGAGTTGAGGGGCCAGGGAGATGGCTCAGTGGACTAAGCACGTCCCTGGCAAGCGCAAGGGCCTGAGTTCAATCCCCGGTTCCGCCAAAAAAAAAAAAAAAAAAAGGAATTACTTGAAAATAAAATGTGAGTTGACCCATTACATTCCGCACTGGTTTTATCTGGGGATCAAATCATTGATTCAGCTGAAACCCCCAAGTTGTTATAATTGTCCTGGGAGCATGAGGGGTTCATAGTTAAATCTCAGCACCATTAACTTGATGGTCTGGATTTTTTTGAACATACTTAAACAAGTTTATAAAACAGGGCCCTCTATAGAACCAAGAGAAACAGAAGAACAGGTCTAATTGAGGCAGGTACAAGGAGGCATCAAGAATAGTCTCTAATTTTCCTTTTGACAAAACTCTAGAGCCATTTTTTTTCCCTTTGGCTACATTACACCCCAATTGTTTTACATGTTGTTCTGCTATTTCACCAAAGAAGAGGTTTTTAACAACACTAAATATCATGTTTAAATCTCTCAAGTCTTATGCACTCATGACCCTTTGTGGTGATGTTGTATCAAATTATTTTGACATGGGGTCACCACTGCTAATCTACTCAAACAGCAAGGAACATTAGTTAACAACAGAGTCTGAGTAGGTGGGTTTTTCTAGAACTCTAGAACAGGCAATAGCTCCCCTGTCCCCACTGGTTTTTGTGTCACCTCTTAAGCTGTAATATCAGCCAGGTAGTTTCCTCTTTTGTTTTGAGGTCTGGGAAGCAACTGTCTCTCTCAGGCTGTAAAGTCACCTTGTCTTTAATTCTGTCTCCTTGGGGGCCTAACCCTGTCTGACTGCCTATAATATTTTTAATCTAACTCAGCTGCCTGCAACATTTCCCTCTGAAGAAGTAACCTGAACTGCTGTGAGGGAAGTATGGGTGATGACCGCTCTGGTGTCTTCAGGCTGAAAGGGGTCGCAGTTGTTGACCGGCAGTCACAGACACTCTCCGGAGGTTCTACCTAAAGGCCCTCAATAGACACCAGGCAATTTTTATCTTGGGTAGGTGAGATGGCTTTAAATCTGGAGGAGGCAATGCCAAAGAAACAATTAAACATGCATAACACTAGTCAGAACATTTCGTAGGTCCATTAGCAGATATCTCTTTAATGTGGGGTTTAATCTTTAATCTTCTATGGCCATTGGGTACTGGGGCACATGAATTGCCGGACCTATGGAAAACACTGAGTACTTTCTGGTTGGCAAGTGGGGCCACTGGCTGGGTAACAGACAAATTTGCATGGGCATCTATTGGCAGTTAATATGGGTTCCTTCAGGTTGAGGGGGAATGGTACAGGGAGAAAAACTGGTCTCAGGTAGGTGACCTCCAAACAATATAGGGAACCTCCAAATGACATAGAGAAAAACGATCTCTGGACCTGGACCTGACCTGCAAGAGTTCGTGTTCTCTAAAACCGAAGAATGAATTTTAGGAACAAATGGAGGTTATGAGCAGAATATGTTTATTGAGAGAAAGAAAGCTCCTGTCCTTAGAGAGGGACAGGAGGGGGGGCCCAAGTGGGTTGTCCCCTCCACCCCCCAGGAAGTTGTCTCTTGCAGGGACTTTTATAGAGGAAAACCATGTGGTGAGGCAGGTCTAAGGTGGTGAAGACATGGGAACTCACTTAGTTGGGCCTGAGGTGGGACAAAACTATGGTCAACCAATGAGATTACAAGCACCATTGCTCAGGTAAAATTGATTAAATCCAGTAACAAATGGGAAAGCCAGTCATGTAGCAAGCGGGCACGAATACAGAACAGGGTCTGTTCCTGTTGGAACAGGGTCTGTTCCTGTTGGGGGTTGGGCTATGACTCATTTGGGCTCTTTCAAGTTGATTGATACTATTTAGGATATCAATCCCTAATGCCCATCCCTAGGGAAGTATGTAGCTGTGTTTCCTCTTTTTTTTTTTTTTTTTTTTTTTTGTCTTGGTCTTGAGATGTGCCCCATATGGGAGTGTCTGTCTCTTCCAAGTTGCAAAGTCACCATGTCTTCCATCTTGTCTCCTTGAGGGCCTGGCCCTGTCTGACTGCCTATAATATTTCTATCTAACTCGGCTACCTACAACAGGAAGACCATGACCACCTCAATCTGAAACTTTCTCTGACTCCATCATAAACTCTTTTTTCCTTCTGTAGCAGCTTTGGACATTTTTTGCTTGAAATGTCCCTTGTCTCTGTCTGGGTACAGGGAAGCATAACTTTTTCCCATTTCCTGACTGGCCTTCTTTTCTGTAGGCTGTTAGTATCACTGTTCTTATTTTCTATCTATAATTCCATTCTGTATCTTTTTTACTATGAAACACCTCAACTCAGACAAATTCATTCCTGCAAACCCTTCTAACTTCTGCAGCTTGTGTCAGATATCTGGGGTCCACTGAATAAGGTACAACTTGGTTTTAAGGCCTTCTGCAGGTAGCCCTGCCCAAGGAACATGAAGATAACTCTCCTTGTACTGAGGCAAGAAACCCAGAAAAGGCTTAGATCACCTGGGCTCTATCAGGTGGACAGTTAGTTTAGGCTTTAATATGTGTTTCTACAGACAAAATCTGGTGGATCCAGATTTTCCAGTAAAAAGAATCTTGATCTAGCATATTTGTTATAGATTTTACCTGCATGATTACCTGGGTTTTGGTATCTTCTAGGACAGAACAAATTTTCTGAGAAATTACAGCATGTATAATCAAAGCACAAGCATTTGAACTAACAGGTAAATGTATAAACTTTTTGAGGCTAGCAATCATGACTCACTAGCTTTTAGACCCGTTTATTTATGGAGTCTGACAGTTGGTTATAAGTCTCTCTAGCTCTACTTATAATTATCTCTACATTTTGAGAATGTATGAAAACCAGATTAGGGGCTGGTGAGATGGCTCAGTGGTCTAAAGCACCTACTTAGAACAAGCTTAGCAAATCACAGGGACCACGGTTCAATCCCCCAGCACCACATGCCAGCCAGCCCTGCCCCCTGGTGGGCTGAGCTGGCCACACACACACACACACACACAAATAAATAAAAATTTTTAAAAAAGAATATTCAAAAAAAAAAAAAAGAAAACCAGATTAATACCTTATTTTTTACTGTTAATGCTTTTAAGTAATTTAAGTACAGTTTGGTATGTTTTACACCTGTGTTTACTATCAGCATAAAATACCTGAGTTACATCATAAATCAACCAGGCTAATAAACTTATCATGAAATAGACAGTATTCAGTCAGATTAAACTAATGTCCCATTTAGTATTTTGGATATAGCCCCTATTGGGGCACTATAGAGGGATGTATCCTTTTAACACTGGCTCTGTGTTTTATGTTCTAAAGACAAGGCCTGGCTCTATCCATAGGCCCAAAGCTATTTGACACTGTGTAGCCAGTGTCTCTAGAACTTTTTTTACATTGACAGGATTTTATCTGTACATGAACAATATATCTCAATTACAACTAAAACAAGATGAAGATGACTGAAAGGTCAGGGTTGGAGAAGGACAGAGGCCTGTGCCAATACCCAGCAATGGGCTGGGTTTTTTCCTTTAGTCATGATTACACAGGGCTCCTCCATGGCGATAACAGGTAGAGATAACAGTCTGGCCAGAGGGAGGAGGCAGGCCCAGGGCCCTTCAGTCCTGCTGGACCATCAGGGAAGCTGAGTCTGCGCTCTGCAGCCTCTACCTCAGAGTGCAGTCTCACTTCTAGTGGCTGCCTTAGCAGGCAGGGCATGGCGTGAGGCCTCTTAAGGCGGTCCCTCTTATGCTGGCCTGGCTTCTGACAGCAGTAGCAGATCAACCTCATCTACAGATGAACTTCATTGTTGTTGAGTTCTTCTTAGAGCCCAGAGAATCAGACTTAGGGTCTGTTTTGAGGCCGCAACAAAGGCAGCAATTTTTGATCTCTGATTTTTCTCCCAGTTCCGATTATAGGACATTGTTTCCTTAGTGCCCTATAAAGTATCAAGTGAGTTGTCTGGAGAAAAAGCTATCTTTTATAGCTCTTTTCTAATATCTGGAGCTGTGCTCACTTCGGCAGCACATATTCTAATATCTGGAGCTGACTGAGTAATGAACTTATCTGAAAGAGTAATCTGTCCCTCTACTGAATTAACATTTCAAGAAGCATGCTTTACCAGTTTTTTTTTATTTTAAGAAATCAGAGGGGTGTTTATCTTTTTCCTGGTAAATAGCTGAAATTTAATAACTGAAGCCTTGGTTTTAGTTTTTTTTAGACCTTCAAGAATACACACTAGGGGCTGGTGAGATGGCTCAGTGGTCTAAAGCACCTACTTAGAACAAGCTTAGCAAAGCACAAGGACCACGGTTCAATCCCCCAGCACCATGTGCCAGCCAGCCCCGCCCCCTGGTGGGCTGAGCTGGCCACACACACACACACACACACACACACACACAAAAATAAATAAAAATAAAATTTAAACAAACAAACAAACAAACAAAAAAGAATACACACTAGGGCGGGGAGATGGCTCATGGAATAGGTGCTTCCCTGGCAAGCACAAAGGCCTGAGTTCAATCCCCAGTTCTGAAAAAAAAAAAAAAAAAAGAATACATACTAGAAAATATTTTTTATTACAATCTCCTGCCTGGCTATTAGGCCAGCAGGGGTCTGACTGCTTGGGCTCCAGTGCGAGCAGGTAGTTCCTGTTACAGCTAGACCAAGATAGACTGGCTGTCTATCTTCTGCTTGTTTAAAATTAACAATATGACATTTATTTCCAAATGAAATATCAGCTTGTAATGTTGCCTGCCTTTTCATGGAAGTCAAAGGTTGGTTTTAGATTAATATTACATCTTTCCAATCTAGTTTATAAGTCTGAATAAATCCTCTAAAGACATCAATGTACTTATCAGGGTCATCTAAAGATTTTTTTTAATCTGACATTAACTGTTTTAGGTCACACAGAAAAAGGCACATAAACTCTGGACGTTCTAAACTTAAACTGTCTTTTTACTTCTTTAAAAGATAGTATCCTTGAAAAGCTTGCATAAACTCAGCTAAGGATGGGTGTAGCCTTGTGGGGCCTGCATTACAGCTGTTTTAGAAGCCCACCCTCTTGAAATGCAAATAGGGGAAACCTTGCTTTCAATAACGGTGTGTGAGGCTGTGATTAAGGCTGTCTTGTCCAAAGGTCTCCAAAGGTCAGGAAGCAGCAGCCTTAGGCACCTGAACTGCCTGGCTCTCCTGCAGCTCACATCTACATTTCAAAACTAGAATGACTTTCTTTTTTTTTTTTTAATATTTATTTATTTTTTGTTTATTTATTTATTTATTTTGTGTGTGTGTGGTCAGCTCAGCCCACCAGGGGGTGCAGCTGGCTGGCATGTGGTGCTGGGGGATCGAACCGCGGTCCCTGTGCTTTATCAAGCTTGTTCCAAGTAGGTGCTTTAGACCACTAAGCCATCTCTCCAGCCCTGTAATGACTTTCTTAAGGCCAACAAAATCTCTTTTTTACTCTTAATGTGTAACAGACAGATGTAAATTATTTCCTTGACAGCCATTGTAGAATGTAACTATTGCAAGCTGCCTCAGCCTAATTTCTTTTTTTTTTAAATTTATTTATTTGTTTATTTATTTATTTATTTTGTGTGTGTGTGGTCAGCTCAGCCCACCAGGGGGTGGAGCTGGCTGGCAAGTTGTGCTGGGGGATTGAACCGTGGTCCCTGTGCTTTGCTTAGCTTAGCTTATTGTAAGTAGGTGCTTTAGACCACTGAGCCATCTCACCAGCCCCTGCCTCAGCCTAATTTCTGAAGGAGTGACTCATTAAGTTGCTCTACTGAAAAGCTCAGTTACTAGCAGAAAGAGAAGGAAAAAAAGTATAATAGTTCAATGGAGATCTTTTAGTGATCAAGAATGATTGTTCACCTAAGGTCATTTAGTTGGCAAAAGGAGTCACATATTTCATAGGCATGTATATTTCCTAAGTCTGGACTAGATTTAAAAGTCCCATTTTTCAGAAATTTACATAAAATCCACTAGAAGGCTTACAAACATTTTCTCTAGCTCTATTGTCTAAAGTCAAGCAAGGAATATCCGTATGTTTAGCAACCAGTTTGAATGCAACACAAACAAATACAAAACAGTCATAAAATATCATAAACTTATTTTAACTTAGATTTACCAACACATTTCAACCAACATTTAACAACTGCATAATGAATTTATCTGTGTACCAGCTGGCAGGTGGAACGAGCAGGTTCTGAGGGTGATGGTTGGGGTCACAGCCGCTTCTTATCAGTTGGAACTGCCAGTGAGACCATGTGGAATTGGCCAGTTGTCCAGGGACGGCATCTGGAACAGCAAACCTCGAGCCATTTCAGAGGTTCATGGATGAGATCAATCCAAGCCTGAATGTAAGTGACCTGGTCAGGGTGTCCCACATTTCCGAAGATGACTCTCTGGACCTGGTAAGCAAGAGAAATGTTAAAAGAGCCTTCTGGAGGCCAAGCGGCCTAGGGAAAGGAGGGCCATTCCAATTCACAGAAGGTTCATCATTTTCTGGGGGACATGGAGTCTCCATACTCTGAGGCTCGTTGTCTGAAATCCTGAAAATTATTTAGAAAAAATTACAGGGGCAACAAAGATGCAGAAACAGAAGCAGACTGACACATATGACAATCAGCTGAAACACACAAAAAAACAAAAGCGGGTCCGAGACTCCGATCCGCCACCACGGAGGGAGTCAAGTCCAGGGGCTATCGTTACGTCTACCACCGCTTAGGACTCCCAGATGGGCACCAGAACAGAACAGATACAGATGTCTTACCGGTAAGAACTTACAGACAGCTCGGAGGTTCTAATGATAAAATTTGTAAGTTTTCGGAGACCACCCTAGGGCCAGAAAATCTCCCCGGGGAAATGGTTTTCGAAAACTCTGGTTCCTCAATTGATCCCCAGTAGAGGGGATCCCGGACGAACCCCCAAATGTTATGGGTTGCTCAGACAAGGAACTAGATCAGCCAGATTGGAATTTAGAAAGCTGTTTATTACTGAGCTCAGGGCCCCGGGTCAGCTCTCATGCAGGAGAGGACTGAAAGGCAGCTAGCCCCAGAAGCAGGGGAGGGGGTTAAAACATGGAACCACATTCCGTTTGGTAAACAAATTCATTGACTCAAAATAATGTTCTTAGTGTCATTGTGACCACTACTCAAACTACATTTCCTGGGGCTTTCTTTTTGTTTCGGGTTATCTTGCACCTGAGTACTTGCAGGCAGCCTTGCATAACCCCAGGTTACAAGAAGTTCAAGCTCTTTTTTTTTTTTAAGTCATCTCTGTAAGCTAACTTTGTTTACAAGAATTGGTGAGGGTTACAGGAATTGGTGAGGTAGGAATTTTATCTAGCCAACAGCAAGAAACAGCCACTAGTTACTAAACAACTTAGAACAGTGGTGAGTATACATTTTTCCACAACAGAAAACATAAGATTTACTTTTATAATCTAAAATGTGAGTTGACCCATTACAGGCTCATGACCATCGTTGGCCTGATTGGGGCTGGCTGGTGGTAACCAGGAGGCTCAGCAGGGAAAGCCACAAGGTTCTGATGGTCTGGTGTGGAGAACGGTGTTCTGCATCCTGCGCCCTCCCTGCACGCTCCACTGGAAAGGCCAAGGCTGAGCCTGCCCAAGAGGCAGTCCTGGCTCCACAGAATCCATAAGCATTGCTGGGCCCAAGCCTCTCTGGAGCCAGAAGGCAGGGGAAGGGCCAGCCAAATAGCTCAGTGGATTAAAGCACCTGCAGGCAGGCACGGGGCTGGGGGTTCATTCCCTGGGCCTGCCATGCCAGTTCCGCCCCCGGGGTGTGCTGAGATGGCAATTGAGCCTGGGCGTGGTGGCGCCTGCTGGTAATCCCAGTTCTTGGAAGGCAGTAAACAGGAGAATCACTGAGTCTGATCTAGTAGTGAGACCCTGAACACCCTGTAGACCCTTCCCTAAAATACAGAAAAAAAAAAAAAAGTAAAAATAAAAATAAAAAAATGGCAAGCGAGAAAGGCTCAAGACAGAGGTCTCCTTCGCAGGAAGAGCAGCCAGAGCGCCTGCCGTGAGGGGTCCTGTTCTCACAGCACGGGGAGGAATGGGTGGGGGAGGGTGAGATGACCTCAGGGGATTAACTCACCAATGAATTTAGAGCTGCCTTGTTGGCAGAAGGCAGGATCCGTCTGGGGAAGGTACCTTTTCCTCCGCCACACTGCCCTGCACTGGGGCCAGCGGGCTGTGGACAGAAACCTCTGCAAGCTGAGAGCTGAACAAACCTTTCCTCCTTTGTGTGTCTCAGAGATGAAGAATGTAACTAAGACAGAAGGCAAAGCCACCCCACGCCAGTCACTGGCTGCTAGCTAAAGAACAGAGGAGCAAGTGCGTGCCTGCTAGGTAGGGAGACGCTGGAGCCCTTGAGCGGTGCTGCGGGGACTGCACAGAGGCGCAGATGCCCAGTAGACAGTGTGATCATACCTAAAAACATGAAACATAATGACCACGTGATCCGGCAATCCTACTTCTGAGAACAGACCTTAAAGATCCAAAATAGAGCCTTGGGGCTGGTGAGATGGCTCAGTGGACTAAAGCACCTACTTAGAACAAGCTAAGCTAAGCAAAACACAGGGACCCTGGTTCAATCCCCAGCACCACATGCCAGCCAG
>NW_004524590.1:10336809-10340943 GCF_000260255.1 Octodon degus | reverse complement strand
AGAAGATGAATACTTTTTAAAAATTTTCATTTTTAAAAATGTTCTGGGGCTGGTGAGATGGCTCAGTGGTCTAAAGCACCTACTTAGAACAAGCTAAGCTAAGCAAAACACAGGGACCCTGGTTCAATCCCCAGCACCACATGCCAGCCAGCCCCGCCCCCTGGTGGGCTGAGCTGGCCACACACACACTAAATAAACAAATAAATAAATAAATATTAAAAAAAAAAAAATAGAGCCTTTTTTTGGTACCAGGGTTCAAACTCAGAGGACTTTACACTGGCTGGCAGGCACTTATGCCAGTGAGCTATCTCCCAACCAAAAATAGTCTTAAAGAGGCATTTACACACCCGTGTGCATGATGGCATGATTCACAATTATGAAGAGCAGAAGCAACACCACTGTCCACAGAGGAATGAATGTGCACACAAATTGTGGACTATATGGCTATGGAGTATTATTCAGCCTTGAAAAGGAGGGGGATTCTAACACATGCTGAGACATGGGTGAATCTTGCGATGCTAAGTGAAATAAGCCAGACAAAAAAAGGACAAATAGTGTATAAGGTCACTTACATGAAGTGCCTACAACCTTACAGAGATGGAGCGTGGAATGGTGTGTGCTGGGGGATAGAGGATTAGTGGCTAATGAGGGCAGTGTGTCGTCAGGGTAAATGGTGGTGATGAGTACACCTTAATATGACTGTACTGAATGTTACTGGGCTGAACACTTAAAGACGGTCAAGATGGGAATTTTATGTACATTTTAACCACAATTTAAAAAAAACAAAAGTTAACATGGAGGAAATGGACGTGGGTGGAGAGGCTCTGCAGGGCCAGACTGGCAGCAAGCCTGGCATTGTGTTATTTCCTCTTCTTTGTACCTTCTGGGAGATGGCTCCTTTTCGCAGACAAGGAACTGAGGCTCAGAGGTGGCCAGGCCTCCGCAGGGCCTACCGCCAGGATCATGGCCAGCTGGGATTAAATGGTCTTTATTTTTTTTTTAAATTTTTTATTTATTTGAGAGAGAGAGAGAGAGAGAGAGAGAGAGAGAGAGAGAGGTGTGTGTGTGTGTGTGGCCAGCTCAGCCCACCAGGGGGCGGGGCTGGCTGGCATGTGGTGCTGGGGGATTGAACCGTGGTCCCTGATGCCTTGCCAAGCTTGTTCCAAGTAGGTGCTTTAGACCACTGAGCCATCTCTCCAGCCCTAAATGGTCTTTAGTGAAGCGGGTTCTGCTGCAGCACCCTGGGTGGTAGTGTTGGATTTCAAGTGAGGGCCCTCAGATACTCCTGATGACAGAGGACTGGAAGGAAAGTAGTGGGTCATGCAAATGTATGGACTGATCTAGGGGGCTGGAGTCATCCAGAAGATTTCTGCCCCACCAGCTGCCTCGCCGTGAGGATCCTTTCAGATTTCGTGGGCCAACCACTCTGGGCCTGCCCAGAACTGTCAAGAGCTGTGTGGCCAGAGGCCTCCCTCCTAGAAAGTGCAGTTGGGGCATCTGTGGGTGTGGCCCGTGGAGATCTGCCCGTCTAGACATCACTGGTGTCTTAGCTGCTTTTCTTGTTCTGAGACAAAATACCCAACACCCTCCAAGTGAAAGGAGGAAAGGTTTTGTCATCTCATAGTTTGTAGAGGTTTCAGTCCAAAGGTGGCTGGCTGCGTGGCAAAGGGGCATCAAAGAGGAGACAGTCCATGGTAGAGCAAGCAGGAGACAGCCAAGCACAAGCCTCCCCTCCCCTTTTATTCTATCCGGGCTGCAAGCATTTTGAGTGTTACCACTCACAACCAGGCCTTCCTGGTACCCAGGCCCAGCGCTATGCTGAGCTCATTTACTTACCATATGTCCTTTATCCCAGCATCACACACTCTAGATCCAGCCACCTCTGAAAAGCTCCACCTATGAGCACATAACGCTTTTGTGGGAGGACCTAGATCCAAGCCATAACTTGGGACCAGGTTAGGGTAGGGTTCTCAGATTTTGCAAATGAAAATGCAAGATGCCCAGTTCAATTCACATTGCCAGCAAATCATGAATCATTTTTCATACACATGTCCCCAGTACCACAGCTGTATTTTATGTGTTGCCTCAATCTTGGGGCTACATGCACTAGGGGCCTGCAGCTGGATGTTCTGGGTGCTCCAGACGAGGAGCCAGCTGGCCTCAGAGCCAGGGTCTGCCATGGACATTGGTCTTCCAGGCCTATGCCCAGCTCTCCCAGTGCTCCCAAGACAGTCGCTGTCATGCTGCCGTGCAGCTAAGCTCACCCAGGCAGAGAGCAGAGGCCGGCAATTGCCCAGTATGAGTCAGAGAGGCCTCAAGGAACTTGAAGCAGGCGGGGCTGTGTTCCAGATCCAGCTGGTGGTTCTCTGGGTGTGCCTGCCTTATTCCTGCCTGTACCTCTAAGGGCCAAGCTAGCCCACTGGTTGCCAAGCAGAGGAGGCAAAGCTTTTAAGAGGCTTAGTGGAAAGAAATGAAGTCGTTGAGAGCATGGCCTAGAGGGGATGTGGAGACCCTGGCCCCTCCTTTCTTGCTCTCTTGGCTGCCTTGAGGTGAACAGCTGTCTCTACCGCCCACCAGTTCTATGACACCCCGCACCCCCAGAGGCCAAAGCAACAGGGCCAAGTTACCATGCACTGAACGCCCTGAAACGTGAGCCAAAATAAAAGTTCTTCCTTTTAAATTTATCTTCGCTATTTTGTCATAGTGACATAAAGCAAATACACATGTTTCTTCCCCTGTCCCCCCATCCGCAAGCATCTTCTAAGGCTCACTTGGAGCCAGCTACTTCACAGCACCATCTCTGCTGCTAGGACAGAGGCAAGGAATTCAGATTTAAGTGTGAACAGCTGCCGCCAGCCGTCAGAGACATTTTCTTCTGCTTCCCCGTGTTTGAGGATCATGCGCTCTGGAGAGATTCTCTAGCACCACCTTTGGACTCCAGCTAGTCCTTGGAGAGAGCTCCCGGGGGAGGTGACAGCTGAGATAAGATGGAGCTAGATTTAATGACTCCACAGTGCATAGTTGCGACCAAGCTGGAAGCTGTTGACTACAGCACCCAGCTAAGGCGTAAGTCAAAGGCACCTGCTTCTTCAAGCTATTCAGACAGCAACTCTCAGAGTGAAGTTGGCCAAAAGTTAAAGAGGAAAAAGCAAGTTGCTCCAGAAAACCTGCAGAGAAGGAAAAGACCAGGGAAGCTTCGAGAGCTCTGTCATCTTCTAAGCAGAGCAGCTGCAGCTGAGATGATAACGTGTTTCAGAGTGGGAAAGATCTGGCAGTGTTTGAGACTTTAAAGAGAAGGTTCTAGTTCATATTCCACAATATTGGATGGACCCAGAAGGTGAAATGAAACCAGGAAGACAACGTATTTCTTTTAATCCAGAGCAGTGGACCAGCTGAAGGAGCAAATTTCCGACACTGATGATGCAGTAAGAAAACTGTAGAATCGAAGCCGTACATATCTGTACTGTTGTAGCTGTTTTACATTAGTTTTTGTTTTCTAAATGTTGTTTTCCATTCTGGTGTATATTTGGATTGCAGAATAATTAGTAAGATGAATACTTTTTTTTCCCCCCGAGCAGCTACTTTTCACATATAACTATGGAATTCAATTAGAACTAAGTATCGTTTTTTTTCTTTAAGTCATTTCTCCCATCCAAGTACTAACCAGGCCTGACCCTGCTTAGCTTCCAAGATCAGACAAGATCAGGCGCATTCAGGGTAGTATGGCCACAGAAGATGAATACTTTTTTAAAAATTTTATTTATTTATTTGTGTGTGTGTGTGTGTGTGTGTGTGTGCACGCGTGTGTGGGTGGCCAGCTCAGCCCACCAGGGGGTGGGGCTGGCTGGCATGTGGTGCTGGGGGATTGAACCCAAGTCCCTGTGCTTTGCCAAGCCTGTTCTAAGTAGGTGCTTCAGACCATTGAGCCATCTCATCAGCCCAAAGAAGATGAATACTTTTTAAAAATTTTCATTTTTAAAAATGTTCTGGGGCTGGTGAGATGGCTCAGTGGTCTAAAGCACCTACTTAGAACAAGCTTAGCAAAGCACAGGGACCATGATTCAATCCCCAGCACCACATGCCAGCCAGCCCGCCCCCTGGTGGGCTGAGCTGGCCACACATTAAATAAATAAA
>NW_004524590.1:10254033-10336559 GCF_000260255.1 Octodon degus | reverse complement strand
AAAAAAAAAAAAAAAAAAGTGCTGAGTGAAGCTAATTGTCAACATTATTAAGGAGGATTGCTTTGTGCTCATTGCCTAGTGTAAATAATCAAGTAATTCCAATTTTTTTTTTTTTTTTTAAAGACAGAGGTAGGAAGCTGGAGGCCTGCACCGTTAGGTCCTGAGAGGCTCTTCCTCAGTGTCACTTGCTCCACCTCCTGTGGCTGGCTGGTACCTCATGCCCTCTGCAGAGGAGTAAGAGCTGCAGGACCTCATGGTGCTCTGCTCTGTGGGTGATAGCATGTGCTCCGCAGAGAACTGCGGGCTGACGGTGGTCATTTTATAGAGAACACCGAGGCCCGTGGCGGGGAAATGACCTGACTCGGGCTGTACAGCCTCACCACCATCACGGAGAGGAAGGTGACGGAAAGTGGAAGACAGTGGCTTTCACGTCCACACACACCTGGGCGGGGCTTGGTCTGCTCCTCCTCACAAGCAGTGTGATACAAAGGACTCTCGGCCAAACAGCCTTCAACTGGGCACAGGAGAGGTGCTGGAAGTGCTGAGAGCAGACCCGGTACCGGAGTGGGGCTCCACACTGGAGTGCGGCGGGGAGGCTCCGTGAGACCCCCATCGCCTTAGCCACTCTGCACTGGTCCCTGGAGGTATTACAGGCTCCGGGCCGCTCCTCCTACCCTTCCAGGTTATGTGAGGGGCCTGAGGGCCTGCTGTAGAGGCAGGAAGCAGGAGCCTGACCTCTGGCCAGCTGGCTCTTTCTGTCACCCTGCAAGAATGTGGAGGTCTCAGTTTGGTCTCTACAGCTTCCTGGATCTGACTCATGGCCTTGGGTAAAGTCACCCAAGCAGGCTGTTCTTTCTCCCTGAGGGCCGGAGTGCTGACTGGAGGAACCCAGCCTCTCACCCAGTGCAGCTTCCCCTAGGGGCCCAAATTTCCTCAGGGACCTGGTGACACTGCTTTCCCACTGGGAGGCCACATCAACCTCACTACTGTCTTATTTTAGTACCTGTCTACCAAATTTCTTCATAAATAATCAAAGCCAAGAAGCAAAAAAATTATTCTAGGTGAGCCACGATCCCTCCATCCTCACTCTTGGCATGCATATTCATTTTTATTTTTGCAGCTCTGGGGATGGGACCCAGGCCTAGCATGCACTTGGGACTACCAGCCCAGATGACTTGGTCCTCTTAAGGGAGAAATTAGGGGCTGGGGTCCTGACTCCGATGGAGCAGTTCTACATTATTACCAACAGCAGGGTGCTCCTGGCTTAGGGCATTCCAGCTGGTTGCCTGCATTCCTTCCATCTCCCACCCTTAGCCCTCACCCTGCCCTCTGGGGACTATGGGCTATGTGGGCAAAGAGAAAGCCACAGGCTAAAGTGTGCTAATAATCTAGTAAGGGGCGTGGCTTTTGTGTGTATGTGTGCAGGGACAAAGCCAGAAAGGACTCCTGGCCCTGGCAGAGGGGGCCGGGCCTCTGTCCCTCCCCAACTCTGCAGCAGGACCCAGTTTGGGTAGGAGACAGACAGACTTGGGAAAGGAGGGTGGGAGAAAGATCCAGTCACAGAGCAAGGGCTAGGAGAGCTCTTCCCCCTGAGATAAAGCCCTGCCTTCCCCTAGGGAGCTGGAATCAGCCCCAAGCAGTAGGCAGTGAGGAAAGGGCCTGGAGTGTCCCAGAGCACAGTGGGAGGCACTTCCTGCTAGGACAGGAGGAGACAGAGTAAGTGCAGGCCAAGGTCCAGAGTGAGCAAGTCCTCTCTCAGCTCTGGGCTCTGGAGCCCTGAGGTCCTCATCTCCAACTCAGGGGAACTCAGGGAGGGGTACAAGATGACCATGTCACGTGTAGGACAGTGCCAGAAACTTGGCACTTGTGTAACTTACCATCCTGAGCTGGCGGCCACCTGGGGTCATGTGCACCAGAGATCAGGAGACGGCTGGGCTGGGGACCCGGTATGCTTGGGTTCGGTCAGCACGCATCAGGCATGTGAGCCACAGGTGTGGATGTAGGTCCTCAGGCAGGGTTGGGGAATGACCAGGTTCTCAGGAGCCTGAAGGTTTAAGGAGCAACACAGGCTGCCCAGGAGTCTGAGGAGGAATCTGTGGCTGAGTTTACTCCTAGGTGTATCAGTGGGCCATGCAGCATCCAGGGAGTGAGAGAATAGGCTCTTGTCATACTTTTTTGCTGTGGTTGGCTTTCTGGAAGGCTGAAAGTAACATTTCACTGAGGAGCATGCTCAGCACACAACCAAGACACTTGAATCTCATTTTATCTCATATTCCAGCGCTCCGTAGCTGTCACTCTGGTTACCTGGAGGTCGGTGCCAGATCAGTGGCATTGTGTACTGTGTGGACTTCAGGACTCACAGAGCGTGGGGCTCCACACAGCAGGGAAGGAGAACACTAACAGGCATGTGGTGTGGGTTAGCAATCACGACAAGGGCTCAATTACGGGACACACTTGACTTCACTTCTGAGAGATGACAACATGTAAGCCACGCACTGCCCAAGGAGATCTGGTTAATGCTCAGCAGCTGGCAGGGCAGCAGAGACACGGACTGGTAAGGGGGGAAGAGAAGCTCTTAACAAAGCACTTAGGAAAAAGTGGCTTTGAAACCCCCAGTGGTGGCTACAGTGGTCATTACTACTTTGAGCAGAAAGTCAAGATTTTGTATAGCTTGAGAAGAAACCAATGCCACAAGCTTGTCTTGAGAGTGGCCAACAGATAAAAGAAGGGCTTGGGGTTGCTACCTAGGCTGTGACAAGGGTTCCGATAACGCAGCACCTACGGGGGGCCTGGGGCCCAGAAATGGATGAGCATTCAGGAGTGGAAGGCTTTCTGAAGGGACAGACTGCTCTATCCTTCTGGCGTGGAGGGAAATCCAGGTCCCACCCGTAGATCCCCCTCCCCTGGGACTTTGGGTTCTCATCACCTGGATGACACACGTGCCCAGGAAGAAGTGGGTACACACTGGGTTGTCGTTAGTCACTTATATATAAACTTACCCAGGAAAACTATTCTTCAGAACAGGAGTAGATAGCAGAAAATGAGAGAACATTTGGACAATGAGAGATGGAGAGACCCACATATGGAAGGTAGAGTCCATCAGCTTTTGCTACTTAATCCAAATTCTTTCCACAGCTTTCGGTAGGTGGCAACGCTCCCCCTATCTTCAGATGGGCAACCTCCTTTCTTTTCTGACAGGGTCACCCTCAAGTGGTCAACAAAGATGCCTGGGGCTTTTCTGGGCTCACTTTTTCTTTTTTTAAAATGTATTTAGCACAGGATCTACAGGGTCTTACTACGTAGATCAGACTCCTAGTGATTCTCCTGTTTTCAGCCTCCCAAGTGCTGGGATTACAGGTGTGTGCCACCACGTCCAGTCTCAAATCACTGTCTCAGCGCGTCCTGGGGGCAGGGCCAGCAGGGCACACCAGGGATCAGGCCCTGGCTGCTGCAGGATACTCCCAGCAAAGTGTCCAGTGGACCTGCTCCCCTCCTCCAGCAACCTCCCTACCTCTCCTGTTATCTGAGGACAAAGTATCCTCTCTAGCATCCAGCCTGTGGACCTCGCTGTGCTTGGACCCCTGGAACCTCCATTTCCACACACCTCCTGTTCCTTTCAGCCTATTCTCTGTATTCACAGCTAGAGTGAGCATTTTATTTTTATTTTTATTTTTTTGGCGGAACTGGGGATTGAACTCAGGCCCTTGCACTTGCCAGAGAAGCGCTTATTCCACTGAGCCATCTCCCTGGCCCCTAGAGTGAGCATTTTAATACCTAAATCCAAGCACATCAGCCTTCCAGCCCAAACCTCACTAACAGCTTCTGTTTCCCTAGGACAGTGGGGGTAAACCTATGGCACGTGTGCTGCAGGGACACCAGAGCCCTGTAAGCGCGCTAGCCAGGTTGCCCTGGCAGCCAACATCAGATAACAATGCACACAGGGGCCGTGCTCAGAAAGCAGGAGCCATGCAGAGGGATGACGCCTCAAGCTACATACAACTCATCAACTGCGACCTGTCTGAACTCTTTCACGGCTTGGCCTAGCTGTGAGTTTTAATAATTTGTTTTTATTACCACAAGATTTTGCTCTAAGTTTTCTCATTAAAAACCCCAAATGATCCGTTATCTCGGCGTTGCGGTGACTTATACTTCGTGGAACACAGTGGAAAGGTGGAAGCTGGTGGTGGCCAGATTCTGGAGAAGACTAGTCCTCAAGATTGAAGATGCCTACATGGAAAAGACCCCTACCTTGACCAGGCCTCAAGATAAAAATGCAATGGCCAGGCCTCCAGGCCTCTGCAAGGGATAAGCAATAACTTGGAATTATACTGTCATTGGCACCACCTGATTCAGGAAATCCAGACAGGCATCAGTTGCCTGGATGGGTGACCTGAGCCTCTGGACCCATCCCTTCTCAAAAATGCCTTTGTTCTTCCCATATACCCTTGCTATGTGACCTGTTTCCCTATTGGATCAATATTAGCTAATTGGCTGTACTTGTAATCCTATAGATCAATTATAATTTGACCCACGTTGTACCTCTATTGTGACTAAATTACGCATGACAAAGGACCTTAGTGACAACTCACTTGAAACCTCACCTGTCTCTCAGGAGCTATCTCAATAAACCTTTCCTATGCCAAAAAAAAAAAAAAAAAAAAAAAAACCCAAATTTTAACATCTAAGCTTCAGCAAAGAGATGTTCTAATTAAGAGAATTAGATACTTTTTTTATTATTTACTGGGATTGAACCCAGGACCTTGTGCTTGCCAGGCAGGTATTTTTACCACTGAGCTAGCTCTCCAGCCCAAAACTGAGATGCATTTAATGTGTTGTGCCCGGGGCATATCTGAATCTGCAGCATCACATTTAATTGTTTGCAAAGTGTTATGAGAACAAGAGCAAGAGCGTTTTGGGGGCGGGGCTTGCACTGTCTTAGACAGGCTGCAATTTTAGCAGAGGCTACCACGAGGCAGGAAGCACACTCGGCTGCCTTTTTCAGAGCAGCCAAAGGCTGGGGGTCAGTGGAACACACCCCCTTAAACTAGTGGTTAGCAAATTCAAGCGGACTGCCAGCAGAGAATCACCGCCATCCACTGATGATTCAGGAGATACCCAACGCTTCAGCGTTAACCAATAGTGCCAGCTACTGCTGCTATAAGATAGATTTATTTATTTATTTATTTATTTTTTTAAATTTGTGTTTTGAAAATCTTGAACACTAAAAACATGACTACAGCCCAAAAGGAAAACTGGAAACAAATAGTGGAAGGTTACCCCAAGAGGCCCCAACAGTTATTTGGAGAGACTGAGGGCAACGGGAAGATCTCACGCATTCTGCAGGGGAGGTGCTGCGTGTCCCCACATCAGCTGTCAGATACACTTTGACACCAACCACAGACATGCTGCTACACTTGGAGAAACGGGGTTTCTTGAAGGGAAACTGAGGATAAATTCCTAGTACCTCAGGTTTCGCGACTGTCTTTCTAAAACAAATCACTGACAGCTTCAAGCTTTCAGCACGGCGCCATATAAGAGGCCCCTCTCAGATGGAGATTTTGTCAAAATGGCCAAGTGGCCCGGGAGTCACCTCTTCCTCCTGATTTCCCAAAGAAGAACAAAGTTATGCAGTGCATCTCTCAGATGCCACCGAGCACAAATCCCGTAAACGAGTGCGTCCTGCGCATGGCAAGGGATGTCAGCAGATCACCACTGAACTAAAAAAATGCAGCCTGTCACCACATGTGCCTGCGTGAAGTGCAGACCTGAGTAACTACCAACACTAGGAATAACATTGTGTTTTGCTGTTGAGGACACCTTGAGAGAAGAGCTGCTGAAACTGGTATCTCGGCCTTGAAGACCACAAGGGGTCCATATCTACAACGCTGTGATGGGGGCTTTTTGTCACAAGACATCAGAGCAGAAAAAGTGGCTTCAAGTACTAATGACAGACCACCTTGCACGGTACGGGCAACATCTGGTTTCATAGTTCTTCAGTAAAGAAGCAAACATCTAGTCATTTCATTTCATTGTATTTTACTCCAAGAAGTTGTTTGTGTCAGGGAGCAAAAACCTAGACCACATCTTGCCAGATGTCACAAGAAGGGTGAATTATGTCATGGCTCATATTTTTGAGTTTCGAACACTTCTTAATGAGGTTCAGGCACAGTATAATGCTTTATTTATGTCCTGCCGCTGAACAGAGGACCAAGTCTGGACAGATTTGTAATGTCATAAAGGTTTCTTCTCAGCCGTGCTGAATCAAGGACTTGTGCTTACTGTAGAAGTCCAGGCTGCTGGGGAAGCCACTCTGTCAAATATCTGCAGTGACTGTACTAGAGCGCTCCGGAGGGTTTCACACTGGCAATTACATTCTCCAGGCTAGAAAGGACGAATGTGTCATTTCTGCTCTCATGTCACTGACTGCTGCTTGTTAAAGGGCTCCACCCAACTATAGGTAGCTGTGGAGTCTAATTCTAGCTAGCATCCAAGGGAGAGAAGAATCCGTCAAATGGCACTGAAGACTAACAACGCTAGGTGTGATGGCACATGCCTGTAACCCTAGTACTTTCTGCATAAGCTCCCCTTACCCCTGAACCTGCTCCACAGGGCAGGTCAAGGGCGGAGGATAGGAGGTGGAAGAGTGCTGAGTGAGCTGGATTCAGAAGCAGCGGGAGCAGCACCCTTTTAGAGTAGCTACCAAGAGGACTCTGGATTTAGCTGCCTCTGGGATGGCTCATGCCAAGACTCAGGGATTTCTAGCCACGCTGAGCTTCTCCTAGTGGACTTCTGACTCCTGGCAGAGCCTGGGGCCTGAGCAGCCAGAATACAAGGTCTCTAGTAAGACCCTGAAAAGCCCTCTAACCCACTGCAGCTATAGAGAGAACATTCCAGGCATTTCCTCCTTCCAAAGTATGCATTTAGTACTGTGTGGAGTTTTGGGTTTTGTTTTGAACCCAGGGTCTTCACACTGAACTATATCCCCAGTCTCTTTTAATTTTTGAATTTTAATTTCCAAGATAGGGTCTCACTAAATTGCTGAACCTTGGCCTGCACTTACTCTGTCTCCTCCTGTCCTAGCAGGAGGTGCCTCCCACTGTGCTCTGGGACACTCCAGGCCCTTTCCTCACTGCCTACAGCTTGGGGCTGATTCCAGCTCCCTAGGGGAAGGCAAGGCTTTATCTCAGAGGGAAGAGCTCTCCTAGGCTCTGCTCTGTGACTGTGGATCTTTCTCGCTCCCTCCTTTCCCAAGTCTGTGTGTCTCCTACTCAAACTGGGTCCTGCTGCAGAGCTGGGGAGGGACAGAGGCTCTGCCCCCTCAGCCATGTGTCTTCTTTGGCTTTGTCCTTCCACCCACAAAAGACACCTCTCTGGTGAGGGGTGGGCGAAGTAAAGCAAGTGAGCCTTTCTTTGGCCAGTGCATCCGAATCTCTGGAGAGGTAGAAAACCTCCTGTGATACCTTGGAGTCTGGGGGTGAGGGTGGGGGTGTGGGAGAGAGGAAACCTCTGGCCTGTGATCCGCTTTTGGCCCTACTCATTTTACTGGGGCAGGGGCTGCAGACCCTTGCACCAAGCTGTACACACTTAGCAACACCCAGGTGCATGAGAAATAAAGGGCCAGCAGGCTGGTTGAACGCTGGAGGACACACGGCAACCTCTCGCGGCAATCACAGTGTTAGTGCATATTTGTGGGGTGTGTACCAAGTTCTGTGAGCTGTACCCTGTAATCGCACAGCATGTATGTATATTCTCTCGTTAAGCCTCTGCTTTTTGCTATAGATGTGTTGACCAGCCTATTAGTTGCTAATTTATAGCAACGGAATAAAAGAACAAAGTCTGCAATATAACGTGTATCTATTATAACTTACAATTACTATCAACAACGAAAGAATTACACTAGCTGTTGTGGGCATCGCTTTGAACAAGAGTTGCCTTCCTTAGAGATGAGGGAGGCCAATGTTTTTTTCTTTTTAACTTTTTTTTGGTTTATTTATTTATTTTTACATTTATTTATTGTGTGTTTGTGTGTGTGTGTGTGTGTGTGTGGCCAGCTCAGCCCACCTGGGGGCGGGGCTGGCTGGCATGTGGTGCTGGGGGATCGAACCGCGGTC
Organism: Octodon degus; assembly: GCF_000260255.1. Classification (NCBI taxonomy): domain Eukaryota; kingdom Metazoa; phylum Chordata; class Mammalia; order Rodentia; family Octodontidae; genus Octodon; species Octodon degus. The sequence continues at coordinate 10,328,448 of NW_004524590.1, read as the reverse complement.
CCTGTGCTTTGCCAAGCTTGTTCCAAGTAGGTGCTTTAGACCACTGAGCCATCTCTCCAGCCCGAGGCCAATGTTTAAACTATTTATTGCAATATTGTATGGCGCCCCACGAGCTTCGTGAGGCCACCAAACATGTGGAGGGGAGGCTGTTCAACCTTTAGAACTACAAAGGGGGCTACTTAGGAAAATCAACCCGCAGTGAAACTGTTATTTGGTCAGAAAATAACAAAGGACCAAGAGGAGCCAGGGCACTAACAGTCCGTTGGAGAAAACCTATAGTACTTGGCTGGCCTCAGGCTGTCTCTATGATCTGGGATCTTGCCCCTGTGTGCGCCCTGGGTCGTTGCAGAGAAGCATTAGTTAAGTCGCTCCCTTGCTGCCCTGGGTTGTCATTAGCTGAGCCCCTGGCTCGTGTGTCCAGAACTGCCCGGACCCTCTCACCCCCGGGCACTTGCACACCTGGTCTCCTTCATATCCCTACGTCAGGTCTATCCTGTCCTTTAGCTTTTCACTAATCTAGGCTCGCGCTGGCCTAGATCCCGAGACCCAGCGCCGCTCCGCCCGCCCACGCCCAGCGTACCCAGACCGGTTCCTAGGTTCGCCAATGCAGCAGCGGTCACGTGCAGCGCGTCCCGCCGCCGAAAGAAGGAACCCGAGCGGGGAGGGGCGGGCCTTCAGGACACGCCCTTTCGAGTGAGGCGGCTTCTCATTGGTAAAAGCTTTCTCCCGGCCTCTCGCGGCTTGGAAGACCCTCTTTTGATTGGCTGATAGGCTCTTGGTAGGCGTGGCCTCCAGGGAGCAAGCAAGGGCGGAAGGGAGAGCGCGCTCCCGAGAGGAGGGGTTGCCTGGACGACGCCGAGGGCGCGCTCCGGGGGTGGGGAAGCGAGCTGGGGCTGCTCAATGACAAATCCGCAGGGGACTGCTGGGGTCCGGCCCCGGGAGGGGGCGGGGCGCGTTTAAGAGCGACAGGCGGGGTGCCGAGTGGCGAGCGGCGCGGGACGGATCCCAGGTAAGGGTGCTGCACCCTGGCAGGACTTCGGGGTGGGGTGGACCCGGGAAGTGGGCGCGCCGCCCTGCGCTCGCTCGGTGGCCTCCAGTGGCCGGGCGGCGGCCGGGCCCCTCGCTCTCTGAGGCTGGCGGAGGATGACCCCGGGGCAGCGCCCCGCTCACCTCCAGAGGTTCCGAGTGTTGAGAGCCTGGGCCTTCCCGATCGGCCCGGGGCTGGGGAGACGGGTCGGTGCCCCAGCTTCTCCCTTGTCGCGGCTCCTTCCCTTTTCCCACAAATGGCCACAGCTTCACTTCCTGCCCTTTTGGGCCTCCCGCCCGGCGATGGTCCACTGCTTCAGTCCCTTAGCCGCCTCTTGGGGCAAGATAAGTAGTAAAGTGTTGCAGAGACATATTGTTACGGTGGGAACTTGTACTTGGGGTGGCCGGGGGCCCAGTTCTAAAACTTTTTTTCTCACTGTTTGTCTTTGGTCCTGTCTTGCTAAGGAGCTCCTCCCCCTCCCCAGCTCCCTTCCGATAGGGGCCTGCTTGCTCCGAGTTAGCGGCGGGAGGAAGCCCCGCGGCTCTAACTGGTCAGTCACTGCCCACTTTAGGTGTCGGCCTGGGTTTAAAACTGCTGGACTCAGAGGTCGTTACGTCCAGACTGCCTGTCTGTGTAGCGTCCTTCTCTCTGCGCATTTCCAGGAGAGATGGTCGGGGGCGGGGGACCCTCCTGTCAGATGGCGTGATTTAGAATCCTCGACAGAAGAGACTTGGTTGATCGCTCTTTTCATTTTTCTGTGGCATGACTTCCGTTCTTGTAGAATAGAGAACTTTCTGCTTTGTCCTGGTTTTCTAACCTGATTTCTTCTTGTTAACTTTGGGGATGGAGCGTGGGCACCGGTTAAGTAGTGGAAGGGATAGCGTCTTTTAGATATGCAGATGGTGAGCTTAGAGGCAGGGCAGCAGAATTCTTGGATGTCAATCCCCAGAAAAAGTCCAGGCAGTCAGTGTTCCTTACACCTGGAGGAATAGAAACGGACCGGGATGACCAAGAAAAGTGGTGTGAATGTTGGGAAGGACGCGGGGTGGGGTTTGAATACACAGCCTGGGCGCTGGCTCTGGAGCTGTTTTAGTAGTGTGATCTTGAGCCTCCGGAGTTAGCTGAAGAAGATGATAATTTTGTCCCCGTTGTTGATAGTAAGAGAAATCGGGAGTACTGCTGGTGTTCTTTGTGGTACGGGGGTTGGTGCTGTGGTTTGGACAAGTGTCCCTCAAGGGCCTGTGTGTTAAGGCTTAGTCACTATTGTGTGGCCTGTTGGGAGACTGTGAAACCTTTAAGTGGTGGGGTCTTGGGGGAGAATTGGGTCACTGGGATGTGCCCTAGAAGGGGATATTGGGGTCCTGGCTCCTTCTTGTCTGGTCACCATGAGGTGAGTAGTTTGCTTCACCCCAGTGTGCTGGGCACCAAAGGCCAAGTGACCATAGACTGACACCTCCCTAACTGTGAGCCAACTGTCAACTGTGCTGGGAGTAGAACCCAGGGGCTCAGGCATGCTGGGGAAGGGAACAGTCCAACTTTTGCTCTTTTAAGGGGAATGAATACCTTAGGGATTTGTCATGGTACCGGAAAGCTGAGTCCCTTAGGTAGGAAGAAGCCAGGGATACACAGCCCTTTAGGGTGATTTTAGTTGTGTCAGCGACTGCTTTGTTCTGACCACATCTGAGTCTTTCCTTTTACGTTTTTGATGCTGTTGATGAACACTGGGCCTTGCACATGCTAAGCATATTTACCACTGAGCTGAGCCCTTGGGCCCTTCCCTTCCTTTTGTATTCATGTTGTTCCTCCTGAAAACTGGATATTCTTATCTGACAGCCCAGTGAGATTTTCCTGTGCCTGAGGAGTGAGCACTTTCCCAGGCTTTTGCTTGGAAAAGTGTGGGTGTACTTTACTGGATATCTTTTGGGAAAATAGGAGATAGAATATCAAGAACTATAAGAATCAGAGCTTTCAGGGGAATTTGAAGAGGTCAGGGGAGAAGTGGAAGTGTTCTGAATTCTTGCCTTGAAATTCTTCAAGGTTCTATCCTCGGCTAAAGATGGTTTGAGGCTTCATGAACAGTTTAAAACGTGAGGATCAAGTCAACCCCTCTTTACCTCTCCATTTAAATGATCAGATTCTTTTTTTTTTTTTTTTCTTTTTCTATCTCTTTTTTTTTTTTGGCAGAACTGGGGATTGAACTCAGGCCCTTGCGCCTGCCAGGGAAGTGCTTATTCCACTGGGCCATCTCCCCAGCCTTTTTTATTTTCTTTTTTTATGACTAGATTTTGGTTTACTTAATGGAAGTCAGAGACATTCCTGGGGACCTTTCTGAAAGCTAGATTTGAGACTGCGTAACAGTCTACAGTTCCAGGGTTAGGAGAGATCTTGGTGACTTAGGAATGAGTTCCATTCCAGTAGACTTGGCTTGTATATCAGATTTGTTTGTAAACCAACTAGGTAAATCTTACACCTATGAAAATTTGCAGCTCGAATGTTAATAAAGCAGGGTTTTACTATTTTTCTAAATAGCTCCTGCCCTTAGACTTGCAAGACACCTGGGTGTTTGTTTATATGATTCGTGTTGTTGACAAGTTTTAATATTAGATCGGGGAGAACAGAGTTTTGGGGAGAATGGGCTGCTTCGTTAATTAGGCAATGGGGTGTTTTGAGGAGGGGGAGAGAAACCATCACAGAGGTGTCAATTGCTTATTGATCCAATCAAAATGTAAACATCTGGCCTTGGAGCTTTGGCTGTGAGTGGTCTCCTTTAGCTCCTCAGTTCTTTCGGAGACTAGGAATATAAACAAGGATGTGCATATGCATGTGTTCTTAGGGCTCCACACATAAGCCCAGCCGGTAGGTGAGAGGGTGTATGTATGCACTTCTGGGTGGCAAGAGTGAAAAGAAAGATGTGAAGTGTGTGGAAGCTCAGTGTCAAAGAGCAGAGGTATATGTGGTCACTATGACAGCTGCAGAATGCTACCTAGGTCTAGCTTCAAGTTGGTCACGTTAGTATAAGTACCACGCGCTAACCGATTGCACCACTGGAGCTCCAAGTTGGTCACTTTAAAGAGAATTGGCCACTTAGAATTTTCCCAAGTGTTCTCTTGAGTGTTGTCATTTTTTGGGATGGAACCAACTTATTTGCTGGGCAAGTGCTATACCATTGAGCTACACCCGCAACCCAAGAGGTTTTTTAAACTTAAAATATACGTGCAGGAAAAAAGAGCCATTAATGATAATATCTAGTATGTTGTTGTCATGGCTTTGTGGACAACTTATAGCATATTTTAGATCCACTTGGTTGGTAATTGACATGGCAAATTAAGCCTGGTCAAAATTAAAATATTCCAAACTGTATAATTTACCTAGCGACTGGTGTGAGTTGAAGATTCTCTGTGGCTGACAAAGTTTATCTGCCTTCTCAGTGAATTTCTATAGCTGGGTAACAAATGTCCCTAAATTTAGCGGTGTTTCTGTAGTTGAGAAATCTGACCAAAGTCAGCTGGGTGCTCTGGTGGGTCTCTCCTGAACTGCAATGATTGGAAGGCTGGAGGGAGGCTGGGGATCTGTGAGGATCTGCTGCCAAGATGGAGCACCTGCGTGGCTGTTGGCTAGAGGCCTCGCTCTGTAGGATGTGAGAGCCTGTCCCCAGGGCTGCTGCGCAAGATGGTGGCTCACCCTCTCTCCAGAGCTAAGGGCCTAGGGGAGGAGGGAAGGAAGGAATAGGCTGTGATCAAGGTGACAGATGCCCTGCCTTGGAACCTAGTCTTGGGAGGGACTTACTGTCACTTCCACCAGCAGCAGACCCAACCTGGTACAAAGTGGAGAAAGATGACATGAAATGCCATTGGAGGGGCTAGGGATAGCTGGGCGGTCTACACACCAGCCTGGCAAGTGCAAGGACCTGGGTTTGGTCCCCAGTACCACAAGCCTTGTCAGCCACCAAAACCAAGTGCAGTGGTACAGGCCTGTAATCCCAGCGCTGGTAAGGCTGAAACAGGAGGATCACTATGAGTCTGAGCCACATAGTGAGACGCTGTACCAAGTAAATAAATAAAAGATTTTTTAAAAAGAAGAAGAAAAGAAAAAAAGATATGTCATTGGATTCTTGGAGGCTAGCTACCTTTTTTTTGGGGGGGGGTAAGGTTTAGATATTATTAGAAAATCTTTATAAGGTGCTTAGTAAAGTATGTAGAAGATTAATAAATGGCTGGAGCTTTTGCTATTTTTGAGACTTTAGACATTGTACTTAAAACTTTGTTCTTTGTTTTAGTTTGAATTGTCAGAAGCTAGAATTAATTAGCCAAATATACAGTAGCATGAAAATTAGAAATTTAAATCTTGCTGGGTCCTAAACCAAATGGAACAGCTGAATTTTTTTTAACCCTAAAACAAATTGGTACAATTTTTTTTGCCAAACTTATCTCCCTGAAAGCAGCTTATGATTAGTAATTAATGATCTGTATATTCTTAAAAATAAAGCTTACTTGCAAAGTAGCTGAAAAAATTTGGAGAAATTGAAGCTTCTCTCCCTCCTGTTATTTTAAATCTTTGGGAGGTGTTTATTTGCCTCATGGTTCTTCAATTCTTTTGTGAAACTCTCACACGTTTTACTTACCCAGCTGGGCAGAAGGACTGGTGTTTTAGTGTCCAGAGGAAATCTTCCTAAGCATCTGGGGTGGAGAGAAGCGTTTAGGACTCCTGAGCCTGAAGCCTGACCAGAGAACCTCTGCTTTTCCTTTCATCTCCAAAAATTCTGTTATTCTAGTATCTTCATGAAATGAATATCCTCTGAATGAATTTGAATGAAGCATGTTTATAACAAAAGGTCACATTAATCATTTTAAATTGTGAGACTTGCTTTTGTCCTTCCCAACCCAGTTCAAGACTGTTGGAGCCGCCCCAGGGCAGAGTGGAAGCGGCAGCAGGATTTCCATTTCCTCTGCTTCCCAGCATTGGCCCTTGGCCCATGTGCTGCCCTAATTTGTGAGCTGATACCTTTGTTTCTTTTGTTTTGTCCTACCTTTCCCACAATCCCCCTCCTTCCTTCCACAGGAAAGGATTGGTGGCCGCTTATTGTTGATCCACTAGCCATCCTGAACAAGTTTCTGCCAATGGGATGCCTCTAGTAATACTTGCATATTGAGCTTTTTAAAAAAAATCTCAGATGACATCTTTTCTTTCAGTAATTGCTACCATTTTTAAATGTCGTAATTGTTCTATCTAGCCACTTGCCCAGTGTCCAGTGTCACCCCCTTGGCTATGCTGTCATTGCTGCTGGCCTGCTGCAACTCCCACATTTATTCCTGGTCCTCTGGGTGTTCTTTACTCTAGCAGAGTGATCTTTTCAGCACACAGGCCTGATGACATCACCTGTCTGCTGGGACACTTCTGTAGCTTCCCAGGGCTGTCAGTGGGGAGTCTCTGTATCCCTAGGCTTGGTGGGGCCTTGGCTCCGGAGTGGTCCAGCTCTTGCTTACTTTTCCTGTCTTGGCTTTCCCCAGGCTTCACCTCTTTCTGTTCCAGCAGGCCCTAAAGGTCTGTCTTTGATTCTTTGACTGTACCTCTCCCTTCTGCCTCCGTTTTTTCCTAATGCAGTATGAGAGGGAAGTACGTAGGGCGTGTTTGGGATACTCGTGGGGCTAGAAGAAGGGATGGCTGGTTGGACGCAGGTGTTGGAGACCTTGGTCAGTGGAGGGTTTGTTTTTTATTAATGGTGAGTCATTAGAGTGGTACACATGGCCATTTGCATTTTTAGAAAATTCAAGGCCAGGGCAGTGTGAACAATGGATGGCTGAGGAACTAAAGTGTCTGTGAGGTGCCAGGAAGCTGTGGCTGGGACTTGGGTGTGCAGAGAAGGTAGAAAAAGTAGAAAGATATTTGGAGATGAGGCATTCGATCTGGTCATGAATTGAGTTGGGGGAATAGGGAAAGGGGATCACAAGTAACGCCAAGGTTTCCGTCTTGGAAATGACATGGATACTCCTAGGTACGTTAGTAGCTATGGGATGGGGTATGGATGGTGGAGAAAAGCAGTTTTAAGGGGGAGGGGTCATGAGTTCCAAGTGAGACAGCTAGAGGGCGGCAGAAGGCTGAGGGGTCTGGGAAGCTGCGTGGAGAGATGGACTGGACCTGTCACCTAGAGAGAACAGAGAAGGGTGTGGGCCTGGCTGACATTTGGAAGCCCAGTAAAGGAGGAAGATGGGCACTCCAGAAGCGATAAGCCCTGGGAGAGTATCTGCTGTAGAAGCCAGAGGGGCAAGTGACGCTGCCAAGAGGGGGCTTTGCATAGCCCTTCTTTTCTGCTCAGCTTTAGACAGCAGCTTTGTGCTCGTTTTAAAAGAGGCAGGGAAGAGGAGAGGAGATGCAGGTAAGTTTTCATTGGAGCTGGCTACATGGAGCTCACAGGTGGCCTTGAAGTGACAGTTAGCAAGTCAGATTGGAGTGGATTTCATAAAGCGTCCAGAAAAAGAAACCCTAGCCCCTTGCTGCTCCGTGTGCTCTGAGTCCAGAACCCCCGTGAGATAGATCGGTGGGGCAGGACCTTGGGCTTGACTCCAACCCGGAGCCTGCATTTGAGCAACGTTCCCAGTCCCTCTGTGTCTGCCTTGGAGCGTGGACCCTATGGTGATACCGTGTGGACTCAAGCTGCTCCTCAAAGGTTTGCATGCCGGGAGCTTGGTCCTCAGTGTGGTGAGGCAGAAGAGGTGGCCCCTTGTGGAGGGAAGGGCTGGGGTGGGAGGTGCTGACTGTGGGAAAGGCGAAGGTAGCTCTTGTGGGACCTCGGTTGCTTCCTGAGAGGAGTTGTGGGAGTCAGAAGGGGAAGTGACAAGGAGCCCTGCTTGCGTTCCGACTTCCCTGTCTCACCCAGCTCGTGTGCTTTCTTCCTGCCACAAGGCCCTTAGCAGCGGCTGACCAGATGAGGCTGCCTGATCTTTGATTTCAGATTCCATAGCTGTGAGCTAAATAAGCCTCTTTCTCTTTGCTTTACGCATTTCCCAGCCTCAGGTGTTTTGTTCTAACAACAAAATGAGCTAGCACAATCAGTGATAGCTAACTTAGGGAGAGAAATTATGTCATCAACTAAAGGGACTTAGTTTAGGATGAAGATAGAATGGAAAGTGACTGTGTGGTGGGACCAACCCCTTCCCCCCATGAGCGATCAGGGAGAGGAGGACAGTGGCAGGATCGCATCTCCTAGGCACAGGGGGAGCAGTGTGGAGTTCTACGCATGCGTGGTGGGCTTGGCCTTTGCTCAGACCAGGAGTCTGCCTCAGGGACAAGGAGGAGGGCGTGGATGCCAGGAAGCTGTGGATTTGGTAGAGGAGCCCCAGGAGCGTTTGTGTTTGGTGGCTTCTGTGTCCTGTGGAGCAAGTGGAGTAGGGCTGTCTGTTAAAGTGGGCACAGGGAAGGAGCAGCGGAGAGCCAGTGAGGTTTCTAGAATGCGTGTGTGAACACCCATTGCTGGTCTGCGAACATAAATACCTCTCAAGAGTAGTTCTGCAAGGCTGGTGTCATGCTTTGTTTCCGTCACTAGCAGCATGCATTGGCTGTGCCAGCCAGGAGAGTGGTGGGGGTGATGGAGGAGGAAGGAGCGGGGGCTCCTGTGATGTCAGGCTGTGGACCCACACAGTGAAGGAGGGCAGGGCAGCCAGAGGAAACCAGTGCCCAAGAGTGTGCTGAAGGCAAGTGCTCAGAGGTCTCAGGCAGACAGTGCGGCAGGGGTAGAGGTGCAGGATGAGGCAGGGGCTGGGAGGCTGAGGAGAGAACTGTTTCTGGTGGTGGCAAATTCAGGGTGTGCCCATGGCAGTGTTAGGTGGAATGAAGGAGAGGCTTTCCGCAGAGGAGCGGATCACAGACCTGAGACTTTCTGGCTAGGTCATCCACAAGCATGCAGGAGTCACTGAGAAGGAGGACTTTTAGAGGTGGGACAGGAAGTCTGACCCAGAAGCAGGTATCCTTAGTAGGTGAAGAAGTGACTAGGAGATCCAGAGCTGATGGTACTAGGGTTGAGGGCAGGGCATACAGCTGGACCACCCCCTCCCCCCAGTGACGTGAGGCTTTTGCAACAGGGAGGGGACTGAGGGAGGGGCTGAACTGGAAGTGAAAAGGAGAAAGGAGGAAGAACATTTACCTGAGGCTTGTAGCGTGGAAGGAGAAGTAGCCTCTGTAATAACCGAGTTCCTAGGGCACACCTAGGTGTCAGGCCAAGCCAGAGACTAGGGGGACATCCTTAGAAGAGAATGTCCCCAAGGCATTGGTGGTGGTGGTGGGGTGTTAATCATTGTAGGAAGTGATGCAGTTCTTGGGAACGAGGAAGTGTGGGCTTGACTATCCTCCCAAGCCACTCATCCCAGGGACGTCCAGCCGCGTGGTGCCCCTTGGAGGAGGGTGGCCCGGTTCTAGCTCTTGGCTTCCTAGGTCTGGGCTGGAAGGACAGCTGCCTCCGGGAACAAGAGAAAGCCCCTCTATGTTAGGGCAGCTTCCAGGACTGCTGAGGAGAGCTCGGACTGCGCATCCTAAAAGCCTACTTGTGATGCTTGTTTCTGTGGTACCAGGGATTGGACTCGGGACCTTATGCATGCCAGGAGGTGCTTATGCTGCAGAGCTATCTCCCTGGCCAGCACTTGTGAAAGTGAATGACATTAGCTTTTGGGTTGACAAGAATAATACTCCTGCTGGTTTCTGAGTTGGAAAGGCCTTTGGCACATAGTGTGGGAGCAGCTGAGCAGAACGGGCTTTCTCCCAGCATGGGCCTGGCCCCTGCATGGCTTTGGAGCCACAGGCTGAGCAGCAGAGCCTGCCTTGGTGGGGCGTGGTTCCCAGCCTGTGGCTTTCTCAGATTTTCTAGAATATTTGAGAGATGTTCTGAAAGTTGTTGTGTGCCTACTTCAGCTTGTTTTTTTTTCATTTACGTATTTGGTACAGGGTCTCCCTGTGCAGTGTGGGCTCATAGTGATCCTCCTGTTTTCAGCTTCCCCGGTGCTGGGATTACAGGCCTGCACCACCACACCTGGACTCAGTCACTCTGGGGTCGGGCTAGTGCAGCATGTAGTGCTGGGGATGGAACCCTGGTCCCTGTGCTTGCCTAATCAGGTGCTTAGTCACTAAGCTATCTCACTGGCCCTTCTCCAGCTTCTTTTTTTTTTTTTTTCTTCTGCGGAACCAAGGATTGAACTCAGGCCCGTGTGCTTGCCAGGCAAGTGCTTATTCTATTGAGTCGTCTCACCGGCCCTTCTCCAGCTTCTTTTGATAGGAGCATCCTCACCTAATCTCCATAATAATCTGAGGAGAGATCTGGCCGCTCTATTTCATACATCAGATTGATGCTAATAAATATTAGATAACCAAGCCATTCGCTTCTCCCTGTGGAAGACTTCAGACTTGAAGACTAATGTCCAGTTCTCCTCCCTTATACTATATAACTACTTTTTGAAAAATTGTGAGAAAACATAACATCATTTCAACCCTTTTTGTCTGTTTCTCCAGGAGTGAATGTGGTTGCATTGGGTTGTGGTGATCATGACCACCATCTGTCCATCTTTAAAACATTTTCCTTTTTTCCAGTGGAAGTCTTATGCCCAATCAGCAAATACCACCTCCTGGATTCTCTCTCCCCTCATCCCCAGGCAGCCATTGTCTACTTTCTGTTCCTGAGTTTGACTGTTCCAGGTACTTCCTATCTGTGGGATTGTGCAGTGTCCTGCTTATTTCATTGGGATTATGCCCTCAGGTCCACCCATGTCCTAGTGTGTGCCAGGAGGTCTTTCCTTTTTAAGGCTGATTAATGCTATATTCTATCTCTAGGCCATGTTTTGTCTCTTGACTGACATTTGAGTGTTGTGGGTACTCCCAGGAGACTGGATTGGACCGATCTGTGTAAGTCCCTGCTTTCAGCTCTTTCAGGTATATGTACCTACTGTGAGTTGTGCCTTTCCTCCTAAATTTTTGTTTCAGAACTTGTGCTCTATGTTGCCTAAGCATTTTTATATCTCTTTTTTCCCCCCAGATTTATTCATTTATTTGGAATAGGGTCTTGCTGCACAGCTCAGACTCGTAGTGATCCTTCTGTCTCAGCCTCCCCAGTGCTGGGATTATAGGTGTGCACCACCATGCCCGGTTTCAGTGGCCAGCACAGTGCAGGGCAGGCATGGCATGTGGTACTGGGGATCAAGCCCCGGTCCTTAACGCTTGCCAGGCAGGCTCTTAGACCACCGTGCTACCTCCCTGGCCCCTTTATATCTCTTTAAGTTTTCTGACCCACAGGTCTGCAACCCTGAAATATAAAGTTCAGGGGGCCAGGGAGATGGCTCAGTAGAATAAGCGCTTGCCTGGCAAGCATAAGGGCCTGAGTTCAATCCCCAGTTCCGCAAAAAAAAAAAAAAAAAAAAGAAAGAAAGAAAGTACAGTATTTCATGCCCTGTTAGCAGGGGCTTTTCTGCCCCAACCCACTCCACTGACCATATCATGGCTCACACTGTGCACCAGAGATTGCAGCTGGCGGGGGGTCCCAGGTCCAGCCTTGCTGTCACCAGCTAGGTGACTGTGGGCAAGTTGTGTATGAGAGTGCGCAGTGACAAGTGCAGCTGGTGGTAGGGTGTTTATTTATTTATTTATTTATTTATTTGTGTGTGGCCAGCTCAGCCCACCAGGGGGGCGGGGCTGGCTGGCATGTGGTGCTGGGTATTGAACTGCGGTCCCTGTGCTTTGCTTAGCTTAGCTTGTTCTAAGTAGGTGCTTTAGACCACTCAGCCATCTCACCAGCCCTTTTTATTTATTTATTTTTTGTGGGTGGTAGGGTATTTAAACCTCTGGAGCAGTCATTCAGAATGGGGACGTGGATTCGAGCAGCAGGGCAGATTGCAGCACTGCGGAGGTCTCCGAGGCAGAGGGAGGGCATGAATAGGTAGATCTCTGGAGGGTGGGGGTTGGCAGATCTCTCAGCGGCTCGCAGATCCCCAGAGTCCATGTTGGCTCGGGCTAGGGTCGAAGAGGACTTATTTCTGAAATAACTATATTAGAAGTCGGAGCTTCCAACTTACTCTTACCATTTCTTCTTGCTATATTCTTCCGGCAGTTTACAGACAAGTGAATGAGTATTTCAAAGCTTACCAGTTCCACTTGTTCTCCTGAAGCCTCAAACCCAGATGGAGACCTCCAGCTCCAGTTCTTGTCCCCGCAGTGCCGAGCGTCTGCAGGTGCCAGGCGCACAGGGTGTCCACAGTGATGGGAGCCCGACAGGCCTGACCCGGTAGGAAGGCGCTGTGTGGAGCAGTAGTGGTGCTGATGGACGTGGAGCTCGTGCTGACTGGGAGGCTGAGCTGCCCATGGACGCAGGGAGATGGAGGAGGAAATACCGCAGCTGAGTGTGAATTGCAGGTGGGCTTTCTTGGGCAGGTGAGGCAGTCCTAGCATAAGGAGTGACGCGTACTTCAAGGGCTGGGCCGGAAGCAGGATGCTTCGGGTAAAAGACTTCAACACTTCTGGTTTTTTTTGGCGGTACCAGGGATTAAGCTTAGGTCCTTGTGCTTGCCAGGCAAGGGCTTATTCTATTGAGCTATCTCCCCGGCCCCAACACTTTTGTATTTAGTGTTAGTTCATTTTATTATTTGTTAATCTATGTTGGGGGGGCATATTAAAAGTATAAAGGTTCAGAAATTCCTAAAGCAAATTTTCTTTGTTTTTGCTTTTGCGGTACCAGGGATTGAACTCAAGTCCCTGTGCTTGCCAGGCAAGTGCTTAGTCTACTGGGCTATCGTCTCAGGCCCTGTTTTTGTTTTTTGGTACTGGGGCTTGAACTCAGGACCTTGCACTTGCCAGGCAGGTGCTTGTGCCACTGAGCTATATTCCCAGCCAAATTGTCTTAGGTCCATAATGGTGGTAATTTGAATTGTTTTGCAGAGCTAAATTCAGAAAAAAAAATCTAGAAATTAAAAGGGAACTTAGATCATTTAATTCAATTTCCTCGTGTTTATAGACCTGGAAGCTGAGTCATACGTTCAGCCCATGTACAAATAGTCCCGGGCACTGATGACAATAGCAGTCATACAGAAGGAGGGGAACCTGACAAGGGTTGCCCTTGACCCTGAGTCTGGGATCCAGGCTGCCCCTGCGTGGAGCAGGTAGGAGGGTGGCCCCAGGGCCTTGCAGAGAACGCCAGCTCCCGTTAAACACAATAGCCCTCTCCCTGCCAGCCAATTCCTGGCACTGCAGTGGAATGTCAGACTTCTGATTTTTTAAGTGATGCCAAAAATTTGGGTTGTATGTAAAAATCTCCCTTTAAAAAATGTTAATAACTAAATCAATTTCTCAAGCACTGTGTGAGCAAACAAAGCATGCCTGCAGGCCACCAAATCTTACAAATTGGCAGCTCTGTTTTTTGCCAAGTGGTGAAAGCTGATGTACAGCAAGAGGGAGAGGCAGAGCCAGCATGTGGGGGAGACACAGCCCCAGTCTTGGCAGCCTCCAGGGTGCGGGCTCCAGCCGCCCCAGGCCCAGCCCATCTTCCGCCTCCTTCCAGTGCTTCGGTTGTCTTGGTGTCAGTGTCATCTCCTAGGACATAGGGGGGTTTATTGCTTAAATTTGTGTTGTTGCTGTTGAAAACACTGGATGGTCTGTCCCACCAAGCTCACTGTAGCTTGTGCGTGAGGACAGTGCCCCTGCTTGGCCCCTGCTTGGTGGTGTTGGCAGGCCCTGCTCCCTGTAGCTCTTGTGAATTGCTGTGTAGATTTAGAAGTGTTTCTGGCAGCTTCCTGGTTATGTCCTGTCCAGATGCCCCTCATGTCACGATTTCTTATTCTTTTTTAAAAATTTAATTTATTTATTAATTTATTTTGTATTTTAGGGAAGGGTCTACAGGGTGTTCAGGGTCTCAGTACTAAAATTGGACTTCTGGGGGCTGGGAGATGGCTCAGTGGAATAAGTGCTTCTCTGGCGAGTGCAAGGGTCTGACTTCAATCCTTGGATCCGCAGAAAAGAAAAAAATAATCGGACTCAGTGATCCACCTGTTTACAGCCTCCCAAGAATTGGGATTACAGGCACATGCCACCAAGTCCAGTCTTTTAGTTTTATTTTTTATTTTTATTAATTATTTATTGAGTCAATTTCTTCTTCTTTTTTTTTGCGGAACCGGGGATTGAACTCAGGCCCTTGCGCTTGCCAGGGAAGCGCTTATTCCACTGAGCCATCTCCCCAGCCCCATTCTTCTTTTTTTTGATGTTGGATGCTGTTGGTGCTTGGTACCTGAATTGTTTAACTCAGGAGAGAGATACCAAGTGCTGACACCAGATAATCACATTCCCTGACTTGAGAAAGCATTTCTAGAAGGACAAACGTTGCTTCAGCTTTTATTTGGTTCTCAGTGGTACAGTGTTAGTACTACTAAACTGCACATAGCTGCTCATATGTGCATGGTAGAAATAAGATATTTGTGCATTTTTTTATTCTTTCCCTTTATTTGCCTATTTTAAAAATGAGTTGAGGGGCCGGGGAGATCACAAGGGCCTGAGTTCAATCCCCAGTTCCGGAAAAATAAAATAAAATAAAATAAAATAAAATGAGTTGTTTCTTTCAAAGGTGACCAGTGCTTTTTAAATATTATTATGAACAGATTTAATGTTCCAACCTATTGCAGTTATCTTTATTAATTGTCATTGCCCTTCTGACCAGTCAGTCTCTTCAAACTGGCTGCTGTTTGTATATGTGCAGGCAAGTGTGGAATTTAAATTATTTATATTATCATTGGTAACGCACAGTGTTTGCAGTTAAACCACCTAAAAAACCTCTGGGGAAGACTGCTACTTCAATACTTTTTTTCTAGACAGCACTTCTTTTTTTTTTTAATTTATTTGTGTGTGTGTGTGTGTGTGTGTGTGTGGCCAGCTCAGCCCTCCAGGGGGCGGGCTGGCTGGCATGTGGTGCTGGGGGATTGAACCGCGGTCCCTGTGCTTTGCTGAGCTTGTTCTAGGTAGGTGCTTTAGACCACTGAGCCATCTCACCAGCCCCTAGACAGCACTTCTTGAATGGAATTTTTCTCTTTTTTGTCTTTTTGAGAAAGGGTCTCATTAGGTAGCTCAGGGTGCCCTTGAACTCACTGTGTAGCCCTGGCTGGCTTTTAACTTGCATCGCTCCTGCTTTAGCTCCTCAAATGCGGGGACTGCAGGTGTGTGTCGCCACGCCTGGCGTCTTCAGTAGACTGTTGAGGAGAAATGTGCTATAGTGTGTATAAAGGAAAATTGATTAATTGCTTTAAATTGTTTACATGTTCTTTTCACATCTTAAAATACTGCCCATTCATCTACCCTGTTATTCATCCTCCAGGTGTTTCTAGATTTCTAAGGCACTGTGGTTGAGTTGGTCCTTTGAGACGCGCATGTGATTAACACATCCTCTCTGTGGGCCTGGGAGATAGCCCGGTGGTCTAAGCGCCTGTGTAGGCAAGCACAAGAACCAGGGTTTGATCCCTGGCACCACATGCATGCAGGCCTCACCCCAGTGCACCCAGCCGGCCACCAAGACCTGGCACGGTGGGCCACGCCTATAATCCCAGCACTGGGGAGGCTGAAACAGGAGGATCACTATGAGTCCGAGCTGCATAGTGAGACCCTCTACCAAATACATTAAAAAAAAAAAAAAGCCTCTCTGGCACAGAGTGCACGCCATGCATGTTACAACAGGGCAGGGTTTGTGATGTGTCTGAGTGACAGTGTGTAGGTCACTTGGGGAGGAGAGGAATACTTGCAGTGAACATATTTTTACACATACACACACACACGCACACACACTCGTGTAGTCTTTAGGTTGGTGATCTTGCACAGCTATTTAATTTGGTGTCAGCCTGCTTAGGCAAGCGCAGGGACTGGGGTTCGATCCCTGGCACCACATGCTGCTCTGGCCCCGCCACTGGGGCATGGTGGGCTTGTGACTGAGTCAGGGCGTGGTGGCATATGCCTGTTATCCAGCACTGGGATGCACAAAATTAAAAATAATAATTATTATTATTTGGTGTCAGGTGCTAAGAAATAAAGGACTGTTGATTTTCAGTACTAATGGGAAAAAGGTCAACTGGGTAGACAGTGTCACTGTTTTACTTTCTAAATTATGCAGCATTTACAAACCCTCGGATTTGTTTCCTGTGTTACTTCATATTTGAAAGCTGTTATGGGTGGGAGAGTCCTTCATGATCCTCATTTATATTGAGATGTTCCTAATTTGGATTGTAACAGGAAGTGGCATAAAAACTGGAATTGCCTTGTGTCTTAATTACTTTTGTCTCATCCCTAACACAAAATAACTAGCTTCCAAAGCTAAAGGGGGAAAGGTTTGTTTAGCTCACAGTTTGTAGAGGTTTCAGCCCATAACCAGCTGGCTCCAGGGCAGGCTGGCCTGGCAGAGGGACAGCTCCCAGCAGGCAGAGGGCGGCAAAGCAACAAGCGAAGCGCACAGCTCCTTCCCAGGCTGTGTAGGGCGGGCAGCCATAACGCTCTGCCCTTGACCCTGGCCCTGGCCGCTGGCCGGTCAATCAGTCCGGGCTGCATTTGCATTGCACGGGCTAGAGGGCGCCACCTCTGAAGAAGCCTCCTGCTGTGGCGCGGGAGGCTTTGGGGGCACCCCTAGACACAAGCCCTCGCACCTTGGCGGGAAGCAAGGGCTGCCCAGATGTTGTTCGGGTACTTTGCGAGGCAGCTTGGTGAAGTGTGGGTCTGGTCCACCCATCGGGGGTGCAGCCCGAGGCTGTCCGTTGCCCCCAGGCTCCTGGTGTGGCTCAGTGTGCTTGAATGGAAGCATCTTTGTAGTTGCCTACTCCAGACTCTAGGGACTTCTGGGGAAATAGAGTTCCTCGTGCTTTCGTGTCCTGCTGCTTGCTTTTTTGTCCAGGCAGGCCTTGAACTTTGTCAGTTGTGTGGGCTGACACACTTGTGGGTGTTCGCCCTCTCAGCCCTCCCGGGTGCGGACATTCCAGCCCTGTGCAGCCACACCCAGCTCAAGAGTTTTAAAATCCAACTTGAATATTCTGTCGATTTTATAAAATTTCTCATACAATTAATGTTAATTATAAAAAGTTTTAAAATGCAGTATGTAAAAGAAAATTGAAAATTACTCTGACAGTACAACTCCATTGTTGCCAGTATTAACTAGTGTGTATCCTATGTAGCAGTAATTTTTTGTCTTTTTTTTTTTTGCTGTAGCAGTAATTTTTTTGTTTGTATATACAGATATATAGGTTTTTAAAAAAATTTTGTATATTTGGTAGAGGGTCTCATTACAAAGATCGGAGTCATGGTGATCCTCCTGTTTTCAGCCTCTTTGGTGCTGGGATTATATGCCTGGGCCACTACGCCTGGACTGTGTTCCTGGCTCAGCGTGCTCTAGGGGCAGGGCTGGTGCTGCGTGCAGGACCTGGAATTGAACCCTGGTCCCTGTGCTTTGAAAGCAGGCACTTAGTCTGCTGAGCTATCTTGCCGGTCCTATAGGTTTTTAAAGAACAAATGCCATCATATTATATGTTTTCTGTAACTTGATTTTCTTCCCACTTACTGATACTCCTCGATATTCTTCCAGGTCAGTATATAGAGACCTTCCTCATTCTTTTCAATGACTGTATAATCTAAATTTGAGCCTGTTGTAAGCAGGTATCCCTGTTGCTGGAATCTTTTTTTTTTTTTTTTTTTTTTTTTTGCGGAACTGGGGATTGAACTCAGGCCCTTGCGCTTGCCAGGGAAGCACTTATTCCACTGAGCCATCTCCCCGGTCCTTGTTGCTGGAATCTATCAAACTATTATGCCACTGTTTATAAGCACAAAAATCATTCTTGAAGAGATATCTTTATATTTCTATAGAATGTTTCCCTATAAGAGTTTTCACATTTTAGAAGCTTTTTATTTTTCTCAATTTTCCCAAAAGATTATGACAGTTGCTGTTGTTATTAGCAGCATCTATTTCCCCAGACAGGCCTTTTTAATTTTAGCCAAGCTGTTATTAAGTTTGCATTTTGTGAGTACTAGCAGAATTACATACATTGTCCTGTATTAGCTACGTTCACTTCCTTTCCTGTGGAGTACGTCATTATTTTGCTCAGTTAAACAGTTGTGTTGTCTGACATTGCTTTGGGGGCTTTTCATGTATTACAGCTAAGTATAACTTCGTGTACGTTACAAACATTTTCTCCCAGCCCTTCAGTCCTTGTAATTCTCACATGCTCTCCCGTTTTTCCACTACAGGCATTCCTTGTTTAATGACCAGTGGTTAGTTCCCAGTGGTTATTAAATGAGGAATTGTGTATAGTTTATGCATTACAATATTCAGAACAAGGAAATGAATGGTCAAATGAAACTCCAACTTGATGTCTTTGCTTTTGTTTGTATAACTTACGAATAAGTACTTCATGCAGAAGAGAACATAAACTGTAGTACTTTACAGTACAATCAGCAGAAATTACAGCACCATGTAAACAAGATGTGCTGGACAGAGAAAAGACATGCAAGCCCTCTAAACAAGATGTACAGAGCTGTACAACAAAAATAAATAGTCCCAAGTCCAAATGGCACACCTTAGTTGTAAGTCCGAATGATCATTAAACTAGTAGATCATTAAATGAGGATTATCTATATTTGTTTTTCTTCCTATATTTCATTTTTCCTTCCCCCTTTGGATTGAAGCCAGGGCCCTGCACATGCTAAGCATGTGCTTTACCACTATATCCTTGGCTGTTTTTCTATTTTCCTGGCTGTTTAATTTAAACCCTCTTGGTATATTTGGTTCCCTTCATCTTTCCATTTTGAAAAGCAAAATACAGAAGTTAAATTTTTTTTTAAGATTAAGCAGTATTCAGAAAATTAAATACTAATTAATTAAAAATTAAATGTTTCAAAACAATTGAACTAAGAAAAAGTTTTCATGATAGCAAAGAAGTACTAAGAGTAAGACATAAGATGAATACTGGAATGGCAAATAAATGACCAGCACTTCTAACAGTTTGAGGATAGGATATCGCACAAAGTTCTAGTGTGTTGTGGACATGCATAATGACCATGACAGTTACTGGTGGCCAGGCATCACTTGTGGGACAGCTATTTCTTTGAAATCCACTCTGTATACTCAGATGGAATCATGATCCATAGGGTGGAAGAGAAGTCCATTTGTAGAGTGTGCTGATGGAAATATTTTGCTGCTGAACACAAA
The DNA here is from genome assembly GCF_000260255.1 of Octodon degus. Taxonomy (NCBI): domain Eukaryota; kingdom Metazoa; phylum Chordata; class Mammalia; order Rodentia; family Octodontidae; genus Octodon; species Octodon degus. Next base: position 10,309,237 of record NW_004524590.1, on the reverse strand, counting down.
AGAATAACTGAAAGACTACTATTGCATACCTCTTATTCTCCTGTGTTTAATTATTTGCCCTATTTGGCGGGTTCTTTCCATTCTCATTCATGGGGCTGTGATCAATTTGCTCCCTCTCTAGAACATCATTTAGTAGTCTGTGTAGGCTTGGCTTTGTCATCATGAAATTCTTTAGTTGTTCTTTGTCATGGAAGTATTTCACTTCTCCATTATACTTGAAAGAGAGTTTTTCAGGGTATATCAGTCTGGGTTGGAATTTATTTTCCTGCAAGACTTGAAGTACTTTGCTCCATGCCCTTCTTGACTTGATGGTTTGTGAAGAGAAATCTGCTGTTATTCTGATGGGTTTTCCTTTAAATGTGATGTGTTTTGGGGGCTGGAGAGATGGCTCAGTGGTCTAAAGCACCTATTTAGAATCAAGCTTAGCAAAAGCACAGTGGACTGCGGTTCGATCCCCCAGCACCACATGCCAGCCAGCCCCGCCCCCTGGTGGGCTGAGCTGGCCACACACACACACACACACACACACTAAATAAATGTAAAAATAAATAAATAATTAAAAAAAATAAAATAAATGTGATGTGTTTCTTTTCTTTAGTGGCTTTTAGTATACTGTGCCTATGCTGAATATCTGGAATCTTGATTATTATGTGTCTGGGCGTGGTTTTCATTGGGTAGATGTTATTTGAAGTTCTGTATGCTTCGGTTACTAGAATGTCAGGTTGTTGCCCCATATTTGGGAAGTTTTCTGCTATTACTTCTGCCCATATTCTTTTTATATCATTTGTATTGACTCCTTCCTTCTCATTGATGCCTATTAGTCTCACATTGTTCATCTTTGCATCATGTTGCAGGTATTGAATTATTTTTTCCTGCATCCTGGTTGTTTTTAAGAGATCTTTTCTTACTTTTTCGCTAGCTGCAATGGTGTCTTTAAGGTCAGAAAGTCTATTTTCACTTTCACTCAAATGGTTTTGCCAGCTTGTGACTGAGGTTTTAATTTCTTGTATGTCACTTTGAGCCTGTTTCATACATTCTGTTTCTTTCCTAAATTGCTTATTCAGGGGTTGCATCATTCTTATATTCTGCTCTATTTTTTTTTATCAGTGTATTCTTTAGAAGCACTTAATACTTCTTTGATTATAGTTACCACTACATTTTTTAGTTCAGAAATTATTTCTGATCTGATTTCTTCTATACCTTTCTGCAGTTGTTTCTTTACTTCCAATGCTGTTATTTCAGAGATTTCAGGGGTGTGATTTCCAGTTTCCTCAGAGCTAGTGTCTTCTGCAGTTGTACTGGGTGGACTCGGGGCCTGAGACTGCATTTTGTTCCTTCTCTTTGTCATTTTGTATACCTGTCTTCTGACCTTTGGTGTAGAGCTGAGATAGAGTTATTACCTTAGCACCAGGTCTGGACCTACGAAGTTCAGATTCCTCCAGGTGGGTGTGGCTTGGATCTGGCTGGGGTCTGGCTGCTGTGCTCTGCTTCTTCCTGCTGCAGCCGTTGGAGTTGAACCCATTGTGTCACTATGGCAAGATGTTCTGCTCCTGAATCAGTTGGGTGGGTCTTGCCTCTAGCCTCTTTGCAGGGAATTCTGCTGCAGGGTTCCACGCTGGGCCTGCGTTCTGAGTCTATTCAGGATCCGGCGGCCTGGGTGGTCTCACTCACTCGGTGGGCCTACGCTCTGGGTCTATTCAGGATCCAGCGGCCCCAGAAGTTAAATTTTTTTTCTCTCATTGATCTTGAACTGTTGTAAGCAAACCCAAGTTTTCCTTGTTAGCTTCTTTCCTAAATTCATAGCCTGCTATTATATTCTGACACATACAAGGCTGCCACAGGAGGCAGTATTGAACACGAAAAACCTATGCAGTTGTTTAACATTCCTCCCCGCTCATGGTTTTGTTTCAAGTACTGCTTGAAAGTAAAAGTCCCAGGCTGGGGAGATAGCTGGGTGGCATAAGTGCCTGCTTGGCAAACGCAAGGTCCCAGGTTTGATCCCCAGTATCTGCGTGCTGTTCCGGCCCTGGAACCCTGGGGCACTGTGCTGGCCTGAACCTGGGTGTGGTGTGCATGCCTGTAATCTCAGCACTGAGGAGGCTGAGACAGGAGGATCACTACAAATTAGAATTATGTAGCAAGACCCTGTATAAAAAAGCAAAAGTAAAAGTAAAAGTCCTTAAGCTTCATTAATAAAAGATAAAGTTTGTGTCATGTACAGACTGAGGAAATCTTGAACTTGTTTGGGTCAGTCAGCTTGTAAATGATATCATGACTAATTACCTCTGAATACTCCACTTGGTATTTCCTAAGAATGTGGACCTTTACGTGAGCCCAGCCCAGTTAGCAACTTCAGTAAGTTTCACATTAATGCTATACATGCTTGAATGATGAATCTCAGCTTGTATTCTGAGTTTGCTAAGATTAAGTTGAGGATCATGTTTTTTTTTTATTTTTTATTTATTTTTATTATTATTTTTTTTTTTAACATTTATTTATTGTGTGTGTGTGTGTGTGTGGCCAGCTCAGCCCACCAGGGGGCGGGGCTGGCTGGCATGTGGTGCTGGGGGATTGAACTGCGGTCCCTGTGCTCTGCCAAGCCTGTTCTAAGTAGGTGCTTTAGACCACTGAGCCATCTCACCAGGCCCCCTCCCTTTAGATTTAGTCTCTGCTGAGGATTCTTGTCTGAACCAATCTTTACAGCGGTAGTTGTAAAGTGCCGGTTTTCCAGTTCAGGCTTTGTGTTGTAAGCAAAGCCCTCCCTTCTTCCATGTTGTTTAGTGTTTGTTATGGTATGGATTATTTGGGTTCATGGGTTCCTCATTTTTCATGAATAGATGAGTTTTGCAAATGGTCCCCGGCCCTTGGACAGTTCTGAAGTTTTCTTCAGAGCCAGTAGAGGAAGGAGAATTGAACTGGAAACAGGGGTGCTCGTGCTGCGTTAGGGAGGGTCCCGTTGCGGTGGCATCTCATCCTGACGCATAGAGAAACAGTTGTGCTGGTGAGAAGGCGTGAGTGAGGCAAGGCAGGGCCTGGCTGGCCCCGAGCAGCAGCCTGAAAGAAAACCAGCAGGCAGCAGCGACTTTTGCGGATGAAGGTGGAGCAGCATTTCTTTCCTGCGATGAGAAGGTGGGATTAGAGGTGACCCCGCGAGGCTGCTGACCCTGCACTTCCTTGTGCCCTCGTGTAATGGGTCCCATTGTAAGCGCGCCCCCTGGGGGGCCACATTTCTAAGCGCTTTTGTAGCCTTACAGAAATGCATTCCTAACTGTGATGAATACCTGCCCTGAAAATCTGAGGAAAAAAAAAAAAAAAGAAATGCATTCCTGTAGAGGAACTAAACTCCAGGCTGGCTAGAAACCCCTGTCCCTTTTGGAAAAAGCGACAGTATAACACGTGGATGGTCAGTGACTTTCTTTTGAGAACCCATAAAAGCCAAGCACCTGCCCTGCTCGGGACTGCTGTTCTGCTCTCACGGCTGTTCTTCACTGAGGGGCTCCGCTGTGGGGTGGCCTCGCCCACATCTTTTCTGTAATAAGCTTTCTGTTTTCACTTCAGAGCTAGTCCTTGTTAGTTCCGTCTAACACGAGGCAGCCACCATGCTCGCTGCTGACAGAGGGCCGGCAGCTGGATGGGTGGAGCAAAATGTTAGCTGCAGGATCCACAGGGGGGGCATTATGGGTTTATTGTAAAAAGTTGTTTTTTTAAAAAAAATTTATTTATTTATGTGTGTGTGTGTGTGTGTGTGTGTGTGGCCAGCTCAGCCCATCAGGGGGCGGGGGCTGGCTGGCATGTGGTGCTGGGGGATTGAACCACGGTCCTTGTGCTTTGCTACGCTTTTCTAAGCAGGTGCTTTAGACCACTGAGCCATCTCACCAGCCCCCTTTTATTTATTTTTATTTTTATTTATTTTAAAAGTTGTTTAAGATTTTTCTGAATGTTTGAAATGTTTCAGGGAAACCTGATGGTGAAAAGGATACCTATCGGCAAAACCTTGCTTTGTGAACACAGTTCCTTCTGGAAACGTGCTTGTTATCCAAAGTACTTGTTTGTCAAATTGAATTTCCCCATAAGACATAATGGAGATGCAGATGACTTGTTCCACAGCTCCAAAATAGTCACGTAAAAATGATTACAGGACTTTAAAGTAATGTAAATTGACAAAGAAAATATGAATAATAAAGAAAAATAAACTATCCTGTTTTACCTTTGAAAACCTTCCTTGTTGGTATGAGGCAGATAAGAGAGGAGAGTTGTTGCGTAGCTCACCTTTCACTGTCACTAGTAGAATCGCTGCTACTTTCTGCCTTGTTGGAATGTTTTTCTTTTCATGTGACTTTAACAAGGAACCTATCCAACTGCACTTGCTTTTGCCTCCTTCTTCTGATTTTGTGTAATTGGGAAATTGCGTTTTTGAACAGGTTTGTTCAAAACCTCCATGCTGCTCCGGCCTTACTCAGGTGATGCTTTTCCATGAAATTCTGCACAGTGTACTTCACATCACCCTAGTCTCACTTCTAGTGAGGCACTCCTTTGCCTGTGTCGTCTCTGCAGACCATTGCCCACGTGGGTGTGTGCGGGGGTTGGAGGGTGGGTGTGGGGTTGGCTCAGTTGTAATCATGTGACATTTGGTGTCACATACTACTCGGCTTGCAAGACTTGGCTAGTTTATTTGTTTGTTTATTTATTTTGCAGAACCAGGGATTGAACTCAGGCCGTTGTGCTTACCAAGGAAGTGCACATTCTACTGAGTCATCTCCCCGGCCCCAACATAATTTTTTTGGGCAGAACTGGGGATTGAACTCAGGCCCTTGAGCTTGCCAGGCAAGCGCTTATTCTACTAAGCCATTTCCCCGGCCCCAAGACTTGGCTAGTTTATCAAGTGAAAATTTATTAGAAATGTGTGATCATTTTCAGGAACACAGAAAAGAAAGTTATAATCCAGCATTTTACTGTTTTAAAAACATTAATAGATAAGTCACTCATTAAATCATAAACATTCATTTTATAAGCTTCACTATTTTTTTCCTGGTGTTTCTCCTGCCGTCATCAGTTAATGCCTTCAAGCCTGCACTCACATCTTGCTTCATCCATGAAGTTTCCCCTCCCCTCAGTCTAATTAAGACCGTGTCTCCTGTGTCCCAGAGTGCTCCTTGAACATCGCTGCTGTATAATTTGGTACCTGCTGTCCTTCTCCTGTCCTTGTGTCGCGCTGCCATGTAGGCTGAAGCAGTGGTGGGGACTGGAAATGTCCACCATGGTTGTTTCCATTTTGGGCATTTGAGCACGGATTCTGGCAAGTATCTGTGGATTCATTCAGTAGCACACAGTTCATTTATGGTCTTTTTTTTTTCTGGAAAAATTGGCTTTATTTTTTTGAAAATAGTTCAGTATTAGATGTCTGTGCTTGTTTGAAGGAATTCCCACTCCCAGACTGGAAAGAAATGTGTCCACTTTGTACAGTTCCCAGATGCAGCGTCGCCCTGGAAGGACATGGGACTGCGTAATGGGGGAGGCCGGGAGCTGTGACCCCGTTAAGAGCCTTAGCTGTGTGGGAAGTAGTTGGGGCCAGGAATGAGGCCCTGAGTAGTTTCACTTCCCTAATCCAGGGCCTTGTGGGGAGGCCCGCCCCTCCACGTGCACTATTTTAGTCACAATGTAGATTTGCCTAATTATCTGATTAATTGCTTAGCTCACTTATTAAAAACACATAATGAGGAAGGGGAGTGGAAGCAGGGCCTGGTGTGGGCAGGTACACTGGCTGCGACCTGCCGGGGTGGAGAGGAGGCAGAGGCCCGAGCTGTGTCTTTAACGTGGAGCGCCCAGGGCGCTCTGCACTGTTCACCCGGGTGCTGCGGAGCTTTGGGCGTCAAGAGAGGCTGAGTTGTTAGGGGCCGGGGAGATGGCTCAGTAGAATAAGTGCTTGCCTGGCAAGCACAAGGGCCTGAGTTCAATCCCCGGTTCTGCCAAAAAAAAAGAAAAAGAGAGAGAAGCTGACTTGTACTCATTCTGCCTAACTCAGGAAACAGCTGTGGAGCATGAGGAATAACCTGCAGCCCTTCACCAATATGATCCCAAGCAGAGTTTAAACATGCATACTTTAAACACTGGCAGAGGGAGATGTGGCATTCGCTGGGTAAGGTCAGCATTCTGAGAGGCTGAGGCAGGAAGATCCCACGTTCAGGTCCAGCCTGGTCAGCCTAGCAGTTTAGTGACACAGAGAGACCCTGTTTCAAACTAAAAAATACAAAAGGTTAGGATATGGCTCAGTGCAGAGGCCCTGGGTTCAGCCTTCACTGACACGTATATATGAGTATCTCTGGCCACCACCACACCCACCCAGTATGTTTTGTAAAGTTGCTAAGAGGATCATGATTTTTTATTTTAAAGACTTAGAACAGGGCTGGAGAGATGGCTCAGTGGTCTAAAGCACCTACTTGGAACAAGCTTGGCAAAGCACAGGGACCGCGGTTCGATCTCCAGCACCACATGCCAGCCAGCCCCGCCCCCTGGTGGGCTGAGCTGGCCACACACACACACAATAAATAAATGTAATAAATAAAAATAAATATTTAAAAAAAAAAAAAAAAAAGACTTAGAACATAGGGCCGGGGAGATGGCTCAGTGGATAAGTGCTTCTCTGGCAAGCGCAAGAGCCTGAGTTCAATCCTCAGTTCCACAAAAAAAAAAAAAAAGACTTAGAACATACTTTTGTTTTCACAATGCTCTTTGTTCAATCCAATTTTATCAGTTTTTTCAGATGTTGCTTTTGTCTTTGTTAAAATTGATCGAGGTTGTGTTGCCATCCAAGTCCTGCTTGTATTGCACAGACAGTCCCTTGTGTCCCGGAAGTTGGAGTGGTGGCACTGTTGCACTGAGTCCCCAGGGAGGTTTTGCTGTGTAGTCAGCCTGGGTCTCCAGTACTCCATCCAGCTGTTAATTTTTAGGGAAGTGTTGTGGTTGTAGATATTGGCGGAAGACCTCCCTACTGTGAGGACTCAAGCAAATGAGCCTGTTTGTTCTTGCTCCTTGTTGGGAGATACAAGTTGTTCCTGCCTGCCTGTTTGTCAGGTGTATGCCTTCCAAGGTTGTGGCTTGTTGTTCCTGCATTTTTTTTTTTTTTTTTTTGGATAGTTTTAGGGAAGGGTCTACAGGGTGTTCAGGGTCTCACTACTAGATTGGTCTCGTAGTGATCAGCCTGTGTACAGCCTCCCAAGAGCTGGGATTATAGGTGCACACCATCACACCCAGTCTCAGTTGCCATCTCAGCGTGCCCCAGGGGTGGGGCCAGCACGGCATGCCCTGGGATCGAACCCCCAGCCCCTGCGCCTGCTTGCAGGCACTTTAATCTGCTGAGCTATTTGGCCGGCCCTGATCCTGTGTTGTGAATGTGCTCCTAACTCCTCCTTTGCCCGGGTGTTGGGACTCCCAAGCCTGGGAGTGGGAACTGCTCCTGAGAGCAGCAGCCACCTGGAATAGCAGGGACAGCAGTCCCCTGATGCCTCACTCCAGTGAGATGCTCTTCTGGAGCTTGGCTGTATGTAGAAGAGCACTCTCAGCTGTGGCTGCCTGCTGGGGGCACCTGGGCATCTAGAAGTTGCCACACCCCAGCTGCACAGCCCAGGCTGCCCCAAGCAGGCCCATCAGTGTCCTGGGAGGGGTACACCGCAGGATGCAACCAATGCTGCCAGGTTCCATTGTGCAGACAGGATGGAACTGCTGACTTAATAGACCACGGATGTGGTTGCATGTCCCTGCCTGCCCCCACCCCCACGGCCTGGGTCCTCACCCCCCAGTTCTTTTCTGTCCTGTCCTTGACCTTTTGCTTCTTCCCTAACACACGCACACGCACACACACACACACACACACACACACACCAGGTTATATTTTATCCGATTTGTGTGTGTTGCATTTATTTTTTCTAGTGGGAGTGTTTTTGTTTTTTTTTTTTTTTTTAATATTTAGTACCGGGTCTACAGGGTCTCACTACACAGATTGGACTCATAGTGATCCTCCAGTTTTCAGCCTCCCAAGCACTGGGGGAGTGTTTTTAACTTACCGTATTAGCAGCAATGAAAATAAGAGCCCATCATGTTGCAATTAGAAAAATATCCTTTTAAAATTAGATGGGAAGGCGGTGGCCACTCTATATTCCAGCCTCGCTCTGTGCTAGGGCATGTGCTAGCAGTCCACATGTGTGTGCTCCGTCCCTAGTGTGTGCGAAGCCCTGTGTTTAGGTGCTTTGCTTGCGTCATCTTGTTTGATAGTTCTCAAGAACCAACCTGCAATTTTGATCTGCAAACTTAGGTTGTTAACCATCCAGAAGACAAGCTTATTGTTATTACCATACAACCTAGGCTGTTAAGCTTAACTTCACTATCTGTCTGAATATCAAACATCTTAGGCATAACATGGAACAGGTATTTTTCATCAAGTATTGATATGTTGAACTTTAAGTCCCTATAGAATATGATGAAAAAACATTTAAAAATTAGAATATATTTTAAAAAATAGGCATAAAGAATTATATACTTCTTATGTTTACACATAAGTCCAAAAATCTAACCATATACAACCTTGAAGCAGGACAGTCCCACAGTATTCCTTTTCCTATCTCTTGCCTTCATTCATCACCCCCTTCTTTTTGAATAATCATCTACCCAAGAGACAGTACAACAGCAACTGGCATGTCATGACAAGCAGCCCATATTCAGAAGACCAGAATGACAGGGTCACAAGGAAAGCCAACATTTTGGCCCTAGCCTTCCAAGGTCACTTAAGACTCAGGACATATGAGAACTTGTACTGTAACGTCATGTAACTCGGTAGTGTCCCAAATTTTCTGATCAAGGAGATTATGGGGCCAAAGAGGAAAGTGATCGATGATGTAGAGTCACATGGACTAAGGAGAGTCACGTGGAGAGAAAACATTCTCTCAGGCTTTCACAGAGAGCACATTGGCCAAGCAATGGCCGTGACTCATCCACATGGCTGACACTTACAAAGGATCTACAATCTGAGGTACAGGATCTCAGGATAAATCCTGAGAGGATTTCACTGACCTTATCAGACCCAAAAGCTACAATTCTTGTTGCATAGGTCCTGCTTTACCTTGGTCTTAATCCAGCAGAAAAGTATAAAAGCGAAGTATAAGAAGTAAAGCCATGCTGTTATGTTGAGCTGTAGGGGACAATTTCTGACATTGCCAGTGAAACGGAAGACCCAATACTATTATGGACTACTGAACTCTTTTAGAATATTTTGCTGAATTTACACACCTACAATATTTAAATGATGGAACTTAACAAAAAAAGGGGATACAGATGAATGTCCATTTTGTATCTGTGTATTCAAAGTGGTTAGGATAGATATATAGTTACATTCTCTTAATGAATAGAGGGATTTGTTCTAATGGTGTTTGTAAATAGGGTATCAAGTCAGCATCTTTTTTTTTTTTTTTTTCCAAGTCCGCATCTTGTACAGCAGTTAACCACTAGGAAGAATGTATGCAATGTGTTAATTATTGAAACTGTCCTACCAATTTGGTTTGAAACTGTCTCATTGCTATTTGTTTCTCAGTAAAAATATGGAAAAAAAAAAAAAAAAGAACCAACCTGCAAGGTAGATGGAAGTTCATCTTTGTAGATACAAGAATTAGCTTGGAGAAATTGAATAATTAGTTCTAGATCACACAGCTCGCAGATGGCACAATTAGGCCCAACAGACACTAGGTGCTGGCCTTTCACTTTTTGCTGAGATGTATATAAAGTAGAGGCTTTTCAGTTTTCCATACAAATTTATTAAAGGTTAGCACTTGCTCAGAATAGGTTCTGGGTTATTTATGGAGACTACTGTATGGCTCATAATGCCAAGATTGCTGTGCACATTTTGTCTTACTTCTGAGAGAACAAACATTTTGACTACTAGTTATTTTTGAAGAAGTTTAGCTTCTTAAATCCATTAAATAAACTTGGAGTAAATAATGTGTTTAATTCTGGACTGGGTCATGAAGGGCTGCTTTTTATATAAAACAAAACAAAACAAAGCATTTACTTGCCTCTCTTTCCCTCATTCCTTAATCTGCATGGAGGCTGGGGGGTGTGTGTGTGGGAGGTGGCATGTGTTGGGAGGAAGCACCAGGTCAGGGAAAGGAGAGAGAAGCTGGGGGTTGAGGACCCAGGCCCCTGGGGGAGAGGTGGGGATTTGGAAGCCTGTGGTCGTGTGCTCCCTGGGGAACCCAGGGGGTAGATTCCCTTTCAGTGTAGTTCCTCTACCCCTACCTACCCCATACCCCCAAGTGCTGTAGGCACCAGGCCAGGAAGGATGTTCCCACTTCTTCCTTCTCATCTTGACTTTGCTCTGGCCCTGCCTTGTGGGGTCAATGACTTTGGTATCTTTTTAGTACCAGGGATCCAGCTTAGGACTTTCCATTTGGCCCGGCTGGCGCTATGCTCCTGAGTTATCTCCCCGGCCAGAGGCTTTTATCTTTGCTGAAAGCCTAGAAGAATCTTTCTGTTAGAATGTCTGGGTCAAGCTTTTCCAGAGTATAGGGGTGTCATTTTATTTCAACTGAGTGGGAAGCAAACTGCCTCTTAAGTCTTTGGTTTGTCATCTGCAGCTCTCCAACGGGGTCTTCAGCTTGTGTGTCCTCACCTCAGAAAGCCGGCAAGATGGCAGCAAACAAGAACAAGAGCCAGAGCAGCTTGGCCCTGCACAAAGTGATCATGGTTGGCAGTGGAGGGGTCGGCAAGTCAGCCCTGACGCTTCAGTTCATGTATGATGAGGTAAGACGCGCCTGCGCAGGCCACCTGCATGACCACGTCTGCTGTGGCATGTCCCTGCTCCAGCCTGAGCTATCTGTTCTGAGCTGCATGGGGTGCATGCGTGAGGTTGTATGCAGGTGGTTTCTGAACAGCTTGCCGGGGGCTTCTCAGCACAAAAGCTCTGACTGCCAAGCTTAGGTGGTGACTTCAGCCGTGGCAGGGGTGTGAGCAGTGTTTCTTCGCTCACACGGTTTTCATTGTTATTCCGTGAGGGAGGGGAGCTAGGCCTTTGTACAGGTGTTGTAGTTTTAATCTTGCTGTCCCCCGAAGGTCTCATGGTGGAAGCTTGCTCCTCAGCCCTGGCATAGCAAGAGGTGGTGGGGTCTTTAGGAGGTGGGGCCCAGGGAGAAAATTAGGGCCTTGAGCACGTGCTGAGGAGAGAGGGGGCCCTTGGCCTTCCTGTTTCTTTCTTGTGTCTTGGTCTCCATGAAGTGAACAGCTTCCTGCCGCGCGTGCTCCTGCTGTGATTGCTGCCTTGCCACAGGCCTGGGAGCCACAGGGGCCTTCTGTTTGTAGACTGACACCCTGAAACTGTGAGCCCAAACAAACCTTTTCTTAATTTATGTTAGGTGTTCGTGTCACTGAAACAGAAAGTAACCAGTGCACCATGTATTTCTAAAGAATGTATCTCAGAGTTAGCTTTGTGTTTGGTCAGTCTGGGGAGAGAAGGAAAGGGAAGCTGAGTTGGTAAGAACCTACCTATTCCCCAAGTGGTAGATATCAAATTCATGTCCCTTACTTAATGTGGTTAATATGACTGGTGCTGAGCCCAGGGGACAACATAACCTTGATTCCAGAGGCAGCCAGTGTGTTCCTGCAAGATGGCCACTTGCTGGGATGTGAGGCCGGGGGAGGGTGGCGAGTCTGTACCTCAGGACTTCTCGCGGGCACGACGGCCACATGGACAGAGGGGTCTCACAGCTGGCGTGGGCCTCTCCCTTTCCATTAGACTCTCCTGTCTGACTTCCTCTCATGTTGGGTGTTGTTGGAGAGGCCGCAGGCATTTTTAGCATCTGAGGAAAGTTGAATTATGGTTACGGTTAGCTGGGGAATAGTGGTGTAACAGGAGGGTGTTTGGAGATGCTTTACTGCATGGTTATTACCCCCCACAGAGCAGACTCGCTGGCACTATGATGTGAGGTGAAGGCCAGCCTGGCTCCTGCTGTGGACAGGTCCTGTGGCAGCTGGCACTGCAAGTGTGGGGGCGGTGAGGAGAGCAAGGGGCACAAAGTATGGAGCTGGAAAGCGGTCCTGAGAATTCCTCCAGGCCTTACAGTGAAGCTTGATAGAGGTTTTCTAAATGGGATAATACTGCTGTCCCCGTGTATCTGTGTAGGATTGTGTCCAGGACCCTCCACAGGTTCCCAAGGCCACAAATACTTAGGTCCTTTATAAAGCGGTGTTGTGTTTGCAAATATCTTATACACTTTGTCTTATATAATTTAAATCATCTCTAGATTGCTTATATGACTTAATGTAATTCAAATGTTATATAGCTATTATACTACATTATTGCAGAAATAAAGACAAGAAAAGGTATATTTAGTACAGATGTAGCTTTGGCTTTTTGAAACAGGGTCTTACTATGTAGTCCAGTGAGCTCAAGGCCCGCCTAGGCTCAAACTTGCAGTGACCCTCCTGCCCTGGCCTCCCAAGTGCCAGGATTGCAGGCATGTGCCACCACACCCGGCCCAGGTGTGTCCATTGTAGGCCTAAGTACATTCACAGTCTGGCTGTTTTTGTGGATACAGAACCCATGGCAGCGGTGGGCGGATGGGATACAGAAATGGAATCTTGGGCTAGTCCCTCCCCGGTGGGTTGTTGCGGCATGCGGTGCTGTACTCATCAGTGGGTTCATCTGTTGATAAGTTTAGAGTTTAATGTGCACATAGGCCAGAGAGGTAGGTCGCGGGGGTGCCTGGCAGCTTATCCCTGGCTCTGCCCTTCTCCTCCCGGCTGTGGTGGGGTGAGCAGCCTTCTCTGCCACGCCCTTCTGCCATCCCCTTCTACCTCAGAGCCACCAGCCTTGGACTGTATTCTGTGAAATCATGAGCTAAGACAAATCTCTCCTCCTGTAAGTCATGAGTGTCTAGTATTTTATCCCCAGTGACAGAAAAGTGACTAATACAGTTATGATTGCTTTTCTCATTCTTGATAAATGTTTACTTTTGCATTCCTTAGTACATATGTAATTTTGAATGATCTCTTTAAGGAGGGGGCCCCCAAATGAGTAAGCATTGGGTCAAAGCGTGGATCACCTCTTGGGCCTTACCCCTTTTATCTTATGCAGAAGCTTTTGGGGCTGATACCTGCATCCCTTTATCTTAAACTGTGAGCCAAAGTGAGTCAGCCTAGCAGAACCTGCTGAATTTAACCAAAACAGTGTTGCTTAATAACTTTAATTTGCATGCTGAAAGTTCTTTGTTTTTCTTTTGTAACAGAAGCTGGAGGAGGAAGGCGATTAGGAGGGGAGATAACAGGAATTAGGATGTGGAGGATTATCCCCACTAGGACTGTTTGCCTGTGCCTGGAGCCCTTTTGTCATGACTGGAGGGAGGGTGCTGCTGGCTTCTGGAGGGTCAAGGCCAAGGTGCTGCTGACGGGCAGGACAGCCTCCTAACAGAATTGTCCAGTACAAAACCTGATAAGGCTGTGGCTGAGAAACTCGCTACATGCTGTCTTTGTCTGTTTTGGTACTATAACAGGATACCTAAGAGCAGGAAATTTATAAAGAAGAGATTTAGGGGCCGGGGAGATAGCTCAGTAGCATAAGTGCTTGCCTGGCAAGCTTAAGGTCTTGAGTTCAATCCCTGGTTCTGAAAAAAAAAAAAAAGAAAAAAGAAATTTATTTGGCACACAGTTCTGAAAGTACAAGAACATGGCCCTAGCATTGGCTTGGCTTCTGTTGGGGGCCATATGCTGCTCCATCATAAGGGAAAGTGGAAGGACAAATAAGAGATGGGGCCAGGCAGTTTATAGCAGCCCCTTCTCAGGATAACTCACCTCCTCTTGTAGGGACTGCTTTCATCTCTGCCCGAGGGTGCGCCTCTCTAATCGAGTTGCTTCACAGGGTTCAGCCCCTTCTCATGACCACTGCCTTAGCAGCTCAGCATGAGTTTTGGTGGGGACAAGCCACAGCAGAGCTGTGGCAGCTGAGAAGAAAGATTCCTGTGGTGGAGGTGATTGAGATTCCTTAAAGGCCAAGTCCAAGCAAGAGCCGGCTCGGAAACGAGCCCAGATCTCCCCTGACCCTAGGATCTGCTCTGCCCAGCACAGCTGCCCTGCAGAGCGGAGGCTACTCTGTATCTAGACTTGTGTGCATGGCGGGGGGAGGGGAAGGGCTCAGGGGAAGTGTGGAGAGTCTCTCTCTCTCTCTCTCTTTCCTAACTTGTTCACAGACAAGTATGTGACCTTTGGTTGTTTTCCTTGCGGGTGAACAGATTTGAGGATCAGAAAGCAGCAGTTCCTGCAGAAATGGTAAAATAAAACCAGGACAAGGAAAAAATAGAAATGAAGTGATGCGTATGTGAGGGAGTCTTTAATTGATTTCCTGAAACTGTTATTTGCTAGAACCTTCTGCAGTGATGAAAATGTTCTGTACACTGATTAATCGGGCTGCCGTGCACTTGAAATTTGGCCACTGGCTATCAGATAGCCTCAAAGAACCATCCAGATTGCTCCAGAATCATAGTTTTGGAGCTGGAAGAGGTCCTCGCCGTGATTCCCAAAACTAGCTTGTCCTAGGACCTCACAGAAAACCTCTTTAAAAAATCTTTGCTGAATAACTTTTCTGGAGCTGAGAACTGGTACTGTTCAGAGTGTTCTCCTGGACAGTTTGAGGTGAGGCCAGATGCAGTAACTCCTGCCTCAGCAGTCTAGTGTATCCGGATTTCTCAGCCAAGGAAGCTGAGTCCATACTGAGGGTATCAGCTGATTAACTCTCATGGGCCTTTCAGACTCTTTCTTCTTTGTCCTGTGCTTTAGCTTAGATTGAAATTTATTTAGTTTATATGGTAGAATTGTCGTAAAGATTAGATTATAGAAGGAGCAGAGATTTAAGTTTGTCCTTAGACTGGCCTCTGTGAAGATGTATTTATATCTTTCCATCGTTACAATGAATTCATAAGGTCGTCATGCATAATCAGGTTGTTTTGGCTTATGGCTTTGGAGGCTTGATCTGTGGTCAGTTGGCCCGGGCACTTTGAGGCCTCTGATGAGGCTGAGCCATCAGGGTGGAGTGGGGGTGATAGCAAGAGAGCTTCTCTCACGGCTGGGGCACAAAAGTGACAGACAGTCGAGTTGGTCCTTCAGGAGTAGCTGCCAGTGGCCCGCAGGCCCCCCTCTGGGTCCCACCTACAAAGGTCTCACTCTTCTTCCCAGCAGCTCTGCATGGGGTTGGGGGGACAGGACCAGAGATTAGAGGGTGATCCAGATCCAAACTCTAGCAGGAACCTTTAGGTTCCTGCTGTTGCTGGGGGAGTGAGGCTGGGGGTGAGGAAGGTTTAGACTTGTTTGGTCTCCTGCAAGGTCGTCTTGGACACAGCTCAGGGAAGGGCGAGCGAAGTGTGTCCTCTGCCCTTGTACCTGAGAGGGAGCTGGGTGTCTCTCCAAGGCCCGTGTAGATGATTGCAGTTCGTATTAACAGAAACAAAGACAGGTGATTTCCTGCCGCTACCCTGAAAATCAGAGTTGCCACAGAAGGTCCCAGCAGTGTGCTTGGTTTTCCCTTGGGTACTCAGACTTCTCGGGCCATTCTGACCCCACAGTCAGTGGGATCAGGGGTCCCTGGCTGGCTTCCCCTCCGGAGCTCACAGCCACACGGCCACGTGGTTCCCTGGTGTGCAGAGATTTTAAGTGAGGGGTGTTTGTTGTTTTTTTTAATTTGTATCGTTGGAAAGAAGTTGAAAGGAATCCTTGAAGTATATGCAAATTTCCACATTTTATGTGAACATAATTATTAGTATGAAATTAAGATAACCGAATATCATATTTTATATTTTTTTATTTTTAGATTTAAAATCACTTGAAGTTGTAGCCAGTGGAATATTACTTGAAGGGCCATTTTTTCCTGTTGATGTTTTCTAATTCATAAATTAAAAATGTTTATGTTGGAACTTTAACAAAATCCACATAGCCTGAAATTCACTTTTAAAAATTGTACAGCTCAGAAAAATTTTACAGCTCATGTTTGTATATCCACACAGATGTGCAGCATTCACCGTCTACTTTTCATCACTCAAAAAACAGACCCACCCGCCCGTATCAGCAGTCCATCCCTTCTGTTTTCTCCCTTCCTACTCTTGGCCTCAGGCAGCCGCGCTTTCTCCACCCTGCCTATCCTGCCATTGCATTTAAGTGGGCCCTCACTGTGTGGTCCCTTCCCATCCGGCTTCTTTCCTCTACCATAATGTTTTGAAAGTTCATCCATTCTGTAGCAGGTAATAGTATTTAATTCTTTAAAAAACCAAACAATTGAGATATAATTCCATAAATTTTACCCTATTGAAGTGTACAATGTAAACCAAGTGAGATGGGTCGTGCCTGCTTGCATTCTTAGCATTTGGGAGGCTGAGGCAGGAGGATTATTGTGAGTTTGAGACCAGGCTGGGCTACAAAGTGAGCTCAGGGCCAGCCTGAATTGCATAGTGAGACCCTGTCTCAGAAAGATAAAAAAAAAAAAAAAAAAAAAAAAGGTACACAGTGTGGGCCGGCCAGATAGCTCAGTGGATTAAAGCGCCTGCTTAGGCAGACACAGGGGCCAGGGCTTGATTCCTGACATGCTGTGCCTGCCCCGCCCCTGGGGCTCCATGATAGTGGGTGTGGTGGCTCATGCCTGTAATCCCAGGGCTTGGGAGGCTGAAAAACAGGAGATTCACCACGAGTCCAGGCTATGTAGTGAGACCATGTAGACCCTTTACTAAAATACATTTTTTTAAAAAAGTACACAGTGTAGTGGTTTCTTGTATATTTACAAAATTGTGCAACTATCGCATCATCTAATTCGAGAATATTTCCGTCGCTCTCCGAGAAGCCCAGTACCTAGTAGCAGTCACTTCCTGTTGTCCCCATCCCTCCAGGCTGGGTAGCTACTACTGACCCTACTTTCTGTCTCCACGCATTTGTCTGTTCTATTTCATATGAATAGGCTCATACAGTATGTAGCCTTTTGTGTGTGGCTTCTTTCACTTGCTGCCCATGTTGAACATGAGTCAGACCCACATTTCTTTTTATGACTCAATAATACTCCGTTGTCTAGATGTAGTATGTTTTTGTTTACTTATTCATTGATTGGTAGGAATTTGGGTTATTACTGCTTTGGGGCTATTTTGAGTAAGTTGCTGTGAACATTTACGTGCAAGTTTTTGTGTGTGCATTTGTCTTAAATCCCCTGGGTATATATCTAGGTGTCTGTGTGTGCGGACCTGGCGGACCGTTTTCCAAAGAGCTGCACCATGGATGATGTTGGGCATCTTTCTATGTGCTATGCGTGTGTCTTCTTTGGAGACACGTCTCCCTAGATCCTGTGCTTTTGTTTTTGTCCTGGGAATTGAACTCAGGGCCTCGTACATGCAAAGCCTGTGCTCTACCACTGAGTACACCCCTGTTCTCTTTGGATCTTTTTAAATGGGCTCTACTTATTGTTGAGTTTTTAGAACTCTATAGATTCTGGAAGTGTCTTTTATTAGACTTGAGTTACAAATGTCATATTTCATTCTCTGTGTTGTCTTCTCACTTTCTTCATAGTCCTTTAAAACAGGAAAAGCTTTAATTTTAGTGAAGCCAGTTTGTCTGTTCTGTGTTGCTTGTGTTTTTGGTATCATGTCTAAGAATCCAAACCCAAAGTCATTAACATTTATGCCTGGGTTTTCTTCTTAAAACTTATTGTTTTAGTTCTTACATGTAAGAAGTCCCTGTGCTTGCCTAAGCAGGTGCTTAGTCTGCTGAGCTATCCTGACAGCCCTGCTTCAGTTTTTCTATTTTAACATCTTTTGCATTAGCTTTTGTCCTTTGAGAGGGCCTTTTTGGCAAATGGATATGCATATATAGAACTTATTTTTTATCTCCCTGTTTTCCTCATGCAAAAAGGTAAACTATTATATTTTAAAGTCCTTATAAAGTTAATTTTTATATGTAGTAAGAAGTAGATGGGGGCTGGAGAGATGGTTCAGTGGTCTAAAGCACCTACTTGGAACAAGCTTGGCAAAGCACAGGGACCGCGGTTCGATCCCCCAGCACCACATGCCAGCCAGCCCCGCCCCCTGGTGGGCTGAGCTGGCCACACACACACACTAAATAAATGTTAAAAAAAAAAATTAAAAAAAAAAAAAAAGTAGATGGTACAGTTGTACCAGCACCATTTTGTTTGTAAAAGTACATTGTTGTCATTAACTTAGTTTTCTTCTGAATTTCTTGACTTGGGTATCATTAAGATTACTGATTTTTTAAAAATTAATTAATTAATTAATTTATGTGTGGGTGTGGGTGGGTGGGTGTGGCCAGCTCAGCCCACCAGGGGGCGGGGCTGGCTGGCATGTGGTGCTGGGGGATTAAACAGCGGTCCCTGTGCTTTGCTAAGCCTGTTCTAAGTAGGTGCTTTAGACCACTGAGCCATCTTACCAGCCCAAGATTACTGATTTTGGTACATAACACAATATAAGGAAAATGGCTTTGAAATGATATCGTTATAACTGAATAATACAACTATTGATGGGAACATCACTATTTCCTTGCCTTTTTTTGTCTTTAATTTTTTGGAGTGCCTTTTATCAAAATACTGTTCTAAGATTTTATGAATTAAATTCTTTTCCTGTGTGTCTGCATTCCAGTGAGTATTCTGGTAGGCTTATTTGCTTCAAGTTTTCTTTTTTTTAATGTATTTTTTTATTGATTTTTTAAAATGTATTTCGTACAAGGTCTCACTATACATCTTGGACTCATAGTGATCCTCCTGTCCCAGCTTCCTCAACCCTGGGATTACAGGCGTGCGCCACCATACCTGGACTTGGTAGCTCGCTCAGCGCCCCTGAGGGTGGGCCCAGCACAGCATGTGGTGCCAGGATTGGACCCCAGTTCCTGGGCTTGCCTAAGCAGGTGCTTAGTTTGCTGAGCTATCTTGCTGGCCCTGCTTCAGTTTTTCTATTTAACATCTTTTACATTTGCTTTTGTCCTTTGAGAGGACCTTTTTGGCAAATGGATATACATATAAAACTTGTTATCTTCCTATTTTCCTCATGCAAAAAGGCAAACTATTATATTTTGAAGCTCTCTATATATTTGTTACTTTTTTTTTTTTTTAATTTTATTTATTTATGTGTGTGTGTGTGTGTGTGTGTGTGTGTGTGTGTGTGTGGCCAGCTCAGCCCACCAGGGGGCGCGGCTGGCTGGCATGTGGTGCTGGGGGATTGAACCGCGGTCCCTTTCCTTTAGCTAAGCTTATTCTAAGTAGGTGCTTTAGACCACTGAGCCATCTCACCAGCCCTCTCTATATATTTGTACATAGTTACCTTTCTCATTTTTTTAAGTGCGTAGTACTCGTAGTACTCCATTGTGTGGGTCCCTGTTGCTCAGTGTTGAGGTTTCTAATCTGTGATTACACTCGGTGCTGTGGTGAATTACTTTGTTTCTGTAGCTGAGCTTCTGCAGGTCAGATTCCTGGCAGCAGGAACAGAGGATGAGGTGCTTCTTTTACTTTATCAGCTGCCAGTTCCTTGCCCTACGGCTTGCCCTGTTCTCCCTGCTCAGGCATCTTCCCCCAGAGTGTGTCGTCAACCCCCTGGCAGGTGAAACATGGTATCTCAGTGTGGTTTTAGTTTTTACTGGTGAGGTCGAATATCTTTGCATGTGGTTAGCATCACGTGTACTTATTTTTATGTGGATTGCTTATGTCTGTCGCGCATTTTCCCTACGCGATAGTTGATACGACCCACCCGGTTTCTAGGACTCTGTATTAGAGACAACCTTTTGTAATACAGGTTCACATGTTTTTCTCTGTTATTTGCTGTTGTTTGCAGTGTGTTATGCCATGCCAACATTGGAGCAGTTTTTCTTTTTTTAATGTAGTCTAATTTGTTAATTTTTTTCTTACATGGCTTCTGGACTTTGAGTCATAGTTAAAAAGGCCTTCTCTACTTCAAGGTAACAAAAGGGTTTCACCCATGTTTTCTTCTAGTACTTTTTTTTTTTTTAATTTTATTTATTTATGTGTGTGTGGCCAGCTCAGCCCACCAGGGGGCGGGGCTGGCTGGCATGTGGTGCTGGGGGATTGAACCGCGGTCCCTGTGTTTTGCTCAGCTTAGCTTGTTCTAAGTAGGTGCTTTAGACCACTGAGCCATCTCACCAGCCCTCTTCTAGTACTTGACTGGCTTTATTTTCAGTTTTCAATCTTTGACCCATTTGGATTTTTTCATGTATGTATTTGTTATACATACTAATTTTACAAAACATGAGACTTCATTGTGGCATTTTCATGCTTGTATATAACGTCCTCTGAGCATATCTATTCCATTGAGAGTTTTATTGTGTTACAGATATTTAAGTACCTTGTGCCAAATTACTTTTCAGGTGATTTTTTGTGTTTCTGTTAATTGTGAATAAGAGTTCCTGTTTCACCCTTTTTCATTGTCAATATTATAACTTTATACTGTACCGACAATACTATTGCCAGGCATTCTGCTCTGTGCTTATCTTTCTCATTTGTAAAATGGGGTTATCTGCTCCTATTGCTCAAAGACAAATTAAAAGAGTAGAACAAAGCTATAAAGAAGTGAAGTATTATGTAAATTGCTGTTTTTTGTTTTTATGAAGAAGTGAAAGTTTCATAACAAAATAATAAGAGAATAATAGTTAATACACTGTGCATCATCTTCAAAGTACTTACGTGTGTTTTAATTTATAGTGACTTGTGCATAGTGTAGTAATTGTAGGCACTCAAGGAATACTTAGTTGGTTATATGCAAAGGACCTATATAACCAATTTTATTTTTGGTATATGTGCTGCCAAAGCGAACACCCAATTTTATTTTTGGATAGCTTTTTTTTCCCTCTAAAATTTGGATAATTACTGGTAATTTGTTTCCCCAGTTTGTAGAAGACTATGAACCCACCAAAGCCGACAGTTACAGAAAGAAAGTAGTTCTCGATGGAGAAGAGGTCCAGATCGATATCCTGGACACAGCTGGACAGGAGGACTATGCGGCCATTCGAGACAACTACTTCCGGAGCGGGGAAGGATTTCTCCTTGTGTTCTCCATCACGGAACATGAGTCCTTCACAGCAACTGGCGAGTTCAGGTGTGTAGACATGAAATAACCAAGACCCTACTGCCTTCCCACCACATGGCAAGCAATCTGTAGAAAGCTGAGCTTGTTATTAGGAAGACTTCTGTCTGCGGTTTCTAGGGCTTCCTGCAACTTGGCACATGATAGTGCCTCATCTTTTTGGACATCTCTGTGTGAAGATTTGGGGATGCAAATTATCTTAAGAATTCTATCTCTGAAAGAGGACACAGCTGTTCCCTACACCCAAGAGCCTGTAATTCTGTTCATGTAAATTCTGAGGCAGTGATTGACAAGTCTTAACTATCTGTAATTTTTTCTTTAAATTTTACCAAAAAACAATTTTGATCTGCTTTGTTGATGAGATGCTGGCAGAGAATGAGCAGTGTGAAGCAGAAGGCCTCGGCGCAGTGGGCAGGAGGGAGCTGGCCTGGGAGGACGACAACCTGGTTTCGGTGCCTTTGCCAGCATGTCACCATGGTCCAGGCTCTTCAGCACTGGGGATTCTGTGTCTTTCTCTGAATGTGCACTTGCAGGTTGAGAAATGAGGTCCGATGATGCATTTGCTGTGAGCTGCATGTGGGCAGCTCCCAGGAAGCCCTTCATGGTGTCTCCCTGGCCAGCCCTCCTCTGTGCGGTGGCCCCGAGCGCCCCCGTGTGGATGGGCTATTCACTGCGCATTTTAAAATGTCACTTAAAGATGCTTTCAGTTTCCTTTTTATTTTTTAAATAAAGTAATAGCCTTTGGGAAGGGCCGGGGAGATAGTTCAATAGAATAAGGGCTCTCCTGGTAAGCGCAAGGGCCTGAGTTCAGTCCCTGGTTCCACCAAAAGAAAAAAATATAGAAATAGCCTTTGGGTATAATTTCTGTCTTCTGTGACTTTACCACACCTTTCCATTTCTATTATACAGTTGTTTTCGTCCACCTTTTCCTCACTAATTTTTTCATCTACCTTTTAATTTAAAAAAAATATTTATTTATTTATTTATTTATTTGATACAGGGTCTTGCTCTGCAGCTCGGACTTGTAGTGAACCTCCTGTCTCAGCATCCCCAGCACTGAGGGTTACAGGTGTGGGCCACCATACCCAGTTTTGGTGGCGTGCACTGCATACCCAGTGTTCTGGGATTGGCATGGCATGCAGTACCAGAGCTTGAACCCAGGTTCTTGCATTTGCCAGGCAGGTGCTTAGACCGCCAAGCTATCTCCCCAGCCCTTATCTACCTTTTTTTTTTTTTTTTTTGGCAGAACCAGGGATTGAACTCAGGCCCTTGTGCTTGCCAGGGAAGTGCTTATTCCACTGATCCATCTCCCTGGCCCTACCTTTCTTATAAACATATCTAGTCAACTTTCTGTTGCTATGATAAAATTCCTGAGATAAATAGTTTCAAAGGCAGAAAGTGTATTTTGATTCAGAGCTACAGAGGCTTTTGGGCATGTGGTGAGGCAGCACGTTGTGGTGTGAATGTGTAGCAGAGGAAATCTTTTCACCACCATGCATCCAGGAAGCAGAGAGAGGATTGTAGACAGAGAGGGGGAAAGAGTAAGACAGAAAGGAGCAGGAGAGAAAAGGGCTCAGCTCCAGGGTCACCTTCGAGGCCCCGCCCCCAGGCCCTCATTTCCTTCCCCTGCATCTCTCTCCTAAAGGTTTCGCTACTTTCAGTAGTGCTAGAGCTGGGAACCTAGCTTTGAGCACGTGGGCCTCTGGAGACTTGTGAAACACAAGCGAGCTAACCATATCTATCCCACTGATATTTTCAGACCCAGAGCTAGAATCTAACAGGGCACTAATGAGGAAAACACCTAAATCAATACCAGTCATTTTTTTTCATTCATTAGCAAGTTTGGTCAGAAAGTAAGATGATCAGCCAAAGGTGAAATGAAATGAGGAGGCTACATAGCCCCCCATGGTTTGGAAGGAGACTTCTTTGAGCAAGGGAGGTTTCCAGGGCTGAATTCAGAGAATCCAGAGGAGAGAGCGCAAGGTCGAAGGCAGGGCCTGTGTGTTCCGTGTGGCTGAGAGTTGAATGTGCAGTGGGGATGGTTCTACTTTGGTGTTCTAAAAAGGTGTTTCCTGTTTGCATTGATATTTATGAGATAGGGTAACCATAATACAAATATTCAGAAGTGCTTCCATAAGTTAAGTACAGATAGAAAATATTTTAAAATAAGTGAACGGGAGGACAGGTACCTATTGAGGACCTATAAGCAGCTCTGTCATACGCTGGGGGCCACAGAGAACTTAATGTGTGTGCTGGGTAGGACTAGTGGAGCTCGTGAGATGTCTGTGCAGTTTTTAGACTTTGCAAAGCAAAGGAATGTCCCCACTGCATCAGAGTAATGGAAGTGGAATATTTTAATTTCTTATTTGATTTTGATTAATACTTCAGGTAGCTGATTGTTTTTATTAGAGATAAGCTTTAGTATGTTACAGATTTTTTTAAAGATACAACATTTGTGAAGCATTATTCCAGAGGGTGTGCGATATTTCCTTCACTTTTTTCACCTCAACAGGGAAAGACAGTTGTGCGCTGGACCAGGAACTGCGCGATGGAGCCGACCGTTCTGCCGGCCGGAGCACTTGCCATTTGCCGTGTCTGAGTGTGCTCTGAATGCTAAGCTTGTGTCTCATACTGTGGGCTGGACACGGCTGCCTTGTGGGTCTACAGCTTCCACGGCCTTGGATTCTATCTCAGTTACTCTTCTTTCATTGCTGGGACAAATACCCAACACTCAGAATGAAAAAAGGAAAGGCTTATTTAGCTCGCAGGTACTGGACGTTTCAGAACATCCTCTGCAGAGAGCAAAGGGAGTGACAGCAGCCCAGGCAGCTAGCTAGCCTCTCTCCCTTCCTCACATTGTAAAGCAAATTACCTGCCCCAGGGCGGGGGCAGCATCCACCCCCACAGTAATCACTCACAAGCTCCAGAAAGCTCCCCATGACTGCCTGAAGCTTTGAGGGACACCTATACACAAACCATAACAGATCTCAACTGTAGTTGGGCCTGTGATGGTTGTATCGGAATTGAACGGACAAATTTCCTTTTAGTTCTTCCCTAAAAAATGTAATTAAGTTAAAAAAAAAATAGGGGTCAGGGAGATGACTCAGTGGAATAAGTGGTTCCCTGGCAAACGCAAGGGCCCAAGTTCAATCCCCAGTTTTTAAATAAATAAATAAATAAAATTATATATATTAATAACCATTTGCGAGGCATTTACCCTGTATCAGTTCTGAGAATACTGTGGAGATGACTTGAAGTTTACAGAAGGGTAAGTCAGCTAGGTGCCTTGGTGATGCCATTTGATAGGAGACACCTGAACAGCCGCTGTGTCCTCGGGTCTCCTAAAGGGGTTGACGGGTGGCTACGTTCACACTCGTCTAGCCCAGAGACCGACCTTTCACGCCAGTACTTACTACTTGAGATTTCTTCAGTTGTTCTTGTTTCACTCTATTTTATAATGTTTCACTGAATTAAAAAAATAAGTAAAAAGGCCCTGTTGGTGGTGACTGCCTAAACTGATTTCAAGATCCACTGTCATCTAGCTACTTTTCATATGGAAAACCAGATTATAGAACTTTTACAGTCACTGATTTTTTTTTTTTTTTTCAGGAGAGATTTTTAGGCATTTGTGAGGTACTTCTAACTTTTTGTTTTTTAATCCCAGATACAGGTTCCTCCCCTCTTAAGTGTATTACCATGAGTTGGGGACCCTTCTGGAATGCGAACGCCTGGATGCCTGTCCTTGGGACTGTGGGCCCAGAATCTATATTTACAGAGTGTGTCCTGGGTGACTGAGCACAGTGTGCTCTTGGGACCCTTGGCCCACCTCCTGGCTGCCCCTGATGGTGCTTCCTAGGACTGCTCCGAAGGGGCTTTCTCCCGCCTTAGGAAATTTATTTGAGATGGGTTGGCAAGACCAAATTCTTATCCTGGCTTTCTTTGCGTCTGTATTTTCGGTGTGACACCTGCAGGGAACAGATCCTCCGAGTGAAGGCTGAAGAAGATAAAATTCCGTTGCTCGTCGTGGGAAACAAGTCTGACCTGGAGGAGCGGAGGCAGGTACCCGTCGAGGAGGCCAGGAGCAAAGCGGAAGAGTGGGGCGTGCAGTACGTGGAGACATCGGCCAAGACACGGGCCAATGTGGACAAGGTAGCCACACTCTCGGGGTGTGTCATGGCCTGGCTTTGGGATGTAGCAGAACAGAGCTTCTTTGCTAGTTTGGTTTTGAAGGAACCATGTGTGGGGTGTAGGGGAGGACTCTGGCTCCTTCCGAAGTCTTAGCCATTACGAGAAAGGCCTGGGATGGGTCTGACGCTGTGTCTGAAGCAGCCCCTGGGTTCCTTCCCTTTGCCGTTAGGCGTAGTGGGTGGGCGCCCATTTTTGGCACGGTGCTTGGGAGGTGTAGCAGGAGAGCCAGCGGAAGGGGCCAGGCTTGTCAGGGAGCTCCCTTCACAGCTTGGCGGTGCCCTGGGCAGGGCTGGCTGTGTCAGCCTGCTGCTTACCTGGCCTTAAAAGCAGCAGATCATTTCTGGATTTTGCAGAAGCTGGAGGATGTATTCTCTTCACTGTACTGTGCATTGCTAGAGTTCTGACTTGACTCTTCTACCTCCCATTAGCACATGCTTTCAGGAAGGGACTCTGGGATCTGCTCCCTCACTTGTCCCATCCTGAGACTATGTCTTCAGTTTGCTGAAGCCCACAAAAGAGACTGTGCCCGCTGTTGTTAGCTTTTCTTTTTTTCTATCTTTTAAATTAAAGCTCAAGATGGTTTCCACAAAGCTAAAATAAGCAATTTAAAGGTGAGGCTTCTCTCCTCCTTCGCTTTGTGTATTGGCTCTTACTTTGTCAGTCACACACCTATAAAGTCCAGCGCGGAGTGTGCGGCAGCCAAGCAGGGGCTGCGTCTGCTCTGTGCTCTGTGGTGGTGGCGGCATCCCAATCCCCCTCATCTTGTTTCTGTTTCTGGTTTGAGAAGAAATAATTCCCTTTTGTTTCGTACCTGATGGGGAGAGATTTTTTTTTATCAAGCTTTCCTATAGCCAGAAGTGATGCTGAAGGGACGGTGGGGTTCAGAGGTTGGCTGGACACACCTCCCTTCCGGAACAGCACACGTCTGTTTTGGCCTCAGGTCGAGCGTGTGCTGCCTTGTCAGCTGCCTTTTGTCAGTGCTGTCTCAACTCTTCTGTGGATTCTTATGCTATTCAAAATCTCCTTATAGAGCTGGGGAGGTAGCTCAGGGACTTAAGTGCCTGCCTGGCAAAGGCCAGGTCCTGAGTTGGATCCCCAGTACCGCCCCCCACCAAAAAAAAAAATCTCTATCAAATTATTTCCTGGCTATGGGAAACACACAGGAAATCCAGATATGTTCCACTTTTTCAAAATCAGACTTTCTCAGCATGGGACCGCTGCTGTGTATTTGTGATGGCCAGGATGGCAGGGTGAGGAGCTGTCCCCTGCTTTGCTGGACCAGCCTGACCTGCCTAGCAGGAACCAGCAGAAACTTATGACTGGCAGCATTGTGCTCACTGGTAAACAGTTTACAAAAAAGGCTGCTGATAAGATCAGTCGGTGAACAGCTTTGTCATTCTAAGCTGGATGCACCCCTCCTGTCCTCCTGCTTACATTTTAGGGTGGAAAGAAAAACTTATAGCACTGAGAGCTGCTCCCTGTTGCTCCTGTGGCCATGTCCTTTCCTGAGTGGTTGGCACAGGGGTCTGTAGGCCACCCTAAGCCAGCTTAAGGGTCCCTGCTCTGTGCCTATGGCTCATGGCTAATGTAGGCAGAGTCCCACACACCACAGAAACGACCTTGCCCTTCCCCAAGAAGAAAGTCTGAAAATAAAAGATAGGAGCTGGTGTTATCGCACGGCTGTTCTGCTCTGCCGCACTTCTGTCTCCTTCATTCTCTGAGAAATCTCAGCCTCTTTCTGTAGGAGGCATATTTTGTCTGCTTGGCTGTAATCAGGCCTCTAGCATAGCTGCTCATAGCCGAGGGCAAGACCCAGACTGTGGTGACAAATGATAATGGATAACACTGTGACATCTGGAGGCCAGTTCTCATCAGTTCCCGATAAAGCTCAGGTCAGCTAATGTGGTGGGGACTGAAAGCCAGGCTCTGGCTGTATGTGGGGGTGCGGTGCGGTGGGGTGGGGAGACGGGGGAGTGGGAGGGAGTGTTTGTCCCTGGCCCCATAGTGCAGGTGCTGTTATGGAGTCTCCCCAGGAAAGTGTCAGGATGCTGTTTCAGCCTCTGCAGGAGCCCCTCCCCCCAGGATTAAATGGGATGTGGTTGTACTAGAATCTTTTTTTTTTTTTTTTTTCTGGTGGTTAGAGCTACTAGAAAGTCTGATTCCCACTGCCACTGTCAGTATTTGCAAATGTCATAGTTTTAGATCTGTTCTTGACCTAAAACAGTTTTTACTCTTCATTATACTTAAAAGATCTTGTCATTTGGAGAACAGCAGTAGATTGGGAATAACGGTGGCCCAGTTCATGGTTGCCATTGTGTGGCGTGAGCAGAGAAGCTTACATTGTAGACTCAGGGTGTTTTGGGGCTGGGGATGCTGCTCGGGGCTGGAGCACTCAGCATGGGTGAGGTTCTGGTTTCCATCCCAAAAGCGTTTTTGAGATTATTTATATTTGCTCTAGACCCTTTGTTGTGAGTGGTTTATAAAAGTTCGCTATTCTCTGCTATAACATGCACCCGTCTACCCTGCTCAGGTGGTTCACTAAGTGGGTTGTTTCTTTTCTTTCCAACCTTCCTCCCTGCTCCAGGTGTTCTTTGATTTAATGAGAGAAATCAGAGCAAAGAAGATGTCAGAAAACAAAGACAAGAATGGCAAGAAAAGCAGCAAGAATAAGAAAAGCTTTAAAGAAAGATGCTGCTTGCTGTGAAGACCGAGCTGGTGGCTGGAGCCCCTGCTCCGAGGACGTGGGGCTGGGCCAACTCGCTGAAGGCTGTGGTCGGTCGGCTGCTCTTGTACTCCCTGCTCTCCCCGACCTGTTCATCTGTACTTCTGTAAATGGGAATGCTTGGGAACCTGTGGCTGGCAGGAGAGCTGCGCCCCGTCCCCGTCCCCGTGGGGAGCTGGCTGCTCTGCTGGAGCCTCAGAGTCTGCGCCCTCCCTGCCTCCCTCTTTCCTTCCCTCCAGGCAGTTTAGGTAGATAGTACAGTAGGTAGGACACAGTCAAGTATAGATTTTTTTTAAAAAAAATTATTGTAATAATGTCATATTTTCCCCTAGTTTTATAACTTTGCCATCTTCTGAAATAAAATTGTCTTTTTAATAAGTTTTGGAAGAGGAGGCTACAGTGACTCTCTAACTCTTATCAATTTAACAATAGTATTCAGAAAAATGCAACAAGCTCTAGTGACACTTGGCAAGTCCTGAAAGTTTCTAGGTAAGTTTCTTGCCAGTCCCCTGTGAACCCGAACCATAGCTAGGAAAACGCACTTGAATTAGGCCAACCAGATCAGCACCAGGGTCTTATATCTTCCTCATACATGAGATAGGAAGGTTCTAAGTTGTTCTCTTCACGTTTAGATGCTGGCCAGCCACGGCCTGCATTGGCCCTTTTCCTCCTCAGCCCGCACCCCGATTGTTGTGCGGGAGCTCATGTTGGGGTGGCGGACAGAAGCTTGAGCAGCGTGCACTGTGCCGATGTGCACTGTCGTACTCCGAGCCTTCTCAGGTGCTGTGACGAGGACTGTCCTACCTGCTGGCCATGCTGTGTGGCCCCATCTCCTCCTCCATAGCCACAGCCCTGCCCTGCTCTGTTTTGTTCATTGTCAGAAAAATTTTCTGAAAAACATGATGACTTAAAATTGTATCTGAAAATCAAGAAGCCAGAGCCCGTGCCCAACCTGCTACCTCTCAGAATTGCTCAGTGATTCTAAATTTACAGTGAGAAGAAGTACAGGAAGATAAGCCGTCACCCCAAGACCTCTGAGAACTGGCTGCTGTTTCTTTTCCAAGACAGCCAGGTAGTTAGGTAGAAAAGGATCTGTAACCAGGAGAGAACGCTCGTCCTTCTTACTGTATCAGTATTCTAGACTCCGCAATCAGAAGCACCCCCATCGGGAAAGGGTCTCCCCCCACTGTTCATCATGAAGAGGTGAGCGCTTCATGCATAGGTGCCAAAAGTGAGTTGGGGGCGGGCAGGAGCCTGTGGAATTCAGGGTCATTGTGGGGGCTGTGGAGATGGTGGTGTGACTCCTGGAAGCCAGCTGACATCACCTCCCAGAGAATCATCTTTTTGAATAAAAAAAAGCCAAACACACTTTTGTGAATCTTAGCCTTTTTCTTTTATGCCCTTATCATATACATGAAATATAAGTGATAAAAGACTGACAGTCATTCATTGTTGTGCTTATCAGATAGACTGCAAAACCAGACAAGCTGTATTTCAATTAATCTTTTGAATTAGGAAATGAAGTTATAAATATAAGCTGGGTGTGGTATTACATACCTTTAATCCTAGCTACTGGGAAGACTAGATAGGTAGGATTGCAAGTTCAAGGCTAGCCTGGGCAACCTAGCCAGTTTCAAAATAAAAGATCTGGGAATATAGCTCAGTGTTCAGAGTAGTTACCTAATATAAGGCCTTGGGCTCAACCCCCATTGTCCCTCCCCATTCTAAGTTATAATCTTAATTTAGGAGAGATTACTATTATTAAAATTTTAAAAGTTGGACCAGGTGTGGAGGTACACACCTGTAATTCTAGCACTTGGGAAGCTGAGGCAGGAGGATAGCTGGGAATTCAGGGTCAACCTGGACTACATAGTGAGTTCAGGACCAGCCTGAACTACATAGCAAGGTCCTGTCTTACAAAACCAAAAATGATAATAAGATAAAAATTAAAAAATTAAGTTGAAGCTAATTGCGTTTTTGAATTTCTGACATGACATTTTTGTTTTCATTCTAATTTGCCACCTGTTTGATGTTAGTTCTGGTCAGGAATGGGTAGGTTTAGATTATGTACAAATGAATGGTATGAATTAAATGGGAGTGCTATAAGGGCCAGGGAAATGGCTCAGTAGAATAGGTGCTTCTCTGGCAAGTGTAAGGACCTGAGTTCAATCCCCGATCCCACCAAAAAAAAGGAAGTGCTATGGATTATTTCATGCTACAGAAATTATACTTGGTGTATGTTAGTATATTCCTAAAATACGTAACTGGATTGCTCTTTCTAACAGACTTACACATACATGATTCTTTGCCAAGAAAAATAAAGAAGTAATGCTGTTTACAAATTTGAAACATTTGCTAGGTGATTTGATATTATGCAATAGCTTAGAATTACTTTTTTTTTTTTTTTAGAAAATTTCATTTTAGAAATGGTGCACTTGGGGCTGGTGAGATGGCTCAGTGGTCTAAAGCACCTACTTAGAACAAGCTTAGCAAAGCACAGGGACCGCGGTTCAATCCCCCAACACCACATGCCAGCCAGCCCCGCCCCCCGGTGGACTGAACTGGCCACACACACACACACAAAATAAATAAATTTAAAAATAAAACTGTAACATGCCACTAATATGAAAAAAAAAAGAAAAAAAAAGAAATGGTGCACTTGGTGCACGGTTGGTCGTTGGTCCAGGGATGTGGTGGGCAACAGATGAGAAAGCCTGAGCTTCAGTGAGGAAAGGACCAAATGAAAGTCTCACTGTACGGGCTTCAAAAAAGAGACTGAGTGATGTGATGGGAACTGTTTCTAGGGGCACAGCTGACTCAGACTGGGTGGTCCTCAGGCCTCGTGATCGAGTGAGCAGATGACTGGAGGAACAGGGAACGCCAGCTGTTCCAAGGGTCCTGAGGTGTTTGGGAAACACTAAGACCAAAATGTGGCTGGACTGTTGTGAGGGAGGAGCAGAAGACTGGAAGAAAATCAAACTGTGATTGCATGAAGCAGCATGGGATAAAACACCTTTCAGACAATGTCCTGCACATGCCTGGTGCAGCAGCTCTGAGGACACCATTGGCTGAAGTCACATACCACTGCCAGCCTGCCCACCCTATGCATCCAGCCTGGCTTCACGGACATAAAAATCATGTGTATATGTGCAGTGTATGGATTAGATTAGATGAATTAGGGAATATAAATGAAATGACAGTAATGAAGCTATAAAATTCACCTCTAATTCTAGAAATGGTATTTTAGTAAAGCACTACAGAAGGATAACAGCACATGAGTATTCAATGAATGTATTAATAGGCTAATATTAGTAAACTTGGTTGATATTTTTATTTTTAAATGTAGTCAAAATTATAATTGCATGTGCTCTAAAATTCTGATGGTCTAGAAGTGCATGTAGGCTCAGCAGTGTGTCCTGTTTACAAGACTAAGAACATCAAATCATGGTGGATTGGCATCCAACTTTTAGAATGGACCTATAGAGGAAGCACAAAGGTCTGAATTGTCCTGGATGGAATACATGTGTTATTCCCCTTGGTATCATGAAAGCAAAACTTAACAGGGAAGACAAGCACTGTCTCAAAACATAGTTCAGTGGCAGAGAACTTGGCCTAGCATGCCTGACACCTTGGGTTCAAATTCTAGCACCACAGCAGAAGTGCTTGTAACAGAGGGATTGAGTCTCGCTCCTCCCTGTTCCGTCCCTGTTCTTAGAAAGTCACACTGAGTCGTTCCTACTCTCAGATCGTTCCTTGGGAACCCTTGCATTTCTGCACAGTGTTCTTAGCTATTAAGTTCTGATTTGCAGCTTCTGACATCCAGTGGCAACTTGACCAACTGGGTGAGGCTTTCGCTCCCTCAGCCCTGCATGCTCCATCCCTGTGGTTGACACCGCTCTAACTCCTTTGTGTGACTGCTATGCCATTTGAAACTATGCAGGCCTCTCTTTATCATTTGATTAACTCCCACAGGACGTCTTGGTTCTCCACTCCTGACTTCGTCTCTTGTCTTTTTCTAGCTGTGGACAGTTCTTGTCTTCCCTGTTAACTTTTGCTTTTGTGATACCAAAGGGAATAAGGCACATGTTCCATCCGGGACAACAGTTCAGACCTTTGTGCTTTCTCTATAGGTTCATTCTAAAAGTTGGATGCCAATCCACCATGATTTGATGTTCTCCGTCTTGTACACAGGACTCGTTGCTGAGCCAAACACTGGATGGCACTTG
This sequence comes from Octodon degus, assembly GCF_000260255.1. Taxonomy (NCBI): domain Eukaryota; kingdom Metazoa; phylum Chordata; class Mammalia; order Rodentia; family Octodontidae; genus Octodon; species Octodon degus. Next base: position 10,277,000 of record NW_004524590.1, on the reverse strand, counting down.
GATTTCCTTCGACAGTCCCAGGACCACCGCTCAAGGATGGCAGTCCTAGTGTCCAGCCAGGTGGACCTTTCCATTGATGGCGAGACTCATGCCACCGTTTGGCTCACTTCATTGTGTGCCTTGCCCTCCCGTGTTGCTTGAAGTCTGGCTGCTTTTCTCCTGTTGAGAAAATATGTGTTTTTCCCTTCGGTGCTTTCTTTGCATTGCTTGGATTTTGCCTCTGTTCTGAAGCTGTTCTGCTTAGAGCTCATTGGTTGCCTGATCTAATGGGGCCTGAATCCGTCCCAGGCACTGGGCTTGCTCTCACTGCGCACATCTAAGTGCACACTATCCTGGGCCACCTGTCTTCCTTTGTTGGACTTTACACTCATTTTGCTAGGGTGTGTTTTCAAGAAAGCAGAATGCCTGAGGGTACCACCACTTTTGGTTATTATTTGATGGCTAGTTTGTGTTAGAATAGAATTCTGGTGTCAAAATCATTTTTGCTCAAAACTTTGAAGTCTCTGCTCTATTGTCCAAGCAAGCACCATCATGGATAAAACTGGTGCCCAGTGGTCACCCCGTTGTGTGGGGCTCCACAGTTCCCCAGTGTCAGCCTTTTATCACTGACTGAGCACTTCAGATACCATATAAGATGGGAAGTTTTTCTTTGACTCACAGTTCTGGAGTCTCAGTCCATAATAGATTGACCCTTGATTTTTTGGCATATGGTGAGGCGACACCTCATGGCAGCAGGGTGGCAGAAGAAACTGCACATCTCATGGAAGCCCAAGAAAAAAAGGAAAGGAGCTGGGGTACAGCAGTCCCTTCAAGGGCACACGACCTCACTTCTTCCCGCAAGGCCCCGCCTCCCACGGGCCCCACCACTTTCCACTTGAGCCTAGGATGGGACCACTTGCTGAATCCTTCAGTGCTGAGGAATGCAGCAGGGAAGCAGCGTGGGTCTTTGGTGGCCTGTCCTGCACCTACCAGTGAAGCCTGCTGCCTTTTTGGCTCTAGAAATGTTTTTGAAATTTGATTAGTTCTTCTATTTTCTGCTCTTTCTTTGTAGAATTATTACCTGATATTGGACCACTTAGAGCCATATCTGCTTTGTCCTTTCTTATGCTTTTCATCTTTATTTTCTTCCAGATTCATCCTCTGTCTTACCCTCCCCCCCTTTTTTATTGTTGTTGCATATGATTTGCCAAGTATTAGTGGAGCTTTCCAAGATACAGCCCTGGGCAAAACAGACAAAACTGTTCGCCTTCCTGGAGCTTAAGTGGGTAGAATCGACTTTCTCTGCTAACTCATTGCTCTGTGTGTGGTGTGAACATGAGCTTCACTCCTAATTGTTCTTTTTCCCATAGCATCTGTTCTTGTCCTTATTATGTATTCATTATCTGGACTTCTAGGGATGTCTTTTTTTTTTCCTATAATTTTATTGAGAGACAAATAGCAATGATGAGACAGTTTCAAATCAAATTGGTATGACAGTTTTAATAATTAACACATTGCATACTCTCTTCCTAGTGGTTATTTGCCGTACAAGATGCAGACATAATATCCTATTTACAAACACTATTAGAACAAATCTCTCTATTCATTAAGAGAATGTAACTATATATCTATCCTAACCATTTTGAATACACAGATACAAAATGGACATTCATCTGTATCCCCTTTTTTATTTAGTTCCATCATTTGAATATTATAGGTGGGGCTGGTGAGATGGCTCAGTGGTCTAAAGCACCTACTTAGAACAAGCTTAGCAAAGCACAGGGACCGCAGTTCAATCCCCCAGCACCACATGCCAGCCAGCCCTGCCCCCTGGTGGGCTGAGCTGCCCCCCCCCACATAAATAAATAAATAAAATTTTTTAAAAAAATGAATATTATAGGTGTGTTAACTCAGCAAAATATTCTAAAAGAGTCCAGAAGTCCATAATAGTATTGGGTCTTCCACTTGACTGGCAGTGTCAGAAATTGTTGACCTGACTCCCCTACAGTTCAACATAACACCATGGCTTTACTTCTTATACTTTGTTTTTATACTTTTCTGCTGGATGGTTAAGACCAACATAAAGCAAGACCTATGCAACAAGAGTTGTAGCTTTTGGATCTGATAAGGTCAGTCAAATCCCCTCAGATTTTTCCTGAGATCCTGTACCTCAGATTGTAGATCCTTTGTCAGTGTCAGCCATGTGGATGAATTACAGCCATTGCTTGGCCAATGTGCTCTCTGTGAAAGCCTGAGAGGATGTTTCTCTCCATGTGACTCTCCTTAGGCACACTCCACATCATCGATCACTTCCTTCTTTGGCCCCATAATCTCCTTGATCAGAAAATTTGGGACACTACTAAGTTACATGACATAGTACAAGTTCTCATATATCTTGAGTCTTAATTGACCTTGGGAGGCTAGGGCCAAAATGTTGACTTTCCTTGCGGCCCTCCTTTTTCCCTAATTTTGTTCTGCAAACTTAGGTTGTTAACCCTCCAGAAGAGAAGCTTATTGTTATTACCATACAACCTAGGCTGTTAAGCTTAACCTCACTATCTGTCTGAATATCAAACATCTTAGGCATAACATGGAACAGGTATTTTTCATCAAGTATTGATATGTTGAACTTTAAGTCCGTACAAAATATGAAGAAAAAGCATTTTAAAAATTAAAATATATTTTTAAAATAGGCATAAAGAATTATATAATTCTTATGTTTAAACATAAGTCCAGAAATCTAACCATATACAACCTTGAAGCAGGACAGTCCCACAATATTCCTTTTCCTGTCTCTTGCCTTCATTCACAACCCCCTTCTTTTTGAACAGTCATCTACCCAAGAGACAACACAGCAGCAACTGGCATGTCATGACAAGCAGCCCGTATTCAGAAGACCAGAATGACAGGCACTCCAAGCATGAACCTACTATTATAAATTGCCATCTTCAGTGCAGTTGCTTAGTTCACTCTAGGGATGTCTTTGGAAAGCTGTGTTTCGGAATTGCTGTTCTTCGGCTTGGATTGTTTTGCTCTTTATTTTTTAAGCTACATGTTTCCCTCACACATCAAATGATTCCTGCTTGTAGGAGGGGCTAGAAAGTCGGCAGGAGCTCCTGTACCCAAGCGGGGCTTGTGAGACACCAGGCTGGACTTTGGGCTGCATGGGTGAAGATGCACTCATGGTGCTGGGGACCCCTCCTGGCTCATTGCACCCTGGGGATCAACTGCCAGCTGCTCTGCAGATACTTTGTATGGAGAGAAGAGCCCGGATGAAGGAGGCCCACATGCATAGCATGTGAAAGGCCCTGAGTTTGATCCCTAGTACCAATCAATGAATAATAAAACTACAATAACATGCACATTGTGAATATAGACTTCACAGCTTTTCATGATTTGCAACACAGATCCAACCCGATTTGAGGACTTTCTGGAAAGGACATAGTACAAGTTTTAAAACTGGTTTGATGGGGCTGGTGAGATGGCTCAGTGGTCTAAAGCACCTACTTAGAACAAACTTAGCAAAGCACAGGGACCGCGGTTCAATCCCCCAGCACCACATGCCAGCCAGTCCCGCCCCCTGGTGGCCTGAGCTGGACACACACACACACACACACACACACACACATAAATAAAATTTTTAAAAAACTGGTTTGAGTCCTTGGACTTATGGCTGATCTCTACTTGAGTAGATGGAAATGTAGAAGGATACTTCCTCTAACCTCGCCCTCCCAGTCTTTGTCTAATTTAAATGCTAGAGCACGTTCTGTCATGCCACAACTAGCTATTAATTTCTACTGCCACCAAGCTAGATATTTCTAGTCATACCTACAGTGCTGTTCAAGTATTGCAAATTATTTGCTGCCATTCATTAAGTCAGAATGAGTCCTGTCTGAGAAGCCCAGGTACAAGGGAAGATCCAATCTCCTATCCAGGCTGGTGAAGGTCGCACAGCCCTGCGAGCAGAAATGCAGCCCTGAGTGCCCGAGGGGTGTTGCTTCTGCCATGTGTCCCCTGCGGGAAGATCAGGTTTGCGGCATTGAGAAGGCTCCAGGGATCTGGATGATCTTCTGTTTTCTTGAGGAAGTTAACTTTTATCAACTTTATATTTTAAAGCAAGCTTAATTATTTCTAGTACTTACTACATCCTGAGAGGATAAACAGGCTGGCTTCTGAAGAAGTCACCAAACAGTTACATGCTTGCAGTAGTGAACAGCTGGAAATGCTTTCCTAAAATCTGCTATAGCATGTGTAAGACATGTAAGTATAGGCTATGAATCCTGTTCATTCCTCACGTGTTGCTTTGGAGGAGAACGCTAAGACAAGACAACATCTTGGTCCCTGAAGCTTTTCCTTTCAGCCCAGGCTGCAGGCCAGGGTTTCCCAGCTGCGGGGGAGGGCAGGGGGCCCATGCACTGGGCAGGGGCGGGGTCCCAGGTAAGTTGGGCCATGGTAGGACCTGGATCCTGGTTGTGTGGACGCGGGAATGGTGTGTTGCCTGCTTGTGCCACATTGTCTTCCTGCCCCTGGTCATGATGATGGTGTTACCTTAGGGTGAAACTTTCCCAAATGCTGTTAGCCACCTTCACTCTTACATTATGCGAATCGTGTTCTTTATTAGGAAAACTGATTTGGCTGTGTGTATAGATTTTTGTCTATGCAGAGATGCTTGAATTATATAGGTATGTGGGAATACCATCCCTTTTTTTCTTTTCTAGTCTTGTGGTTAAACATTACTTGTTTTAGGGTACAGGGAGAGTGGTCCTATGTTCTAGCACTCTGAGACAGGCCCACTGCAGCCTGCTGCGGTTTCTGCCAGACTGTCGGGGCCAAATCCCCAGTGACTTCCTCCCATCCGCTGAGAGCCCTTTTCCACCTTTACAGCACTTGCGCATGTTCCCTTGGCTTAGCCTTTTGCTCCCCATTTCCTCTCATGGCTTCCTTGGGGACCCATTCCTTCACTGCCTTCTGCCCACCTCCCCTTTAAATTGAATTAAAGTATGACATGCACACAAGGCACCTGGTGCACTTCCCATTTGACCCTTGCCTCCACTGTAGGTCCCCTGCAGCTGTAGCATGCCGCACACCTAGCACGTCTGCTGTCTGCGCGCGGTCTTCCTCCCTGCTGGTCCCCACGTCGTGTCTTTTCCTTGCTGCGCCCCAGCTCCCAGTGTGCCAAGCACCTTGCCACTGCTCCTGCTCGGCCCCTCAGCACCCTGCTGCTTCTCTGCACTCCGTCAGCCCCTATTGTCCTGTGGGTAGCACGGAGTCCTATGAGCGTGACTGTGAATGTTCTGTTCAGCTCTGTCCCCAGGGTCTTGTATTCTTGGAGAACCTCAAGTGTTTGCAAAGCTGAATTAAGTAGCTTAAATGTAAAGTCATACAGCTTTGACAAAGGACTTAAAGTTTCTTAGCAGGGTATGGTGGCACATACATGTAATCCCAGCATTGCAGGAGGCTAAAATAGGATTACAAATTCAAGCCCAACCTGGGGAACTTGGTAGCTTAGTGAGACCCTGTCTCAATAAAAATTAATAAAAGGACTAGAGGTATAGATCAGTGTGAAGGCTTTGGGCTTGGCCCCCAGTATCAGGTAAAAACATATTCTCTCTTTCTCCTTCCCTCCCTCCCTCTCTCTCTCTGTCTCTGTGTCTCTGTCTCCATCTCTCTGTGTCTCTTTCTTTCTCTGTCCTTCCCTCCCTCCTTCTCTCTCTGTCTCTATATGTCTGTCTTTGTCTCTCTGTCTCTGTCAGTCTTTCTGTTTCTGTCTCTCTGTCTCTGTTTCTGTGTGTCTTCTCTGTCTCTATCTGTCTCTGTCTGTCTCTGTCTGTCTCTCTCTCCTCTCCTCCTTTTCCTCCTCCTCTTCCTCTCCTCCTCTTCTCTCCCCAGAGCTAGGGAATGCAACCCAGGCCTTTGTACCCATCAGACAAGAGCTCTACCCTTGAGCTATGTCCCCAGCCTTAAAGCTTCTTTTAAGGTCTAGTAACCAGAGCCAAAGCGAAATAAGAGCTGGCATAGTTGTTGCAGAAGCCTGCTGAGGTTCTGTGTCTCCAGAGCTGGAGTTGGTGGTGTGCTTCCTCAGGGGACGCCTCCCATGCTGTTGGCAATAGACACTGGCTGCTGCCTCTGTGTAGTCTGCTCCTAGTGTCTTTGCAGGGCGGGACCCAACTGTTTTCTGCCCTGTGTTTCCTCACAGCGTGTACTGACTCTGCTTCCTTCCCCCAGGAGCCTCCAGGTGGAGGGGTTGTCACCACACACTCCTGACCCTCCTTTCCTCTTCCCTTACCTCACACCCAGGGCTCCCAGTCCTCGGGGACTGTGACTCCCACTCAGGACTGCCTGTCTCAGTGCATCGTCAGCTCTCCTGCTTGGCAGGTGGCTTAGGTACCACCTGGGGGCACCCTGCTGCTGCCTGTATGATTCTGCCAGCTCTTACTTCGCGTTGTTCAAAGCAAGTGATGCTGACAAGAGCAAGGCCCTGAGTTTGATTCCTGGTACCAAAAAAAGAAAACAAGTGATAGCACTACCTCAAACATGTACTCAGGTTAAAATCATGGCGTAGCAACGCTGAGGAAATGCAGCTTTAGATTAGGTTTTGCACACACACACACACACACACACACACACACACACATACGCATGCACACACACGCATGCACACACATACATGCACATGCATGCACACGTTCTCTTCAAATGTCAACTCTACAGGGGTTCTGGCGCAGCCTCCAGAGCCCCAGGAACCTCTCCTCTCTGGATGGCTGCTGTCCCTGTGACCTTTGCCCTTACTCTCCAGCACTCTGCCCCTGCAGGAGCAGTGCCCAGTGTGGAGCAGGGTGTTGGCTTGGGCTCTGAATTCTGGTTCTGCCCCAGGGAGTTTTGAGGCCTGGCACATCCCTAAGTCATCCAAAGAGACATGAGCAAGGTCATCCCTGGGCGCTCCTTTCCTTTCACCACTGTCATCCTTATGTGCATCTCTGCAATCCCTGTCTCCTCCAGTGGCTGACAGTGTTCTTCCCCAGTGTTTCAAGGTCTCGGCCTTCCAAACAGACCTCTCCCCAAGGGCAGACACCGCAGGCCGCAGCCTGAGTCGTGGCCACAGTGAAAGTTACCCCTCTTGGAAGTTGCTCAGGTGCTGCTGCTCGGATGCTGCCTCCCTAGCCTCCTGGGGCGCCTCCTCAGCCCCTGCTGGCACCTGCCTTCACTCTCTGCTCTGGTTTCCTTGACTTTCCTCTTGGTGACGTCAGGCTGTCTTTGTATCTCTGGCATCTGACTGAGCTCTTTCAATAGCGCAGCCTGTCAGGCCTTCACCTTTGGTAGGAGACGGTAAGGTCACAGCTTCTTTCACAAGAAAACGACAAAAACAGTGACAGAGAAAACCACATGCCCCATATCCTGGCTATCTTGTGTACACATTTTCCAGCACTCTTCCTGTTTTATGGGTTGGACAATATATTTTAGAGGTAAGAGATCACTCCCCTGTAGATGGCAGCTTGAAAGTGAGATTTCTTTCTGAACACTTTGTTGAAACACACGTGAAAGACATAAGAATACCCAGGAGTACAGCATGAGCATAAGTCAGTAGAGGGCCGCACACAAGGCGTGTAGGGAAGGTTTGTCCAGTATGTGAAACTCACCTATCACATAAACCAGAAACTCCCTGGAGTTTCTCCTGGGGATGGCATGCCACATTGCTTTCTGGACGGGTCACTGATTTTGGAGCGATGGAGCCCCAGGCTGGGGTCCCTCTATAACCCCACGATGGTGGTTGAAAGCTCACAGTGCACACCTTAAGGCTTTAGGCGTGGTGGGTCCAGGATTTAAACTTGAGCTGAGCCTTAGTGGACGATTTTGGTCCAGTGGCATTAAGCAGTTCAGTTACTTGAAAGTGAGTGCTCAAGATCAGGAGAAAAACCACATTTCAGGCTCAGAACTTATAAACAACCAACTCAGCAAGCCACGGCAGGAGCTGGGCTTATGCTTGAACGTTATCGTGAAGGAGGTTATGAGCTTTGGTTCTGGCTGAATCAAGGAAAGCATAATTATGGCAAAATTGCTATTTAACAAAAAGATCAGACCTTTCTGTTCTACCTGTTCATCAGAAAAACAAGTGCTGTCCTTTTTTCTCCAAGACAAACACCATGGTCAGCCCAGAATGTGAGTACATTGTCACTGATCAACTCTGAATGCACAGTAACAAACAAAACAGTGTGGTGGGAAAAGCTCGAGGCTTTTTGGAGAGGGTGCTCACTGATACATACAGATCCTCTGAATGGCTTTTGTAGAACAAGAGCCCTGGTTGTTTTGTTTTGTGAGACATAGTCTCACTATACAGTTCAGGCTGGCCTTGAACTCCCTTCACAGCTCAGGGGGCTGGCCTTGAACTTGCCAAAACCCTTCTACCTCAGCCTCCCAAGTACTGGGATTATAGGTGTGCACCCCAATGCTTGGCTAGGAGTCTTGGTTTTCACAGATTTTTTTTTATTTTTTCCAAAAAAACATTTTGCTCAAAATAATAGTGATTTTTGCTGGCTTGCAATGGGAGTAAGGGTTAAATGATAAAAGTCATTTAAAATTATGTCTTTTGGGAAGCAAACATTACCATGTACCGTTGTCTATATTTAACTTATTTAGAATGTTCATGAGCTGCTTAAAGCATTTTTTAAATTGAAATTTTCATAGAGTTTAAGACATTCACAGTATATGCTATTCACTGCTACGTCAGGTGGCTGTTGTCAGTAACAAAGGGGTTCCTCTCACACTCTGCAGTTCGAGGTCAACCACTTGATTGATTACTAGAATTCTCATGGGCCAAGAAGCAGAGGCTTCCCTCTGCGCATGCACACTGAGCCCTTCCTGGACCACTAGAGGTCATTCTTCCACCTCAGTCTGTGTGCTCTACATAGTCTGTGATATGCCAGTTTGTGTCCAGACACATCTTAGTGTCTGCCAGGCGGTCCCAGCCAACAAGAATGAGCCAGGGGTCAAATGGGGCCGCTAGACATGTGTGTTGGATGATCTGTCTCCAGAGGCAGCCAGTTCTTGACAAAAGTGTGGGTTATATAACAAATATCGATCAGTGGGTCTTGTGGGAACTCCTGTGCCAGGTGAGTGCTATGGTGCACGTAGTAGGGCTTCACCAAACCATCGTCACAGGGGAGCCCTGCTTGCAGTCAGCCAATGGACTTCTGGGGCTGTGCTGGTAGCTGCTGGTAGCATTTCACAGGCAGAGAAAGCCCCATCTGGCCAGGGGCCTGCTCTTTCCCCAACAGCACAGACCCAACACTGGACAGCCTCTGGGTTGTTGGGGGGACAGATGTGGACACTGATAAAAGTGATGCGGTGCCACGGTCTGCTGTGGAACGAGGAAATGTCATAGGGCAGTGTGCCATGCTGCTGGGGCACATCTGTGTTTCGTGGGGAGCAGTGGAGGACTGCATAGTCCTTTGTGGGAACGGAAGGAAGCTTTGGAGGCGGCTGCAAACGCAGGGAGGAAGGCAAAGAAAGGAGGAAGTCTGTTCAAGTTAGAGAACACGCGCAAAATTGGTGGAAACACCGAAGCAGCCAACTGCGCTCAGGGAGCTGCCAGCGGTGCCACTGGCTGGGTGGGCTGTGGAGGCTAGGGGGTGGAGAGCCCTGGGAGTCACAGGGGGACGGGGGACCACTCACACAGTGCCACTGTGAACTGGCTTGAGGAAGCTGGTTTGTGGCAGCCAGGACCAGGGCTTGAGCGATGCCTAAGGAACTTAGGAACTTAAGTTTCCTTGCAAACATGCCAAGGAACTGCCGGCCAGAACCCCCCTCTGCTCACTCCTGCCTCACTCCTATTCCGGAGTGGGAAGACTAGGCTTTGACTAGAGCAGCTTCAAGACTTCAGGGCAAAGCTCTGTACCCTTCGCCAAGTGTGCAGTCTCTCTGTGCAGCATTTCCTCATAATTTCTCCACTATGGGGGTTCTAATACTTTTTTTTCTGGGGTCTTTGGAAATATTTAAGGATCAAGGGGCCGGGGAGATGGCTCAGTGGAATAAGCGCTTCCCTGGCAAGCACAAGGGCCTGAGTTCAATCCCCGGTTCCGCAAAAAAAAAAAAAAAAAAAAAAAAAATCAAGTCTTGGTTTGTTGCTGAGACAAACTACCCAATGCCCAAAGTTAAAAGAGGTCAGTTTGTAGAGTTTTCAGGCCATAATAAGCTGGCTCCAAGGCAGCGTGGCACATGGCGGGGGCATCAAAGAGGAGACCATTCATGGCAGATGGAAGGTAGCAAAGCAAGCAAGGGACAACCACAGCCCTTTCAATCCTTTATATCTTACCCAGGCTACTTAGGGTGGGCAGCACTCACAACCGTAAGGCCAGTGCCCTTGGTCCTAGCACTGCACCCTGAATCAATCCTAGCATCATACACTCTAGATCCAGCTGTTGATTGAAACGGGGACGTCTGAATGCTCCCGGGCTTCTCTCGTCTCCTACCTCCTCTGCTAGCAGCACAGGCAAGGACCTTTCTATCCTGGTTTTCAACACTTATGTTAAATCACCTTTCAAGAGCTGCTTTCTCTTCTCGTCTCCTTGTAAAAATATCCAGATCCTTAGTTTCCTGAAGCTACACACGGTCTTGACATATAATTAACAACAGTTTGGTAAAAATAGTGAACGCTACATGTGGGAAACCTTGCCTCTCGATGGCAAGGGAAAGTCACGTGGTCTTTTGGGCTTCAGCACCCTCCTCTGTGACTGGAGGAAGGTAGCCAGCCACCTGCTCAGATTCTGATCCGAGGTGGGAGCAGCAAGGAGCAAGTGGCCTGCGTGCTGGCTGCCAAACACGGGGGCGGCAGCGATCCCGGGGGGTCCCGTGGTGGTGGGATATCTCCGTGTCAGCGCTCCCCAAGTGGGATGTTACAGTTACTTGCTTACAGGGCTTTTATGCATGTGCCTTTTCAGAAGCCTCTTCTATTGGGTGGCGTTCAAACGTAGTATACCAAAGCGTGGCCCTGGTGAGGACACTGATGTGGTATATGACAAACCTGGGTGTGTTCGTTCCTGTCACTTTGAGTGGAACCTGTTGTTTTTTTTCATGACCGTGTTTTTGTCTTCTTATGGTTTCAACCAAACTCTAGGGATCAGAGTGCTGCTCAGCAGTGGAGCACCTGCTTGGCACGCTCAAGGCTCTGGGTTTTGTCTCCAGCTCGAAAGAAAAAGAAAAGAGCTCGGTAAACTCTTAATTTGGGTATTTTTATCCAAGTGGCAGGAAGCCCTTGGAACCACAACCTGAATGTGCTGTGCCTTTTGGGTAGGATTCCTCAAAAAATTTGTACGAAATATTTTGTGCTCTCAGAAATGCTGCTTAGAAAGAAGAGCTTATGACCAAGCATGCTTGCGAAGTGTTGCACTTCGGAGTCTACTGTCCAGAGCTTCAAAGTGTTCATTAGGATGCAGAATTTTTTTTTTCACCAGTATTTTCTGAGCTTATTTGAACAGGAAATGCTATTTTTTTAATTAAAAAGTTGCAAACAAAAAATTGAAAACAGCCAAATAGCTCAGTGGATTAAAGCACCTGCAAGCAGGTGCAGGGGCCAGTCCTGCTGTGCTGGCCCTGCCCCTGGGGCTCACTGAGATGACAGTTGAGACTGGGAGAGGTGGTACATGCCAGCTCTTGGGAGGCTGTAAATAGGTGGATCACTACCAGTCTTATCTAGTAGTAAGACCCTGAACACCCTATAGACCCTTCCTTCCCTAAAATACCAAAAAAAGAAAAGAAAAAAAAAAAAAAAAAAAGCAAACAGAGTACTTATTAAGACTCTAGATCAGAACAATAGTTTGGCAAATTCTACATGGGTACACAGAAGCATTTTCTTTTGATTGCTTGTTTAAGCTCTGGAGGATCCCAGAGCTGCATAAGCCCAGTGCCCTGATTTCTCTAAAGTCAGACTGCTCTAACAGCCGTCTCCTTCCTTAGGCTTCATGGCTGGCCTGGAACTCAGCAGGAGCTTTCCTCTTCAGCTCACGGTGGGTTGTCGTTCTCTGAGCCAGAGGCCCCAAGCTGCAAGCTTTTGGGGGATCATCTAGCCCTTCCTCCTGACTTCTGCAGGCGACACTGGTTCTGCGGTGGCCTGGCGGATGCCTGCCATCTGACGGCCCTGATTCCGGGGAGCAGCCTGCCCTCCACCGTGGCTGCCCTATACACCTGCTTGGCAGGCCCTTAGGCCTCTTGCCCTGATTCACTTTCTAAAATTACCTAAGGAAGCAACTAGATCATAGAGAATAGCTGTTAAAAGCATCAAACCTCACAAGTTTGGAAAAAAAAAAACTGATCTCACATACTAAATGCCTTCTGTCTGTCTCTTCAGCGTATCACTTTGTTTATCTGAACACAGATAGCACAATAGTCCTGTGTTTGAAGATTCCTTAATCTTTCCCAGAGTTCTTACCACCCATTGATTTGGGGGATTCTCCCAGAAATCCTAGGCAGTGGGCAGGGCCTGCGTCAGCAGCATTTCTTGGTTCATGGGTCCTTGGGCACAGTGACCCAGCCAAGCCAGAGGGGAGCTAGTCATGGAGTGCCGGTGGCACTGCCCTCCACATGCCCAGAGCTGTTCCTGCTGGGACGCGGCTAAAGCAATCTCATACTAACCAGGATGCTCAGCCCCTAGAGCGCTCCTCCTCTTACCTCCTTCCTTCTCTGCTCCTCCAAGTCAGAGACGGATTCCTTCCTGACTGCATTCGGAGCATGCCCCTGCTAGGAAACCTTCAGGTGCTTCTCATAATATAGATCCCCTTATTCATTTTCATGTGGGCAGCATAGTTGCCCAGGAAAATGCCATTTTGGTGAGTTGCAAGCTATGCCCAGTTTCAAACTGCCCCCCCCCTTTGCAACCACCTAGCTCCACCTAGCGGCCACAAGTAAAGCCCATTTTCTGGGAGGGGTACCTTGCTTGGCTGGTCTCTTCCCTTATTAGCCAGGGCAGCCCTTGATAACACCTAGAATACTGATTCCTGAGGAGAGTGCCTGCCTGAATCACTCCCTTGAAAAAGATCCAAATGCAGTTGTTGAGTTTAATGACCTGCGTTATTATAGGCTTTGGATTTTGTGTGTGTGCCAAGCCAAAGGGTGAACAATACACAAACTCTTAAGGGAACTAACTACTCCTGCAGAGAATGGGGCAGACAACATAAGCCCCACTGTCTGGGAGGGCTGGTGGTTTCAGTTGCATTTTTATGGCATTAATCAATTTGCATTGCAATTTATAGGAATACTGTTCCCACACTGAGTTTTGTTTACTGAGAAAAGATTTGGAGAGTAAAGGGAAGCCTGAATCCCTCACCGCAATCTCCACAGACTTCCTCCGCTCAATGGGAGCAGGTCTACAGTCCAACCAGACCAGAAGAAAAAGTGGGTTGGCTTCAGGGTTGCCTCACAGTCCCCTACCTTCCTCCAGAAAGCACCAGACCTTGCTTTTAAGAAACATTTGTTCTGGGTGTCCCTGCAGCTATGCAGCAGTAGCTGCTTTATGTGGCATTTTGGCTACAGTCTGATGCAGTGGCCTCGACCCCAAGGACTTCTCTCTCTTAGCCCAAACAAGCCGACTGCAGAGACCCAAGGTGGCAGGGCGGCTGGACACACCGCTCCTGTGCCAGGCAGTCTGCAGAGCTCTGACCAGGACCTCTGGGCTGCACCAGAGCACTTGTTACCATTCCGCGCGGGGCTGCTAGTTTGTCTTGCACCACGCACGTATGTTCCTCTGCAGCCTTGGAGCCACACGTGTGTGAAGCAGAGCCGTGGAGTCTGTCCTGACAGTGTGCAGGGAGACCCGGGAAACGGGCTCACCTTCCAGACCCCGCAGCTCAGCCCACTTCCCGCACTTCGGGACATTGCTGGCAGAGGCGCTCCACTTGCACACGACAAAGTTGTGACCATATGCTGCTTTAAATTTCAAAGCAGACTTTTAATAGCAGTTTCATGTTACCTAGCTAAAAGTAGCTGTGTGCTTCTGCCATCTACTTTCACACCTCTGCTCCCTTGTCCTGGACCAGTCCTTCTGCACTCCCTAAATTACACAGCCTTGCTGGGCTTGAGCATTCAGAGACATCGTTTGGCTTCTGCTGTTCACGCGCACTGGCGCTTACGTCAGCTGGTTGCCTGCTCAGGGTTCGACCTCACTCTGCCCTGTTCCCTTCCCAGCCATCTTCTCCAGCCCTCCGCTTCCCCCACCTGTATACAACGGTTCCCTGGACCAGCTCCAAAGCACTTTCTTTCATCCCTTGATTGGGGTTTTATTTTTAAGAAGAAAGCCAAGCACATTTTTAACAGCCACAAACAGATGGAGTGAGCTCTTCTGAGTCAACGTGGAGGCAATAAAAGCAGGAGAGCTGATGCGGCTTCACCTAATGAAAGGTCCCGGGGCTCCCGCCAGTTCTCACCAGCCTAGCAGAATACCTTTGTTGTGGAGGAGGCAACGCACCTAGGGCAGTGTTTTTCTAACTTTTTGTCCTTTAGCAACTGACCAAAGTCCGAGCTTGCTTTCCCCCAGGCTTTCCCATCTCTGTCTTGGACAACTGTCACTCTTTGGCTGCTCGGTCACTTTTCTTCTTGGTATCTGTTTTATGGCGACTTGTTTCCTGCCCCCACCCTAGCTCGTTTCCCCATCATTATGTCATTTCCTTGAGCCTCATCTTTTCCCTCTCTGTCACTGGAGAAGGAGAACCAAAGAGAGATGAGTCTTGCTAGGGCGGGAGGGGACCTCACCCCTAGAGGTCTGACAGCAGCAGCTGGAGCGGCCACTGGTATTTTGGTTCCTGGATCTAGGTATGGGGAAGCCATGGAAGAATTAGGTTTGCCAGGCAGGATCATGAAGATGGCCTAGGGCAGGGGCAGGGGCACGGTGGCATGTGGAGAGAGCCAGGCATCAAGAAGCGGCAGCAGGGCACCAAGGGCACTGATCCACTCACCTGGCTGCTCATCTTTACCCATGGAAATGGGCCTGTTTTCTTTTTCAGTGCTTCCAAGCAGAGCCTTCTGTAAGGAAGGCTTTCCTGCCCCTTCAGCTGACCCCTCTCAGCCCTTGATGGGGCACAGTGTCAGGTCCTACCCGGCAAGGGCTGTGGCTCTCCTCTTTACCTACACCCCCACAGAGGCCTGGATCAACCCTGGCTGGCTTGACAGAGAGCCTGTCTGGCCCTGCTTTCAGAAACCAAGAGCTCTTCCGTCCTCGCCAAGGGAAGGGGTGGGAAGTGCCCTCCTTTCCCATTCTGTAAACCAGGGGTTGACAGACTTCTCCTGTAGAGGACCAGATGGTAAATGATTCTGATTTTGCAGGCCATACGGTTTCTGTCACACTACTCAAAGAGAGAAAGCAGCCCTAGATAATATGTAAAGGAACAAATCTGATTATGTTTCAATAAAACTTTATTTAGAAAAATAACTAGAGGGCCAGGATTGGCCCAGAGGCTGTCATTTGCTGACCCTGCACTAACTGTGCCTCATTTCAAGCTGGATAATGACCAAACTTTCTAGAACAAGTGAGGCCTAGGCCAGGAGTGGACGGTGAGGGGCCGTGTTGAGGGAAGGTAGAAAGAGCCACTTTCCCCAGCTCTGTCTTCTGTAATTCAGAGCTCTGTAGCTCTGCAGCAGCACTCATTTCTGTGGAACTGGAAATCCATCTGTCTGGTGCCATTCTTCCACCCCCCTTCCGCTGTATTAGTCCAACATCTTTTCCAGCCACTTCCAGAACAAACCATGAGATGGGTGCTGTCCACCTGCCGCCCTCCTCGGGCCGCGATCCACGCTACGTCAGGAGCGCACAGAACAGATCATCAGGTGTGTGGCCGGTTCACTGTGTGCCCAGGCACAGGGTGCAGGGCAAGGCTGTGGTCCTCCCTCTCCTGGTGTTGGGCTTTGAGCTTCAAGCTTGGTGACCCCATCAGAATCTCTTATTGCTTCACTTTCTCTCTGTTTTAAATCAAGTGTATGCGGTTCTTTTTCCTGCTCTCCTGCAGCTTTGCTACCCAAGCTGAGCACCCCTGCCGGTACCACTTCTGCTGGGGCCTTTACTCTGACAGGGAGTTGAAGTTTCGTCTCCTTCCTCTGCAGGGTTAAAGCTTCTCTCTAGGTGATGCTCCTGATAGAGGGCGGAAGTAGAAATAGGGCCATTTACTAAAGTGGAGGACACTGCCCAGTTAGGTCTTGCGCAGTGCCTGTGGCCTCTGAACAGAAGCTGCAGCCTGGCGCAAAATGCTTTGTGCAAGGCAAGTGTAGGGGTGGGACTGGAACCCATCCCTGAGTCTGAGCGCTGCCCTCGCCGCCGACGCCTGGCAGTGGCCCGGCCTCAGTGCGGCCTGCTTGGTGCAGAGGAGGGAACAGCAGCGCAGATAACATATGAGGGGAAGGATATGGAGGTGAAATGGTGGACACTCCACTGGGTGTAAAGAATGTGCTCTGGGGTCGGTCGCAGGGGCCCAGGAGTGGGCCAGTCATCCCTTCAGGCTCTGGGGAGGGCGCAGTGGGAGCTGAGTTGGGCGGGGGCAGATCCGAGCTGTCTGGCTTCTTCCTGTGCTCCCTCCTCCGCCATCCCTCCAACCTCTGAGCCAGGGACAGGCCCGGAAGGGGTGCGCTTGGTGCCAAGCCCTGCCCTTGGCGCATGCCCTCGCCCTAGCCTGGAGGGCCTTGTGATCGCTTGGCTTCCAGGTAGCTGAGAAATCTGCGCAGAGAAGGGAAACTGTTTTCAAATGCGTTGGGAGGGGTGTGTGGAAACAAAACTGGGAAAACAAAGGCTGATTGAGAGTTTCGTTTGTAATGCAAGGGAGGAAAAGGGGTGCGGGCAGGTGTGTGGGGCCGTGGGGGATGGGCACTGGGCTGGAGGGGTGCGGGACTACCTGCCTGCGGAAGCTGGTTCCGTGGGAGCTGGCCCTGAGAACCCCCAGGCCCTGCGCGCTGGGGTAACTGCTCCCCAGCACCCCCTCCAGGCTCTGCGCCTTTCTTGGCTCCCCTGGAGCCCTTCAGCTGGCTCTGTTCCAACCCTGGGCTTGGGGGGGTGGGGTGGCAAAGACCATAGGGCAAGTGGGCAGAGATTACGGGGTCACAGAGAAGTCGGAGCAGGCAAGCAGAGGGCTGGCTTGGATTTCTTGTGGACCTCTGGGGGTATCACTGTGGTCTCATCCCCTTGGTCGGCACAACGCCTCCAGGGAGGTCCTCTAGATTGTCTTCAATTTATTTATGTATGAAGAAAGGAGACCACAGAAAAACTTAAGGGGCTGGGCATCACAGAGACAAGGAATGGTGAATCAGGCTGGGGTCTGTCACAGCGCTGGGTGCGAGACTGCCTTGGGGCACCAGCCTGCAGGCTCCTGGTGCTCGGGGCATGTGTGTCAGGTTTGGCACTGCCAACAGGGCCCCAAAACCGCAGCCCTTATAGACCGATCTTAGTGAAGAGCACAGACCGTGGGACTGCTGACTGGGACCTTCTGAGCAGGTCTATGGAGTTCAAAGCCATCGGATACTGTGCCATTTCCTGCACACCTCCGGCCTGCCGTTTATAGCCTCATTAGGCCCAGGGCCTGCCAAAACCCAGGCCGCCTGACTCCGCACCTCTCCAGCCTCCGCGGTCTCCCTCTGCCAGCCTTAGTGTGGGCTCGGGGATGGTGGGCGGTGGACCTGTGGGTTTGAATTCTGCAGACCAATACCAGAGGTAGCTGAAGTGTGGCTCTGGGAGGTGCTGCTAGAGGCTGAGTTTCTCTGTCCCTGGGCGAAATGGTGCCTACCCTGAAGGGAGTCTGTGCTAGAGCCACCTCAAGTTGGCCTTGCCAAGCAGTAATTGTTCACTCTGGTAACTAAAAGAGAAGGGTTAGGCTTTGGGGCAAGTAGGAAATGAATGAGCATTTGTTCTCTAACCTGACCACATGTGTTGGAGGCAAATAGATACCTCGCTCTCCTCCTGTAAACACAGCTGTGCAGGTAGATGCTTGCCCGATCTCCTGGCTTGCATGGGAGAGATGCCCTTCTGCCCTGGCACTCCTGGCTTGTTACTGCTCAAAGGCCACTGTAACTTTGAAGCAGCTCCCTGTGTTCCTTCCAGCAGGGATGACATGAGCCATCAGCAAGGCCTGCACCCTCGCCAGGCCCTGGCAAGGCCCCTGGGAAGGCAGGTCACTGTTGAGCAATGGCCGACACAGTCCTGCATTCATTTCCAGATGCCTCGGGGGCTCAATTGTTTTCTTTCTCTCTCCCTCCCGCTCCCTCCCCATAGTTACAGATTTTGCAAGATCCGCAGAACACATGTATGAGATCCATCTCTCCGAAGTCATTCAGATCTATCAGTCTTACACTGCTTTCACTCCCTCAAAGGAGCACGGTTTTCAACAGCCCGCGCCTCACAACGCCGCAGATGAAAGTGGTTGTTAGCAGCGCTCACATGGCCTACCTCATGGGCAGATCAGCACCTTTGTTTTCATATAGTGGGATATGATGCGCAGCGCAATCTTCTCCCAACATGCCTGGGAAACGTGTTCTTATTTTAAGCGGAACACAATATCCTTGTTTGTGATAAAGGGAGGGGGTGGGGAGCTCTGGGTTCCATTGAAAATGTCAGTTCAAGAATCAAAGGGGAGGGCTGGTGAGATGGCTCAGTGGTCTAAAGCACCTACTTGGAACAAGCTTGGCAAAGCACAGGGACCGCGGTTCGATCCCCCAGCACCACATGCCAGCCAGCCCCGCCCCCTGGTGGGCTGAGCTGGCCACACACACACACACACACACACACACACACACACACTAAATAAAAATAAATGTTTAAAAAAAAAGAATCAAAAGGGAAATACTGAGGTTTCCCTCAGATGTATGGAGCTTGAGAAAAGCTCCTTTGTAGTATTCTTTCCGGGATGGCCTGGCCATAGTGGCCAGTGAGCGTCCTTTCCATCCTCCTGGCAGGCTGACAAGGGGGCAATGCCCAGTAATGACTGAAGAGCTGCACATGGGACATTAGCAAAAGCTACTTGGAGGGCTTCAGGTCATGGAATCAGGGGTGGCAGCTTTCTGCATGTACCGTCTGCAGAGTGAGCGAGTGACAGGAAGGGCTGGGACGTCTTCCTGTAGCAGAGAGTCAGGGCCAAGGCTTGTGTCCATGCACTAGAAGTACAGAGTGGACCACGGAGGTGATGCACTCAACATGTTCAGGGTTTTGCAAAAGATTTGCTAAGAAGATGCAAGCAGGCAGCGGCAGCAATAACTCATGAACTCAGATTACTGGAATCTGCTTTTCTTTATCTGAGCCACATCTCTACACCTAGATGGCAGAAATGGCTGTTTCCATCAAAGCCACATTTCCTTTCCCCCTAAGGGCAGCAAGACTACTTTTCCTAACCTCCTGTCAAGGGTGGTCATGGGACCTGATGAAATGTGGGTGGAAGTGTTGTGCACCATTCTGGGCGCGCCCAGAGAGCTCCCACAAGGTTTCCGGGTTCACGCCTCCCCAGGGGATGATGCAGATACAGGAGCTTGGGCCCCAGATGGCTGTGGAGGTTGCTGCTGTCCAGAGACATGAGCACTGGACTGTGAAGGAATGAGAAAGAAGCTGTCCTTTGGGGAAGACCTTGGGACTTGGGGCCTTGTTACACCTGGCGACTTGCTTCCCCAGCCCTACCCCTTGCCTTGCTTTGGGCCCAGGCTTGTTTTGTTTTTCTGAGCTGCTCAGTGTCCTGCAGGGCTTTCAACCCCTCTGCCTCAGTACTTCACTGCTTCCAGCTCCCTCCTCTCATCCCTCTCTCCTGTCTTTCTCTCCCAAACCTTCTCCCCTTGGGCCCTTGACCCTGACCTTACCCACCTTAGGTCTTCAGGTACCCACTGCTCTTCAAGTCGACTGTTTGGAAAAGCAGCCTCCATCTTCAGTGCCCTCAGCTCACCCTCTCCCTTCCTCTGGGGAAGTGCAATCCGCCTTGGCTCCCACCACCTTTGGTTCATGACTTGCCCAGAGGCCAGCTCCGTGGTTACATCTGCCAGTGTCTCTGCAGTTCCCACGCCTCAGCCTCGCTCTGGCACCCAGCACCTTCCACTGGGCCCTCCCTCTGGAGCGGGGCTGGCCCTTGTCACCGCTTCCCTGGTTTTCTGGTAACTCTTCCTTTCCAGCCCTGTTGGGCTTCAGGGAGACAGGAAAGGGCTTCCTGATTCAGGCCTCGTGGGTTCCAGGCTCTCCTTCCTTTCGCAGTCTGTTTTCCAGCTGCCACCTTCATGCAAGATGACAACAATACCCTCCTCTCCCTTGTCCCCTAGGTCTTGTCCTTGTACCCCTGTGTCCCAGCCTGCTGCACGTAGGGTGTCAGGGATGACAGATGTCAGTTGGCAGGTGCCTGGCCCTGCTGTCTGTCAACTGAGGGCGCCTGAGCCTGTTTTTCCATGTTTGTGGTCTTTCCCTTGCTCCACGCCCTCACTTCTAAGCAGCCAAGTGACCACCCCTTGTTCCTTATCTCCTCTCCACACCACCTCCCTTTCTTGCCATCCACGAGGGGAGCTGACTGACCTGGGCCGGGATCACGGGTGGATGGGTCGCGTGCCTGGATGTGGCCCCAGCTGGGAAGAGCGTGGGCCTTGGGCTCAGGCGGATCTGGATTCCTGTCCTGGCCCTGCCACCCAGGAACTGTTGACTTTGGCGGTGACTTAATCTTTTTGAGGCTCAGGTTATACATGTAAAATGTGATAACACTTTAACAGGCTGTGAAAATGAAGTAAGGAAAGTACGTGATGCCCCGGGGCACACAGCAGGTGTCCAGTGCCCTCTATCGCCTCCCTCCCTTCTCCTGCTGGGCACAGCTGGCTGGGCATCAGTACTGTCCGGGGCTAGTGGCTGCAGGGAGTGTGGGACGTGGCCATGGCTTGCTCAGTCCTTCAGGCTGTCTGGTTTCCTGCCTGAGGTTCTTACTGACACCATAAAAGACCTGAAGACTTTAAAGCATCTTTTTTCATTTCCATTTAGTCATGTATTTGCAAGAAATAAGTATGCAGGACCTCATGCGGAGCAGGCAAGGATTCTGCCATGGAGCCACATCCCTAGATCTTTAACCCTTCATTCTGACATTCTTTTATTTCCAGATCATTTATAGCAACACTTTCTTCTAAGCCTTTAGCCTTATGTTCTGTGAGAAAACGGGGCCTCTGGAAACTCATTGTGTACTGCAGATGAAGCGGAACAGAGGAGCCTGAAGGAGCCTGATGCGTGGGGCTACCTCCCCCAGGAGGCGACTAGCACAGGGACACTGTGGGGCCCAGGTTGGCATCATGATGCCTGAAGAAGGAGGACCCAGGGCCATGTTCACACCCAGGACACCAGGGGTGGTGGCGGTGATGGAATTCCCTGCAGTGTTCAGACCTTCTTGGAGGAAAACACACTTAGCAGCTGGCCTGAGGGCTGAAGGGAGCCTGCAGGTGAGTCCTGCAAGCCAGCGCGGGCACAGCTGCTGCTCTGCACCTGGTGCAGGTGGGGTGAATCAGGGCCATGCATGTCCAGTTCATTTCCAGGGCATAGTAAAGCCCTTCAATTCCCCAGCCAGATCCATTGTGAGGCTGAAGAAGCAACAAATATGCAGCATCACAGAGGTGCCCACTGAGAAGGACTAGCTCTTGCAGATAGTCCTCGCCTATCCAGGGACCTTCACCAACACCTTCCTCTGGGCAGCTGTGGAGGACAGCCAGGGAGCCAGCACACCTGGGACTGCTATTCTGAGCACTGCCACTCACCTCTGGATAGCCAGGGCGACCCAACCACGGAAACTCCAAAGATGTCCAGCTCCGGTGGGGACCCTTGCAGCTCATGCAGGTGGAGCGTGTGATGTGTTCTGAGTTCAGGCCACGTTGTTGTCAGCCACCCTTCTGCTAAGGCTGAGGGATGAGTGAGGGACAGGATGGTGCTTGGGGGAAGTGGCCTTTCATCTGGTGTCTCTCTAAGTTCTGGTAAGTTCGGCAGGAGCACAGAGGGCGAATTCTATTTTAACACTTTATTTTTATATGAGCTCTCTTGAAAAAAACTTAAAAACAGGTATGTGGTCATAGTGGATGTGGTTAATGTCCATGCAGGACAAGTCTGAGACAGATCTGGGTCATGGTTTTTGGGTCTTGCCTTTAATTTTTCTGTGAAAATAAAGTGGAGTAAGAGACTCATGGTAAATCACCTGGAAATGAGTTCAGTCAAGTTGGCATAAGCATGGAAGCTCCCACCAGCTGCCTCCATAGCTTCCCAAGGTGCACATGCAGGGCTCTGTGTGGTCCCCATTACAACTAACCTGGCCTCTTAGTTACTCTTCTCTCATTGCTGGGACAAATATCTGACACCCAAAATGAAGGAGGGAAAGGCTTACTTAGCTCATAGTTACTGGAGGTTTCAGTCCATACTCAGCTGGCTCCAAGGCAGAGTGGCACATGGCAGACAGCAACCTTTCTTGGAGGCGGCAAAGGGCATAGAGCAAAAGGGAGGAGTGACACCAACAATGGCAACGGAGAGCAAGGCTGTCTCTCTGTCTCTCTTATATTACATTCAGGCTATTCGCCTCAGGAGGGGTGTAGCACTCACAGCCATAATCCCAGCGGTACTCAGACCCATAATCCCAGCGGATCATGAGTTAATCTCAAACTCTGGACGGCCCCGCCCCATGACTGCATGAGGCTCTGGGTGACAACTAGACACAAACTGTAACATCTGATCTCAAGAAAGACATCACTCTGATTAGTAATGTTGGTTCCCTGGTCTCAGCAGCCCCCAATGGGCTCTCCTTTTGAAGGGCCAGTCCCTTGGACACCACGCTAGTGACCAAAGTTTTAGCGCATAATTTTTGCAGGACAATGGCATTCAAATGATAGGACTTAGATTTTAAGGCTATGGCTTTAATTAAAGTCAATTAGGGGCTGGTGAGATGGCTCAGTGGTCTAAAGCACCTACCTAGAACAAGCTAAGCTAAAGCACAGAGACCGCGGTTCAATTCCCCAGCACCACATGCCAGCCAGCCCCGCCCCCTGGTGGG
>NW_004524590.1:10235735-10253933 GCF_000260255.1 Octodon degus | reverse complement strand
CACACACACACACACACACACACACACACACACATAAATAAATTAAAAAAAAATTAAAAAAAAATAAAGTCAATTAGGCTGTTCTTGTGTCTCTCATTCCAATGCACACATGCATGTGTCTGTGAGACTTATGAGCACATGTCATTAAAGTCACAGGTGCTCAATAACTGGAGAGGTGCTGGAGCTCCCAGGGGCTTCCTCTGGAGAGCTCGGTGCCCACATCGGGAAACAGTGCCTGTCCCTTTCATTGTTGATGCTGTAAGAGTGTTCTTACCCAGGGAAGACACTCTCTTTGCTGTAAGACAGCATTGTAGAAATGCTTCAGGCAATTCTAGCCCCAGTTCACTCTGCATATTCCTTGAGGCCTACCTCAGCCAACTCGTTGGGCCACTGTCCCACTGGGAGCTGCAGTGCTTGGCCTGGGTCAGCCTTCTTTGCATGTGGCTCTGCCACTCCCTTGCTCCTGGTCACTTGGCCCAGAAAGTCCTCTGCACTTCTCCGTCCAGGTCTCCCCAGGGGCCCACGTCCTCCAAACACACCCCTTCCTCTGGCCCTTCATTTTTGCTTTGTGGGTCAATCTTCTTGTACATCCAACACCAAGCTCTTTGAAGGAAATTATGGTTTCTGCTGCATCTTACTAGGTCTTAGCTTGAGTGTATTCCCTCAAAGATGGTTATAAATGAGTTGAGTATGGGGACATAGGCCTGTAATCTCAGCTATTTGAGAGGCTGAGACAGGAGGATCTCCAGTGGAAGTTCACCCTTGGTAGTTTAGTGAGACCCTGTCTCAAAATAAAAAATAAAAACTGAGGGTATAACTCAGTGGTAAAGTGGCTCAGGGTTAATTCTTACTATGGAGGGTGGGGGGTGGGGATGTGAGGCAAGCTAATCTGATTTCAGAGGTGGCCAGATTAGAAATGTGATTACAGAGGCACAGAGACCCTTAGCAGGGGGCGCAGACCCTCTGGGTTGGGCTCAGTGGTCATGTGACCTTGACATCTCTTTGTCTTGCTTGTATTTCATCCCTGGACTGAGAAGGTTGGCTGGCCCTCTGCTCCTAAGGGGATGTGGAGAGACAAATGATGCCTTAAAAATGCACACAAGTCTTGCTTGGAGGCTGTGATTCTTATCAGGGTTTTCGAGAACGGAGAGACCTCCCAGGCAGGCCTTGCCACCACCTTTGCATAAGCACCTTGTGTGTGTCCATGACACTGTGTGTATCACACCCACGCACCCGCCACTGGCTCCCGGGAGCCTAAACAGTCCTAGCCACCACTTCTTGCTTTGTCAAACTAGTAATCCTGGCAGCTGCAAGACTTGTTGGTGTTCGCAGCTCTGCTGGTGTTCGCAGTTCTGCTGGTTGGTTAGCTCCCGGTGGATGTCCCAGACCTCCCCACCCCGATAGTGCTGCTTTCTGGCCATCAGGAGCTCTTAGCTACTGTCACTCCCACATGTTACTGTCTGCCTGAGATCTTGGAGGCAGAAGGGAACCCAAAGAGGTCACCTAGTGCTTCCTTCTGCTCTGAGGTGAGACCACGCCTAAGCTCAGCCAGACACCAAAGATCCAGCATGTTAACCCACAGAGGCGACTCCAGCCAGCCCCCAACAGGAAGCAGCCACAATTTGTTGCTTCAAATCCTGCTGCTGCTTGTCCCCAGAGGGGCTCTGGGTGGCCACCTTCTGGGAGGGCTTGGGAACTTGCCTATCTACCATTCCTGACAAGAGCTTGTGTGGGACGAGGTGATTAGGTCTCCTGCCTGTGAGCCAGCTGCATTGCAGCACGGGACTGCCCAGCCCCGTAGGTGGACAGTGATTTGGTCCAGAATTCTGTGGCATTCAGGCCTTTGTTCTAAAAAGAAAGGAGGGCAGAATCATTCAGAACTTGCATCTATCCATTCTCTCACTAGGTAAATTCGTATTGAGCCCACACTACATAGTACACTGCGTGCTAGAAAAGAAATAGAGCCAGGAGTGTCCAATTCCTTGGCCGCTGAGGCCCGTGTGAATGCATAGGGATGAGCACACAGCGGCCCCTTCTCCCTGGAGATATGTTCGAAGACCCTCAGTGGACACCCAAAGCCATGGACAGATAGCACCACGCCGTGGGTATACTATGTTTTCCTCTAAACAGACATACCTATGGTAAAGTTGGATTTCACTGTTGGGCACAGTAAGTGATTAACAGCCATCCCTAACGATGAAACAAGACAATTACAGTGACACACGACTAAAAGTTGTGCGCATGTGGTCTCTCTTCTCTATCTCTTAGGGTCTCTTTTTGTACTTCTCTCCCTATGGGCCACACGGAATTATGCATAAGGGGTTGTTGTAAGCACAAAGCCTCCTTTGCGTGTGCAAAGGGGTATTCCTGGCCAGTCACGGACAGCAGCAAACATACACACACACACAGACACACACACACACACGCATGCTTGTGCGCACACACATACACATATACACATGAAGAAGACCATATGAAGACAAGTGGAGATGGCAACTATTCACACATAAAGGACAGAGGCTCCAGGAGAAACCTGGAAACCAATCCTACTGATACCTCTACCTTCTGGCCTCCAGAACTGCAAGGATACCAACTTCTATTGGCCAAGCCACGCAGTGAGTGGTATTTGTATATGGTTGCCTGTATTAGTCGGCCTTGTGTTAGCGCAACAGCAGAAGATCTGAGGACACCAGCTTATAAAGAGAGGCTTATCTAGCTCATGATTTGGAGTTTCCGATAAGACCGGAGTAGTCACATCTTGTACCCAGGAGCAGAGGGCACGTCCCTTTGATGGCCTGTCCCCATGATCTGAGCACCACCCACCAGGTCCCACCTCCAAGGACTCCAACATATGGCCCTTTCCAGGGACATTACCCACACTGAAGCTGCTCCTAGCCGTTGCTGATGAATGACTTACCTCGTGTGTCATTCCTGTCTGATGGCTGAAGATTTGACCCTGCCGGACTCCATATGTGCAATGTCAGACCAGGTCCTAAGCACCTCAGAACCCCTTTCCACATCACCAAAACAGGATTAATTACAGTTTTGTGGTAAGAATTGACCTGAGTTGATGCAGGAGCCATGGGCTTGGGACAGAGACCAGTTCTGAGTTCCATCCATGGTTGGAAGCTGGTGTCGAAGATGATACGTAAAAAACTCCCAAGATACCAAACGTACTGCATTCTCTGTAGAACCTAAAATCAGAAGGGCTCAGATCCCATGCCTTGGCAGCTTTCTCTGGCTGGGAACTTCAGTGAGTGTCATCCCGATTTCTGTCATGGCTTCCCAATGGCAGTCCCTGACCTGGAGGTGGTGCTGAGGGGCACGTCTCCCAGGCACTGTCTGACTGCCTGGGCCCTGCTGAAGGGTGCCAGAGAGCTAAAACCCAGAGACTAGGCTCTCAAGGCCAAGGCAGGGCTGGAAGGAGCTTGGGAGCTGCATGGTGGTCTAAGACGTTGGTGCAGAGAGTCAAGCAAGCTACTATGTTCCCCTTAGCATGCATCCTGCGCTGGCTCCAAGAGTCAGATTCCTGTCTGTGGATCCTGTGCAGCATTTAGGAAACCTACCTAAATGTTCTTGGGGTCAGGTAGCACTTTTATTTGGAAGTGATCTCCCACAGTGAGCCAGCCTTTGAGCGTGGGACCTCTCTCTTTCCTCTCCTGATCTCTAGCCTCCTGCAGGGCTACTGAAATCATAGATGTCACCCTGTCAGGAGGGGCTGATTCCAGGAGGGGCTGATGCAGGGGTGGATCATTCTGGAGCTCTGCTTTGGGTCAGTCCAGGGACCTTCTTTCTCTCTGTACCCCTCAATTATACTTTAATATCTATGCACTTTCACGCCACAGTGACTGAAAGATCGTTAATTAGGTTACACACACATACACACACACCCAGCTTAACCGTGGTAGAAAACGCCAAATTCCAGTTGACAGCAAGCCAGCAGTCCAGCCTTTCCTCTGGCTAAACAGAGGGGCCCATTATACTGGAATATGATTTTCTCATGGTTTGGAACCATTACATCAGCCTTGATGTAATAACATTGTTGAACTTCAGAGGTATATTTATTTTGGTTTGGAGTTCAGATGGTTTAGCTGTTAGCCAGAGATTGAGCAAAACCCGGACAAAGCCGCTAAGGTTTGAAATGAAGCACTTTACCTGTTTCTCTTCTCCCCTCCCCAAAACAAATACACTTCACATGGAGTTCTTGTGTCACAGCGAAGGTGGTGACCTTGGGGATGGTAGATTTTGGATGTGATTTTATTTTCTTTCTAGGGTGGTTGGCTCATGTGTTTCTGACCAGCTGAGTGCTGAGGGGGTCAAGAAGCCCCCAGCCCATGAAAAATGCAGGAATTCCCCCTCGGCTGCCTTGAAGACAGACTAGTTTTTCAAAGAACCTCCAGAAGCCCACTTCTCAGAGAAGTCTGTGTGGGGAAGTGTGGATCTACCACTACCAGGCTCTGGGCCTGGTCTCCGGATAACAGCTCTCGTGCCCCAGGCCCCACTGGAGGCTTTCAATGGTTTTTTCTGAGTCCAATCCTTGGAAGACAATTACAGGTAGAAGGGGCTGTGGCAGTGTAAGCAGATGGGTCACTGTGAACTGACTGTTGAAGTTGGGTGGGGAACGCACAGGGTTCCTTTTGTAATTGATTCTCTCTATTTTTGCACTTGCACGGACATTTCCGCTAGCTGGTTATACTGCAAGAAACTCCTGGGTCCGTTATCTCTGGTGAGGCTCTTTCATCCAGTAAGAGGTACAGAGTGGGCAACCCAGGGCAGGGCAGAGCAGGCGTGGGGTTCTGAAGCACAGTTGCTGCTAGCAGACCCAGAACCACGGTCATATCATAGTGGGTGTGGTGACAGAGGGATATCAGTGAAGCAGGATAATGGGGAGCCTGTGCAGAATTGAGGCACCGGGTGTTTTTACTTAAGGGAATGTTTTTGGCTCAGGGGCAGGGGTGGAAAGGAGCGAACAGTTGGCCTGACTTCCAGAAGCCTTGCCAGGAGCAAGCAGCCTGGTGTCCCCTTTGGCACAGTCCAGAATCCGGCAGCTTAGGACACTGAGTTGCCAGGCACAGCTGTTGTGCTACTGAGGTGCTAGTACCCCAGTGCTCTGAGGGTGAGTGCCACACCTCCTTCTAGGCCAGTGGGTCTCAGCTCTGACCGTACATAAGCTCTCCTAATTCCCATGCAGCATCCTTTCCAAATCCTGTCACAAACATTTCAAGGTGGCACCCCTAATGGCAGTGGTTTGTCTCTCTCTCTCTCCCAGTCTCTCTCTCTCTCTCTCTCTCTCTCTCTCTCTCTCTGCCCCCTTCCCAGTACTGGAGGAGGGAATCCAGGGCATTCTACCCCTGAGCTATATCCCCAGACCTTTGTTTGGTTTTGAGGCTTTGAGGCACAGGCTTGCTAGGCTGGTCTCAAACTTTAAAAATTTTTTTTTGTATTTCACGCAGGGTTTCATTATGCAGCTTGGACTTGCAGTGATCCTCCTGTTTTCAGCCTCCCCAGCACTGTGATTACAGGTGTGCGTCACCATGCCCAGACTCAGTGTGCCTGGGGCTGGGGCCAGCGCGGCATGTGGTGTCCAGGATTGAACCTCGGTCCCTGCACTTGCCTAAGCAGGCTTAGTCCGCTGAGCTATCTCGCCAGCCCTCTTCAAACTTTTGATCCTCCTGCTTCAGCTTCCTGAAGCACCATCACACTTGGGCCATGGGTGGTTCTCAAGGGTAGCCAGACTGACAGTTACTGGTCTCTGGAAAGATGACAGATTTGTGCTTGGCATCAGCTCCTGAGTCACTATGCTCCATGTACCAGGGTGGTGTTTCCCACAGGGTAGTTCTGCTGAGGCCCATTGCAACCTGTCACTCCAAAGAAATGCAGGTTTGAGCTGGGCCTCTGGGTGGAGAGCCTGACATCCAGGGCTCTGAGAAGGTGAGATAAGAGGTTCAAAAGTTCAAGTCCAGTCTGGGCAACTTAGTAGCTAACTCAATAAAACTCTGTGTCAAAATAAAAAATAAGAGGAATGGAGGATGTGGCTCAGGGTGAATCCCTGGGTTTAATCCCCAACATCACTTTCTAAAAAAAATGCAGGTTTGAGGGCTGGCCAGATAGTTCAGTGGATTAAAGCACCTGCTTAGGCAGATGCAGGGACTGGGGTTTGATTCCCAGTGTTCATGCAGGCCCTGCAATTGAGACTGGGCATGGTGGCGTGTGCCTGTAATCCCAGCTCTTGGGAGGCTGAACACAGGAGGATCACTATAAGTCTGGTATGTATAGTGAGACCCTGTAGATCCTGTACTAAATACAAAAACTACAACAAAACCCCCCAAAAACCAATGCAGGTTTGGCGAAACTACAGCTGGGATGAACTATTTCCCCATGTTAATTTATCTGTCCTCGACACCACATTTACAAGGTGGAACAATTGCTCCAGCCACTGAGCATTCCCCCCTTCCTCCTAGCTGCTGAGCTGAGGACCCCCACTGGGACGGAGGGGGAGACAAGAAGGGAAGGCTGACAGCACTATCTCTTCTGGATTTTGACTCATGCAAGAAATACACTGGACAAGGCCACTTGGAACAAACACACGTACAGAAATGGACAGCCACTAGTGACCTAAAAAAGATTTACCTTTTTTTAAAAAATTTATTTATTTATTTGTGCGTGTGTGTGTGTGTGTGTGTGTGTGTGTGTGTGGCTGGCCAGCTCAGCCCACCAGGGGGCGGGGCTGGCTGGCATGTGGTGCTGGGGATTGAACCGCGGTCCCTGTGCTTTGCTAAGCTTGTTCTAAGTAGGTACTTTAGACCACTGAGCCATCTCACCAGCCCCGAGATTTACCTTTTTATGTATGAATTGATGGTATTTTTCCTGTCTTATTTCTTTTTATTGCATTACAAAGTGAGCATGATGCTCTGAAGGTTGTGGAGTCCTGAACCAGTCTTGCTGGACAGCCTTCAGTGTGAGAAACGCTGCTCAGATGGTCAGCAGGACAAGTCCTAGGACCTTCTTCTTCCCCGGATGCTGCCCACCAGGTCTCCATGCTGTTCTCTGCTCTTGTCTGTGTTAGGGAATGTCTCCAAACCACTTGCCATAAGATAAAGTGTTGGCTCCAATCGCCCTAGCTCACTCCTTTCCTTCTGCACTGTCCAGAGTGGGAGACCAGGCAGCCCCCAAAAGGGGCATAGGCAGAGGCAAGGAGATGCCATCGATGCAGTGGGTGCAGCCCGAGTGCCTGCGCCTGCAAGCCCCTTCCTCAGGACCTGAGTCAGGGGTCACTTCAGCAAAGGGGCTCAAAGCTTTTCCCTCTCAGATGGAAGGCAGTCCTGGTGGCAAACTTTGCTAACTATCCCTGGCATAGGACTTGTGCCAAGGAGACCTGGGTCAAGCTGTGATCGACTCTGGCATGACTCTGCTACCCTAGGGAGAGGATGGCCAGCCCTTGATTGCCTTGGGAGCTGGGTGGGCATGTCTGGCCTTCAGGCTGTTTTGTTTTCCCCATCTCCAGGGATCTGGCAGAGCCAGGGCAGTGCTGCCCTGTCCTCTAGGATGACCTGGACACTCCAGCTTGCAGAGGGGACCTCCCCACTATGAACACCTGTCTCCTCCAGCTCCGCCCCACTTCTCTGCTCCATGCCACACTGACACAGCTGGGTGGAGTCTCATGACTGGCCTGCTTGCTCCCAGCCAGGTTTCCAAGAGCTCCTCTCGGTACTCCATGGACAGAGCTGGCTCTTGCCAGATTGGACACCACCCTGTTGTCAGATCTTGGGCAAAATCTCCATTCTCACCACCCTCAACAGCCTAGGGCCTGCAGTTCTGGCCCTCATCTGTCTCACCCTGGCTGCTTTCTCTGTTTCTCTGGTCCTCCCTCCTGTGCCTGCCAAAGTGCCCAGGGCTCACCCTTGGCCCTTGCTTCTCCTCCATGGACATCCTCCTGCTGGCGAATGCATATTTCCCATTATCTACCTGCTGGTAGCTCCCAAGTCTTCCTGACCTCTGCTCTTCCACATCTGTCATCTGTTTGGCAGCCCCGCTAAATGCCTGTGGGGCCTCTCAAAATCAGGAAGACCGACCATTGCTCCTGTGCCTCTGCCTGTCTCTTTGGCCCCACTGGGCATCACATCTTCCTGGTTATTCTGCTTGTCCCATGGATGCTCCCCTCTTCTTTTTCACCTCATGCTCAGTCTGTCAGCAAGTGCTGGCAGTGCCAGCCCCCCACCCGGGGCCCAATCCAGCCATTTCTCATCACCTCCACCCCAAACCCCCTCATCTCTCACCTGGATTATTGCAACAGTCCCGAACTCTTCTCCCTGCTTCAGCCCTGCCTGGCCGCCTCCTTCTCTACCTGCAGCCAAAGTGATCTCACTGGGTAAGTCAAGTCACAGTAGCACTTGAGGGAAGTCTTGAATTCTTTCTGGCCCTTGGAATAAAATCCAAGCTCCTTTCCATGCTCACTGTGACTGTCCTATATTTATTATTAGTTTCTTAGTTTCGAATTGAACACTTTATTTAACCAGATAGCTGTCTATGTACACTCTGAGTAGGGCTTCTACTATTGTCCTTTGAAGTGACCTACCTCAGCTAACAGGTGCGAAGTGTGCTTTTCCACGCTTTCCTTCTTTGTATTGCTCCATGGTCAGTGCCCCAGGAACTATTTTGTGACTTGTCAGGCAACTCCAATGACAGAAGAGTAGGAAGAACATGGATCCAGAATGACCAGGCGGCCCTCAAATCCAGTTTGGGCTCCTTAATCCTCAGCCCCTCCTTTGTGTTAGCCATAGATTGAGGCCAAATCTAATCTAACAAGTAAAATTTACATTTGCAATATGAACTAGTCTCTGACGTCTCTGTCTCTCTCTCTCTCTCTCTCTCTCTCTCTCTCTCTCTCTCTCTCTCTCTTTCTGTGTGTGTGTGTGTTCTTTCTTCTTGTAGTACCAGGGATTGAACTTGGGGCCTTGAGTTTGCCAGGTAGGTGCTTATGCTGCTGAGCTATATCCCTGGTCCTTTGACTCCTACTTCAATTGTTACACTTTTCCTTCACTATGTTCTATCCGCACTAGCTTTGTTTCTGTTCCTTAAAAAGGCTTTGTGCCGTGGTAGAGCCCTCCCCCGTCTCTGTGACTGCCTCTGCCTCAGCTCACAATTTCTTAGGACTTTCCTGACTCACATAGTCCCTGACCAGTCTAATTCTCATTATTTTCCTTTTTGCTCTGTGAAGTCATTTACTTAAAAAAAATGCGTAAAAAATATGTATACTGCCCATTCCCACCCGTTAGATCGTAAGTTCCAAGAGAACAGAAGTTTTGAAGGTTTTGTTTTGTTGTATTTCCAAGGCCTGGCATATATGTACTTAAAAAGTATTTGTTAAATTACTGAATTGAGTAAGACAGCTGTTAGACTCTCTTGCAAGAGCTTGCTCTTGGGTACGGCCACACATCACGGAATCCCTTCCCAATGCCTGTGGCTCAGTGACTCCATAGCGCCCCATGGCTTGCTGAGCACCAGCAGCAGGGATCGGAAGTCGGTGTAGCTCAGCATCTCGCAAGCAAGACAGCAGTGAGCTCATCTGGACGGCGCAGGTTGGACGAGCTGTGTGGGAGCGCTGGGCAGGCCGTCGGTGGGCATCGAGGGACAGGAGGGAGCTGTCTGGTTTTAATGGAGTCAAGAGCTGATTAGGAGAAGCCAGGGAGGGGGCTGGAGGTGATATCTGAGCCAAGTTTGGAGAGAGGAGAGCGTGTTTCTGGCAGACAAGGCGCTGGGGAAGGCGCTGCTGGCTGAGCAAGCAGCAGAAGTCGAGTCATGGGCTGTGGGGGAGGGGAGACCGGCAGCGCGGCCTGGTGCGTCTGGACTGTCCTGGTTCTGGAAGTGAACTTCTTCCCAGGGGGCAGCGGGTCGCTGGAGAAGACTGCAGGGTGGGAGTGAGGTGTGAAGAAGAGCTAGCTGCACATCTGTGGAAGGGGCCTTCCTACTGTGACATGCAAGGAGCCCAGTCTGGTAGCGCTGGGTTCACGCAGCAGCCTCTGCCACACCTCCTGTCTTTACGGGAGCATCACATCCTTCCTCTAGTCAGGCTGAGGACAGGCACCTCTTCTGGAACCGGCCCTACACTCACCTGGCTTGCTCCTAGGGCAGAGGAGAGCTGCACTTGAGCCCCGGGGCCTGATGCTCAGAGCCGCTCAGGAGCCCCACCAACTCCTTCCTGTGGCCCCTTGGGAAGCTGAGGTAGTGGAGAGGGCTGTCCCCACTCTCTGTCCCCCTCCTCCTGTTCTAAGTAGGTGCTTTAGACCACTGAGCCATCTCACCAGCCCCCCCTATAGCTAATCTACATCCTCATTCGTACAAACATGCACATTTGGATCCAAGTGCCTGTAGGGACCTTCCGGGATACCACTGTCCATGTGGCTGTCCTCTCTGCTGGACTGTGGTTTGGGCTTCATTTCTACCTCTGGGTGTAAAGAGTCCTGACAGTACTTTTCTGATACTGCCCTTGATCTCCCCACTACGTCTTCCGGGAATCAGCTGTCCCTTGACTCTCACTTTGGGGGCTGTCCTGTTCTCTGCAGCTCTGAGCTCCCTGCCTGAGTCAGGAGGGAGGCCACACTCTTGGGTACCAGCCCTGCCTTGAATTTCCTCTCAGGTCAGCTTAATGTCGAGACCGCTCACTCCCGCTCTCCACTGCCACCCGAATACCTTATCCCATCCCCTTTGGGAACCCGGCTGCCCTGACATCCTTGGCTCTGCTCCTGATCTGCTCTGGCAGTCCTCTGGCCCTGCCACCTCCTGACTGCCCCTTTCCGTTCCTGTCTTCCTTCTCCTCTGCTCCCTGAGTGATCCTCCACCTTAGCCTTCAGTATCTGAGTCATTCAACCTTGTGGTGGCTGAGTAGGGTAGAAAATCCAGTATAATGGTAGCGTCACTCCTAAGATCTCTGGCTCTCTGTCTGTCTCAGTCTCTCTCTCCCACCGGGAATTGAACTGAGGACCTTGCGCTTGCCAGGCAGGTGCTGTGCCACTGACCTATAGCTCTGGCATACTCCCAGATTTCCTGTTCTCTTGTCATAGGAGAACTTAGGCAGCAGCCCAGGCTAGTGTTATGGCCTTATAAAGTCACTGTGACCCCATTTAGCTTTTTAGGAGGCAGCTGTGTGGGAACACAACTCCCTGTGTGCACCCCTCAGTGACTGCTCAGGAGGCTTTCCTGAGCTCCCTGTCCTCTCCACCCTCCGCACACCCCACGTGCCAGGGACAGCTTGCTAAGCTGTCACTGTCCAGTATATAGTGCTCTGTCTCTACCAGGCTCTCAGACAAGTGTATTAGGGACATAAGGGCAGTTTTTGAACAAAGGGTGGAAGCAACAGGAAGGGCTAGATTAGATTGAGGGGCCCTGAGTCCCAGAACCTGTCTTTAGGATGGAGCCCCTAGTCATCCCCAGTACGTGAGCACATCTGAGAGTACCTAGCTTTAATTACTAATGGCTCTGTGGCCAGCCCAGCTAAGTGAAGATGCCTGCTTAAGCCTTAGATGCAGTGCTTAGAGTACTGTGTACCAACGCATGCACCACCTCCTGTGACCACTGACAGGTGAGGAGTGCTTCAGTGCCTGTGTCCCTGGTGGAAACCAGGACCCCACAGGTCATTCCTTTAAGGTTTAAATTAAGACCCTGGCTCTGTGTTGTCATTTGTGAATCAGTAGGACATTGTAGGTATGTGAGAAAGACGGGCCACACTAAGGGTGATGAAGAGCAAGTGGAAGTTGAATGCTTTTCATCTCTTTATCCTAAAGATGCTTGTTCTCCACCTGTCTACTCTTTCCTTCTCTTTCTCTTTCTCCTTCTCCTCCTCCTTCCTCCCCTCCACAACAGTTTTTATGGAAAGCTCTGGGCAGTCAGGGTAAACCGGCAATGCACGTGTGCCCTTTAGCATCCACAACTAAGTCACCGGAGCCCTCTGCAGTGGGAACTTCTAATTAGATACAAACACAGCTAAGAATCAAGTAGGAATCTGATCCTGCCCTTTTTATCCCTTTTCCTGTCCAGCATTTCAACTCATAAAATAATCTACTGCACGGGGCAGGAAAGGTGCTGAAAGAGCTGAATGCCCTGAGATGCAAGGAGGTGTGTGAAAACGGCCTCCTTTCCCACATTAGCACCTGCTTCACAGGGCTAGGGTCTAAGGGTAGAAAGAAGAGCGAAGGCAGGGGAGAGCAGTGGAAACGAGGGCCTCTGCCCAAGGCCAGCCAGGCACAGGGCTGAAAGCTGAGAGGACTTGAAATTAACACAGCAGTAGGAGCCCATCAGGAGGCTGGCGGGGGGAGCTGAACGCTGATAATAACTCTAGTGTATTTCTTTCCCAATCACAGTGGTTCTCCCTGCAGGGTTCCCTTCAATGGCAAGACTGAGATCAGTTCACTGACTGCGAAAATTCAATTAGTCCTCCATTAGGAAGGGGAGAAATGGGTGAAGCCCAGGAAAGTGGCGGGGTCTGTCTTCAAGCTACTTCATGGTGGCAGCTTTGCAGGTACTGACTTGGATCTTATGTGTAGCTGGGAGCTGGGGGTGGCTGTTGGGACTAGGGGTCCTCTGCTTTCCTATCCCTAAATGGACTAGAGAATTGATTGATTTTGTTCACAAAGTGAAAGAAGAGGTCCGTATACAAGCACCATTCCCCTTATTTCTGCTGGCCCTGCCCTATGTCAGTCTCGGATGTGCTATCCCATGGGCCATACATTTCCTTTCTTGGAGGCCCGCTGGACAGACAGGCTACACCTCATGCTCCACCCATCAGATCTCAAAGGTCAGCTTGGAAGTTCAAGAGCATCCAAAGACTGAGGAACGCTGTTTGAGAGGAATTTGGCACTGAGGTCCAAGAATTCCCAGAGGGAATACAGTTGGGCTGGAAGACCCAGAGCAAAGTGGTCTTAGAAACACTGCCCTTTTTTCTGAGTTGAAAAATAACCAGCTCCTGGGTCCTCAGCCCAAGTGGGTGGGTGCTGCCTAGAGCGCAGCCCACTGCAGACAGGGGCATCCTCAGTTCTTGCTCCGCTTGCCACATCCTAGGTGCTACCCAGTCCTGACTCCAGATGCAGGGAGTCTAGTCCTTCTCGTCCTCTTCGGCACCCCTCTTTCCTCTGGTCCCCATCATCTCCCCCATGGAGTGAGTCTTCAGCCATTACAGTGTTTCCCATCTCCTCTCAAATAACTCCTGCAAGGAGTGCCTGTCACCTCCTTCCAGGCAGACAAGACCCCCCCCAACCCTCTTGGGTTTAGCTAGCTTGACCTTCCCTGGAGCTTCG
Source organism: Octodon degus (assembly GCF_000260255.1). Lineage (NCBI taxonomy): Eukaryota > Metazoa > Chordata > Mammalia > Rodentia > Octodontidae > Octodon > Octodon degus. Next base: position 10,240,644 of record NW_004524590.1, on the reverse strand, counting down.
CCTGGATCCTGGCCTCATGGGATTCCTCATGTGGCTCCTTCACCCCCTTGCCTCTCAGACCCTACCTCCTGCAGCTGAGATGCCCTGCTCCTCTGCCTCACCTGCCCCTCCCTGCGTGTATTTGGTCTCCCCAGGAGAATGACCAGGGGGATCAGGGTCTGATTTATGCACTGCTAGAGCCTAAGCAACTAGTTCATCATGCTTATTGAATCAATGGGAAGGAATTCTGTGCTAGGAATAGTTTGTGATTAGCAATTTGAAGTGGGCCACTTACCAACTGCTGTATTTAGCGCCTCTATTTTTTTTTTTTTTCTAGAAAATATACTGACTTGGACAGCTATCCCCAGGAGTCTGCTGTTGAAATATTTCCTCAATGTTCAAAACATGTCAAATCCTATTCTTGCCTCTGGTAGACCCACCCCCAGTCCTGTTAGGTGAAGCAGAGAAGGGTCTTCTCAAGCCAGCTCCGTCCTGAATATATACGGCTGCACTGATCTATATCTTTTGCCCCTCCCCTTCCTCCTTCCTTCACTAGATTGAACCAACTGCCTTGTGCATGTTAGGCAGAGCTTTTCGACTGAATCCCTCACTTTTCCACTCATTTTTATTTTTTATTATGAGAAGGGGTCTTGCTGAGGTGCCCAAAGAAGTCATCTTGAAAGTAATGCTGCTGGGCTGGGGAGATAGCTCTGTGGTCTAAGCAGCTGCCAGGTAAGTACAAGGACGTGGGTTCAATCCCCAGTACCATATGCTGCGCAGGCCCCAAAACTGGGCATGGTGGCACACACCTGTAATCCCAGCCCTGGGACAGCTGAGACAGTAGGATCACTATGAGTCCAAGCTGCATAGAGAGATACTGTACCAAATAACTAGATAAAGGATCAAATTTTTTTTTAAAAGTAATGCTGCTGATGAGAAATGGTATACAATAATATTGTTTTTAAACTGTTTAGGAAACAGAATAGCACAAGGCCCTAGGTTCAATTTTAAATGAAAGAAAGAGGAACAGAGAGGAGAGTGTGACATGCCTTTTGTGCCTGTGCTTATTCCTGAGGAGAGGACAGCAGTGCACAGAGTGGCCTGCTGGAAGGCTGACAGGATGCAGCCTGTGCTGGAGTCCCAGGCCTATGGCTGACCTTTAGGATGCTGGCCAAACCCCACATGGACTGCTCTGTCCCTTCATCTGTCCTAAGTGCTGTAATGAAGCACTCACTAAGGTAGGCAGTATGCTGGGTGCTGGGCAGCTCTGGATGAACTGTGCGCAAGGTCTCAGTCCTGGAGCTCAGGAGGACTGAGACTGCAGGCATCCTTCTGGAGACCACAGCTGGACCTAAGACCTAGACCACCGTGGTCCTCAGGATGCCCAGCGGTTCTCATGTGACTCCCCCTCCCCGCCCCTAAGATCTTTTGTCAAAGACCTGGCTCTGTGACCTCAAAAGCATGAGGTGTCCTGTGAGTTCCATGCTGGTGTCTGAGCTTGGCCCCTTGCTCCATGGAGCCCCCCTCTGCACCAGGCCTGGGGTGCCCATTTCCTGCGCCCTGGGCAGCAGGATGCTGTTTGGGCCTGGCATGCAGTCGCTGAATTACTCTGGAGAAGTGTGATGGAGGATGGTGAAGTTTGGCAACATGGCTCTCCACTGGTTGGGGAAATGTGAACACCAGGTGCCCAAGCCCAGCTCTGTGCAAACCTCTCCCCTGCCAAGGGCCCCGGCTTTACTCTTACACTCTCCAGGGCTGTGTGCCTGTGAGATGTACTTGGGTCCTCAGTTCTTCTTCTCCTTCTTCTTCTTCTTCTTCTTCTTCTTCTTCTTCTTCTTCTTCTTCTTCTTCTTCTTCTTCTTCTTCTTCTTCTTCTTCTTCTTCTTCTTCTTCTTCTTCTTCTTCTTCCTCCTCCTCCTCCTCCTCTTCCTCCTCCTCTTCCTCCTCCTCCTCCTCCTTCTTTTTTTTTTTTGCAAATGATCCCTAAGACTTAATTTTACAGCGTGCCTTATAATTTTGGAAAATTTCATCATTCACAAATTGACAATTAGCAATGGACTATATATAATACAAAAAAAGATGACATGAGAGCAAGTGCTCTGTGATCCCTGGAGGTCCCCTCCATCTTGTGTGTGCCTAGACCCATAGTGTCGACACACTTCCTTCCGGCCTTCTCCATTGGGCTGCGTTCCTTGATGGCGGCAGGGAGCCAATATCCTGTGTGGGGGCGGCCTGGTCTCACAGCCTGTGTGGAGGGCGTTGGCTGAAGCATTGATGTGCATTATTGTATTCAAAACTGACAGGTGCAGTCACATCCCTGGCTGAGATTGAAGGCTGAGGTCACCCACACAAGGAGGACTAAACCCTGAGCTAAATGAAGCCTTGAAGTAACAGGAGCAGGTCTGCACTTCCCAGGAGGGGATGGGGGCTCCCCCTCCAAAGTACAAGGTGATCTAGAAGAACTCAATTTACACCCTTGGCTCCCGTGGGCTGGGGGATCAGCAGAGGGCGGGATAATCCCAGCTTCTAGAGCAGATGGTTTCTGACTACCGCTTGACCCAGTTCCTCCCAGCAGATGACTGGCAGCAGGGCTGACAGCTCTGCCACCAGGGGAGAAAAGTGTGGACCCTCTTCCCACCAGTATGGACATGGTGGCATTTGCCTGCCCCTGGTGACAGGTGAATGGGCAGGATGCTGTACCTATCCCTCCCTTTCCCCAGCCCTCTCTGGCCCAGGTGAGGGCAGGCCAGGATTGAGGCTGCCCAGGCTTGTGCCAAGGAGTGGGGGGCATTAAATCCTTCATAGGCTTAATGACTCATTCATTCAGGCAATCGTTCCTTCAATAAGCTCTCCCTGGTGATCTGTCAGGTCTGACACCAGACAAGACCCAAGAGGCCTGGTTCCTACATTTAAGATAGTTGAGGAAGTAACAGCCAGGAAATCACTATGCAAAGCACAAGAGGACCAGAAGGGGGTTCACCAAGGAGATACAGGGCTTGGTCCCAAAGATTGGAGACTATGCCAAGTGGTTGGTGACTTTGGTGATGCAGAAGACCAGAGTGCATGTGCATGGTGAGTGAGACTACGCAAACTCAGGAGAGGGGGCCCAGCTTGGCTTTGACCAGTCCCTCCTCCCCAAGGCCTCTAGACTCCTGAAGAGAGCAGGTGGAGGAAGCAGATGGGGGCAGCAGAGAATGGGACTCGTGGAGAAGTCTGAAGAGGGCAGAAGGGCTGCCAGAAGTTGGGAAACTCATATCTGCCCTAGTTTTGCCCAGCAGACTTTGGGTCGGTTCCTCGGATTGGGAGGGAGGGGGCGCTCCACCTCCAGACTTGCTGGCCCTGGAGGGGTTGCTATCCTGGCCAACCGCCACAAGAGAGGCTGGCCAGGGAGATTCTCCATGAATGTGGGGGCTCCCTCCACCCTGGTCGTCCCTAGGTGTACCAGGAAAGCTAAAACGACCTCCCACTCCACTTCTCCCTCAAAGTGCTGCCTGTTGCTGGTTGAGGCCCGGGTTAGCTATAAGAGGAGGTGGGGCTGTGCTCTGGAAATAGGACACTGTACCCTGTGGGCACTGTCCTGCTGCTCCAGACCCAGATGGGGGTGTGAGGACCAACGGAAGGACCCTGTTGTACTTAGGGTTCTGGACCGGGCCTGCAATCAGTTTCCACTGAGGGAGTGTTTCTCGTGTGGAGGCCAGAGCATGGCGTCTGGAACCACTTTCTTGGGTTCTGTGAGGAACTTGTCCAGTCACTTCGTTTGGGTCTCCCAACCAGCCTGTGTGATGTAGGTGTCACTGAGCCCCTCTTACAGACTAGGAGGTAGAGATCCGAGAAAGTGAGTTTTGGGAACGGCCTCCTACAAAACAAGCAGGGTCTGAGCGCCAACTGGAACCTCTGTCTGACATGCCAAGAGTGTCAAAGTGGGGTCGGAGGTGCTGGAGACCCACCCTGCCCGGCAAGCCCTGGGTCTCACAGAGGCCTCGGTGCATGAGGCTGGATCCTTGCACAACCCGGGGGATGTAGCACCTGGCCAGGAGGCCACTGCCTCCCTTGCCCTCGGGCCTGCGAGACCCATGTCTCGGCAAGTGCGACGGCGACCCCGGGTTCTCGACGAGGGCACTGCAACCCAGCAGCGACTTCCACCCGCGGAACCCAGGGGCAGCGCCTAGGGGTTGCGTTACCGCCCTCGCCTCCCTAGGCTGCAAGTAAAAGAGCACCCCAGGGGGCTGGGCTTGCCTCGAAGGGAGGAGGAGGGACGGCGGGATGGGATGGGGTGGTGGGGCAAGTGCCCCATCCATCGTCCAGAGTCTGTCGGCGCGGGCCACTGCACAGCAGGGCGAGGGTCGGAGCACCCACGTGGTGGGAAAGTTTCGAGGTAGCAAAATGCGGCCCGGCACCGCAGGGTGGGTGGGTCGGGACGCAGAGGGCCGATTTGCCCCTACTGGCGAAAGCAGAAAGCAAAAAGCGGAGGCGAGCGGGGTTGGGCGGGGGAGCGGGCAGCACCGACCTGAACAGATTCCGCCTCCCCCTCCGCCCCCGGGAAGCCCGAGTGGGTTGGCGCGGACCGTCTCCTCCCGCACGGCCAGGACGACACTCCTCCGCCCCCCTTTCTGCCGACGTCTATCTCCACGCGCGCGCACATATGGAGATTGTGCGGCTTTTTTACCCCTCGGGATAAAAAACGGGGAGTGTAAAAGAGAGGGCAAAGCGAAGAACTCCTCCTCGGCGCGCTCTGCTCTCCGCGCGCGGCTGGGCGCAGAGACGCCGCCGCCACCGCCCGCTCTGCCCGGCCTGCGGCGTGTGCCAGTGGGAGCGCCGGCAAGGGCACCGCTCCCGCGGGAGCCAAAGACTTCGGAGCTCGAGCCGACTCGCCGCCACCGAGGCAGGCAGAAGACGCGGCAGGGAGGGCCCCGCGCCCCGCCGGCCCGCG
>NW_004524590.1:10165248-10234692 GCF_000260255.1 Octodon degus | reverse complement strand
GCTCCGGGCGGCTTCCAGGACACCTGTACGTCGTGCGGCGGCTTCCGGCGGCCGGAGGAGCTGGGCCGGGTGGACGGCGACTTCCTGGAGGCGGTGAAGCGGCACATCTTGAACCGCCTGCAGTTGCGGGGTCGTCCCAACATCACGCACGCCGTGCCCAAGGCCGCCATGGTCACAGCTCTGCGCAAGCTGCACGCGGGCAAGGTGCGCGAGGACGGCCGCGTGGAGATCCCGCACCTCGACGGCCACGCCAGCCCGGGCGCCGACGGCCAGGAGCGCGTCTCGGAAATCATCAGCTTTGCGGAGACAGGTGGGTCCGGCCTTCCGGCGGCTAAGCGGTCCGTGCGCCCTCCCTCCTTTCCTCCCTCCCTCTCTCGCTCCCTGTCTTTGCCAGCTTCGCCCGGCCGCCGCGTCCGCCGCATCCCGCACGCCCCGGGGACAACCTGGACTCCAGGCCGGGCTTTTACGGCGTGGCGGGGCCCGCCTAGGTTGTAGTCCATTTCCCCAGGCCGCGGACCTTTTTCTGCTCCCCATCCCCGCTGCAGTGAGCCCTGCCCTCCACCCCTACTCTCGGGAATTGGGCCCCAGCGCCTCTGGGCGCACGTCCCTCTCCTGGCAGATGCGCGGCCCTGGCTCTGCGGGCACTTGCTTGGTGATTGCTTAATGTTTTTGTTTCCCACGATCGGAGTGTAGGCTTAGCAGTGTGGATGGAGATGTGTGTGCTTGTTGATATACGTGGGCTGGAGGAGTGTGTGTGTGTGTGTGTGTGTGTACGCGCGCGCGCGTGTGTGAGCGCGCACACGAGCACGCGCCTGCCTGAGAGGCCCCCGGGGGCTGCTTCCATTGCCGGGCGGCGTGGGCTTGCCAGGATTGCTGAAGCCTCTCCGGGGAGAGCTAGGCAACCTCTCTTCCGATTGTGTGGGCACCAGAATCGGGCGGAAGGCAGGCTTCTCAACAGGTCCATCATTTAAGCAGAGAAAGACGCGGCTTAGGGGACATCCCCGTGCCTTTCCTCTTTCCTGGCAGCCGCGACAGCCCTCTGGTCGGTGGAGCCGCAGAGTTGGTAGTTAACAAAGGGTAGGACTCTTCTGGAATTTTCCCCTGGCCCCAGATTGCAACTCCCTACCGCTGTCGAAATGTAAAAATCAGGAGGAGAAAAATCTTTGAGAAGTTTAAAATGAGGAGGAAAATGTGCCCGCGCTGAAATGCTGCAAGTGCTTTTGACTCCGCTGTCCTTTTCAGGACTTGAATGAGCCAGGCTGGCTTTTGTGCCTGGAGCTCGGCTGCATTTGTGCAGAGGGGACTGCAGAGAAGGTCGGAGAGGGGGACTCTCTCTGGTGCAGTGAAGGGGGGCAGGCAGGGGGTCTGTGAGAGGAGGGGGGATTGGTTGTGCTCCTGGCTCCAAATCCCCCCTCTCTAGGCAGCAGGAAGACCGTTCTGGTGGCTCCTGGGGATGAAAAGGGATGAAAAGTTTTGCATGGCCGGGTGTGGAGAAAAGCAGACAATCAGGGTTGGTTTGTGCTTAGAAAGAAATGCATTGCCGTTTTCGCTGTCCGCCAGAGTCAAGGAAAGCTCGACATGCAATTAGAGGGCTTGGATTAAAAGGTGCTTTGGGGCCCAGGGTAGAAATGTGATTCGGAAAGGTCGAGGAGGCCTTTTGGTCCTGGTGGCACAAAATGACAGCGGGGGCTGTTATATTTCTGGTCCATTTCACGGAGCCAGCTCTTTGACTTATAAATAACAGATTCAGGTCACAGGCAGCTTGTCCAAGACCAGCTTTTAAGGCTGCAGTTTCCCCCATTTCGAAGTCAGATGTCAGTGTTATTAGAGGAGCAGGCAGAGCCTGAGGAGAGGGCTAGGGCAGCTATGGTGGAAGGTTTGATGAAACGAGCTGTGTCCACAGAGTTGCCTTATCCTGGAAAATAAAAAAGTAGACTGTCAGAGGGAAGGGGCCTGGACATGTAGGGTGGGCTGGGATGGCTGAGCTTCTTGTTGAGCTGAATTATCCGGAAAAATATCAGACTAACCCCCTTTTCCTTGGAGATTTTGAACATGCCATGAATAGGGAGCTAGGTCTTCTCAAAGAATTTGTTCTCAAGTTTCAAGGCTGAATATCCTGTCCCCTGGAACTACTTGGAAATAAGGGCTGCACTTTGCAGTCTGCAGAGCACACGTTCCTATGTCAGAAATCTGAGCAGAGCTTGCTTGTTTGCAGGGGGGTTGGATCAGATCATGCTTAGGTAAACACTGGAAGAGGAGGTAGGTGGCTCAGTTGGATTTTGCAATGCCCTAAGTTCACCAAAAAGAAGAAGAAGAAGAAGAAGAAAAAAAAAAAAAGGCCCTGCTTAAAACAACCTACCCCCAAACCTTCTCTTTCATCCTGGTTTTGTTTTCCAGATTTCACAGATACCCATAACAACTTGTTAAGATCTTGGCCTCCTGACAAGTTCCTCTGTTGAGCTTTGAGGCCTGACAGCCAGTCTCAAGGGCACCCTGGGCTGGGAGAGGTGAGGCAAGGTTTCATAGGCCCAGGCCCTCCAGCTCTGACCTGGTCTGGGTTTCTCAACGGGAAATGATGTTCTCCACCTCTCCCAGGTTATAGGCAGAGGTCTGGGCCCCAGGAATGGTATTTCTGGTCAGTAACATCTTCCAGCTGTGTAGAAAGTGTGTGTTCTGCACCAGGCGGCAGAGTGCATTTCCCTGTTGCCTCGTGTTCTGCTGAAGTTAACTCAGCCCGTTCTCCCCCTTCCCTGCAGATGGCCTGGCCTCTTCCCGTGTCCGCCTGTATTTCTTCATCTCCAATGAAGGCAACCAGAACCTGTTTGTGGTGCAGGCCAGCCTGTGGCTTTATCTGAAACTCCTGCCCTATGTCCTGGAGAAAGGCAGCCGACGGAAGGTGCGGGTCAAAGTGTACTTCCAGGAACAGGGCCACGGAGACAGATGGAATGTGGTGGAAAAGAAAGTGGACCTCAAGCGCAGTGGCTGGCACACCTTCCCGCTCACAGAGGCCATCCAGGCCCTGTTTGAGCGAGGTGAGCGGAGGCTCAACCTAGACGTGCAGTGTGACAGCTGCCAGGAGCTGGCCGTGGTGCCGGTGTTTGTGGACCCAGGCGAGGAGTCACACCGGCCCTTTGTGGTGGTGCAGGCCCGGCTGGGGGACAGCAGGCACCGCATTCGCAAGCGAGGCCTGGAGTGCGATGGCCGGACCAACCTCTGTTGCAGGCAACAGTTCTTCATTGACTTCCGGCTCATTGGCTGGAATGACTGGATCATTGCACCGACTGGCTACTATGGGAACTACTGCGAGGGCAGCTGCCCAGCCTACCTGGCAGGGGTCCCAGGCTCTGCCTCCTCCTTCCACACGGCGGTGGTGAACCAGTACCGCATGCGGGGCTTGAACCCTGGCCCTGTGAACTCTTGCTGCATCCCCACTAAGCTGAGTTCCATGTCCATGCTCTACTTTGATGACGAGTACAACATCGTCAAGCGCGATGTGCCCAACATGATTGTGGAGGAGTGTGGCTGTGCCTGACGGTGGCAGGCAGGGGCGTGGCGGCAGTAGTGCTTGGGACAGAGCCCCCCATGGGGGCATGAGGTGCACAGTGGCTGAGCATGCTCACTCCATCGGGCTGCAGAGAGAGTCAGGGTGGGCCCCAAAGCATTTTCTGCTGCTCTGTAGAGCAACCAGTCAAAACCAGAGGGCGAGCCCTCAACTGACACGAGACTTTCAAATGCACACGTAGACACGCACAGCCAGACGCATCCTGCCACCCACACAGCAGCCTCCAGGATACCAGCAAGTGGATGCGGCGACAAATGGCAGCTTAGCTACCAATGCCCATCAGTGGCAGAGAATGGGGTGAGCAGCCCTCATTCCCACCAGCTGGCCCAGCTACTCTGAATTGCGCCTTCTGAGCACACATAAAAGCACAAAGACAGAGACACTGAGAGAAGGAAAGCAAAAGCGAGAGGAGAGAGGGAGGGAGGGAGAGAGGAGAAAGCGCCACTGAGAAGAAAAGCAGGATGGGGCGTGTGTAGCCAGGCAGAGGGCTGTGCGCCCTGCGTCCCCTTGACCAGTCCTGGGCCTGCGCACTGCCTCAGCTCCTGCTGGAAACATGTTTGCTTCCTTCCCACCTGGCATTCTCTGTGCTGCAAGAACAGGGGAGCGGTCCTTCCACACTCTTGGAGAGGGAAAGTGGCCCAGGAAGGACACCGCCTGTCAGACCATGGCAAGGGGCAATGACTGTTTGACAGTCACTGGGTCCCTGATGTGAGTGTGTGTGTGTGTGTGTGTGTGTGTGTGTGTGTGTGTGATGGGGAGGGAGGGAGAGAAGAGGGGTCTCAATTTGATGCTTTAACTGATCTCCAGCAGCTGACAGGTCATCCGTGCCAGCTGTAGAACTGAAGAGACTTATTTGTCAGTTATCACTTTTAAGTGAAAACCACAATTGTTCTAAATGAGAAGAAAAAAGTTGCAATCTGTGCCCTTTGCTGGGGACATTCCTCTAGGGCTGCTGGGGGGGGGGAGGATAATCACTAGTCAGAGGGATGAGCCCAGAGGAGGTGATGGTGGCCGTAGGGGCATTCTGGAAATACAGGTAGGGGTTTCCCCAACGCAGGGTGAGAATGGAGAGCTGCTCGGCTGGTCTTGGAGAGGAGGGAGGCTCGCAGCTGCTTTGCAGAAGTTGCCGTGTGGGTGGGCCCCGGCCAGCAGAGCTGGCTGTGGACATGGCCCCTGCCTACCCACCTGCCCGCCCGCCCGCCCCGCATTGCACTTGCAGACCCGCCTGAACACACACGCTGTAGCACTTGCCGATCTGCGTGTGTCCAGAAGTGGCCGTGGGAACAGTGCTGAGCTGACTTTCCCCGTACACGTCCAAGTGCCACGTGAACTATGCAATTTAAAGGGTTGACCCACACTAGATGAAACTGGACTCCAACAACTCTTTTTATATTTTTTATACTTGAAATGAAATCCTTTGCTTCTTTTTTAAGCGAATGATTGCTTTTAATGTTTGCACTGATTTAGTTGCATGATTAGTCAGAAACTGCCATTTGAAAAAAGAAGTTATTTTTATAGCAGCAAAAAAAGAATACAGTTAAATGTATTATACATAATTTTGGAACCAAAGAGGCCAACAGATCAGTTTTAATTTTTATTAGATGGTGAGGCCATCTTACCTGAGGCAAACGTTCTGAACAATCCTTTGAGTGGCCTGCCAATGTTTCAGGGTATAAATGGATTTTGTTTATTCAGTTTGATATGTCTTTTCTATCCTTACACACCCAGAAGGTAGAGTAAAAATGACTGTGGTAGAATTCAGGTGTGTATCCTTAAATCCTCATCTTTATGTTTATTTAATAAAGCTCCCCTTAGGTTCTGTTTCATAATAATTTAAAACCAAACAGTTTCCCCATAGACTGGCTGTTAAAGTATTTTGCGTCTGTGTACAGTTTAAGAAAATAAAAGATTGAGTGCCACAGGTTTCCTGCCTTGTGTGCTGTCTGGGGCGGTGGGCCTGCCCTGGAGGTGGGCAGCTGGGAGGAGGGTCAGCCCCGGTGTCCAGCTCCCATGCCAGCAGCGCCGCAGCCCACTCTCCGCACTCTCTGAGTCCTTGCCATGGGACTGTGTCACTCAGAAGCCAGGAAAGATGGCAGAAGATCAAAATGAAGGACAATTAGCAAATTCATGAATTACACATTTGCTTACCCTTCTAGTCCCGAGACTAATTATGCTCCACCGAGGCTGCGTCTATTACCATTTGAAAGTCCCCATCCCTGGAAGCAAATGGATGCCTGTCTGGGGAAGCCCCCTGACCTCTGCCCACCTCCAGGTGCCGATCCAAGTGATGGGGAACCAGAAGAAGCCTCCCACCTTGAGAGAGAGGATGAACAGAGAGGCTGTCAGTGCCCTAATCATCCTTTCCTGTGCGGGCTTGAGCTGGTGGAAAGTGGTGGCGATGGTGGTAACAGCTCAGCTGCCACTTGGAAGCTTGGGGAGAGACCGCAGTCCTGTTTCCTGCAGCTCCTGCACCAGACACCTTATTTCCAAAGGTTGGGACCAGAAGCCTGGAGAGCCCTGGGGCCATGGCCAACCTACCTGCTTGCCTAAGAGGACTAAGAGGACAGCAGTCCTGTGTCCTGCCTTTATCTCATGCTGTACAGGCCCAATGGGGCACCGATCTGGGTCTGCATCTCTTGTGGTTTTCCCAGAAAAATCTCAGAATAGTTGGGATTCTCTAACCCCATTAAACTAACAATGGGGAACTGAAGGAGGCCAGACAGCTACAGGGGAATCTTGATTCAAATAGCCAGCTGGTAGCAGGGAGCCCTCTTCTGCCCCTGTGTTTCTCTCTTTCTTGCTCTGCCACACAGTGTCTGCACTGGTCCTGGGGGATTGTGTCAATCTGCAAAGCTGTGAGTCAGTATAAACTTCACAGGGCAAAAATGAAAATGTCATAATGTCAGGGCTGGCATTGCCATTTGGGGGAGTGTGCCCTGACCCTGTGTGCTGGGCCCCCGCTATGAAGGTTCCACACCCTCATTCCCCTCGTGTGTCATTCCACCCTAGGATTCCTTCTGTGGGGGGAAGCCAGGAGGGGGGAGTGTGAGCACAGGGCCCTCTGCTCTTTGGGTATTGAGCACTTGTGGGTGTCTCTCGCAGGTCTGGGCTTCCCAGGCTGGTCCTGTGAGTGCAGCAGGAGCTCAAGGGAGGACTCCTGAGGAAGGGGGCCTGGCAGACATTGTCCCTGAGTGGCTTCCTGCTGCCACTTGCTGGCATGTGTCTCTGTGGGAATCCCTCTCATGGGGCCACCTGGTGTGATCATCACTTCCTTTGTCCTTTCCTCACACAACACTCGGTACTGTCTTTCTGTTGCCTTCTTTCCATTTTCTCTTCTGTTCCAAGGGGTTATGTCTCCCTGAAGAGTTCCCTTGAGCCCACCCTGCCAGGACCAGAGAGCAGGAAGCCCTCCCCACCTAGGCAGGCCCAGAGCTACTCGCTGAATTCTCCCGCACCAGATTTGAAGACATCCCTCCCTCCTTCTCCCCGCCATCCCCCGTTTTTCTCCTGGCTTACAGGCCATTACCAGTCATGCTGGGTCCAGTGGGATGGGCAGAGCCACAAAGGCACTGTCCCTGATCCCTTAATGCTTCCCCCAGTCCCCTGCAGTGCCTGAAGGTCCCCATATGGAGCTCCCAAGTTTGCAGCAACTTGATGGAGCTCCAGGCCTGATTTTGGGGGTCCCAGGGGAAGGGAATGCATACACTGATCTCTTCTGCATGTCCTAGGCAGGAAGACTAAGGGCCAGGACCAGAGCTGAGGACCTCCTTGGCTTGTGTTGCTCTCCTAGCCCTCTCAAGGCTTGGCCAGGATGGGCACCTGGGCACCTTGTGGGGCAGCACTTAGTAGGGACTCTGATATGTCAAACTGTGTCCCTGCTCCCCAATACATGACGTGACAAGGTCACCAGGGCCCTGCCAAGGTGCCAGGAAGGTCCTAGGGGAGGGACTCAGTAGGTCTAGCACTGAGGGGCTCAGTAGGCCTGACCCACCTGGAAGTCAGGTGGCCTGGGCCACACCTGTCAGGCCCTCTGCAAAGCCCTGCTGGACACCATTGCTAGGAATTCCCGAATGGCTTCCTGGGTATTATGCCTTTGACCTTGGAGAACTCTGTGGGGTTTGGTCTTGGGAGGAACCAGAGTCACAGGAGGCAGGGATTGTATATGTGTGTTGACATGAAGGTCACAGGCTGCCACCAAACCACAGAAACTGCTGTGGGCTGAGGAAAGCATGCCTTTCCAGGCAAAGCAGAAGAAACAAAACCCGTTTCTGTGGGCAGAGGCCATGGGTGCTGCCCAATGGGCTGCTGGGCTTTTCATGGGACGCTTGGAGCCCAAGACAGGCCACCATTGGGGTTGTGAGTGGTGAGGCAAGGTCCTACATACTGCAGGGGCTGTGCGTGTGCAGGTGTGGTGCGCAAGGGTAGTGCTCCCAGTGCGCGTGTGCAGGGATGGTGTGGGCAGGCCACCAGAGGTGTGGACTGGGCATTGTGGGTAAGGTGGAGTGCTGCGCTGCTTGGAGATGGTAGGTGTGCCTGTGTGTGACGAGCGTGCAGCGCTTGAGGCTGCGGCTGTGGGTGTGTGCAGTTGGCTGTGTGTGTTTGGAGTGCGTGGTCGGCTTTTCTGAGGTTGTGAGGTTGTGTGGGTGAGTGTGAGACCATGTGTGGGGCTGGAGACTGGCTGATGGGATGGGTGTGGTTGGATGTTTGGCTGTGTGCACTGCATGTTGTTTTCATTTTCTTCTCATTGAGCAGTAGCACACCCGGTCAGTCGTGCACTTTGTCACTGGAGTAGTTATAGTTTTAAACTGGGTCCTTGTCCCCTTGCAGTTGGGGTTCATGATGCCCTTCCCGCACAGCATGTGGTGGGCTGGCTGGGCACAGAAGCCATGTCTGCAGTGTGCACAGTACCCCTGGTGTGGTTGGCCAGTCCCTGCTGCCCTGTTCTGGGTACTCAGTGCCAGGGCATTCCCTGGGTGTCAGCAGCCTCCAACCTAGAGCACTTTGAAAGTGCACAGCTACCACCCGGACATTCAGTCTCTCTGTGGACATTCACTGGGTGCGTGTTCTACCCGTGTGTCATCTTGGTGTGGCCCTGGCAACAACCTGGGGGCTCACGGACACAGGTATCATTAACCTCATTCATACATGAGAGGATGGAGGCTGGCAGCCAGGAAGCAGCTCACTGGAGGCTGCACAGCGCCTGAGGAGCAGAGCTGGAGTTTGGCCGCAGGCAGCTGTTCCAGAATCACTCATAGCCAGCGGGCTGCCCCTGGGACAGTGACAGTGCCTACCAGAGGCTGCTGAGAACATGGGCATGGCTAGAGTAGCGCTGGGCTCTAGGTGGTTCCCTTTTTGCTGTTTTCCAGCACATTCTCAGGAAGGATGCTGGATGCCTGGCTGGAGCCCCACCCTTCTCTCGCTTTGTGACACACCCCTCTTGTCCTCATTCATTCCCTGAGTACTCACAAGGCCCTCGGCCATGACATCAGCGGTCACTCACTGAGAACCAGCTGTCATATCTGATGTAGTGTGGTCTTTACAAGCTTCCTGTGGACAGGTGGGTGTGTCCATCTTAGGAAGGGAGTGTGGTGGTGCAGGAAGTGGAGTGGAAGGAGCAGCCCTCAGCCTTCCAGGTGCTGCCTTCCCTTCCTGCAGCGTCCTCAGAGACCCTGAGGTCCTTGAGTCCCATGGAACTGCGGAACGGAGGAGGAAGTCAAAGAGTGTGTGGCTGTAAAGGCAGCAGGGCCTGGGGCTGATGTTCTGGTTCTGCATCCCTAGCTTGTCCCCATAAAGGGTCCCGAAGGTCCATGTACCTCCATTCCAGCTGCCTCCCCACCTGCAGATCTCACCTGCTGAGAATGGTCCCACTTGTGAACAGGAAAGGCATCTGTTGGATCATCCCAGACCCTCAGGGAATCTGATGGTGAGGACCCGAGGGGTTCTGAGGACAGGGGTACCTGCCACATTTTCATGTGAGATTTCAAAAATGAAATCACTATGTAGGGGTGCAGGGGGCAGAGGAGAGGGACATAAGGATGCTTCACGTCCTCTCTTCCATTGCAGGGAACTTTAGCACCTCTCTGGGAGGGGCTGCAGTGGGGCCAGTGTGAGGCCAAGCTACTGCAGTTCCCTCCTTGCAGGCAAGCTCCTGTTCTGTTCTCCTGTCTACCTGTTCTGCCCTCGTCCTGGCTCCTGTGTCTGCCCTGAGAAGGCCCAGAGACAGGGGTGAGGGTAGGTATCAGGGTGCTACTTCCAGTGCTTGTACGGGATGGAAGTTGTGAGGGGTTTTCTGTGTAGAGCATCTACCCCAGCACTGACTATGGGGCCTGTTGGTGCAGCACAAGTTGGGATCCAGGGGCCCCGGGGGAGGCAGAGAGAGGCCATCTGTGCGTGTGCGTGTGACACCAGTGGATGTCTCTGTCCGCCAGGGAGCTCAGTCTGGTGGACACGGTCCACCTGAGCCCATAGCTTATTCCTAGGCCATTGGAGGTGCCCAGTGACCAGTGGGGGAAGTGGCCACCAGGCCCCAGAGGACCTTCCAAGTTTGCCATCTTCTGGGAGTTTGTGGGCTCTTTTCTGGGGCTTCCTGAGTGTTATGTCTTTCCTAGGGGACCCCACAGGAGAGCGAAGTCAAGGTGATCATCCATTGCAGAAGAGCTTCACCGGAGAGGGGTAGAGCGCTGAGGCCCTGCGTTCCCTGCACCCTACCTTCCCTGCCTAGGGGTGCAGGCCTTGCACTTCACAGGCTCGGCACAAACTGGAGTGGGGCATATCCCTTCCCTGGGGCCTAGCTTTACTCCTGGGGTACCCCTGATTGGTAAGAGGTAAGCTTTGTTCTAGGGAAAGGCTGGCCCTGGAGCTCAGTTCTTGCCATGGACAGGCCCTGCAGGCTATTAGAGAAGAGAACAAAGGGGTCCCCAGCTGCTGTCTTGTGTGGCACTGTCACTTGTGCAGCACCAGGGGTCTGGGGACTCCAGCTGCTCCTGTTCCCACCCAGAGCTGCTGCCCACGGGGGTGGAAGGTACATCCTCACCTGGCTGCTCTCGCCTCTGCGTCTCCCCAACGCCCTCCCCACCCTATAAACTTTTTCTCCCCCCACCATGTTCTGCTGCCTGTGATTCACCCTCCGGGGCTCCGGTGCACGAGCTGGGCTCTCAGAACCCACAGAACCTGGCACCAGCCTCACCCATGGGTGGCTGACTGTGTGTCCCTTGTCTTCCCCAGAGTGCAGGACAGTTTTCAAGGGAGTGGGACATGTTATCTCTTACCACTCTACCCTCTTGAGCCCGGGACAGAGCAAGGCTCCATACACATTTCTCCTCCTCCTCCTCCTCCTCCTCCTCCTCCTCCTCTTTTTTTTTTTTTTTTTTTTTTTTTTGTATTAGCGATTGAACTCAGGACCCTGCGCTTGCCAGGCAGGCACTTAAGCTGCTGAGCTATCTCCCTGGTCCCATCCATGCACATTTCTTAAATGACTGAAGGCATGTGGGGCTCAGGGGAGAGGCTGACTCTACACACCCATCTCCTTGCTGGAGTGACCGGTGCTGAGAGGCCAACATGACCCAGTGGTAGTCTCAGCCTTCCTGGCAGGGACCAGAAGCCAGCACTCCAGACCACACCTTTGTTATTTTCTTGCTTTTAAGAGCACTCGCTGCCCTGCAGGTGATTCATGTAATAGCATTTTCAAAAGCCTGTAATTTGCCCCAGTGTTCAGCAGGGCTCAGCTTCACACGAGCTGCCGCCACAGGCACAGGCAATGCCGATCCAAGCAGGTGGCAGCACGGGCCTGGGCGCCAATAAAGATCTGCGCTGGCTTCCTGGTTCCTCGCTGGCACCCGAGCGGGCCTCTCTCCCACCTCAGGAGAGTGTGGCTTGTCACCCGAGGGTGTCTCGTAAAGCTCAGCTTTAATTAATCAATTGCTGAGCGATGAATCGGTGAATGCGGGGCCTCACTCCCCCGTGGGTGACTGGCACATTAACGAGGGCCAATTATTTCAGCATTAATAATTAATCTCCAACCAAGCAGGGGAAGAGTGGAAATCGGCTCTGCCAGCCAGCCTGCCACCCGGCACAGCTCACAGTTGCATCCAGAGGAGCTGCCCGGACCTCACTGCTGAGCCCAAGACGAGGCTTAGGGCCTGGCTCTAAGGGCAGTGGCTGTGTGCACTGTCACCTGCAGGTATTCAGTGTGTCCAGTTGATTGACAGCTCTTCCAGGACCGGCCACACCCCTGCTCTGTAACCACAAACGCTTTTTCCACCCTCTGTCTCTTACAGTTTTCTCATTTGAAAGGCTAGTGGATGAGACTAGCTGGTTCATTCCTGTCTCTAGTGTTTAGTAAAGTAGCTCTTGTGTACTAGGCTGGTCATTTGTCCAGCTTCTGGGTTATCTATCTGTGGCCACAGCCATTTCTGTCACAGGGGTAAGGAGGGGCCCTGGAGGTCTGGGATGGCCAGTTGTGTCCCCTTACCCTGTACGGCTGCTTGACTTCCCCTGCGGGACCACCCTGTGGGTGGCATTGGTAGGTCAGTGACTGTAGCCATGGTGGCAGGAGTGTCTGCTACTGCAGTGTGGATGGGCTGGCATGATGAGTGGTGTGGGAGGGCTGTGCTGGTCACAGTGACAGCCAAGCCTGTGCTATGACCCACAAGTTGGGGCAGGGCTGGCCCTTCAAGGCTGAGTGGTCTGAGTGATGAAAGGGGTGAGGGATGACCAGTCACAGGCTGCTGAGGTCTGAGGACTGCAGAGAAGCCAGCCACATTCCTACAAAGGGGGAAACTGAGGCCCAAAGAGGGTCTATGACTTGCCCAGCTAAAGGGGCTCAATGTAATAGCCCAGTCTTCCCAAGTGCTTGCTTTGTAATCTAGCTGTGGGGTCCCTCCTAAGTGGGAACTCAGCACCCACATCCCACCCTCACCTGTGCAGATGTACCCAGGCAGCTCTGAATGAGAGGTGCACCTTGGGAGCCCGAGGGGGAAAGCAGTCACATGGAGGGCCTCCTGGAGGAGGCAGGCCCAGGTAGTTTCTTGTAGGGTAAACTGAGGCTTCCTGATCCTGTAGTTTCCAACAAGGTCCAAAGGAAGACTGTGGCATGGGTTGCAGGCTGCTGCTGTGTGCCTTAGGGCTGGTTGCTGAAACTCGGTGTCTGAGTCCCCTCATCATATAGTGAACCTTGTATTTCCGTCGTGAGCTCACTTGGGTTACATGAGGTAATAACACTAAGAGCTACTACCAGCCCGGGATGTGTGGAGCTTTGTGCTCTTTACAGAAGTACTGTTAATCCAGCTGACCCACTACAGCTCCAGTGGCACTGGGGTCTCTACCCCATAGATCGGGGGGTCTGTGACTTGCCCAGGTCACACAGTGAGACAGGGAGGAGCCAGGGGACCTGGGGTCCAAGTTCCTGGCAGCAGCATGCAGGCTGGGAGCCCTGCTGACCTGTGAAGTTGGCTCAGCTTAGAGAGGGATCCACACCCTTCTCCCCCGGCCTCCTCAGGCACTGAGGAGCCCGACCGCTCCCCTCAGGCCACATGGTGAAGCTGCAGCAGGGCTCCAGAGTTATTTTCGGCAGTGGTGGGCCAGATTAATTCAGCACTGTCTGCTCTGCAGCTCCCATTCTCCTATTTGTCCTCTCAGGGGCCCAGGGAGCCTCTCTGCCATCAGCAAGGCCACCTGGCTGGGCACTGACCAGTGAGCAGTCCAAGTGACCCCAAGGAGCGATGCCCCCAGTTTGCCGTGGAAGCTGCCTCTATCTGGTGTGCCATGGGTGCTTGGTCCCAGGAGGCCACCAGGCTGCGGACAGCAGGGGACCCTGGCCACCCAATGCCAGGACTTATTTTAGAATGGGGTTTGATAAATTATGGCCAGTGACCAAAGTAATCAAATAAGAATTTTTCCCTTTTTTAAAATGGTTGAAAATAAGTCAAGGGGCTGGGAGATAGCTCAGTAGAATAAGTGCTTGCCTGGTAAGTGCAAGGTCCTGAGTTCAATCCCTGGTACTGAAAAAAAAAAAAAAAAAAAAAAAAAAAAAAAAAAAAAAAAGAAAGAAAGAAAAGAAAAGAAAAGAGAAAATAAATCAAAAGAAGACTATTCCATGCCATGAAAATAATATGGCATTGAAATTTAGTGCCTATAAGTCAAGTTTTATTGGAGTATGACTACCTGGTATGTTTCTACATCAATGAGGACAATGACTGTGTGGGCTGCAAAACCCAAGCCATGTACTGGCTGACCCATTGTACAGGTGTTTGCCAGTCACTGGTCTGCAAGCCTCCTTGGCAGGGCTGATGTCCAGATATGGTCCTCTTCCTCCTCTTGGAGGCCACCCCATCTCCACGTGCCTACCATTTTGATGAATGCAGAGGTGGACTTGTGACCCTGCTAAGACAACCAGTCACTGAGTGTTGAAATGTACCATGAACGTGATGGTCATGAGCACAGAGTAAGGGCCCGGAGGCTTCCCGTGAGGCTCTGTGATTCTTACTTATAGCATCGCCCTCCTAACATCCCTGTAGGGTAGGACTAGTGAAGATTGTAAAGAGACTGAGTACATGAAAACCAGCAACACTACCATGCATATTAAGATGGCTATACTAAGGCATAGAAGAGCAGCAGAGAGAGAGAGGGACAAGAGACAGAGACAGGGACAGGGACAGAGACGGAGACCAGGAGGTAGGCATGTGTTCCCCACCTACAGTCCTAACACTGAGGAGACTGAGGCAGGAGGACTGAGTTTCAGACTAGTCTGGGCTGCATACTGAGACTTTGTCTCAAATTAAAAAATCATTGAAGCTGGGTCTTGAAGAGAGCTTTCTCCCCTGCTATGTGTGTGGCAGCACTCCTTGTGATAGTGCAAAAGGGAAGCGACGCAGGAGTCCCTAGACGGGCAAGCAGACACAAAGGACCTGGGCCCTGCACACAGGGCAGCATGGCTCAGCCTTGAAAAGGAAGGAAACTGACACACGCCGCCATCCGGGCACACCTGGGGACGCAGTCTTGGTGCAGCAAGCAGGACGCAGAGGGACAAGCACTGCCTGATCCCCCCTCGCTCTCTCGGCTCCTCTGGGAGCTGAGGCCGTGTGCACCCTGCTCCTTCTGATTCCAGGCTCCCTGGGGGCAGATCTGGAAATGGGCATCACAATGACTTTGGAAGCTCCGTTGCTGGCTCGGGCAGGGGTGTCCTCCTGGGCGCTGAGTGTGGTCCTGTTAGCAGGCACGGGACAAGCACTTTTCCATCTCGCTTTATCCTGGTCAAGTTCCAAACCTGGCATGGACACTGTCCTATGCCCATTGTTAGGTGGCCTCCAGGCTGCTGACCAAGGAGCTTGAGGAGGTCTGGAAAGGCCTGGAACCTGGGGTCTTGCCAAGTGGGCCTCTGCCAGCCAGGGGCAAAGGGGTGCCAGGGCCTGCCACGAAGGCTTGCATCCATCCCTAAATACTTGTCTTCCACATTGCTGCTTAGGCCATTATGAGTAGGCCCTTGGCCACTGATGGGCAGTATCTGAGGATGAGGGCAGGGCCAGGCCCCAGCAGGCCTCTGTATGGAGACTGGGGAGCCCTGCAAGCCAGGAACAACATGGGAATTGTGGTTTCTGCAGTGGCTTTAACCAAGGCCTTTCTTCTGCCTGCTAGATGTGGCCACGATGCAGGTTTGGAAAGCCTCCCAGCACGTTGTCACAGGGTGGAAGCCTGGAGCCCAGTGGGTAGCAGTCCTGGGAGATCTTGAAGGAGGTGGTCCCTGAGCCACAAGCACGGGTGAGGGCTGGCCAGGAAAGAAGGGCAGAGGGAAGGGGATCTGAGGATATAGGCACAGCAGCAGCAAGGCCTGGAGCAGGCCGCCTTGGCCTTCAGTGTCCCCATTCCCCAGGTGTCTCTCCCCAGAAGGCCAGCCTGCCTAGGAAGGTGCCCAGTAATCCCAGCAACCAGGGGTGCCTGCAGTGAGCTCTCGGGTGGACTTGCCACCTGTGGGGCTGTACTGCGAGGGATGCCATGTGCAGAGCTAAGCTTGCCTTCCCCGTGTAATAGCACGGCTCAGGCATTTTCCTTGGCCACCAAACATACTGTAAAGAGCGGTACAGTAGCTGTGTCTTAGTTGAGGACCCTTTTGCCTATTATTGGCTACTTATGGTGTTTCTAGTTTTTCATCTCGGGAAACAACGTCATGACAAACTTCCTGCACAGTGGTGTCGTTGATGGACAGGCTTATTGACTATCAGCCAAGGTCATAATGGGGGGTAGAAGCCCCAGGCAGGTGGGGCCCTGAGAGTGCCTGGAACAGAACTTCCTGACCTTCGCCTTGATGCAGAACCCTCGGCGTCTTTAGAAACAGATTAAGACATAGTGGGTCTTAGAGTGGTGAGAATCCGTATTCCTCACAAGCACCCAGGTGAGGCTGCAGCTGGGAGAGCCATACCCAGAGCAACATGTCTTCTTCAATGAGTGTTTCCAAGGGCCACCACCAGCTAAGACTCTGGGGAGGGCCTTAGCTGGCCAGGACTCCTGGGCCTGTGCGAATGCAGACCCCAGGGGACCTCAGGCAGCCCGCAGCCAGTCTTGTCTCCCATCCCTCCCAGACCCGCTTGGAGGTCCTTGGTTCTCAGCTAACCTAGGAGGCCTTTGAGGCTCCCATTGTCCACCCTCATGCTGGCCCTGTGGAGTGCAACAGGCTGGCGTTGGCCAGCCAGGGTTGACCCTCCCTTGCCCCTGGGGCCCACCTGTGCCACTGCCACCCTTGCCTGCTGTATGGCTGCCCATCGCTCCTTTCTCTGCTGGTGGCTGTTCTGTGACAGTCCTATCTCATTTTCCCCATCAATAAGATGAGTGAGGCATAGGCCTCTTGGTACCAGGGTGCTATAAGATTGAGTAAGGTGTGTGTGGTGAGGAGTGCTCAACAAACCCTCAGTGTTGTTGGCTTTTAAGCTATGAGCAATGAGTGGGTGGCCAAAGGGGCAGAAGGGAGGGACAGCGGCAGAGCCGGCTCAATGCTGACCTTCACCTCCACTGTCATCTGGGAATCCCTGCTCACTTCGTAGCTTCTGGACATAAGAAGTAAACCACTTCTGTGGTTGCAGCAGGGGGCGGTGAAGGCGGCAATCCAGATGGAGGGACTGGCTAAACACTTCACCTGTGTAGAACTTACACAAAGCCCTGGGAGGGAAAGTAAAGTGAGAAGGGGGAAGAGACACAACCACAGAAGGTCAGAAGGCCGGTGAGTGACTCGCGTGTAATGGAGTAGCAGGGTGCATTTTGGCAAGAGCGAGGTGTGGATGATAGACTTTACTGAGAGATTCTGGCAGCCTACAGAGGCTCCCAGCATCCACGAAGGGGCTCCTGGGGTGGAGCATGGCATGTACAACAGGGACTAGGCTCAGCCAGGGTCTGAATGTGTTGTAGGCTGTGGGCAGTGTGAGGCAGGCACAGGCTCAGGACCATATGACCTGAGGGAGGGTGTAGACAGGAGAGTGAGCATCCCCAAGCAGGAAGTCTGGCTCCTGCAGCTCCTGAGTGTGGTCTGGGGGCTGGCCCAGGCTCTAGGCTGGGTGTGGGACTCTGCCCTGCTGCCTCAGGATGCTCCCTGGGACTCTTTTGGTGGTCCTGACCTCCGGGCCTCCTGAGAGCTGGGCCCCCGAGTATGCCCAGGTGCTATGTCTAGGTGGCTGCCGGCCTCTTGTCCTGGGGCTGTGGGATGGGCCTCCTTCCATTTCATCCTCCTGTGGCCTCATTTCTTGCAAAAGAGGACAGCCAGCCTTCTGTGGAGTTCCAGGGTGTCTTTGGGACTGGTACCCGGGGGAGGTGAGGTGGATGTGTGGGGGTGCCTGTGCGGGCACCTGTGGGTGCCTGTGAGCACCTGTGGGCACCCTGTAGGTACTGGCTCAGGGGCTGCTGCCTGGAGGCGATGGGCCAGCTGTCTGCTGGAGGAGTGGGCAGAATCCTGGGCAATGTGTGTGAGAATCCGTTCCAGATAAGATCCCTACAGAAATCAGAACAGCTCCCCACTCACAAAATGAGGGCGTTTGGACTTCTTAGGCCATGGTCAAGGGGCTGAAATCTGCCTGCCAGCATCCTGGGTCTCCACAGGGCTGAGAAGGAAGGGAGACTGTGCGTTGAGGCAGGGGAGCTGGGAATTTGTGGACACTGTGTGTGTCTAGGAGCAAGTCTTGCATGCAAATAGGTTGGAGACAGGCAGTTTCGGCCAAGTTTCCCTGTGTCCCAGGGGCAGGGAGTCCCCTTACAAACACTGCTTGAGGAAATGCACCCAGCACTCCCGGGTGTAGGAGTGGGGCTTTCCAAGCTGATTTCCCAGGGGCTGGAGTACTGCCTTTCACAGGCAGTGCCAAGTCGGACCTGCCCACGTTGCTTTGCGTTCTGGGGGCTGTGAGGCCAGGGTGCTGGGGAAGGGTCAGGGCTCTCCTGGTGAGATCCCCTGAGCCAGTCCCCAGATGCTTAGGAGGCCTTGCAAAGACCCAGTGCTTGGGCTCCTGCACTCTCAGAAGGTAGGTGAGGTTCTACCTGGTCTGGCCTCTGCACTAACAGCTGGCCTAGGGAGGCCCAGAAACACTGCTTCAGTTGCTCAGGGTCACACAGCAACTGGAAGACAGGCCAGAATCAGCGAATTAAAGGAGACAGAGCGAACCAGGGGGCCCTCGGAATGTCTCTTCCTTCCCTTCCTCCCTTTGTTTCTCCTGCCTTCCTTGTCGTTCAAGAAAGATTTAGTTGAATATCACCCAAAGCCAGTCTTGCCTCAGAAATTCCTGGCCCGTGGGAATCTCCTGTGGGGGCAAGGGGCCCCCGCCCTCAGAGGGTTTGTGGGCAATGAGCTATTTCTAAGGTAGGGAGTGAGAAACTAGATCATGGCGCCCTGGGGAAGGGCTGTGGTTGGCACAGAAAGGAATTGCTCTTGTCAGGAGGTAGGCGGGGTGGGGGCAGGGTCCCCCATAGCTGAGAGCATGGGCTGGTCTTGGGGGTCCTCTGGACCTCAGGGACAAGAGCAGGGCTTGCCCTCTATTCTCACGCCAGTGCATATGAACCCGGATGGCTTCTGCATGTGGAGGGCGGACAGCACCTGCATCTGTGGGTTAGGCATTCCAGGCAACTCTTCTGCCTGCCTTCCTATCTGTGTGTCTGTGTGTCTGTCTGTCCTGCGAGTGTCTGCCTTACTCACCTGGGCCCTTAGTCACGTCTTTTCAGAATACTACCCTGTTCCTGGAACAGAGTGAGGCATTCCAGGTGGGCCTGAGTCATTGCTGCTTTGCACCACCTGCCCCAAGGGCCCAGGAGGCACCAAGGCCTGAAGGGGTCCCCAGCCAGGAGATGGGACACTCAGGGGTTTTAGCCTTAGAAGAGGCCAGACTAGAGTTCCAGAGCCACAGGGATGAGGGACAGAGATGAGAGCGGGGACACTCCCTGTGGACAGCCAGGAAGAGGTGCTATGTCAGGTAGGGGCCAGGCCATGTGAGTAAGGTAGATTAGGTCCTGCTCTGAGAGCTGGGGCCCAGCTAAGGGCGTGCCGTGTGGGCTCCAGAGCAGGTCTGCCTTTGCTGGAATCCCAGCTCTACTGTTTCTAGGGCTTTGGGCAAGGGCTACCTCTTCTTTGAGCCTCAGTTTATCTCTCTGAGCATAGGGATAATAGAGTCTCAAGAAATTGTGGTAGGAATTGCAAGAGATAATACACCCACCCTTCTTGGTGCATAATGAATGCACGGTATTAGTGACCCTCTTCACCACTCACATCGCCACCATCGCCATCATTATTAGGAGAGGTGGACAGGGATCTGGCCTGGGGACGGGTGTTCAGGAGAGAAACTGACAGCGGGTGGGAGTTTCCCTGCGCTGGGCACACATTGCAGCAGTGGATGAGGGTATGTGGTCCTGGGTGGCTGTGTGGGTGGAGCACAGGAAGGCTAAGGAGGGGTCTCTCAGGGTGACAAGCACAGGAGGCTCAGGCAGGTGGGAAGGAGGCCAGAAAGGAGGGGGCACACCCCAGGAGATCTTGTGCCTGTCACTTCCAGTGCTGCGGCCAGCCTTCAGGAGCCCATGATTGCTGTTTTAGTAGTTATAACAGGCTCACTGAGGTACAATTTGCATACCACACAATTCACTTATCTAAAGTGTACAGTTGATTTGTTTTTTTAATATTAATTTTATTGAGAAACAAATAGCAATGAGACAGTTTCAAAACAGGTCAGTTGGACAGTTACAATAATTAATACATTGCATATTATTGTCTTTGTAGTAGTTTTTTTTCATAGTACAAGATGCAGACATGATATCTTGTCTAAACACTATTTAGTTCAAAACTTTCTTCTCATTGAACTGAGGGTTCATTTGTTTTTAATATGCTCATGGAGGTGTGCAGCCATTGTCAAGATCAATTTAAACAATTTTTGCCAGGTGTGACAGTGCATGGGGGACGCTGGGGTTTGAAAAAGAAACATGGGTGAGAGGCCGGGATACCACTCAGTGGTGAGTGTGTGCCTGCCATGCGCAAGGCTCTTGGTTCAATCTCCAGCAGCACAACTTTGTTTATTGGCGGGGCTCCTCCCCAGCTCAGAGTCGTTGACAGTAGCTCCCGCTTTCCTCTTCTCCCTGGCTGTCGGCAATTACTTCACTACCTTCTTTCCCCGTAGGTTCACCTCTTCTGGACATTTCCTGCGAAGGGGACCATAGCGTGGCCCTTGGTATCGATGCTTCTTCTTTTTTTTTTTTTTTTTGGTGGAACTGGGGATTGAACTCAGGCTCTTGTGCTTGCCAGGGAAGCGCTTATTCCACTGAGCCATCTCCCCGGCCCTCAATGCTTCTCTCTCCTCACTGTGCATGCGAGCATGTGCAGGGTCAGGACCTTGCGGAGGCTGGAGAGCACTGCACCACTGCGCTGCACCTCCACCCAAGCAAAGCCGGAGGACATTCCACCGTATGGATATAACGTACTTTCTCATTCATTCATTTATGGATGTGTGTTGCTCCCCCCCCCCACTTTTAGACATTTCAAAGAACAGAGCGATGAATATTAACTTATTTTTCTTTAGATGTGTATTTTCGGTTCTTTTGGATGGATGCTTAGGACTGCAATTGCTGGGTCAAATTGAAGCATAAAGTTTAGGTTTCTGAGGGACTCTCAAGCTTTTCTCACAGCAGCTGCTCCACTTGACTTCTTCCGCTCTCTGCATTCTCTCCAAAACTTGTCATCTTTGCACTTTTTGATTATAGTCATCCTTGTGGGTGTGAATTGGTGTCTGACTGAGGTTTTGATTTGCATTCCCGATGACTAATGGCGCTGAGAGTTTTTCATGCACACATTGGCCATTTGTATCCTCTCTTTAGAGAAATGTCTGCTCAGATCCTGGCCCATTTTATTATACTAGCTGTCCTCTTATTATTGAGGTATAAGAAATCTTAGTATAGTCTGCCGAGAAGTCCCTCATCAAAGATATAATTTGCAAGCACTATCTCCCATTCTGCTTTTTTTCTTTTTTTACTCCACTTGTTCAATGATGTTGATGCCTAGAAGTTTTACATTTTGATAAAGTTCAGTTTATCTAAGTTTTCTTTTGTTGCTTACACTTCTGTGTTACAGCTAAGAAGTTATGCCTAATCTGAGGGCATGATGACATACACCTAAGTTTTCTTGTAAGAATTTTACAGTCTATTGTTTACATTATTCAGGCCTTTGGTCTTATTTTATTATTATTTTTTTAATGGTGTGAGGTAGGGATTTAGCTTCATTCTTTTGTACATTGATATCAGGTTCTCCCAGGGCCCTTTATTTGAAAGATTGTTGTTTCCCTCAAGGAATTTCCTGGGAAACCTATTGAAAATTAGTTGACAAGAACTTTGAGGCTTATTTCTGGGTGCCACCTCTAATCTACTGCCCTATATGTCTAGCTTGATACCATTAACAACTGTCTTTTTATTATAGCCTTATAATACATTTTCAAGTTGGAAGTATTAGTACTCACACTTTGTTTTGATTATTTTGGGTCCATTAAATAAATACCTATAGGGGGCCGGGGAGATGGCTCAGTGGAATGAGCGCTTGCCTGGCAAGCGCAGGGGCCTGAGTTCAACCTCCGGTTCCGCAAAAACAAAACAAAACAAAACAAACACATACACACACACACACACAAAACACCCCAAAACCTATAGGAATGTTAGGATCAGCTTATCATTTTCTGCAAAGAATCCAGGTGGAATTTTGATGGAGATTTCATTGAATGTGTAGGACGAAGTTAGAGATTATTTAATCTTGTGAACCGTGAACATGGGATGTCTTCCTATTTGTTTAAGTCTTACTTTCTTTCCATAAAGTTTTCTAGTTCTCAGAAAGTAATTTATGTACTTTTTTTAAAAAACTTATTTATAAATATGTATTTTTCCACTATAATTTTATTGAGAAACAAATAGCAATGAGACAATTTCAAATCAAATTAGTAGGACAGTTTCAATAATTAAAACATTGCATACCATCTTCCTAGTGGTTTAAATATGTATTTTTGATAATATTAAAAAAATGGAACTGTCTTCTTAATTTTCAGGTTGCCCTTTGTAAGTGTATAGACGTAGAGCTGATTTTTATATCTTATATTTTGCAACTTTCCTGGACCCATCTACTGGTTCTTACTGTTCGGTTCCTTGGGATTTTCTGTGTACAGGGCCACATCAACGACAAATAGAGATGATTCTACTTCTTCCTTTCCAATCTTGGTCACTTTGCCTCATTCTGTAGCCTAAGTTTTCTGGCGAGAGCCTGCAACGCATCTGTTTCTGCTCAGAAAGGGGACCTGTGCCCCATCCGCACACAGAAGCCTGAGGGGCCCCCTTCCACTTCTTGTGTCCTTGGGGAGCACCATCTCTATGCGCATGCGCAGCATGAGCTCCGGCCTCACCTTCCCTTGCCCCATGTCCCATCTTTGAAAACTGAGCCGTACCAATGCCTCCTTGCTGCCCTTGTCTCCAGCACTGTCCTTTACCTTCCCAGATCCTCTTTTCTTCCCGCCCTAAGGGACTACTCTTGGTTCAACCCAGGGCCTGGTCCCTGCTACCCCAAGTGAGCCCTGGAGTGCAGCCACTTTCTCTTCATTTCACCTGGTGTCCCTGGGAGAGGCTGCTGGTTTGGAGGCTGTGTGATCGTGATGCAGCAAAGGGGGCGGAGTCTCAAGTCCATGAGCAGGAGGTCATTGAAGGGCAGAGGTCTGCAGGGTCAAGGTCACCAGGACTCTAGCAGCACACAAGCCAGGGTGGGCCTGGGGCCACTGGAGCTCACGTTTTGGAGGGTCTCAATGCTTGAGATAGGAGGACAGTCCTCACCAGGTCTTGATGGACAG
Source organism: Octodon degus (assembly GCF_000260255.1). Classification (NCBI taxonomy): domain Eukaryota; kingdom Metazoa; phylum Chordata; class Mammalia; order Rodentia; family Octodontidae; genus Octodon; species Octodon degus. The sequence continues at coordinate 10,211,811 of NW_004524590.1, read as the reverse complement.
CAGCCAGGCCCATTCTGGTCACCTGTTTCCTCCTAGAGTGGGGAGAACTTGACTCAGAACGCTGCAGAACCACTACCAGGAAGTGCCACAGATTCCCAGGTCAGCAATGTGGCTAGGAGGCTGGAGGCCAGTGAGAGTTCCAGGTCAGAGTAAGCCGATAATCCCCGAAACTATGCAGGGAGAAATGCACTGTTGCATTTTGGCCAGTTCCAGGGTGTGGGTGAGGCCAGTGAGTGGAGAGAAAGCAGGAGAGAGAGAGTAGGATGAGCAAGGGAAGCCAGTGAGGGTCACAAGGATCAAGTGGCTGCTCCAGCTTTGTTTGCTTTTGGGTCAGTTCTGGGCTGATGTAATCTGAGGCTGCACTGGGCTTTTAGCAGACAGGGTGAGAAGGTAACAAGGGCCCCCTTGGGAACCTGATGGAGAAATAGGGGTGTGAGAAGGTGCATTCAGAAATGGGGAATTTGCACCTTAGTGTTGACTGAGAAACAACACTGCAGGGCTGGAGAGCCTGCCTCACAAGCGTGGCCTGAGCGAGGCACGTGCCCCAATGGTCTGGGTGTCTCCCGGACGTGGGTCATCCTGAGCTAAGGGAAGTCCTTCCCCACAGAACTTCTCGAAGCCCCTACTTGCATTATGTTCTCTGGAATTTTCTGAAAAGGGGCTAACACGTTGCCTCCTTCTCAGTGTCACCGGCATGCTGTATTTCCCTTGTGGAACCTCCTTGGCCTAGTGACACCCGCGTCTCACTTTGGGAAGCGCTGGCCTCCTGGTAGGCTTAGGGGCTCAACTCTTCTTGCTCAGCTTGGGGAAGGCAAGTGTCAGGCCTGCCTTGGGGAGGAAGAACTAATGGCCAGGGAGAGAGCGAGGAGGCAGAAAGATGGCCCGCCAAGGGTCAACACTAGGAGAGGCCAAGGTAGAGCACAGGGAAGAGCCAGGGGCCTGGGGCCACCACTTGGGAGAGTGTGTGTGAAGACTCAGAGTGTGTCTGCTTCCTAGGGACATGCGTGCACACGCAGGAACATGCACTCTCATGCAGATGACCCACATTCACACACAGGGGACATGTATTCACACACAAGGCACAGGCATTTACATATGGAAATGGGCTCGAAACTTCTGTCCAGGTCCTCCTCTTCACCTGTAGTTGTGTCTGAGGAGGAGAGCAGGACATTGCAGGGTTTGATTTCCAAGGAGACTTTAATCATCACTGTGCTTTGTTTCTCTTCTGAGAATAATGTATTCATGAATTTCTAAAAATTAATTACAATGCAATTTTTTTTAAATTTAAGAAAAAAGGAAGATTTCCAGGGCCTGGCAGGCAGCACCACTGTGAGGCTATATTAACTCCCACACTTAGGCTGAGGGTGTGCAGTGCTTCCTGGGTGCAGCCCTGGCCAAGCCTGGGCAGGGAGCGGGTGAGCCAAGGTGCCTGGGCCTCAGGGGGCACCCAGGGACACAAAGCTTCCCTTTGACAGGGGAGGAAACTGGCTCTCTGGAGGGAGGGTGAAGTGAAGGGTGGCTCTGGAGGGGAGGGCTGCTTTGTGGGGTCCTACGAGGGGAGCGAGAGTTAGGCAGGTGAGCGTGGGGTACTGGGAGACAGAGCAAAGGTTGAGAGGGCTACATACTATCAAAGTATTAGGGACATGGGCTGGGGAGATAGCTCAGTAGAATAAGTGCTTGCCTGGGAAGTTCAAGGTCATGAGTTCAATCCCCAGTACAGAAAAAAAAAAAAAAAAAAAGTAAAAGTATTAGGGACAGGGCGGGCCTCAGTAATAACGCACGTGCTTAACAAGCACAAGGCCCTGGGAACGATTGATGGAGGTACCACCACAACCAAAACAAAGCAAACATGAAATGACCTCCCCTGACACTAGAAAGTGCATGTAGTACTTCCAAAAACATACGCGAGGTCCAATCTGTCCTGATGTACCGACAAAAACCCGAAACTCAGAGAGAGATAGCGGCTTGCCTGTGGTCTCTCTGCAGGCACTACATCTGAGCTCTTTCTGTTTTTTCTTTTCGATTCTTGAGACAGGGTCTTGCTATGTCTTTTTGGCTGGCCTTGAAATTATTACATAGTACAACTATTGTTGAACTTGTGGAGATCCTTCTGCAAAGCTTCCTGAGTTCTGGGATTACAGGTGTGTGCCACCACCCCCAGCTTATATCTGAGCTTGTCACCTCCAACATTTCCTACATATCAAGACTTTGGTGGTATATGGGGGTACAGTTAGAGCAGTGACTAAGAGCTGGGATGGGACTGGAGGAGGCGACAGTCTTTTCTATGTACAAATCCCTCTGAAGCCTGGAAGAGGAGGAGATGGCCCCATCTCTGTGGGAGTTGTGTTCTCAGAAGCTTGCCCTGTCTTGGGGTCCAGTGAGACAGAGGCCAGTTCTCCTCACCAGCGTGCGCTCAGTAGAGCACAGAGCAGGAATGAAGACCAGGAAAGAGTCCCTGTCAAAAGAGCTGAGGATATGGGTCCAGGAAGCCTCTGGTGGCAGTGCCAGACATGTGGGCACAGCAGGAAGGGCAGCCCCTCACACTGGGTCTTTGGGCCATGCTGCAGCATGGTGCCAGAGGAAGAGTGGGTTTGTCCTGGGCAGAGCCCCCTGGGTGGTGGGGGTGACCTAAGCCTGGTGGTTTTGCAGTCCTGCTGGTCTTGCATCCTTGTGCAGGTCAGGCTAGAGGTCCCTGGTCTCTCCCTGGGCAGGGGCAGGAGGGCCAGGGGGGAAGGTCCCAGGAGTGGATATCTCAGGGCCCACCCCAGCCTCCAGCTTGGTGGAAACCCAAACCTCCTGTGGGGCTGCTGTGTGGGGCAGTGATGGAGCTTGCTAGCTCCCAGCAAAAGCGCTGGAGAGGGACAGGCCTGGAGACCCCCAGGCGAGGCCATGACTCAAGAATCACAAACATCTTCACTGAAACCAGAAGCAGGCTCAGGAGAGGGCTTGACTTTTGTATACTGCCTCTCTCCAACCTTTTTATTCTGAGGCAGGGTCTTTCTAAGTTGCTAAGCACCTAACCAGGCTGGTTAGGTGCTTCAGGCTCCCAGAACGCTGGGATTCCAGGTAGACACTACCGTGCCTGGTTCCGTGGGACCCTGAGGCGGAGGACAGACTCCCAGCTGGGGAGCTCTCCCTCACCGAAGGCACCTGGCTGTCCAGATGTTGAGGAGCTCATGTGTCTGGGTCACTTCTGTTGCCCCTCAGGACTCTTGGGGCATTGACTCCGAAAGGGTATGTGCCCACATTGCCCAGTCACTGCGTCCCCCTGGAGACCCTGTGCTGGCCTGGGGCCTGAGCTAGCTGCCTCCTCAGCCCCACCCTCCACTGATAGCCCCTATCAGTGTTGTGTCTGGCTGCTGGCTGGGGGCTCTGTGATCTGCAGCTGTGGCTGGGGGCCTGCCAGGGTAGGGTTGCGCGCCCTTTGCCCCAGCTCCTGGACGCCAAGGCCCCTGCTCCCCCAGGGGCTGAGAGCTGGCTTTCGGATGTTTCTGAGCAGGCAAAGCCTCAGGCACAGCCCAAGAGCCCAGATGCTGGTGGGCTTGCCCCTTAGCTGCGCTCACTGCTTCCTTGTTGGGCTGGGGAGAGCCTTGTCCAGAGTCTGTGCTGTCTCACTTTTAACATGGCAGAGGGCTCTGCCTGCCTGCCCTGGGCTGTATGAATGGAGACCCTGTGGTGGAAACTGAGGAAGCCACAGGCTCTTGACTCCTGCCAGGGTTCTCCAAGGCCTGTCACCTCTGTTACCTCTGGTGTGTAGTTTAAGGTGTTGTAAGATGTCATCCCCAGCCATTAGATGTTGGTGACCCCAACTCTTTCTGCAGTCAGTTGGCATGGGCATGGCCAGTCTGGTGCATAGGCAATAGGCCAGGTGCGCTGGCAAGGGCACCTCAGCCACTGCTTGCTCTACCATCCCAGGAAGGTCCCAACCATGGGCCTGGCCCTGTCCTGGCTGGCTTCACTTTGTCCTCTGAAAAATGAGCATATGTGACCTGGGCTAGCAGTGGCCAGGACCCTTCCTCCTTGCATTCTGCTGTGGCCTCAGAAGTCTCAGCTTGAGGTCTCCCCTGGAGTGAGGGGAATGTCAGATGCCTGGAGGGCTGGGACCTTCAGGGTGGTGATGAAGTGGCTGAGGCCTGGGCGTGGGGGACACAGGACCTGTGTTTACTGCATTTGAATCTGGGCTCTGCCACTTCCTGATGATGGAAGCAGAAGGACTGGGGACCAGGGGACAGAACTCCCCAAAGGGCAAGGGGTGTGCTGGTCCCCTCCATACTTGCTCCACATTTCTCTGCCCAGAAAGCAGGTCATGATCTGTGGATCCCAGGCGATCTCTGTAGCCCCAGCCAACCTCACCCCATGACCATCACATTCCTCCTCCGCCAGACAGTGTCTCCCCCTTGTGCTGTTCTCTCAATCTGTCAGCTGATGGGGCCCCCTGCCCTCTTACTTTTCTCCCTTCCCCACTTATGAGTTACCCAAAATAGACCTACCCAAAGAGCTGCATCTTGGAAAAATGGGTGCCATGGTGGCTGCACCCTTCAGCCTGGAGCTGGAACAAGGTGTAAGCTCCTGGCTGTCTCCTGGCTTGGGCCCGCTCTAGCCCCTGGGTGTGTACACATGGTAGGCACTCCAGTGGGCTTCTGCGGGGGCCTGGCACCTGTGGTGCACTCAGCACTAGGCCTGGATGGCTTCCTATAACCTGAGCAGTAGCACGAAGGGATAAGGAAACCGAGGCACCGTTGCTAAGTAACCACAGCTGATTTGTCTGAAATCGCAGCTGGGTAGAGCCAGGATCTAAAGCCTCCTTAAACCTCAGCTCTTTCATCTGTAAAATGGAGACAGAGGGCGCCCCTCCCAGGGCTCTTTTGAAGGCTGGATGACATTTTTTTTTTTTCTCTCCAGTGTGGGTTATAGAATCCAGGGCTCCACACATGCTAATCAAGGGTTCTATCATTGGGTTACATCCCAAGCCTTTTTGTTATTTTCATTCTGAGACAGGGTCTCTCTAAGTTGCCCAGGCTGTCCTTGAACTTCCTCTCAGGTAGCCGTGATTGCAGCAGGTGAGTGCCCCTGCACCCAGATAGGATGTTCAACTTTTAACAGGCTTAGTGCAGCACCTGCTGCATACTGTGCTCAGTAAATACTCCCTTCCTGTCCTTTTCTGCGGCTAGTCTTCCTCAGCACCCTGGGAATGACCTGAGATCCTGGCTCCAGGCCTGGATGGCATGAAGGTGACGGCAGGGACAGCTCCCAGGTGCTCTCTCATCCTTGCCCTTTCCAGGAGAGTCGGGGAGCATGGGGGAGGTAAGGCTGTGCACACCCTGGCACCCCTCGGTCCAGCCCCTGGCCAAGCGTCTCCGTCACTCCTCAGAAGCCTTGGCCCTGTGTGAATCCCTCATGCCACTGACCCTGAGGAACAGGTACCCCACAGTCCTTTCTGTACTTGTGTCTCAGGACCCTCCTGGAGTGCTCTCCACAGTCCTCAGGGGTCACCTCTGCATCTTGCTCACCCCGTCCTCTGTGGCCTGCCCCTGGCTGCCTCTGCCACTGAAGACGGTGCAGTGCACCCAGCTTTGTTCCTCTGCAGGCCAAATACCAGGGCCTCGCAGCAGGAGTGCAGGACTGGAGGAGCCTTCTGCAGACAAGAGCTGGGCTCCTCCCTGGCACCTGGGTCCTCTGGTGCAGCTGTGGCCCTGCCCCTCTACAGCTCAGTGCTGCTTAGAGCCAGGGGCCTGGGCTGGTTTCAGCCACTGCTGTCACCTAGCTGGACATTGTGCCTGCACACTGTACACGAGCCAGCACATCCCACTCTGTGAAATGGGCTCATGACACTCAGGGGACAGGGATGAGGATCAAGTGAGCCAGCCCTGGCAAGAGGCTGGCTAAGGAGAGAGCGAGTGACAGGAGTTCATTTCCATTCCAGGGGACAAGGTGGCTCTGGGAGCCTGGGTGTCAGGTCAGCAAAGGAATCTGATTCGTGGTGGGCTAGGCCTATCCCGAAGAGAAGCAGAAAGTGCAGGCAGTGCTTCGGGTATGTTGGGTTGCTGAGGAACTGGAGGAACTGGACTGAGGTCTGTATGGGCTGGCACGGGAGCATGGCTTCATGGAAGTGGGGAACACGGGCCTGGTGTGAGCAGAAGCCTTACACCAGGGGAGGTGGGTGCTGAGGCCCGTGGAGAGGAGTCTGCCCGAGTGGTGCTGGCCTTTGATGCCAGCCAAGAAGATGGAGGAAGGACAGAAGCAAACAGTGGCCTTGCACATGCATGATCTCCAGCCATTTGTGGGGTAGGAGAACTCTATATCACCTTGGAATGAGAGGGAAACCAGGCTCAGAGAGGTCAAGTGACTTACCCAAGACCAGAGGCTTCCCTTGGTGCTGGACTCCAAACGTAATCTGAAAATCAACATAGAACCTCTGAGGGCAGGTTTCAGGGTTGGGGCAAAGCATGGAGAAACCTTTCCAGAAGAGGGAGGGTGGCGGCTCTGGGGACTGCACTGGGTGGAGGCTCAGCGAGCCTGCACAAGTGGGACAGGAGTGGTGGGGGGCATGGGTGAATCTGGGACAGGTCTACCAGCAGGGACAGGTGACCCAGACCTCTGGACCCCTGGCAGCAGTGGTGCTAACTCTGTGACTTGGGACTCTGGTGTCCCCCGCTTGTTTGCAGAACTTAGAGTTGTGGAGCTGGAGGGGCTGGGCTGCCCCAGGGTTCAGTTTCCCCAAGTCAGGGTCCTCTCACCTGGATAGGGGTCTCTGGGGCCCAGGGAAGCAGCTGGCAATAGGACCCACACTGCCAGACCCCAGAGCTGGGGATGTGGTGGGGATGGGGATGGCACAGCAGAAAGTCAGGGTTCTGAGTGAAGGTGCATCACTCCCTGATCCATGCTCCTCATGTGGTGTGCCCAGCCAAGATGCCACGCTTCCCCAAGAGGCCACTAAGCTGTGTGTGGACATGGGGGCGGATGGACCCAGGGAGATGCAGACCCCAGCTGGACACCCAAAGACAGCATGCGCGTGCGTGAATGTGTGTGTGTGTGTGTGTGTGTGTGTGTGTGTGCGCGCATGTGCGTGCACTCACACACTACGCATGCTCATCATATTTGCTACAGATGCTCTGGAGGAATAAATGCCCGAGAGTCTTTGTCCCTTTCAGAGAGCACTTCCATTTGCACCAGGAGTTAAGAAATAAAAAGGTAGAAGGAAAGAAACATGGAGGGCTTGATCCTTCTCTGTGTTGCAGGCACAGCCTGGAGGAGGCACTTATCAGCTTCTTAAGGTGGTGGCCATGAAGATGAAGTGACACACGCAACCTGTGCACAGTGCCAGATTGATGGAAGACCATTTGGGAAACAGGGGTCGATGTGGAGCTGAGGCTTAAGAGATGAAAGCACTTGCCCCAGGACACAGGGCCTAGGTCTGAAGCCAGGCCTGTGGGATGGATGCCAAAGCCCTGGGAGGCCGAATCCTCAGAACAAACTCTTGTGGTCTTTTTGACCTGGCCACATGGCCACGGTGGCCACGTGGCCACATGGCTATTGCAGAGCTGTGTCCTGTGGCACCCTACAGAGGAGCTGCTGCCAAGAGCAGGAAACTGACTGGGTCCTGGGCCCAACTCACCCTGGCCATCTTAGGGGCGCATCGTTCAACCCCTGCTCCTCCACCTAAGGAGTTAACCCACATGTGCTGATTCTTTGTGAAGGCTCTCAGATAGATGGCCCCTTGTGCTTGGGACTATCCATAGTTTTAGCCTTAAAAATCTATCAATCCCAAGCAGACTCGGGCAGTTGGTCACCCTGAGAGTCTTCTAGGTCTCAGACTGAGTCATGACTATTCTGTGTCACAGGGGTGGGCAGCAAGGCTGGTGGCGCTCCAGTTAGAGCTGGTGAGACTTCCTGTGTCACTGATGTAGACATGGGCTGTGAGAAAAAGAGATGCGGCCTCCCCCAGAGGCTCTTGAATCTTCGCAGCCCCAGAGATCATCTGAGGTCCCTCTCAGTGACCCAGGAGTGAGAGCAGCCCCATCTGTTGGCTGGGCTCTGGCACATTCGGAATCCCTTGGGAAATGAGGCCTGAGACACTGGGTTTCCAGCCCCCACCACAACAGGTACTTGAGGGCAGCGGGCCAGAGTCCCACAACCAGGGCTTGCTGGTTGGCTCATGGCCAAACAGCATGGGGTGTGGGCCTACTTGTGCCAGGCACTGCGCCCTGCTCTGGGGACTGGGTAACCTTCAAGAGGAACAGCCCCCTGCTTCTTGGAATCAGAACTCCTGAGGGAGAGACAGATACACTCCTCCAATAGGGACAGAGTGAGTTACCTGCAGCTGCAGTCAGTGTCATGAAAGAGAAAGGGGGACCCTCAGTAGGGTCCTTGCCCTGGTTTGGGGTTGTATTGGTTGATTGCGTCAAGTTGAAATGTTTAGCAGCTTAACTAAATCAGCTCAGAAATTCTACACCCTAGAATGTAGGAGACCCGCCCTAGGGTGGCACATCACCTGGTTGGTCTCAAAGGGAAATGAGGAAGGGCAGGCGGGCCTTCATTCTTCAGAGGAGCTCCAGTCTTCGCCTTCCAGGTATCTCTCCCGGATGGAGGGGAAAGCGATGACAGACTTAGCTGCTTCATAAAAAAAAAAACAAAAAAAAAAAAAAAAAAAAAACCAAAAAAAAGCCACCTTTGATCTGCTGCCCTTGTGCTGGGCTGTGCCCTGAGAGACGGACTGGGAAAGATCTGGGTCAAAACCTTCACCCAAGCTCTGGGCCCAGGGCAACCTCCACCCCAGAAGAGCTACCTGGCTTCACTCTAGCCTGCATTCGGGGGCAAGGACCAACCACTGAGAGATAAGGCTAGTATGGGCAGCAATTAGGGACCATTTATGCTGAGTTGTGCCTCCTGGTTGATGTCTCCCTGGAGGACCCAGCCAGTTTCTTAACCTGTCAGTGTGGCCCGCTAGATTAAAAAAAAAAAAATTGTACCATCTCTATGCAGTGGTCCTCTAGGGTGGGACCCCAGTCTAGCAGCCAGTACGTCCTGGAGACTCTTAGGGTTGCACATCTTTAGGCCCATCTAAGGGCTGATTCTGGGACCCTGGGGTAGGGCTGGTCCTCAGATGACTGGGTTCCACCTTCACCACCACCATGGGACAGTCAGGTTCCAGCAGCACCAGATGGGGGTGATGGATGCCTGTGTGGCTGCCGGAGGCTCTGGGCACTGTGACCCAGACAAAGTCATGACTCCAAGGCCTTCCAGGTCCTGGATGTCCAGCATGGCACTGAGGGCAAATCACCTCGCTAGCTTCAGTTTCCCCTCTGCAGAAAGGATGGAAGACAGCGCCTGCCATGTGCAGAGTCTGTGGATCACGAAGGAGGCACACAGCCCGTGCGCAGCTGGTAGGAAATGCCCCGCATGGACTGGGGGCCCCTTTGCCTCAGAGCTGGCAAAGAGAGATGATTGGCCTGTGCCTCACACTACCCTTCAGCACTGATTGAGCAAAACAAGCATTTCTGCTGTGGGGGGACCGCGGGTGATAGTGCCGTGTGCAGGCCCTGAGGCTGTAGAGACAGGAGTCAAACTTCCCTGTACCAGTCCTGCAGTGCAGCCCTGGACAGGTACGTAACTCCTCTGTGCTCTGGGTCTTCATCTGTGTGGCAGTGCTGAGGCCAGGTTTCCAGCCAGGCTCAGTGGCCCTTGGCAATGGGCCTTGCTGAGCTGCTTGTAAGCAAGCTGCCACTTGGTGGTCTTCAGGTGTCAGCTGCGCACCTTGCTCCCTCCTGCCCCCTCCAAATACTCCCTCCAACCACCAAGGCTTGCAGACTTTCAGGCAGGACGTTTAATCACTCTGTACATCAGTTTCCCTGTCTAAGAAATAGGCACTAAATGGGTCAGGACTGGACCTGTGCTGGGAGGGTGGACTCCCTTGGGCCAAGACCACCTTAGATAGGCTCAGGGCTGGCTCTAGAAAATGAGCTGGGTCCTCAAAGCTTCTCAGTGAGCCTCTGGCTCTTGCTCATCTCATATGACCTCCCTAGCACTGGGGCAGACTGTCAGAGGGTAGCAGCTGGGGGGTTCGGGGAGACAGGCGGTGGCTGAGGGCTTTCTAGGCCTGGGGGTCCTGGGGAGAGGGTCCTCAGCCTGTTGCTGGCCAGCCCAAGCATGTCTGGCCATAAGATGGTCAAATGTGGTATTGAGTCTGGCTGGCTCTGGCAGACACAGCAGAGGGCCTTGAGGCTGGGGCAGGGGCACCACTGACCTCCCCCTGTTATTGGATAATATGACCTCAGAGGTTGGCAAGGGGCTGCCCCTTCTGCCCCCATGCCCTTCTTCAGCTCTGCCTGTGGGATGCAGCCTTGGGATGGGAGGGGTCCCCTCCCTCTTCATCCCTTTTCCAGAGGCATCTGGTGGGGTGGGAGTGGGAACCTTCCCCTGACCTGGGTTCGAGCCTGGGCTCTGTCATCCCTCAGTTGTGTCACTCTGGACTGAGCATGAAGTTGCTTCTCTGAACTGCTCACTGGGGCCTGGCTCTGTGGGTGGCTGCCTGCAGGATGCAGTGTGCAGTAGGCACTCAGCACATGGTAAGTGACTCTCAATTAACAAAGATGTTTTTAAATTTGTTTATTTGGTACGGGGCCTTGATACATAGCTGGGACTCCTATGATCCTCCTGTCTCAGTCTCTCCAGTGCTGGGATTACAGGCACGTGTCACCACACCCAGATTCGGTGGCTGGCTCAGCAGGGAGCTTGCACGGCATGCAGTACTGGGGCTCAGACCTGGGTCCTTGTGCTTGCCAGGTAGGCATTTAGACTGGAGGTGACTCCTAAGACTGAGTACCACTGTACCTTCTGATGGGGTAGAGCAACAGGGCCAAGGAGGCCCTCACCCTTGGGGAGCACTTCCTGGGCTGGCCAGTCTGGCTGATTCATAACTGCCCACTTGTTCCAGGTGACAAGACCAATAATCCTTATGGTCCCCTTTGATGTTCCAGAGTGTACTGCCCTGTCCCCATGCTCATTGTCTGGGCCTCCTATCAAGGGCATGGGCTGGTCTCAGGGTTGCCACATCTTGCACAGGGCGCTCTGGCCTGCAACCTCTGCCTGGGCCAGCCTGAGGTCTCCGGGTGCAGGGTGTGGTGGTGTCAACTGCCTCTGCCACCTTGTTCCAGTGGGAAGCCTGGGGTTTGGAGAGCTAAGGCCAGCCAAAAAGGTCACAGGTCAAGGTGCATCCTCCCAGCCTCAGCCAAATCTGAAAGGCTTGGGAGCACAGCCAGAGCTGTCTTCTCACCAGGTACTCCTGCCCCTCGGCCCTGAGCTGGCCTCCATGCCCTCTGTTGTGTCTTCCAGGGGCAGCTAGACTCAACCCTGTGTCTTGCCATCTTAATGCCAGATAAGCCCAGGCTGGTCAGGGACAGCTGACCCTCTCCCCAGCACCCCTGGCCTCAAGACCAAGCTCTTTCTGACAATGGCCACAGGTCACACACCTGACCTCGGGTACCCATGGATTTGGACCAGAAGGTGAGTCGGGGAGGATGACAAGAGCCCTCTTTGCAATCACTTGCTTTTAAAGCCAGTAACACATTTTCATCCTAGCTCTCTGGCAGTCCTCCCAGAGGCTGCACTCCTCCCCAGGACCTGTTCCCCGCGGGAAGGGATGGCTGCCTGTGGGTTTGTGGAGTGTATCTAGCTCTGTGAGACCTGCCCAGGCTGGGCCTCCAGGACCAGAGTGGTTGCAAAGCATCCCTGGGAAGGCAGACGCTAGATCTAGGAGGAGCGGATGGGCTGGGTGGGGGCCGGTGGGGGAGGAGGCTAGAGGCCTGCTGAGGGAATGCAAATTGGCGTCATGAATTATGCATCAGCCTGAGCTTCTCACACATTGGGGCTGAATGAAATCATGTTTGCCTGGGAAGGGGGAGGGGAAGACGGGACAAAGATGTGCAGGGCCTGGCCCTGGGAGGTGAGAAAGGGTATCTTACTAGATTCCCCAAGGGGCCAGGGGAAGGTGCCTGGGCAGGAGTATTTCCTTGATGTCCTCTTTTGCTGTGTGACCTCAAGCCAGACTCTTACCCTTTCTGATCAGCCTCTGTCCTTATAAGTCTAGTATGAACCTTTGCCCTATTTCACCATGGCTGTGAGGCAAACTGAGTTTATAATGAGTCCTTTATCCAGGGAAAATTGTTAGTTTTTAAAAAGTAAGAATGTTTATTAGTGTACTTACATTCTGACTGCTTCTTTCTTGGGCTCCGAACTGCATGCCTTACAGTTATTGTTTGTGTGATCTTTTCTACCATGTTGGTGCCCTGAAGATTGTTATTGTCCTGGGGGGCTCGAGAACTTAAGTCACTGGTCTAGGTTCACACAGCTGGATAAGGGGCTGAGCCAGAACTGTATGCAGTCTTGGGGCTGTAGGGTAATTGGCTAGGGTGCGGGATGAGGCTGCTCTCTCACACTGCAACAGCTTTCAGTCTGGCTTCAGAGAAGGGGTGCCCCCTCTTCCTGAGCAGCGAGGGTCTGGGAGGACCTTGGGGCCACTGGTGGAGTTCAGGCAGTCATGACTGGTCTGGGCTATTCCCCAGGATGCCTGACAAGATGCTACCATAGAACTGCTCAGGAACCCTTCAAATGAAAAAAATAAACTAGAGCCAGCACTTATTGAGCAATTACTGCATGGTGGGCCTGTCCCTGGTCCCATGAGGCTGATCAACCAGTGCACCTTGGAGGACGAATGTTGGCAAACCCACTTGGCAGACTCAGAGGTCACTTCTGTTCCTCTCATTCTGAATGTGGCCCCCACTGTGCAGTCTCAGTAATGGACAAACCAACGTGAAGGACTGGGCAATGGTGAATTAAACTGGGGAGGGTTGGAGTGAGAGATGCTTTGTCTCCATCTAGAATAGCAAATGGAAGAGACACGTGGGTTGCATAATCAAAAAGTAGTGTGGGTCAAATTAGAGAAAAATGAAGGAGGATTTTAAGTGACTTTCTGTAGTCACAGGACAGTATGCTGTTAGTGTTTCTAGTTTTTTTTTCAGAAGTTTTCAGAGTGGTTATTTATTTACTGCTGCCAAACCATACATCTCAATAGTGTTTTATCCATGAACTCCCCATCTATCTACCAATACTTCCACTCATCCTTCCACCCATTCATCCATCCATCTATGCATCCATTCATCATTCCACCAACCCATCCATCCGTTTATTCACTCATCCATCCACCCACCCACTCATCCATCCATCCACCAACCCATCTATCCATCCATCCATCTATCCATCCACCAACCCATCATTCATCTATCCATCCATCCATCCATCCATCCATCCATCCATCCATCCATCCACCAACCCATCTATCCATCCATCCATCTATCTATCTATCCACCAACCCTTCATTCATCCATCCATCCATCCATCCACCCATCCATCTACCCACCAGCCCATCCATTCATTCACTCATCCACCTACCAATCTGCTCATCTTGTATCTACTCATTCACCATCAGTCCATCCATCCATCCATGAATTTATCCACTTGTCCGTTCACCCATCTATTACCCACTCCTCCATCCATCTGTCCATCTGCCTACTCATCCACCTATCTACACATCCCCTTTTTTGTCCACCCACCATACATCCCAATAATTAAGTGTCTGCTCTGAACTAGGCACTATTGTAGGTGAACAAAAGATGAAAGTCCCTGCCTTTCTGGATCATGAACTCAAGTGAAGGAGATGAACAATACACAAATAAGCATGTAAGTGGCATGTTGGATGATCATGAATAAAAACAAAGCAGGCAAGGAACATCAGGAGGAGAAGGCTATACCTCTCTTGAAAATTATTTTATATTAAAATATATTCCAAGGAGCACTTTCAATTTTGTCAGTTTGTTGTGGGTGACATTTATGCCTGTGAATCACTCCCATGGAAGCAGAGTGGGACCTTGCTTTGTCTGTAGCACTAGTCCTTAGCCTAGCAGTTGCTCACTAAGTACTTGCTGAACAAATGCCTGACATCTTATCAGTCCTGCAGTGAAGCAAGTGCACATGCTTCTGCTGCCCCCTCATCCCTGCTGCCTCTTTGAAAATACTGTATCACTCCCTTCTAGAACCTGCTCCTGCGCCTGAGGACCTGCCTGATGCTACCTGCCTGCCCACCCTACCTGCCTTCTGATCTCGGCTTCAGATGTTGGAGTCTCTGGTATATCTATGGGTGGCTGGGATTTTTTTGTCTGCCCCACTCATTCTTAAGCCTATGTGGTCTGGAGCCACAGAACTGAACACATAGTCAGTGGGTGACAGTGCCTCTGGCTCTGAATCTGAGAGCTGAGTGCAAGTATGGTGCTAGTTACAGGGTAAATCTTCTGATAAATTGACCATAGAGCATATCTGCACTGACCCTAAACCATCCAGATCTGGTGCATAGAGGGCTGCCATCTTTTCCTTTCCTACCTCTTTCCTCTCTGTATCAAATCAGTTATAGAATTAATTAATTAACTAAGCATTTCCTACTCTTCACCACCTTAAGCAGTGGGGGTCTGAGAAAGGATGCAAGTAAGGAGCAAGAAGGTACTTACTTTCCCCAGAGGACGCCTAACCAGCTGGGACAGCAGGACCTGGAGGAGGAGACCAGGAGCTGCACCACGAAGGACAATGAGGCAAGTGGAGGCAGACGGAAACAGCAGAGGACAGTGTTCCAGGGGCAGGAGCAGCCTAGGCAGGAGAGGCTGGCTTGAAGGTGTCCCTGGTGAGGAGCAGGCAGGGATGGGGCTGGGAAGCTGCTTGTAGGAGACAGTACAATCAAGTGTTCAGTCTTCACTCAATTGTTGTTAGCTACTTTTGGATTTAGAAATAGTTGTTCTCACTTATCATTAAAATTGCATCCCCCAATTCACCCATAATACAACAATCCTATCCATCCATCCATCCATCCATCCATCCGTCTGTCCGTCCGTCCGTCCATCCATCCGTCCATCCATCCATCCACTTACTCACCCCTCTCCCCTCTCACCCACCTTCCCACCCACCCTTTTATCCATCTGTGAAGTATATCCTCCATTTCCTCTGCCAAGTGTCTATAGGAACTTATAATATCAAAACATATATTTTGGATTTAGAACACACAGTGCTTCAGGGCCTGACCAATGCTGAGTCCAGCTGGGTTGAACTTTAGACTTGATGCATTTGAAAGGTGAAACCTGCATGTCCTTGGAAGTGGCTGCCAGCCCTTGCTGGGGCAGAGCATGCCTGAGAAGCGCACAGCTGGCACTGCCATCCTGCTGCCCATCTGCCTGCACCTTATCGTGGTTGCTTGGTGTTATGCCTTATCTCCTCCTGTGGGAGGACTTCTCCGGGTTGCCAGCTTCCACTCCCTCCTGCTGGCTCGCCAGAGCCACCTCCTGTCCTTCTACTGCCCCGACAACCACTGCCAAGGTCACTGATGACCTCGTAATTGCCAGCTCTGACAGGCACTTGGGGATTTTATCACAGCTGTCCTGTCCTTGGCATTTGATGGGCTGGCCCCACTCTCCCAGCATCTCTGCTGGTGCCGGCTCCTGGTGTCTGCTGCTCCCTGACCTGCTGCATTTCTGAGCCGTGGGCTTCTCAGGCTCCCATCCCCCGGCCTCCCAGGGTATCCCAGACTGGGGACCTTCTCCAGCTCTGAGCTCTCCCAGGCCGCGTGCTTCCTCCACCCCAGCGGAGCACCCTTCCTTTCAGCCTCTCCTCCTAATGTACCCACACCTGGTCAGGCACAGTCACCTACCTACGAACTAGACGCCTGGCCAAGCAACCCTATGAGGAGAGTACTGAGGCCTCACTTTACAGATGAGTAGACAAGAGTCTTTGAATTAAGCTTCTGGCTCAAAGCCACCTAAGAAGATAGCAGTGGAGGGACGCTGCAGGCTGCAGCCTGGGGAATCCAAGGCTGTGTCTCTCTCTACCACTGCCTGAGACTGCTTCCTTTAGGGAGAAAGGATCAGGGACCCAAAGTGAGAGACAGACAAGAGATACAGTCTGGCTCCTGGCTCCAGTCTCCCTTGAGGACTATATGTGCCCACAGGTGGGAAGACAGAGGCCGGATGTATTACACCAGGCCTTCTGAGGGAAACACCGTGGTCAGAATTCAGAGCGCAAGGTACAGACGCTGAACCCCGGGGTCCTGAGTTTGACTGGAAATCCGAGTTCTGTTATTTACCAGATTATATAATTAAAATGCCAAACAGGGCAGTTAAGTAGTGACCTAAGTTCCTTTTAAGGCCTCTCTCTTCTCTCCTCTTTGGCAGAAGCTGCTGGTTTCATATTCCCTAGTCATTCTCCATGTTTTCTTCTTAACAGAAATCTGATTTTATTCCAGGTGGTAAATTTTCAAACTCTAGAAGCTCCTGAGCTGTCCTCCGTAACAGCCAGCCTCAAGCAAAGAAGCACAACCAGGAGTTACGGGGTGGGGAGGAATCCTCTGGAAAGTCGACCCCTTGGCGCTCCTCTCCCTTCTGGACTGAGGATTTGAAAGCTGGAGCCCCACAGTCATTTTGGCGCACAGGGCAAACTTCAAGATACAAAAGTAGCAGAGTGTAAAAATGAAATATAAGGAGTAAAGCTATGGTGTTATGTTGAGCTGCGGGGACTCAGGTCAACAATTCCTGACAATACCAGTGAAACGGAAACCCCAGTACTATTATGGACTACTGGGCTCTTTTAGAGTATTTTGCTGAGTTAACACACCTATAATATTCAAATAACGGAACTTAACAAAAAAAGGGGATACAGATGAATGTTCATTTTGTATTTGTGTATTCAAAGCGGTCAGGATAGATATATAGTTACATTTTCTTAATGAATAGAGTGATTTGTTCTAATGGTGTTTGTAAATAGGATATCATGCCCGCATCTTGTACAGCAATTAACCACTAGGAAGAGAGTATGCAATGTGTTAATTATTGAAACTGCCCTACCAATTTGATTTGAAAAAAAAAAAAGTAGCAGAGAGGAAAGCTCAGTATCTGTGAGTCCCTGAGCACTTTGAGGAGCTGCCATGCCGCTTCTGGATAGCCACTGCAGGCTTTCTTTATTATAGGGAGAAATCAACCTCAATCTTGTCTAAACTGCTTCTGTGTGCCTTTGATTTGTAGTGGACTGATTTTAAAAGAGAGAGAGAGAGATTGCCTTGATCTCTTCCTTCCTATACCCACAGCTTCTGCCCAGTGGCTGGGCAGTTTTCTCTTCAGAGGTAGGGTTGCCCCTTCACCATTTGTATCTCCTCCATAGAAGTGACCCAGGACTCCAAGCCAGGACCTCATGAGGCCTCGCACATTTCTGCTTGCCCAGCCAGCCCGCTAGAGGACAAAAGGAGTGCGGCTCAAACCCATAGCTGTCCCACGAGGCCACCGCCTGAGGACGCCAAGCCCCAGCACACGTCTGTGAGGCAGATGCAGAAGCCAGCTTAGCGCAGTGCAGCCCACAGCCTGCCAGGACCACAGGAACCTGTGACCGAGCCTGGCTCAGATCACTGCCCTGCAAAATTTGTGGGGCAAGTACAGGGTTGTTGCTTTAAGCCTTGAGGTTTTGGCAGTTTGTGTTGCAAATACACTGATGTAAGGACCTGACCTCTGAAAACTGCAAGGGTGTCACCTGTCAAGGTCTGGCCAAATTCAAGACCCACGGAGTTGGCCAGAAGCACAGTGAAAGCAGACACAAGTGTGGACAAAAGGGAGGGATGGAGCCTGCTACGCCCTCAGGAGGGCTGGCTTTTTCATCGGTCATGGACTGATGTGTCATAGGACTGCTACATCTTCAGCCACCTCCCGGTTCTCAAATATGGGCAAGTTGTTCAGTTTCTAGAATACCATTTCTGGCCAGCATTGCACTGGCCAAGAAAGCCCACCTCAGGACCAAACCCAGCCTGGCGCTCCCAGGTGTGTGACATCAGATCTAGTGTGAGCCCCTTCCCCACACAAGGCTCTATATAGTTTCCACTCTCTCCATGGCCCTGGCTCTTGGTATGAGCTCTCCATGGGTGATGCACTCAGCTGGGAGGACACCAGTTCCTCTAGGGAGCTGTCCACGGGGACCTCTTTGGGACATGTGCTGCTTGAAGATGTTTTCAGAGGAGGTGGCCCTGGCAGTCTGGCTTCCTTCTCAGGAGGCACACGGCTCCCAGTTAGTTCCTGCCCTTCCTTCTGGTGCCTGTGTGAAGCCTCTGCAGGGTGCACCTGGAGCGCTCCAAGTGCTGGGGCCAGGTTGAGCAGAGCTGACACCGGCCTGGGGGGCTACTGAGCCTCAACTGCAGAGCAGCATGAAGGTGCTCAGGGCAGCCATCTGCTGTGTGCAATGTGCGTGCGTGGTGCAGGGTCTGGTGGGCTTCGTGGGGCAGGGGTCAGGGCTGGGCTCCCGGAGCAGGCTAGGGATGGAGGCTGTGCTGGTGGAGGCAGGATGGGAGTGAGGCTTGGCTGTGATTTCTGTTCGTAGGCATCTCCCAGTCCTCAGCACTAGGACCCCTCTCTATTCAAGTCTGCAGGCTTCTCCTTCATCACAAAATCAATCAGCTTGGCCACTTCTGCCACGGCATGCCACCCTCACCCCAGAAAACAGCTGCAGGATGACTTGGCTGAACCGCAGTTCCTAGGAGCTCCTTGGTGAGCTCGTACTCCTTTTATCTCTTACAGCTCCACCTGCCTCTTGGTCCTGTCCAGTGCTTCTTAGGCTCTGCTAGGCTGGCCAGCCTGTGTTCTCAGACACCTGGCCCTTGGTCTGGCCTCTCAGTCAAATAGAGTGAGGAGGTGCCAGGCCCTTGTGGACACCGGAGTGGGACAGTGACTCTCCTCAGGTCTCCATCTGGGACCTAAGTGGATCTTCTCACCTCTAACTAAGGGGATGGTAAAGGGTGACTTCTGGGGTGTGTGTGTGTGGGGTGCGGTAGGGTGTTGGGGAGACACAGTGGAGGGTGTGCAGACTGCTCAGCACTGCTGGGGCCTCATGGGCCACTGCTGGGCACCGCTGCCCCTTTGGTTCTGGGCCACCCCTTGGGAGGCAGGGAAGGGAGGCAGGCAGGGTGGGGAGGCCCCGGAGGCAGGCTGCTTCTGCGAGCCTTCAAGTCCTTCCCCAGAGGCAGCTGCCTGTGCATAAGGCTGAGGCTGACACCCAGCCAAGAGGGGGGCTCCCGAGAGATGTGGAGGCCGTCTTGGGGAAGCTGCTCCATGCTCCCACCCACTCACTCACACGGGGCACTCGGGCGCGGAGGCGTAGGGCAGGCTGCCTGTGCATGCTGGTGCGCAGGGTGCCAGTGTGGGCTCAGGAGTGCTTGCGGAAATGTGAGGACGCTTGTCCAAGTGTGTTCTGTTGGCCTGTCCACACCAGAGTCAGACCTGACTCCTTAGGTTTCCCTGGGGGCAGGGTGGCCCTCCTTTCCTGGGCTTCACTGTGTCGTTCTCTGGGGAGGTCCTGCCATCACAGGGACACCGAGAATGACAGGGGTTTGCTGTCCAGGCAGAGTCTTCAGCCTGTTTTTCACGGAGGAGGAAGCGGGCTGAAGGACAGTCCTCAGGAGGGCCAGCAGCTTACAGTGCTGCTCCCAGCTTTGCCCCGTCTACGTGATGGTTTCAGCCTCAGTTTCCCCAGCTGTCAAATAGGGCCAGTGGCCTGGGCTGCTGACCCCACAGGATTGTGGGAAGGACCGGATGTGTCTCACAGAAAAGATTTCTCTGCTCTTGGGAGCCTGCAGTTGGAAGGAGAGCTTGCTTTCCATTCCTGTCCAGCTAGGCGAGGGGATGCTGATCAGTGTGAGGAAGGACTTCCTCTTCTGGCCCTGGGGATGGCATAAACGGGGCTTGTAGCTGCAGAAGTCCCTGGCCCCTTGGAGGGTCAGGGCTGACCCCATACTAGATAAGGCTGCTGTCCTGGCACTTGGGAACTGTATGCTGAGGTCCTGGTGACATTTGGGAGAACTAAAGTGACATGGGTGGTTAAAGACAGACTCAGAGGGCACTGGGTCCCCAAGAGCTAGGTGCTGCCCCAGTCTCAAAAGGTGAGTCTCCTATTGAAGTGTGGGGCACTACAGACCCTGCTAGGCTCCAGGTGTCAGGCACAGGCAAGACCCCCAGGCAAGCGCTTCTTTCTCCTTGCTTTGCCCTAAAAGGATCTGAGGAAGGCGATGGATGGAACAACTCTTAGGGTCCTGTCCAGGCTCTGGTCCTGCAAGGGACACACAGTGTTTACCGACTCATTTGATGGCTGCGTTGGTGTCCATTTGATTATTTGTTCCCCAAGGTGGCTCTGGCCTCACCACTCAGATGGAGGCTGGTGCTCCTCAGAGCCCTGGGGTCTTCGCCCCTGCATGTCCCTAAGTGCTCTTGGGCTGGGCAGGGGAGTGGCTTTGTCCCTGGACAGCACAGAACATGATCTGAGCTGGCATTTGGTGAAGGCCAGGGAAACCTGCAGCAGGGATGACCAATGCCTGTGCAGGCATGGGCCACAGAAAGGGCCTCCTCAGCCTCTCGTGAGAGCTGCTCATGTCTCATTCAAGCTCAGGTGTGCAGGACTTACTGTGTTCCTCACCCTAGTGGGGTTTCAGACTACGGACAGACACCCTTGACTCAACAGGAGCCTGGTGGGAGAGTGAGTGTGCAAGACACGGCCAGTGCCCGGATGTGGTGGACGGCATGGAGTTCTCAGGACACTTCCAGTTCCACAGAAGCCTCACCCAGAACCTCTCCAAAGAGCAGAGGAAAGTGGGAGAACTGCAGAGGCCAAATGAAGGCTGACCTCTGCCCCACATTCCTGAGTGGCCTTGGGCAAACTGTTTGCCCTTTCTGAGCCTTGATTTCTCATCTGCAAATGGAAACCCTAATAGCACCTACCCCTTTGGTTGCTCCGAAGGCTAAATGAGACAGCACAGGTAAAAGAGCACAGAGCCCCGTACAGGAACATTCATCATGCAGCCATTTGTGTGTTCATTCCCACAAGCACTCATGCATGTGTGTGTGCATTCATTCCTACGTGATCACACACAAGCAGTGCGCGAGGCCCTGGGAATGCTCTTGAAAACCAGCTCTCTAGGCCCTTGGAGCTTCCAGATGCTGGCAAGAGTCACTTAGTGCACAGTTGCTTTGTTGGGGATGTGGCTCCTGGGATGCGAATCTGATTTTTGGTTACACAGTAACAATAAAGGCCGGAATCACAAAATGTTCGG
The DNA here is from genome assembly GCF_000260255.1 of Octodon degus. Taxonomy (NCBI): domain Eukaryota; kingdom Metazoa; phylum Chordata; class Mammalia; order Rodentia; family Octodontidae; genus Octodon; species Octodon degus. The sequence continues at coordinate 10,190,648 of NW_004524590.1, read as the reverse complement.
TCTGCACAGGAAGCAGGCAGCCTTCTCCCTGAATGCCTCCGGCAGCTGGCTGAGAGACAGATCGTGTGGGAGGTGGGAGGCAGGAGCCCCATCTGTTGGGGCCACAGGTCCCCAGAATGCAGAGTAAATCAATATGGTCAGGCCCGAGTGGGTGCATGCTGGAATGATGGAGAGGCAGCCGCTCTCGGGAGAAAAAGGATGTGTCTCCACAGCCCTGCAGGCTGCACCAAGGCTGTGGTAGGGAGCCAACCTCGGGCTGGGCACAGCTTTCTGGGTGCTGCCTGCTACCTCTGCTCAACTGTCAGGACTGTCTTCCCTGGGAGACCCCTCTCCTATCCCAGCCCGGCCTGCAGATTAGAAGGAGGCTGGCCCAGGAGCTGCATGGGCTGTCGTCCCTCCACACTCTTTCCATCCTGCTCCCAGCTAGGGACTGGACAGCAGTAAAAGTTCCTTTACCTGTCTTGGTGAGGGGGACCTGGCCTGGCCCTGGCTCAGGGGTTGTAGGGTCTCCCAGGAGAGGCCAAGCAGGGTCCAGATATGAGAAGCTGGACACGAAGAAGTCCGTGACCTGGGAAGCCAGGTTATCTAGGACTCTATCTCTACCCAGCACTCTATCTCTGTCCTCCAGAGCCCTGGGGTGGGGTGGTGCTGCTGCTTAATGCTTCGATCTGACCCGCAGACCAGGAATGAGGCTGTGGAGATGCTGTGGGCCTGGTGGTTGTGGGTACCTTTGTAGGCGCTCCCATCTTGTGAGGGTGCCCCAGGGCTCTTGGCTCTCCTGCTGGCTTTTGTGTCCTCAGGGGCAACTGCTTGCTGTCCCTCCCAGGGGAAGTCCTAGGGCCCTGGCCTCATGGCTGCTGCACTTTGGTCCTGAAGTTCTTTTGGGCAGCTGGAAGCTGAACCTAGCTTCAGGATGTCTGGGCTGGGGGCTGGCTCCAGCACTGTGGGCTCGCACTTGTCAGGTGAGTGTGTGATGGGTCACATCTTACCTGGAGGGGCTGCTGGCAGCTTGCCGAGAAATTCTAGATGGTTTTACACAAGTGTATATGTGCTTTCTTAACGCATCATTCTTTGAGTCACTATTGTTCTGCTTATCACGAATGCTATTGCTCTTGGTTGGGGCAAAAGTGTTTCTCCATGCTTCTCGAAACAATGATAAAGACAAGTCCATCAGTGACATTCCTTCATTTATCTGAAAATATCTCTTGAGAGTCAGGCATGGTGGTGTACCCCTGTAATCCCAGCACTGAGGGGACTGAGGCACGAGAACTGCCATGAGTTCAAGGCCAGCCTGAACTACATATTGAAACCTTGACTCAAAAATCTCATAAATAAATATAAGCAAATAAATAAGTAAATAAATAAATAAATGAAAATGCCCATTGAGCACCTGAAATCTGTTTGGTACTGAGCTGGGTCCAGAGGCCACAGGCATATCCCACTGCACGGCCCGATGACAGGGACTAGGGAAGGTGGCGAGTCTCTGGGGTTCCCTTTGGGGAACAGCCCAGAGGAAACCAGGACAGCCAGAGGACAGGGTTCAGGCATGTCCTGTGGGAAGGGAAGGGGATTAATCTCTGTGGTAGACCAGGGACCTGGAGTCCAGGGGCCCACAGGGTCAGCCACGCTGGGGTGACACCTGAGCCTCCTGCAGCCTCACCCCACCCCTGCATCTCATGTGCTGCACTGTGTGCCATGCCAGCTCTTCCAGGTCCCTCTCCACTCCTCACCTCCTCCCTTCAGTGCCCACTGCAGCGCGGGGAGAGGCTCTATGAAAGCAGATCTCCCTCTGTCTTCTTCAATGCAAATGCAGCAAATGAAAATTCACTTAAAAACTCTGGGAGGCAGAGGCAGGAGAATGGCAAGTTTGGGCCCATGCTGGTCAACTTAGTGACTTAGCAAGACCTTGTCTCAAAATAACATGAAAAGTGCTAGAGATATAGACTAGTGCAAAATTCCTGGGTCCAATTCCCAGCTCCACCAACTGACTAAGCAACCAATAAACCTGTTTCATTATTCCTAGTTCTGTTGAAGCAGGCCCAGCCAGGGCTAGGTCCCGGAGTTCCACAGGAAGCATAGGAAGTTGCATCCTTGTCCCCCAGGAACTCACTGTTGAGTGTGGTGTGTGATGGGGCAGGTCAATGGGGCCTACCTGGCCCTCCAGGGAAGGGGGGCATTGGGGAGGGCCTCTTGGAGGAGGTGACACCTGAGCCACATCTTTCTAGCTGTGAGTTTTCTGGGACTGTCTATGAAATTATTTACATAGTATTTTTTTTTATTGAGAATTGTTATGTGGTATTTTTCTATAAATTAATTCACTTTAGAAAACCCTTCCATCTACTTTACAAAGAAACCAGACCATCACCATAAGCAGAAAGCCATCTGATCTGCTATCCATAGAGGGCAACAGCAACAGATAAGGTATTAGATTCTTCTAGACGCTATGACCTCTCTGAACCTGAGGTCCACCTTATTTTTGTGAAGAAGAGAGATTGCTGAGTGTTAGAAGACATCAACACTGGGTATGGTGGCACACACCTCTCATCCAGGCACTCGGGAGGCTGAGGCAGAAGAATCACCATGAGGCTGAGGCCAACCTGGGTAACAGAAATGAGTTCAAGGTCAGCCTGCGCAACACAGTGAGACCCTGCCCCCCAAAACAAAACACAACACAACAAACTCACTAGTCCCAGACACAAAGATAGAATTAGCTGTTGCTTAAAAAGATCTTGTTTCAGAGGTAATCACTTTTCTCTGCTGGAGTTTATGCTACTTAACAGCGGTTCTGCCCTGCGCAGTGGGCAAGAGTGTATTCCAGGGAGAACTGCAGTTTGCTGGCCCATGTAAAGGTGCGTGTAGGGTGTGTACATGTGAGTGCATGTGTAGTGAGTGTGCATCTGTGTGCACTGGTGTGTGATGGGCATGAGAACATGTGTGTGTGTCAGTGCACGCAGGAGGGCTCTGTGTGTGTGTGTGTGTGTGTGTGTGTGTGCGCATGCATGTGAGTAGGCCCTGAGGAGGGTGTTCCAGAGTGGAAACTTGCCTGGGTGTATGAAGATGATGCCCTTCTTTTGTGGGTGGGGACTGAGGCTTGGGTTGCTGTGAGGCTGAGGCAGGACCTGAAGACCACTGTCCCAGGGAACGCTTGTGCTGTGCTGGGGGCCTGGAGGGCCTGGGCCTGCCAGCTGACTTCCAGAGAGTGCTGGGGGAGTGAGTGGAAAGGAGCCTGTCCAGCTCCCTTCACAGGCCTTGCTGGGTCCCCGAGCTCAGCCTACACCCTTCCCAGAGGAAATGCCAGGCCGGGCAAGCATCCTCTTCCACCCATTCATACCTACCTGGGCTCTGGGACCCTGCACCCCCTGCATCCCCGCTCAGAAGCCGTGTGCTGGTACGTGTGTCCTGGCTTGTGCCCATGGGGCATGTGTGCAGTGTGAGTGTCCACGCATATTCACACACGTGTGTGCTAGCCCATCGTGCACCAGTGACATGGCTGAGTCTCTGTGCTGGCAGGGGCTTCCTCCTCCCAGGAGCCTTCTGACCACACACACAGAAGCTGTGCAGCACAGCAGTCACTTGGTACAGACTCTGTGCTTTTGGAGGAGGTTCATTTGAGAAATTCTGGAGTGTTGGGAATCTGGGGAGGCAGAAGCAGCAAATGAGACAGGAAAATGAGCTTGGGGGAGGGTTCTTGGTTTTTTTGTTTTGTTTTGTATTTATAGTACAGGGTCTACAGGGCCTCACTATGTAGATCGGACTTGTAGTGACTCTCTTGTCTTCAGCCTCCAAAGTGCTGGGATTCCAGGCACAGTGCATGACAGCAGGCCCAGTCTCAATCACCATCTCTGCACACCCTAAGGGCAGGGCCAGCACAGCACATCGGGGATCGAACCCTGGCTGCTAAGCTCTTCCTAAGCAGGTGCTTTAGTCCACTAAGCTATCTGGCTGGCCCCTGGGAGAGTTCTGTCTGAGGCAGAAGTTGCAGGGAGCACAGTAGCCAGTTGGAGCCTCCAGGAACCGGATCCTTCCAGTTCTGGGTCTCAACAGGAAAGGCAGGGACTCACAATTGTTAAGCCCCTGGAGGCAGAACTCAGCCACTGAAGCAGAGAGATTCAGGTGATCTCAGACCTCTGAGAGACAGGAATTTGGTCCTCTTAGAAGGTCAGTTTCCTTATCTACACAGTGGGAAAAGTGACATGGAATCAAGTGTCAGGTGCCTAAGGACAGGTCCTGGCATGTGGTAAATCACCAATGAAGAATCAGAGGCCCCAAGAGGCTCTGAAGCCTGTCTCAGGTCACATGGCCATCCACAAGTGCAGAGGGCGGGGCTTAAAGGTCAGCTTGTCCCGCCCCACCCAGCCCCATCAGCCTCCCCTATCATCTCACTGCCAAGGGCTAAGTCACTCCCCAAGTGCCCCACAGGCTGCGCCCTGGAGGTCCTGCTCACTCCCTGGCCCTGCTCTGTCTTCAGCTCTGTGACAATATAACAGTGGTAAGGCTTTGAAAGGGGACACACAGCTCCTAACACTCTCAGCTTGGCTGGCTCTTAACAGGCTTTAGGAGGTAAGCAGGGCCCAGGAGCTTTCTCTGGAGAGGCTGCCGGGCAGCCAGGCTTCCTCTGATACTGAGGTCCACCTTCTGTAGAGGAAGAGTTCTCAGTAGCTTTTCTCCCAATCATTCTGGCAAATGCTTCCTCAAAATGCAGTTCCCTAGTCGTCCCTGCTCTGAAGTTCTGAACGCTGCGACTCTCAGGCTCCTACCCTGAGCACCCAGATGCTGTCTGCCTGGTGCTTAGCAGCACATCCCTGGTTGCTGTTGACTCAACCCCCCAACAGGGCCCATGAGTGCATGCTGGCTGAGCGGGCAGCTCCCAGGTGGGCACAGGGTGTGGCACGGCTGGCCTAGTCAGCTCGGGGCCAGGAGGCTGCTCTGAGCCTGCTCTCACCTCTGCTGCAGAGGGCCAGGCCCACCCGGGAGCCCCTTTACTGTCCAAAAGTGCCCAACACCTTCCAACAATTCTCTTACCCACACCTAGAAAACAGACTTCCATTAAATGCAAGAGACCAAACAACCTAGCTGGGCATACTCCCATGGGAATGGGGCCAGCCAGGCAGTAAGCTGTGAGGACACTTCCCTGGGTGGATCCCCTGTGTACCTGTGCCTGTGTACCTGGCCCCTACAGGCCAGCACTGCACTCTGCAGCCCCAGGATGTCCACAGAAAGAGGGCACTGCCCTCCGGCTGCGTGTGTAGGATCAGTGAGGATAGTGCGCCTGCTCACTCCTGTCCTGGAAGCCAGGCTCCACTTCTACCTGGAGGCCTCACTCTTGGACTGGTACTGGGTTTCTGACCTGGCCTCCCAGGCCTGGAAATAGGGGACATGGTTCATCCTGCTTTTATCAGTTGAGCCCTCATTTTAGTGGCGAGGGATAAGCCTATGGACTTGGGAGCAGGTTGTCTCTGGGGCAGCGTGGGTGGAAGTACTGATCCCAGGGATGCTGACCTGGCCTCCTTTGCATCCGGGCCACCCTTTGCTCTTCTGTCCTGGGAACATTCTGCTGGCTCTTCTCTACTCCTTCCTCTTACTCACTGCTTAGTGCCCCACAATAGTGGCTTCTGCCCAAGGAGCCACCCAAGCTGGCGAGCTGCCCTCTATGTGGCATCTCTGGGGCAGCAGATCTCTCAGTGCCTAGGCAGCTGTTAGTGTGAACCTCCTGGACCTCGTTTGTGCTTGAGTTTGCCACTCTAAGTTCTAGAATGCATTTCCTGCCAGGGGCCGCTGAGGATCACCTGGGTTGAGCACAGACATCATGAAGTGTCTGCCACATGTGTCAGAAGTAGGCACCTAGAGCAGATCAAAGTAGGGGGCCTGTGTCAAGAGAAGGAGTTGAACTGCACCATGGAGTGGCAGAGAGGAGGCCCCTCTGCAAAGTGTCCTGTGGGAGGAACAGCCGTGCAGTGGCACAGCAGGGCAGCTGGGAGGGCACAGCCTGGCTGCAGTCCAAGGGTCTGTGGGGGTGTCGAGGTTGAAAAACCAGAGCTGACTCCTGAAGTTGGGCAATAGGGAATTTCTGAGGAGCTAGGTGAGCCCCAGGAGAAAATTCCAGAGGGTGGAGTGGGGTGTCAAACAGAAAGTAAGAGGGTGCTGGGGCCAAGAAACACGCTGGGGAGGGGAGCTGGAGGAAGACAGGCCTGATGGGGGAGCCGAGGCAGGCCTGGATCAGGAAAGCTTTGTCGCCAGCCTGGTTAGGGGTGGTCTTTTTCTACCTCCCACTCCCCCAAACAGTGGAAGTGACATGGTTGAATTTTTGTGTGAAAGAGCTTTCTCTGGTTGACTGAAATGATATTTATCTGTTTTAGCAGATGCTTCTCAGAAATTGATAGATTTAGTAGGCAAAAAAAAGAAAAAAAAAAAAGTCTAGAAAAGGGCTGGTGAGATAACTCAGCAGACTTAGCACCTGTTTAGGAAAGCAAAGGGACTGGGGTTCACTCCCCACTGAGTAATCCCAGTGCTGGGGAGGCTGAGAACAGGAGGAACACTACAAGTCCAAGCTGTGCAGTGAAACCCCGTACTAAAAAGCCTAGAAAAATAGACACAACTCCAATTTACAAAGGCAATATGTTGCGTTAGCCAGCTTTTTCCTACTGTAACGAACACTATATATAGACAATTTATAAAGAGAAAAGCTTGGTTTCAGTTCATGGCTTTGGACGCTTCTGGTCATGACTGGCTGTCACAGGCACCTCGTCAGCACCTCATGCCTGAAGCTTAGGGTGGAGGGGGAAACCCCTGCACACTGCATGACTGGGCCATGGCCGAAAGAAAAGGAGACTGAGGTTCAGTCTCCCTCCAGGGCACGGCCCCAGTGACCCCCTGGGGACAGCCTCGTAACACCTCCACCCCCTTCCTGTGGCACCAACCTGGGGACCAGGCTTTTAACGTGTGGGCCTTCAGGGGGCTGCAGAACCTAGGTTCTAGCAGAAACAATGGAATGTTTCTCCAGGCGTGTGTGGGGCAGTCATGAAAACCGGCCTTGTGCTGGAAAATCTCAAAGCATCCGGGAGAACCAGCATCTTCGAATCTGTGTTCTCTAATTGCCATGCAATAAAAACATAAATCAGTGACCAAAGCGTCACTGCAAACATTCTGTATGTCTGGAAACTATATAATATGCCAGTAAATTATATCTGGATTAAAGTGGAAGTCACCAGGGAAAATTATATAATCCTGGAACCTGAATGACCATGAGAATGCTATATGCCCACGTTCTGAGACACGAGTTAAAAAGCGGGCTCACAGGAAAATATATAGCCTTAGGTACATTTATCAAATGACACAGTGAGCTAAGCAATCAAATCAAGAATTTAGGAAAGAGTAATAAAATAAAACAAAAGGGAGGAGAAGAAATAAAATAATAAAGAATTCAAGAAAGTAGCAAAAGGTAGACCAACGAAGCCCAAAGCTGTTTCTTTGAAAAAATTTAACAGGGTGACCAAGAAAAAAAGAATAAAATTACAAACATAATATATAACAGAAATGAAAATAACTATAAGAAAATAATATTCTAAGACTATAAGGATCATATTCATATGACAATAAATCAATAAGTAAATAGATACATGATTGGCATGGGTAAATGGGGAATGAGCTCAAGGAGGAGTAGAAAACTTAAATAGGTCCATAGATGTTGAAAATTTAAAATAAATTTTTTAAATCTTGTATTTGGTACAGGGTCTTACTATGCAGTTTAGCTCAGACTCGTGGTGATCCTCCTGTCTCAGCCTCCCCAGTGCAGCGATTACAGGCATGTACCACCGCACCTGGTTTCAGTGACTGGTGGGGTGCCCAGTGCTGGCACAGCATGCAGTACCCAGCATCAAACCCGGGTCCTTATACTTGCCAGGCAAGTACTTAGACCATTGAGCTATATCTCCCCAGCCCCTAGATGTTGAAAAATTGAACTGATAACCACAGTCCTTTTTACTGAGAATGTCTTGTAGGCAAATTTTATCACATTTCCAAGGGCTATGTAATTGCTCTCTTACAATATGTGCTGCAGAATTAGACAAATCAGGAAAGGTACCAATTTGTTAATTTGTTTTATAAAGGTAGTGTAATTAACTTGTGCTTCACAGATATTGACCTAGTTAGTGTGAGTAATATGACCTAGGTTTTGAAACCTGACAAGGATAGTACAGGAGGTTAGGGACACTTGGGAGGGGGAATGTGGGGTTTGTCTAAGCTTGGCAGGGAGGACAGAACATCGTAACACTGGGGAATCTATTGGTGCCACTCTTCCCATTAACGAAGGAAAGGACAAAATCATATAATTTCAGTAGCACTTAGATGGCTGAGCTATCGCCTCAGCCAAAAAAATTAACTTTTAAGAATGCAAAAACATGTTTCAGCTCATAAATCTAGAAAAAACAGGGTAGGACTGGATGCAACCTTGGGGCATAGTCTGTTCCCCTCGGCTTGGCAGCCGCAATGCACACACCTGAAAACAGGACACTGGTCACCCCGTGATAGCCTCTCAGAATGGTCTGGGAATTAACCTTGTGTGAAAAAAAGCTAAGACCTTTTTGGAGAAAACGAAGTCTCTACTAAAGGAAATGTTTAAAGACTTGAGAAAACAAGTAGTTGTTCTTGATGCATACATGGGAGATGAGCTGATGTGCTAAAGATGCTAAGAGTCTCCAAAGTAATACAGACATTAAAAATAATCCTAGTGAAAATTTTAGCCAGCTGGGTGTGGTGGTGCATGCTTGTAACTCCAGCTCCTTAGGAGGCTGAGGCAGAAAGGTAGAGCACTTTAGGCCATTCTGGACAACGTAACAATAGCCTGTCTCAAAGTTAAAAGATAAAAGGGTGGTGGTGGGTGTGATTCAATGGCAGGACCCTCACTAGCATGCCTGACACTTGGGTCTCATCCTTTCTGTGCACACACGAATTAGCTGGATTCCTCAAAGATGTCAACAAAATTGTTTCTCAGTTTTATATGGCAGAATAAAAGTCCATAAATATTAAGTCAGTTTTGGGAAAAAAATAGCAAAATTGTGTGTGACCTAGGATAGGCAAAGACTATTTCACTTTTTCAATGTTTTTATGTACACAAATTTGACAGGATCATGTTTGCTTTAGTACTTTTTTTGTATTTTAGGGAAGGGTCGACAGGGTGTTCAGAGTCTCACTACTAGATCGGACTCATAGTGATCTGCCTGTTTACAGCCTCCCAAGAGCTGGGATTACAGGTGCGCTCCACCAAGCCCAGTTTCAGTGGCTGTCACAGTGCGCCCCGGGGGTGGGGCCAGCATAGCAGGCCCAGGGATTGAACCCCTGGCCCCTGTGCCTGCTTGCAGGCTCTTTAATGCACTGAGCTATTTGGCTGGCCCTTGCTTTAGTAATTTTAAGCAAACCTAGACAGCATATTATTTCACCCATATAAACTAAGGAACTCATCTTTAATGGGGACTTAAACATCGTGTGCACAGTATCATCCCTGGCAAACTTAATTATTGCCCAGTATCATCTTGGAGTGCATTCAAATGGCTAAGACTTTTTAAAATGAGATCCAAAACACAAACCTCAAAAGATCTAAAAAGCACAAAAGAGGTTCAACAAATATAAGAATTAGAGATTTTCTCAATAACAGGACACTGAAGTAACAATTAAAGAGAAAGAGGAGGTTAAGAAAGCTGACAAGACCCACACTATTCAAAATGCTGGTTTGCAAAGAGTTGGGGACCTTGCACCCAAGAGTCAGCTAACTGACCATCAGGCAATGTTCAGCTCCTCAGAGGTGTTTTATTTTTGGTCCTGGGGCTTGAACCCAAGGCCTCTGCGCTGAGCTACTTCCCACCCATTTCCCCTATTTTATTTTAAGACAGGCTCTCACCCAGTCGCTAAATTGCACTGGCTGTACTTGAACTTGTGGGCCTTCTGCCTCACAGAGGCCTGGCATTAGAGACATGTGCCACCACGCCGGCTGAGAATTTTAGTTTGGATGGTGAAAATTTGTTGATGAAAGCAGCACTGCTTTGATTTAACGAGCAGTTCTCAGCTAAGCAGCTAGTCCCACTCTGAGCAGAACTGGTCAAAATTGCTCCAAAGACTATGTCAACAAGATAAAGACAGATGCAGGGGCCGGAGTTCGATCCCCAGGTCTACCGTGCCGGCCCCGCCCTTGGGGTGCACTGAGACACAGTCGAGACTGGGCGTGGTGGGGCACACCTGTAATCCCAGCTCTTGGGAGGCTGTAAACAGGTGGATCACTAGGAGTCCAATCTAGTAGTGAGACCTTGAACACCCGGTAGACCCTGCCCTAAAATACAGCAACAACAACAAAACAAGATAAAGACAGAAATTACAATGGAAAAATGAATGATTGCTATAAACAGGCAGTTCTCAGATGACGCTCAAGGGACTAAAACATGCACAGAGATGACATGTGTGGAAACGTCCCAGCTCACCAGTAATGCAAATCGAAACCAGGAGTTCCCACCTTGTGCCCATCAGACTGGCAAATGAGAGGGTGGGGGATGGATACCAGGTGTTGGCAGGTGTAGGGATGAGTCCTTTGTGCACGGAGAGGTGTAGGAGTGTGAACAGGTGCAGCCAGTCTGGAAAACATTCTGTATTTTGATTAAGTTTGCATAGGCTCTTCGGCCAGGAATCTCATTGCTGGGTATGTATCCCATAGAAATCCTTCTAATGGGGACATGAATGAGGATGGACAGCGGCTGGAAGCCGTGGGTAGCCCAGGCGGGAATGCGTGGAGTATGGAGGCCTCCTTGGAAGCAGTATGCTTATGAACCCAAAGGCCACGGAATCACAGAGGTAGGAGTGATTCTCACACTTCGGTGTCAGATCCCTTGTACTTTTATTTATTTTTAAAAAATATTTATTTATTTGGCACAGGGTCTTATAATATTCGGTACAATACAGCTTGAACTTGTAATGATCCTCCTGTCTCAGCCTCCCCAGTGCTGGGATTATAGGCACATGCCACCATGCCTGGTTTTGGGGCTGGTATGGCATGTGGCCCTGGGGAATGAATCCAGGTCTTTGCACTTGCCAGGCAAGTACTTAGACTGCTGAGCTATCTCTCCAGGCCCCCATTGTATTTTTAATTTTTGAAGCCTAGCACATAGGAGTCTCTTGTTTGAATCTCTAGTGCTGTCAAAATTAAAAAATTATTGAAGATTCCGAAACAGCTTTTGTTGATGTGCACTATGGTTTTCTGTGTTTACCATATCAGAATTAAGATGGGAACATTAAAACAATTTATTAATCCATTAAAAAGACAAACCCTTTCATGTTAACATGCATAACACTTGTTGTGAAAACAATTATATTTTCTGAAATAAATGTAGTGAGAAGTGGTGTTGTTGAACACTTTGGCAAATCTTTTAAATATCTGGTGCAGGAAAAGATAGCTGGATTTGCATATCTGCTTCTGCATTCTGTCTGTTGTGATAGAACATGTCATGTAGCCTCTAGGAAACTCCACTGTACTAAAAAAATAAGAAGAAAAAGCCAAATGATGTCATGATGTTATTATAAAAGCAATTTTGACCTTGGGGTCAAAATTTGGGACTGCTGAGGGGTTTAGAGGCCATACTTTGAGAAATCCTGCAGTCTACCATTTATGTTTACATACACAACCTGTCACCACTACACATTTTTTTTCTTTTTGGCACCAGGGATCAAACTCAGGAGCTTGCGTTTGCCAGGCAGGCGCTTAAGCCTCTGAGCTGTCTCCGCAGCCCTTTACCTCCATATATTTCACATCTCAGGTGCACTCAAAGCTGCATGCCCAGTACATCTGCCCCTCGGGATGTGTACAATGTACCTGTGGCCTCGAGTGCTTTATATCACTCTAAGTGGCTTATAGCATTTGGGGCAGTGTAAGTGGCGTTTACATTATTGTGGCCCTGTGTTGTTTAGGGAATAACGACAAGATGAAGGTCTGCGTATGGTCAGGGCAGATGACATACTTCCTCCTGAATATTTTAAATTCCAGATTGGTTGAAATCTAGGCCTGCGGAAACCTCAGAGGGTTGGCTGTGGTCAGTGCTTTTCAGGTACAAGTTGGGATAAAACAAAACAAAGCAGCACGGATGTGTGTGTGCTTCCCTGAGGCTCATGGTGCACTCGGGTCTCAAGTGTGTTCTCCTGAGTGTGTGCTTGTGTTTGGAGGTGGGGTGAAAGTGAGGAGGTCTAAATAGGAGCAGAGCTACAAGTACATCCAGACCCCATCCAAGCTGGTCAATTGGGAGTAGGGACGCAGCCTCACTTCCTCCTTTCTTCTGTACCCCAACCTCCAGGCAAGGACTCCATCGCCCCCAGAAGGACCCCAAGGCTCCCGGGTGAGGCAGAGGCTGTGGAGAGATTCTCTGCCCCCACTCCAGCACTCTAGTCCCTATTATAGGGCTGAGGGAAGATGTCAGAGGGATCCCAGATAGCCTTTGAGACGTCTAAGCCATGACATGGTGAGCATCTGGGGTCCCCAGCTCTGGGCTGCAAACTATGCTCAGGGTTGTGGGCACCCTCCGTAGCTGCCTCACATTCCTGTGTCCAGCTGTGATTAGTGTCTTCTCGGGCTGGCCACCCACTTGCCTTGACGCAGTGCCAATAGCCTCTCCTGTGCTACTGGGGACATCACCACGCCTCTCCCAAGACCTCAGTGGCCGAATTGTGCAGAAGGTCCCTATTCCAAGGCTCTCCAGGCTGGGGCCACTAGCCCAGGACATCACTGCTGGCTCATTGTCCCTTCCTTGTCTCCAGCCTTTTAAATAAGGCAGGGTCCTGACCCATCCTCGTAAGTCACCTCCACATGCTCTGTCCCTCCTCTGTGCCCCTAGTCACACTGCACAGTGCTCCTCTTCCTGGGCCCGAGGCTCTGGCCCTGTGGCTGCCTCTTGACCTCCCTGTCCGTATAACACTAGTATGCAAGGCAGGAGACTCATCTGTCCTCTGGCCACCATGCTGCATTGAAAGCAGAGACATTCATCACTGTGTCCCCTGGCCAGGCATGCAAAAGAAGCTCAGTGTTAGAGAAATCATGGAAAGAGTTAAAGATTTGTTGGACAGTGCTAGCTAGAGGGGAGAGAGGCCCTTCAGTCAGGAAGCAAGGAGGTCACCTCCTGTCCCATCCCCTGTTCCACTGTGGGCAGGGCTGCCGTGCCTCCCCCGCCATCTCCTTCCACTCTGATTATAGCCAACAACCTTCCCACCTTATCTCCTTAAAAAAATATGGAGCGCAGCCAACAGACTGCAAAGTACAGAACACTGTAATTCAGCAGTGGAGCAAACACTCTGTACCCCAAGTCTGCGGTGTCCACTAGGATGGTTGAAACACGAAAGTATGTCCACACGGGGTGGTTCCTAGCTGCTGGCCTGAGTCCTCTGCATGTGATACTGCTGAAAAACCAGGCTCCTTCCTGGCCCTCCCTAGACAGCTCCACCATCTGACAAGTCAAAGGTTTGTGCCTGGGGCTGAAGTGTGGGTGCGCATGGTGTGTTAGCTTCTCATTGCCGTGACTGAGTGAAGCAGCTTCAGTATTGAGAAAAACAGCTTCTAGGAGGAAGGCTTGAACTTTTTTATTTATTTGCTATAGCATCTTGATATGCAGCACGGACTCATAGTGATCCTCCTGTCTCAGCTTCTCCAGAGCTGGGATTCTAGACGTGCGCCACCATGCCCTGTTTCAGTGGCCAGCTCATTGTGCCCTGGGGTGGGGCCAGCATGGCATGTGGTACCTTGGATTGAACCTGGGTCCTTGTGCTTGCCAGGCAGGTGCTTAATTTGCTGAAGTATCTCCCCAGCTGGAAAGCCTGACTTGAGCTTATGGTTTCTGTCCATGGTCAGCTGTCCCCACGGCCATAAGCAGGAGGGCACAGGGAAGAAGGCCAATTATTTCGTCGTGACCAGGAAGTATAGAACAGAAGACAATGCAGAGGGCAAGTGGCCAGCAAGTCTCCAAGGTCATGCCTCATAATCCACTCTCTTTGACTAGGCCCTGCACCGCTTCCACAACCTCCCAGTAATGCCATCAACTGATGCTCGTATCAGTTGATTAACCCACTGATGAAGTTAGAGCCCTCGTGGTCCGGGCATCTCTGGAAATGCCTACAGACACTCCCACAAGTGCGCTGTGTTCATTTCTAAGGTGCTGCGCAGCCCAACCAAGTTGGCAAGCAAGACTATCCACTGCATTTCTGGACCTTTAGATGAGCAGGTATTGGAAAGATCCTCCTGCCTCTTAGCTTTGTCACAACTGAACCTCTTCTTGAATTTATTTTGAATTCTTAAGAAATAAAACAGGAAATACAGATACTCCCGTGGCCCCTTCCCCTCCCCTGTACTCCTTTTGCCCCCCTGCAGATGTAACCACCACCGTGAACTCGCTGGTCTTTATTTCCTTGCATGTGGTTGCATTTTTACCATACAGATAAGAACTCAAAAACAAAATCTTGTACTGTTTTGCACCATCTAAGACTTTCTGTAAATGCTCCCAAGTTGCACACAGTTTTCTGCACCTTGCATTTGGGCCCCCATGGTCTTGACACCATCCGTGCCCACGCAGGTAGCTCCCACCCATTTGTTTTTGCTGCTGAAAGGCAAGCTGGAGGACTATATCACGATTATTAAAATGGATTTTTCTGTTGATGAAAATTGAGATAATGTCTAACTTCTGGCTTTTGCAAACAATGATACTGTAAACATTCTTGTACATATCTTGTATTGTACATATGTGTGGATTTCTGTTGGGGATGGTTCCAATTGTCTGTGGCTGCGTAACAGATTATCTACAAATCTAGTGGCTCGACACCCCCACCATGTCATATCTCACAGTGTTGCATGTCAGGAATTTGGGGGAGGGCTGAGTTGAGAGATGCTTTGCAGTAGGACGAGGCCACAGGGGCTGTGTGTAAGCGAGGTTGCTGAGGTCGTTAGACAGGTGAGGCCCTTCCTGTTCTAAGAGTCTTCAAGGTGCTGGCAAGAGAGGGGAGCTGGGAGTTCTGTTCTGGAGGGAGAATAAGATCCCAGATGTGATCCTGCCCCAACAGATGGGGCAAAGTATGAGATTTGTGAAGGACATTTGCTTCTGAAGATTCCTTACAGTGATGTGGGAGTCGGTATCCGTCAGTGTTTGACTAGAGAAACAGATATCAATAAGATGTACTAATATATAAGAAATTCCAAGATTGGCCTATGACGGTCGCCCATAGAGCTGGATGAGTAAGCCTGCAGCAGGGTCTCTGGAGACTGAAGGTTTCAGTTCAAGATCTGGAGTTCACCACAGAACCTGGTGCAAGTCTACATCAGGAGGCCGATGGCCCTGTGGCGGAAGGCTGGAGAATCTGAGGCACAGGCCAAAGAGCCTGTTCTAGAAGCCAGGAGAGGATATCCAAGCTGAAGTGAAGACTGCAGTTCCCCTGAAGAACACAAGCAAGTCTGCCCTTCCTCATTTCCCCTTTATGCTGCTGCGGCCACCTGGGGTCGGTCCTCTCTACCCTGGGGTCTAGAATTGCCGAGCTGACTTAAACTCTGGAACTTCTAAAGTTGACACAGTCATCAACCGCACCCGTGTTTCTGCGCTCACCTGAGGCCCTGCCCTTTGGATGGAGTTGCTCACATGGTGCTCCCAACCTCCCTCATTCAAGGTAGACAGGTACCCTCTGCCAAGCCAGTCAGCACATGCACACACTGCCAACCCTTCCCAGACCCCAGAGAAGCTCAAGCCCAGGGCTTCATTTGGAGATACTAAAGGAAGTGGATTCTCTCTCTCTGCTGGACAAGGTGTGTGATGACCAGGGACTGGAGATGAGGAGGCTCTGTGAGGAGCTGGAGAGAGGCTAAGTTCAAGTCCTGAATCTAGCTACCCCTGAATCCAAACTACTTCCTTGGTTTTTCCTGAGTTTTGAGAACATACATTTCCTTATTTGTTGGCATCAGCTTGGGCTGGACTTTCTACATGTGCTTCTGTAAAGTCTTACCACTTGGTAGGTCCCCCAGGAGAATTTTGAAGCCTTTAAGCCAAGTGGAAGTTGCCTGCAGCATGGAACCAGGTGCTGTGATCAGCAAGGACTGCAAGGGCTGGATGGCAGAGGTGGACAGTTCCAAGTTGGGTGGTAACAGCAGAAGGGGTGGGAGCCTGCTGGTCCTTCCTCTTTGGCCAGGAGGATACCAGGCTGCAAGGGCAGAATGGGAGCAAGAAGTGACAGGGGCTTATGGAATTGTCAGGGGTCTGGGAAAAGCAAGGGGAGGGCAAGGAGAGAAGCCCAAGCAGGAGAGAGGATTCAAGGAAGGGTTTGCAGGAGGGTGGGCAGGCTTCTGGGATGGGAAGGGGCTTCCCCAATCCCCACTGACAGCACTGGGGTGCAGGAGGGTGAGAAGCTCAGGACAGGAACCCCTAGATAGCAGGAGCAGGACCATGCAGGGGGGAATGAGTGTGGTACAAATGGGCTCAGGGTAGAGTTAGTCCAGCCAGATGTTAGGGACTCAACTCCAGGGCCAGACCATTAGGTTAATGTGCTTGTCCCTTTGAGCCTCAGTTTTGCGATTTGTAAGACATGAACTTATAAAATATGACTTACTAATGTTTCATAAAAATGAAGCTCCTTTATTTCTATGTTGATTAGAACAACAGGAGCAATTTTGTTTTTCCTCCTTAAAAACAAGTTCCAGTTGCTCTGGAGTGGTGGGTGGGACAGGATATGTTCCTTATTTGGTAAATGGGGAACTGAAGTCCTGGGAGTAGATTTCAGATGCAGTAGGGACCATGGTCACCCCTGAGGCTGATCTGAAGGGTTTCCCACAAAGGAGGGTAGGGAGCCCTTCTCTCCCAGGTGGCTGAGCACACCATGAGGGCTTCTGTGTGCTGTCTGCTGTATGTGGTGTGTGAGAACCAGACTTCTGGTACTAGGCAGACTAAGAAAAGAAGGAGGGGCTTTTGCAGTCCACTGAGAGTGTGGGAACTCCTCTGTTTGGAAAAGAGGCTGTGGCTAGGCAAGGAAGGTGACTTTTCTGGACCTGGGAGGGGACTCCCACATCCTCCTTGCTCAGGGTGCTGAGAGCTGCTCTCAACTCCCTCTTCCTGGCACTGCCCTCTTCCAACACAAAAGAAGACATAGCTGGTGTGTTATTTGCACAGACTCCGAACACACACTTGCCTCCCATAGGAAGTGTTAAAAACATGTAGCCGAGGGAGGCGTACAATGGAGAAATGCGCTGGGAATCATGGGGCACCAGGTAACTGCAGATGCCTGAGGGATGCTGAGTGGGGGTAGATGTTGGTTTCCAGGCTCCTCTGTCACCACCACTTTAGCTCCTGGCTTCTGCCCTCCTGGCAGACACCTCGGAATCAGTGAGTGATTGGCCCCAGGCATTAGCTTACTTCCTGTTTAGACACTCCTCATTCACTATGTTTTCGTTCCCCACACATCCTCCCATCCATCCTCCCATTTGCCTGTCTGTCCAGCCAGCCAGCCAGCCAGCCAGCCTGTCCACTCCTCCATTCATCCATCCAACTCTTGCTCTTCAAAGGCAGTCAGGCTATGCTCAGGAGCCAGCAGTTTGGGGTCACATGTTGGCCCCAGCTATTTGCCTGTCTTTGGACAGACGATTTTACTTCTCTGTGACTCAGATATGTGTTAAACGTTATTTCTATTACTCTCCAATTTCCTCATTTATCTGGCTTTTACCATTCACTTGATTCACATATTTATTTATTAACGATGATTATCCTGCTCCCTGGAAACACACTAGGCTTCTTTAAGCCTGTTTATATTTCTCATCCCCAGCTTAGTTTGAGGAATGGAACTCTTCTCAGAAAGCAATGACTCAAGCTGCTCCTGGAAGACAGGTTTTAGGACACTCACCCAAAGACTAGAAGACCCTCCCAGAAAACTCCCAGCACACTGCTTGCTCATCCTACGAGCAACTTCGCTCTTGGATTTCTGGGTCCATGTGCCCACCTCTGTTTACTCCCTTCTAATGGTCTGAGATGCAAAGTCAGGAAGGACAAGCGAATCGCCAGCCCCTTCTCCACACCAGACTTCTCATGGCCTTCCTCTGGTTTCATCTGCCTTATAGTTTAGTACGTAGGTCACCAGTCTTATTTTCCAAAGAAAGAATACAGGGTCTAGCAAGGTGATGCACCATGTCCAAGATCACATAGTAGGTGTACAGCAGCACTTGGGTTCACGTGGCTCAGCCTCCCGTCTCAAGGCCCACCTCCATCCTACCAGCACTCAGTGCTGCTGACGACGGTTAGATAGATGCTCAGCGCTGGCTCTCCCACTCACTGTCCCTCCAAGTTCACTCCTCACATGCCCTACCCTCCCATGTCTGAGGTCCCTGCAGCTGAGATGGAGATTTGCAACAGTTTCAACTGGGACTGGCAGGGTCAGGGAGGGTGTGTGACTCCACATCTCTTCTGCTGAGAGAGCAAGGCTACGGGGGTTCTCACCATGGTAGCCTGGTGGCCAGCAGCCTGAGAAGTTGCGGGAGGGCCTCTGGACTGTCTAGGTTGCGAGGGTCTAAACCCTGGGAACTGAGACACGGTCCACTGCCAACTGTAACAATATGGGCAGCATCCACTCCTGTCTGCCAAGCTGGAAGCTGGCCTCAGGCCCAGGCTAGTCCAGGGCTCTGGGAGCTTGGGAGCCCTGTCCCTCTCACTGTCCTCCCACCATCCTGGGTGCATCCTGTGTTGGCTGAACTCAGTCCCATCCATTCCACACATTTTCCTGGGGTCCCATGCCAACTACAGACCAGTCCCTGCTTTCGAGGGATTGACTTCATTCTTGTGCTGTCAAGAGTAGCCAAACCACCTAGCAGGTGTGGAGAGGTCAGAAGTCTAGGCTGAGGATGGATGCACCGTCTTCATCCCATAGCATGTCCATCGCCCACCCACCTGTGCCAGGCACTGTGCCAATGGCTGCAGTGTTGAGTGGTAAAGGCTCTTTGACACAGGATGCTGGTGAGAATGGCAAACCAGGCCTCTACACTTACTTCAGTGCCTGCCTTCCTCCTATTGTGGATGGCTTCAGCTTGCCAGCATCTGGAGTTTGCATCACAAATACCCGTGAGGAGAAGGAGGGGTGGATAAACTGTGGTATATCCACACAATAAAATGCAATACCTCAGGAAAAAAGGAACTACTGCTACTCATAAGCACACAAGGCCGTCTCGCCGGGCGAGGGCGGCAGGCAGGAACGCACCCACCTTGCTTGATCGTGTCTATAGGAAGCGCAAGAGCAGCAGGGCTAGGATATAGGGCTGGAGGGACAGGAATGGGGCCTTCGGAGAAAAACCACAATGGGGGGCTTTTTGGCACTGGTTCCTGTATCTTGAGCAAAGCTGGGTATGTGGATGCAATCGTAAAATTATACCGGATGAATACACCAGTATCTGCACCTTGATGGTGCGCTTGTTGTATCTTAATAAAACAAGCCAGACACCACCACCTGGTGAAGAATGGTAGCAGACATGTGCTGGGCTCAGGCTTCTCAGGGTCCCTTTTCCGATCGTAATGACCCAGTCTTCTTCAGGGTGTCCCCCCCCCCATGCACACACACACTGAGGACACAGTTCAGTGACACATGGGTTAGTAAGGCCGACACTTGAGTTGGCGCTGTGGGCAGACTAAGGGAAAGACTGAGACCGCCTCTCTAGGACCTGCAGTGTACATCCTGGGAATGGCAGGCTGCCCTGCTGGGGACCAGCTCCTGTCCTTTCCCAGTCCACTTTCTTAGGTTAGCTGACCATCGTTAAAGGCCCTGCCCAGCAGGTGCCTGCACCAACTTTGACCAGCATCAGGCCCCTAAGGCATATAACAGGGACAGAAATGCTTGGGCCTGTTTCTGAGCCTTGGAGATGTCATTAGCTGAGAAATACGACTCAGGCCTGCCTGAGGTACCTGCTCAAAAGGCACTGCAGGAGCTGGGGAGATGGCTCAGTAGAATAAGCGTTTGCCCAGCAAGCGCAAGGGTCTGAGTTGAATCCCTGGCTCAGCCAAAACAAAACAAAAAAAAGTAACAGAAGAAGTCACTGCAATGGACCATTACTAGAGAGAGGAGCAAGCCTTTGGCCTCAGCTTCTTGCATTTGAGGGCTGTTTGTCACTAAGTACGACCTGCTCTGACTGCTGGCAGCTGACGATTGGCATCTCTAGCCCAGCCCTCCTCCAGATGGGCGTGCCCAGTGCCCAAAGGCAACTTCCACTTCCCAGTTCCTCGAGGTGCTCTTCATTCTCCCAGTGCTGTTCATCTGTCCACATCACTCATCCAAATGAAGGACTTCGCAGCCATCCACAAAAGCCAGAATCCTCACATGGTGGTGCTTCCTTCTGCATCCACACTCACCTGCCTGTTGATAATGCACACTGGGGGCTCTGAAGGCCCCCTAGACACCATTGAGCTCCCCATCCTCCCCATCCCCACCTGCCTCATTTGATGCCACTTCACACACTGCACTTGTTGGGACATCTTAACCCAATTCTCTGCTTTCCTTGTAAGTTTATAATCAAATTGTGTCCCCTGTTGCCCAAATCCCTTCAGTGAGCATCGGTGGCTCTTAGCTTCCAAGTCCCCACACCAGCCCTGTAGGCGTCTCCATCCGGGCACCATCAGTGCTCTGATCACAGTGGCCCACACACCCTCCTGGCCCCTCCGTGCCTGGCCAGCTTCTTCATCTCCTCAAGACTCTGCGTAGGTGTCCTGCCCTCACCTCCCACCCAAGCAGCTCTCTCTCTCCGTCTTCTGAGATTCCTGTACAATTTCCGTCGTGCTTTCCTGTGACTGATTGGTGGTTCCAAAGCTCTGTCTTCCCAGGAAGGACCGAACTATGTTTTTTTTTTTTTTTTTTTTTGCTCACTGAATAATCTCTAGTTCCAACCACATGGTAAGTGCTCAATAAATAGTAGCTGTTGAATGACTAAATGAACAAATGAGTGTTGATCCTATGTCATGTTATAACATAGTTTTAGTAGCCCCTGGAGTCCAGGTAAGGAAGGGTGAGCAGTAAGAATGATGGCATCTACTGTGCTGAATTAAAGATGGCTACAAACTCTGTTTCTCTTCTCATCAAATGATGGGTCTCCTTGGATACTGACCAATAGAATGTTCTGGAAGTGAAATTTTTTTACTTCCAAGCTGAATCTCAGAGCCTAAGAGCTTCCAGGCATCTTCTTTCATCTCTGAGAACATTCCTTCTTAGAACCCCACACTATTTGTGGAAGAACCACAGGCCAGGTTGACACTGCTGCCCGCCACACTGGCCAGGCCATGTTGAGCCACCAGCCCAGCCAGATACTGGTAGAAGCAGCCTCCTGATGCTCCGTAGTCACAAGAGCTGCTCAGGTGAGCCCTGCCAGATTCACTGACCCACAGAACTGTGAGCACATAAGAGGCTCCTGCTCAAAGCCACCTTGCTTTGGGGGAAATCATTAGGCCCTGACAGCTAACGGACCAGGCTACCCAGCTATAGGTGGGGCCCTGTTCTTGCATGAGTTGTGAAACCCACATCAACTCTGCCATGAAGATACAATCGCCATTTTCAGATGAGAGAGATGAAGGAACAAGGATTAAAATAACTTGCTTAATATCATGAAGTTAAAGTAAGTGCCAGAGCAGGATTTTGGTTGGCTGCAAGCCCATACTTACTTTCCACCCTCTAGTCTCTCTCTCTCTCTCTCTCTCTCTCTCTCTCTCTCTCTCTCTCTCTCTGACAAAGGCAACTTGACACCTGGTGGACAGGCCTAGAGGTATGGTCAAAGCAGGGCCTGAAGGGCCACCATGGTAGGAAAGGGAAAGGGAGAGAGGTCTTGCAGGAGACACCCCATGACCAGTCAGCACAAAGTGGTCCCAACTCTGGATGGGCATGAATGGTTGGCAGTCGGCCTGGCTGTGAAATCACATTTCCCCACCAGGCCGAGAGGCTTGGTCACAGCGTGCCCCTGGCCTCACACCGCCTTGCTCTGGCGGCTTTGTCTGGGAACAGACGCTGTCAGCCTGCGAGGGAACACCCCGAGGCTCGGCCACGCTTGTCGGGAGGCATTAGCGCCAGGCTTTGAAGTGGAGACCTCCGGGCCTTGCTCAGATGTTCTTTGCTGGATTTGCCCAGGATGCCTTTCTTCTGGCCCTTGGGGGTGGAGGCCGGTCCAAGGCCAGGGTAGGCGCTTGAGAGCTATGCTGGTCTCCTTAGATGCACTTGGCCGCCCATCTCCCTTCAGTTTCCAGCAGGTTCTTTGAGGGCCTGGCATCATGTCTGCCAGGACAGGCTGCCAGGCGGTCATCACTGGTCCTTAGTCTCTGATGACACCAAAAGTAATAGATGCTGGCCGTCAATACTTGGACCCGAACAGGAAGCATAGAGAAAAGAAGAATGAAAGTTCTTGTCAAGTCCTCACCTTGAGATAACCATTATTGAGAGGAACGGTCCTTCAGTCTTTTCTTTTTGCTTCTCTTTTCCATTTTTCCTTTTCCCTCCCTTCTTCCTACTTTTTCTTATTTTTCTTAAGTTTTTAAAAGGTCAATGAGACACATGTGCATAGGTGAGAATCCACAAGTTTTCCGGGTTTGTTAAGAAAAGCAGAAATGCCAGCCTCCCTTCGAACATTTCCTCTTCCCGAGGTGTCCACTTCAACTCTTTGAATGAATGACCTGGTGTGTACACCATCCCTAATAGATGCATTTCTGCATATTGATGAATAATCCTATTTCATTGTCATCTATTAAGTTCCCACCCTGCAAGATAAAAGCTTAACTTTGTTTCCTTTCCCGAACACACATACACACACATACACACACACTCACATTCACACTCCACCTCATCCTCAGAGCAGAGTTCTTACTTTGCTTAATTTTAATTATTATTAAATTGCATTATAATTGTAAATACTAGTTAGAGATGCATTATGTAGAATGGTATACTTTTCCTTCATTGAATTACTTTTGTTTTCTTGGTATGAGAAACTGTTTTTCTCTGTATCTCTGTTTCTCTCTCTCTCTTTCAATATTTTCTTAGTTCTCAAAGTACTTGTCAAAGACTACATATGAAACTCTGCTCACAGCACCTCTAAATCTATGTCAAGATGTTCATTTGTATTAGATAACTTGCTAGTTGACCGAAATTCCCCTGGAACCTCCAATCTGTGCCGGATGTATGTCATTGACCTTTTAGCTGCACCTTTGCTGCCTCTCTGCTGGCCCACAGTCAGCCTGCCCCTGCCACTATCGAGAGAGAGAGAGAGAGAGAGAGAGAGAGAGAGAGAGAGAGAGAACTAAGACATGCCTGGGATAACTTCTGTGTCCTGCAATCTATTCCAATGATCCATGTTTATGTTTTTGTGTACATACCATGCTGTTTCTATCATTATGGCTTTGTAATATAATTCAAAATTTGGGAGTGTGATACCACCCGCTTTCCTCTTCTTGTCCAGAATTGCTTTTGCTATTCTAGGTCTCTCCTGGCACCACATGGATTTTAGAATTGTTTTCTTTAGTTGTGTGAGGAATGTTGTTAGTATTTTAATTGGGATTATGTTAAATCTGAATATGAGTTTGGACATACGTCCATTTTGAATATATTGATTCTGCCTATCAAGGAGCAGGGGTATGTTTCTATTCAACCATTTCACTTTTGACAAAGGGCCCAAAAACATGGAGGAAAGATAGCCTCTGCCTAGCTGAGAAACTGGCTGTACCAATGGAAGCCAATGCAAGAGACTGAAGCTGCACCTATATCTTTCATTATGTACCAAGATAGATCAAAGATCTAAATATTAAAACAGAAACACTTAAACTGCTAAAGATAAGACAGTTAAAACTCAATAAGTCCATAGGCATAGGCAAAGACTTTCTGAACAGAACCCTGGTTGCATAAGAAATACCATCAAAAATCAACAAGT
Source organism: Octodon degus (assembly GCF_000260255.1). Classification (NCBI taxonomy): domain Eukaryota; kingdom Metazoa; phylum Chordata; class Mammalia; order Rodentia; family Octodontidae; genus Octodon; species Octodon degus. Next base: position 10,166,734 of record NW_004524590.1, on the reverse strand, counting down.
GGGATTATATCAAATTAAAAGTGTCCTGCACAACAAGGAAAGTAACCAACAGAGTGAAGAGCCAAACCACAGATGGGAGTTTTTGCCAGCTGTTCCTGGGATAGAGGACTAAAATTTAGAATATATAAAGAATTTAAAAACTTAGGACCTCCCCCAAATAAAAGAAGCAATCCAAAAAGTGGGCAATCAAAATGAATAGATCCACCACAAGGGGCATTAAATTGGAAGCTCTAAATAATGGAAAAGAAAAGGTCTCTCACTAGAAGGAAAGACGGGTGGCTCGGTGGTAGACACTTGCCTAGTATCTAAGGGCCCTGGCCTCCATCTCTGGCACCATAAAAAGAGAATAAAAGCAAGAAAGAGTGAAGGAAGGAGAAATAAAAGTGAAGAAAGGAAGCAAAAAGAGGGAAGGGGAAAAGAAGGGAGGAGAGAAAAGGATGGAGGAAGATCGATGTCAGAAGAGAGATCAAGAATATGTATGGCTCAATCTTTTCTACAGTTTTGGGAGACAGAATGCAAAAGAACAGTATCTTCCTAATTCTGAAGAAAAATGATTTCCAACCTAGAAAAGTACCCATGCAAGCCATGGGTCACGGCTGTGGCATTCTCAGCCATGCAAGACCTGACGAAATATACCTAACCTGTGCAAATTTTTAGGAAAATACTGGGATATGTGCTACACTAAAATGAGAAAATAAACCAAGAAAAAGGAGGAGATCCAGGAAACAAAAGATCCAACCCAGGATAACTGGCCTGCTGGGGCCAGGGGGTTAGCTAAGGAAGTCTTGGGGGTTCGGAGCATGCCTATGTGGGTGAGGCCTTGGTAGGGAGAGGCCGGTGCCAGCTCTCCGAGGAAGAAGGACTTGGCCTGAGGCATGGAAAATGGCAGAGTAATGCAGCTGTCTTTTCTTTTTTTCTGCATTTGCCTTAGCCCTGGTGCTATGGTTACCAGATAATACACAGGACATCCGCTTAAGTCTGACCTTCAGATAATTTGTATACATCTCCAATGGTGATGGTTGATTTTTGTTGATATACCAACAAAAAGTTATCCATCGTTTATTAGCAATTCCAATTTAATCAAGCGTCCTATGACTTTGATATCCATTTTGGCAAAGCTGGCGTCCAACCTGGCCCTGGCTGCCCAGGTTGGTATGTGGAGCCCTGGGAGGGTCAGGAGCTGTGCCTGTGGAGCAAGCTCCTGGGCTGCACTGCGCGGTGTCTGGGAGACCCAGGCCCAGAGTCCCCACTGCGCACTCTGTGCTCTGTGGACTCCTCTCCAGGCCTCGGGGTGAGGTGAACTCGGAGCAGAGCCTGGCTGTGTGATGCTGGGGAGCGTAACTAACCTTTGGGGGGTGCTCCGGCTCACAGGCACACGGGGCGCCAGCGGCGGTCTTGCTGCCGTGGGACGTGGGTGCCTTCCGGGGGGCCCAGCGGCGGTCTTGCTGCCGTGGGACGTCGGTGCCTTCCGGGGTGCCCAGGGCGG
>NW_004524590.1:10136311-10164913 GCF_000260255.1 Octodon degus | reverse complement strand
GGGGGCCCAGCGGCGGCCTTGCTGCCGTGGGACGTCGGTGCCTTCCGGGGGCCCAGGTCAGTCGTTTGCGCCACTGCTGCTGCTCCAGCTGGAGTGTGAGCTTTCCCAGCCTTAGCACTTCCTGCTCATCCTCTGCCCCCTTAGCAGTGAGACCCTATAGCAGGTGTCATCGCTGCTCCACACAAACCCTGGGGACCTCTCTGAGGTCCTTCCACCAGGCTTTGCCATCCCTTGCCACCCTGCAGCTCTCTCTACTTGTGACACCCAGGGCTTCCGACTGTTCTTCCATCATGGTGGCATTTGGGCACTGGCTGTTCATGGCTTTGCTTCATGTCTCGAGATGGCTTTGGCTGCCCTGCCTCGTGTCCACCTCATCCTTTCCCCTGCACTCTGCTCAACTTGCTTTCTCGTGGTTAGCGTCGCTCCTTGCTGCGCATTTTGTATTCACTGGCTGTTATGTTCCATCTCCACCCTGGCCTGAAAGCGCCACGAGGACAGGGCTGTGGTTTCCTTCTGGCATCTGCCACTTTATCTCTGCACATCTGTACCTTAGAACGTAGGCCAAGCAGCAGGACACATAGGAGGGCTTGTCACAGACAGAGGCTCCTCACCTACGATGGGGCTATGTCCAGATAAACCCACTGAAAATGTTTCACTTGAAAATGCAGTTAGTGCACCACCACTCAGCCAGGAAGTGCACAGGAGTGGCGGTTGCTTCCCTTGTGACCGTGAGGCTGACATGCAACTGTGATCGTGGCTGCTGCTCAGCATGAAGAGAAGTATCATTGTGTGTTGCTGGCCCAGGAGGAGATTAAAATGCAAAGTTTGAAGATGGTTTTTACAGAATATGTGTCACTTTACACCTTTGTAAAGTCAAAAACTCCTAAGCGGAGCTGTGCTGCAGTGGGGGCCATGTGTGTTTTGTGGGAGGGACTGGGGAGGCTGAAGCAGAGAAAGGCCTGCTAGTTTGAAGACAGCAGACAGCAGGGCTGGGTGCCCTTTGCCTGTCACATGCCCAGTTGATACATCTCGCTGCCCCCAGTGACTTCTAACCCGCCCCCAGGGGATACATCCTGCCCTCCTGGGCTGTCACCCCATGGGTGGCAGCAGGAGCTGGGAGACATCCCCCCTTAGCAAATGACTGACCCGACCTCCCAGACAGTGAGTTGGCAGAGGGGAACGGGGATGTTCCAACGATAGCCACTCATGTGGCCAGCGCCTGCAGCAGCTGTTGGAGGCCTGGTGACTGGCCTTCCCTGTGGCTAGCATCCCAGCAAGACAGTAGGACAGTATCCCACCAAAGCCTTCTCCCTTCCTTCTTCCAGGATCCCCAGGAACCCAGCAGCAGGTTATGTATCACTCTCCACAGCCTGATTTGCACATGGCCATCACGTTGAGTCACATAGAGGGTGACAGGAAGAGGGTGCCTGGTCTGGTCTGAGGACACATTCACCCTCCAGAGGAAGACCGGCTGTTTAAAGGCAGACATTTCCATGCTGGTCAGTGTAGGACCCTCCTATGGTCACTGAATGGCTGACCTGGAGACCTGGAGGACCCCCATGCCACTGAAAGAATGGGGGGCTAGCTGGGCTGTGAAGGGTGTGCACAACTTCTCCCAGAAAGCAGGCAGGAGGCCAGAGAGCCTCCATAGGGGTTGGCAGGAGGGTCCAGGGTGGGCCCTGTGGATCAAGGCCACGGGACATCTGGGCACGACTCCAGAGCAGTGCCAGCCTGCCCTTGGGAAAGTGCTGGCCTCCTGGTCTCTCAGGGTGTTTGGCATAAGGAGGACAGTGGAGGAAGACTTGATAAGGAGCCCCGTGTCAGGTCACAGCTCAGACATCTGCATTCTCGTCTGATGGTAGCTGTGCCCCAGGGAAGAGCTCACCAACCTTGTCTGGGGAAGGGAAGCGAGGGGAAACTTAGCCTGATTTGGTGAGCAATCTGTGTTATAACTCGCAGCGCTTGGCAAGCAGTTTTGGTGATAGGTATAATCTACTTGGCAAGTAAAAGGGAAAATATTTTAAAGCTTTGGATGAATATTTTAATGTACATTGCTGTGCCAGGTGTTAAGCATTTTGAATGTCCTACCTGCCATGTTTTAATCCATTTCCTCTTGACTGAAGGGACACACTGAAGGCCTGTGGTGGCCAGGGGTGGGGTAAGGCAGTTCTGGCTCTGGTGTGTCCCTCTGAGGCTGAGCTACAATTCAAGAGGCCCAGGCCCATCGGCAAGTGGAACTATGGGCTCCCATTTCCCCACTGGGGCCCAGACCCAGGACACCCTTGATCCCAAGCCCTCTGAGTACAAATGGTTAAACAGAGACCTGGCTTACTGTCTTCCTTTATGTCCTGTGTGGGGAAGGAGACAGGGGCAGCCTGCCCTTCCAAGACAGACAGCTCTCTCCCTTGCCTGCTTGTGTGGTGGTTCCCAGCTCAGTCCCTGGCCTCTGCTCTCAGTCTGGTAATAGGCACTTGGGCCCACAGACTAGGGGTAGAGTCCAGGCCTAGGAGCTTAGGAAAAGGACATAAACTTGTGGAGCCTCAGCTTCCTCATCTGTAAATGGAGTGCACGCTGGAGCTGGAGCACCCAGTAAGATAGTACTGAGGAGGAGAGCTGAATCCTCACAGAACACATACAACACCAGCCTCGTGTGGCTCAGTGAGGTCCTTTGGTGTCTTCTGTCCTACTTGACATGCGGTCTCAGAATCTGACGTGGTCCACAGAACCCTGGCTGCACAGGTCTCCTCATGGTTCTCGAGCCCACCAAGCTCAGAGCTGGGGCTGCCCTTGCCATCCCCTCTGCCTGCAGCTCCCGGCCCTGCTCTGCCCTCCTCACCACTGTCTGCTGCATGTCCCTTGCCACATCCTCCCCTTGTCTGGCTGTCGGTGTTCCCATGGGCTCCTGGGAGCATATGCTCTGGGCTCACCCTGTCACCTCCAGGGCAGGCAGGAGGAGGCTCAGCCCAGGCCAGAGTGGGCTGAGAGAGGAGGGTGGCGCTGCAACCACAGGACTCTGAAGGAGCAATGAGAAGCTGAGTACTCCGATGAGGTGACATGGGAGGCCGTGAGCATGAAAATTCAAGTCACTGCCAAAGGTCCCAGGCCCCAAACAGACGCACTGGGGTGACAATTGCGTCAGGCTGAGTTTGGCTGGGCAGGTGCTGCAGAGTCCCAGCTCTGCAGATTGTGCAGATGGCTCTAGCCTGCGACAGGGAAGGCCTCATGCTGGCAGGGGTGCCCAGCCCCGGCCAGAGATGCCTGGAAGGCTGGGCCTGCAGTGGGGAAGGCAAGGGGCATGGAACGTGGGGCCAGGCTGTGGGGGGCTATTCTGCAGCTTTTGGACCCTGCTTCCTTTCCGGGGCACTTGGCTGACAGCACTACCTTTCGCCCAGCTGAAAGGGCACTGCCTTCAGTGGTCGATTCAATCCTGGCCTGTGACTGGATTTTCCTGCATGACCTAGAACTTCAGGATTTCCTGTTCGATCCAAACCTATTCTCCCTACACTTGTCCTGGCCCTAGAGCTAAACACTACGATCTGAGTGTGTTTGTGAGTGTGTATGTGTGCATTTATGCACATTTAAAGGTTTTACAGATATACAAAAGCCCCGCAGAAAACACAGGCCTGGCCAATGAACCGGGTGTTCTCTGCTGTCCCGAGGCTGAGCTGGTGGCCTGTGCCTGGGTGTTCCGAGAGAGCATGAGTTCATACTCGTAGGGGAGGACCCGCTGTCTAGGCCTGAGGCTGGTCAGGGCTGTGGGGACTCCTGAGGAACACCACAGGCTGCAGTACTGGCTCTCAAGCCTGGCACGGCTCCCTGTCTTAGGGCAGTAGGGGCTGAAAAGGGGTCCAGAATTTGACCATCTCTCCACAGTGACCTCTGGTGCCCATGCCCTCTTCATAGCAGACAGAGCAATTGCCCCAGTGGGCAGAGACTTGGACCAGGGAAAAGCCCGTGGTCACAGGTGGCAGAGCTGAGGTAAGAGCTGTGTCTGCCAAAGCTCGCCAGGGCCTCCTTTAGTGTGGCTCAGCGGAGGTCCTCAATCCACGGAGTACAGAAGGGAGGCCCAGGACCCAAACCACCTGCCCCAGGCCCTCCACTGGGGAGAGCTGCTAGTTGGGCGGTCACGCCTCCTGGGGCCTGGTGACTAGCTGGAAAAGAAGCTGAGATTTTTCTCTGCATTCTCACTTTCTGTCTCTTGCTGCCCCCAGACTTAGGGCAGTTGAGGAAAAATTCCCTTTGTAGGTGAATAAACGGAGGGCCAAAGAGATAAAGCTGCTTGCCTGGGGGTCACACAGAAAGTCAGTAGCCTCTGTTCCCTGAATTCTTTCCTCTCTGCGGCCAAGTTAAAAGCTAGATCTTTGTTATTTTCCTCCTGTGAGTGACCAGCTCATTGAACTTGGCACGTTGCTTAAGCTCAGGCTCATGGGGGTGTTACAAGGTGCTGTGAGGGTCTAAAGTCTGGTGCCTTCTGCCCGTACTTAGAGGTGTCTCCAGAATAGTGGCCCGTAGGATTCCCTAAATCCCTCTGTCAATCCAGGCCCTGCCCTAGACACAGGCTGTCTGGGGGTCAGCGGCTTCTGTCCTGGGCCGGTGGCTGCCTCTCAGCTCTCCCTGGAGGGACTGTGTGAGTTTCTCTCGAGGCCTTGCCATTGTTTTCTTCCGCCCCAATCTGTTTTGAATAAACCACGTTTTCATCATCCTGCACAGTAATCCTCGGCATCAGAGGAATATTGTGAAATGTCAGCCCTTTCTGGAGGAATCTCAGCAACATGTTTTTTAATGTTCAGCATCACATATGGGGACAATAAATACTGAAAATATGTGGAACAGAACAGGATGGGAGCGTGCTTGGCACTCGGCTCTGCTTCCCGCCGCCCTGGAGCCTGATTTTTGCATCGCAGTAAATTAGCTGGGCCAGGGCTCCCCTGTACACCGTGGGATCCAAGGACTGGGTCTCAGATTCCTGGGCTGGAATCCCCAGGCCAGTCACCAGGTGCTCCTGGGTCAACTATGAACAAGTCTCTCTCTGGGCTTCCCCAGCTCATCCTGCTGGTGAGTCATTGCCTGGTGCACTAGGTGCCCACAATGTCGCAGCTAAGAGGGCCTTAGAGATAAGGTCACTTTCTTCACCTTCCTCATTCCAGAAAGGAGGACATGGGTGCTGGTGTTAGTGTGTGTGTGTGTGCATGTGCATGTGAGTGCTTGCGTGGGTGTGTAAGGACTCATTCAACGTCACATGGCACATGGGCGAGCCTGTGTTTGAACCAAGTTCAGACTCACAAATTGCTTGACCTTGGTCAAGACGTCTAACCTCTCTGGGCCCCAGCGGCCTTATCTGTACAGTGGGGATATCATACTTACCTTATAGCTCGGGGGAATTTCTGTAGACCTGCCCACAGGAGGCTCCCAAAACTTGGCTCCCATGAGGACAGGGTTCCTTTTTTACCTAGACACAGAGACAGTATTTACCCTGCCTGCTCTAGCTAAGGTAGACTGTGCAGGGGACAGTGCCACATGAATGGTAAAGCAGTGGCCACTTGCAGTGGACATCAGTCTAGTTCCTGACTCCCCAAGCTACCTAAGAACTTGAGCTAGGCTGGGCTGGGTGGGCTTCCCAGAGCACCCCAATGCCTCCATGGAGGGCTCAGCCCAGAGTGGCTCTTTCCACTGGCTGTAATCTGCTCAGCAGTCAGCAGGTCACTCTAGGAGCATGGGTTCTACCTTTGAGAGAGGAGAAAGCTCAGGGTCAGAAAGGAAAAGACACCGGCCCAGACAGAGTGGTATCCCTGCCACTAAAGCCCTGGTGCCAGGCTTCTTGCTGAATTGTCTCCGCCGCCTGATGGTCCCTTCCCATCGGCCCATCCTCTGCAGGTACCAGTGAAGCTGTTTCCAGTGTTGGCTGGTGTCTCCCATGTTCTCCCTAAGAATGCACACAACAGCCAATGTGGAGCCAAGGGAGGACCGGGGTCAGTCTTGACTTTGGCCCTTGCAGCTGGGTGACCCGGGTCAGTCATTCCACCTCCCTGTTTCTCATTTCCTCTTCTGCAGTGAGGCTAGGTCACTTCCTGGAGTGGTCAGGGATCCTGACTGATTTGTGGGTCATCCCTGGCTGCTAGTAGGTATTCAGTGCATGAGTCACAGCTGCTTTCTGGGACGAGTCCCCAGGCTTTGCTTTCTGATTAGCACTGGCTCCCATCTGGGTAGGGCCTGCTTCAACCTTGACTTGGCTCCCCCCGTTGGCCCCACCAAAGGAAAAGGGGAGAGCTCTAGCACCTGAGGTTCCCTGCCCCACCTCTTACAGTAGTCAGATCACAATGTAGAGGACAGTGAGTCATCAGTTTGGAGACTCTGTTGGGGGCACAACCTCTGGTGGGCCCAAGCTGAGTGACAAACTTCCCAACAGATAACAGGAGCTGCTCACCTGTCATCCAGGCTCTCGCCAGCCACCAGCCTCTCCACCCAGGCCCCTCCATTCCTCTGTTCATTCCTTGGGTCCCCTCTATCGTGACAGACACATGCACTCACTCACCTCGTTGCCAGCCCTGTGCCCAGCGCATAACAGGTACCTCCCAATGAGCCGGCTCACTGGTTCACATTTTCCTTCACCCAGATCTTTCATTCCGTAAACAGTGATTCAACTTGCTGGAGGGGTCGCAGGGTGGGAAAAGGAATGTGGGAGCCGGCCCAAGGAGCTGGCCCAGAAAGCAGGAAGGCCAGGCTGTGCAGAGAAGGTTCAGATGAGCAGGGCTGGAAGAGGGGAGCCGGAGAAGGGCGGTGCATGTGTTTGACTTATGAAAGATGGGGGGGGGGGCTGGTGAGATGGCTCAGTGGTCTAAAGCACCTACTTGGAACAAGCTTGGTAAAGCACAGGGACTGCAGTTCGATCCCCCAGCACCACATGCCAGCCAGCCCCGCCCCCTGGTGGGCTGAGCTGGCCACACACACACATAAATAAATAAATGTAAAAAAATAAAAATAAAGCTAAAAAAAAATAATAAAAAAAAATAAAAGAAAGATGGGGGACCTCTAGCCAGTGGTGAGGGGGCTAAGTGGGGCCACAGACAGAAAGAGGTGAAAGAGCAGGAGATGGTATCAGGAGGCAGCCAGGCAGAGGTGTCCACCAGGGGCTGGCCCCAGCAGGCATGAAAACCCAGCACCCTCTCTTTTGGGCTAGGATCCAAGGCCCACTCAGTGGTCCAGGAGGAAGGGACTCAAGGGGAGCCACCTGGTGGCGGCATATCCAAATTACCAAAGCAGCCCTGCCCTGAGAAGTTAGCTGGGGCAGCGTCATCCCTGGGCCATGCCAGGCAGCACTGAGAGGCCAGACTTCCTCTGAAGGGCCCAGGGGAAGCCCCCCTTGCTCTTACTCATGTCAGCCCAGGGGAATGGGAGGAATCAAGGGCTGATGTTTGTATTCATGGGGCTCCTGATGGCCTTGATGACTCCACGCGCCCTAGAAAATCTTCCCTTTGCTGCTGGAATGATCCCGTTCTATCGCCCATTTATGGAGTCTCTGGAAACGGTGCCAAGGATTGCTAGGAGTCCTGGTGGGATTCAGAATGAGAGCAGCATGGAGTGGGTGGGGCTAACTGTTAACCCTTCTGTGCTCGTGCCCCTGGTCCCCTGGGAAGGACCGCCACAGGCCCATCCCGGGGAGGCCATGTTGCTGTAGCATGTGTCACGATGCCCGATCCTGAGCAGGAAGACTGGGAGTCAGAATTGCCTGAACAAGCGTAGCTGCTGGCTAAGCCTGTCCTCAGACATAGTGAGCCTCATGATGTCCCTTCCACCAGTATTGCCGTGGCTCCTGGGCGGGACATTGGCCCGGCTTTGGTAATGTGGAACCCCAACTAGCCAGGCCACAGGAGGAAAGTGAAGTCCTGCACGGCTGCATCGTTCTGCCTCCTAGGCTCACCATTGGCTCTGCATGTCTCGGGTCAGCGGTCCCGCAAGTTGGCCTTGGCCCATCTCCTGCCTTCCTTAGCTCAAGAATCTGCCGTTCGTCTGGCTCAGCAGTAATACTAGTACGGTGATGCTAACTGTGACTTCCTGGGTCCCAGGCTCCATTCTAAACCTTTCCCATATCCAGATTCCTTTCATCTTCTCAACAAGCTCAAGGCAGATGATACTGGAAATCCCAATTATAGATGGAGCAATGGAGGTGCAGAGGGATTAAGCACCTGTCGTTAAGAGTCAGAGCTCCACATGCAGACTACTTAAAGACGGGATGGCCAGTGGCAGCTGGGATCATGTCCTCTCGTTTTTCTTGAGACAGTGGCCTCATCTTGTACTTGCTCGAGGTCAGGTGTTGAATGGCAGGGTGGCCTGTAAGGCAGTGCACTGACATCAGAGCCTCAAGCTGGTGGAGGCTGAGCCCTCCTTGGTGCTGGCAGCAGTGTGGAGGGGGGTTCTTTCCTCTCTGTAGAGGCAGGCCCAGGGTCGGGAACCCAGGGGTCCTAAATACAGTGTTTTCTCTACGTATCCAATGCCCTGGCTACCTACCCAGCCCTGCTGCCCCTGCTCAGGGGCTTCCCCGACTATTCTTCTATTCCTGAGATGCAGTGGCTTCAGACTTACCTGTCTGCACCTCCCTAAGTGCAGCTTTCTGGCTTGACTGCCTTTCACCCACCCCCAGCCCAAAGACCTATACGCCCTCTGCCCTGGCCCTGTCCATCCAGCTGGACTTGCCCCTCTTCAGGGCCCCTGTTCCAGATGCTCCTGGCTTGGAGGGCTGCATCCAAGTACCTGGTATTCAAAGCTTGCTATACAGCCTACTACACCAGTCTGTTTCCTCCCTGGCAGAGCCGGCTGCCCCTCCCGCCCCATGCCTGGCCCAGAGGGCTCCTGCTCTGTCCACCACCTCCATTCTCTTATGCCCGCAGCCCCTGGGGCCCATTCCAGATGCCCCTCCCGTGTGGACCTTCCCAGCCTCCCCCCACCAGGCACTGTGACCTGGCCCTGCTGACTGACATCTCCTGGCCAGTCCCTCCCTCCCACTTGAGTGGAATATGCTGTGCACAGGGATCAGTCTGACTCAATCCAGAGGTATAAGACTGGCGGTGGGGGCTTCAATCCTACCCTGCTTCTCCCTGGCTGGGTCATCTTGGGTGTGCCACTTCACTTCCATGAGACAGTGTTTCTTTACCTCAAAGCTGGGAATGACAATCTGCTGGGTCGGTATTTGTGCAGGTGCTCACGGTCGCTGCTGGCAGTGCCCAGAATTGTCTTCTCGAAAGCCTTGCACAAAGTGGAAAACTAATCAATATCCAGTTATAGACAGTGGTGACAAGAACTCCTTTCTGTGACTTTTCAGTGTTCCTTAGTTTCTTCATTCTCTTAAGAGCTCCTGAGGTGGGTAGGGGAGTGATGGGGCACCTTGGGGCTCTCAGCTTTGGGAAGATCCCAGGGACATGTTTGTGGCTCTGGGGACATTTAGGGAGAGGGCTAAGTGGACAGATGGCTTTCTTCTGATCCACCTGCCCAGAGGGCAAAAGCTTACCACAGTGGAGCCCCTGCAGTCACAGTGGGCCCGAGTTAGTCCTCTGGTCAGGAAGATCTCAGGAGCCCTGCAGATCCAAGCGAGGGCAGAGGGGGTGGTGAGGGGGGCTGAGAGGGCAGTGCCAGGGCAGCCCTGGGGACACAGGAAGTGGGGGTCAGCTCCTGAGCCTGGCGATGGCAGTTGCGTGACGGTGCCTGTGGGTCTCAGCCCTGAACTGCCCATCGCTGTAGAGAGAAACTCCAAATCTAGCCAGGTCCCCTCTCTCATCAGCTTTTGTCTCCCAAGAGTGGCCAAGCCCCCTCTGCTCACAGTAGATGGCCCCCTCTGCTGTTCTCCATTCTGCAAACAGACGGGGCAATCTAGCACACACACCAGTCCCAGGCTTTAGAATCTCATTCCTGCGCCTCGGGCCAGAAACAGGAAGTTGGAGAGATTTGAGCCCCAGCTGTGAGGGAATATGGGTCACCACTGCCTGAGCAGGCTTGGGGATCCCGTTGACCTCTTTCTCCCGGTATGGCCTTGAAGAACCAGGAGAAAAGTTTGATGGGAGATGCATGGGGGGGGGAGCAGTAACAGCAAAGCCAAAGGAGAAAGCTAAGAAAGAGAACTGAGACTTACCCGGGAGGCTACTGGTGCTCTGAGGGTGGCACTGGAAACCCTCAAGCTCTCGCCTCTTCCTGTGAGATAGGAATGCTTTTAGAAGCCACAGCTAACCTACTGTGGCTTAACTGTGTGACCCCTTTGATGCCATGGGCAGGACACTTGACTTCCAAATTAATGTGCAAGTGGGATTAAGATGGAGGGCCTTTAGGAGGAATAGGTGAGGTCCCTGAGTGGGCCGCCCACAGTGACCTTAGTGACGTCTTGCTTTGTGACACCCTCTATTATGTCTGGTGTGGCAAGGAGGCCCTCGTGAGCAGCCAGCAGGTGCTCTGCTATTGATGTCCCAGCCTCCAGAACCACGAGCCAAGTAAACACCTTGCTTATGGGTTGCTGGTTTTTTTTTTTTTTTTTTTTTTTTTTTTTTAATTCGCTGCAGTGTGTACAGGGTGTGCAGGGTCTCAGTATGTATGTAGATTCTCCTGTTCTCAGCCTTCTAAGCACTGGGATTACAGGAATGCACCACCACACCCAGTCTCATTCACTGTCTCAGTGCGCCCTGGGGGTGGGGTGGCATGGCAAGTGGGGGACCAAACCCCTAGCTGCTGCGCTCTGCCGAAGCAGGCACTTCAGTCTGCTGAGCTATCTGGCTGGCACTGCTGTTGGTTTTTAACAGCAACAACAAATAGATTGGGATGCGCTCCTCAGTGCCTGAAGTTACCACTTTTTACAAAAGAGGTCAGTCACAGAGGGCCATAGAGGGGAGGGCTGTCCCTATACCACACAACAATTGAGCCACAGGCCGGGCACTAGAGGCAACTCAGTGGCAACTTTCATGCCACCATGCCCTCCCTCATGGGTCTCTTCCTCAGAGACAGTATGGGCACCCTGAGCTCCTCAACAGTGGTTGATGATGATGGCCAGCTTTGGCTGCCCGGCACTTTTTCTGCTGGATCTGTGCTCTCCCTCCTTCCCTGCCTCTCTTTCACCTCCTTCTCTGTGCACAACCTTGGGCTCTGGGGTAAGTAATGAGCATTAGAGATCACAAGGCTATCTCTTTCCTGCTGCGTGAAGTGGGATGGGGTGTGGCCCCTTGTGTACTTGGGTAAAGTCTAGGATGAGGGGCATTGCTGTAAGGGGAAGGGCAGTCAGATTGGGGTGAGGGCACAGTGAGGGAAGAATCCTATAGGAGGTGACCCCTGCTGTCAGAAAGGGAAGGGCTAGGTCCCAGGGTGCACAGTAAGGAAGGTGTGCTCCTACAGTTGGTAGGAGGGCAGTGGCCTGGCCACTGCCTCAGTCTGGCTGGAGCCAGGGGCACTGGCCAAGGGTTGGGTGCAGAGGAGGAGCCCCTGAGCCTGTCACACCCTGTGCCCCCACTCCAGGTCTCTCTCACAGCTGAAGCCTGGCAGTCACCCTGGTCCCTTCCTCCTCTCAGGATCTCACCCACAGTCAGTTATCTAGGTCAAGCGACTCTCCCTCCAAGGTGTCCCTTACACCCTTTGCTCTCCCCACCCTCTGTCCTATATCTCAGTCCTGGCCACCTTCATCTGACTCGGATGTCTGCAGTAGCCTCCTTGCTGTCCTCTGGCCTTTAGTCTCATCCCCTTCCAAGTGTTCTCTGCTCTGCAAGCAAACAGCACCGTGTAGCACGCACGCCACACCTTAGCCTATCCTGCCTGACCGCCAGACTCACTGCTGCTCTCAGGCTGAGGTTAGTGCCTTAACGTCATTACGATCTACTCGTGATCGAGTCTTCTCAGTCATTCCAGAGAAATGCTGAGTGGAGACCCCAGAGGAAGAGGGACTCATTCACGGGTAGCTGTGGCACAGGTCAGAAGCCTCAGCAGTTTTGAAACGTGAGAAGGAAGAACGAAGACTTTTTTTGGAACTGGGCATGAAGTGGGTCTTTGACCTTGAAGAAGTCCTTGGCTCTGGTTAGAGCAGCTGATCTAGGGGTGCTGATGTTTATGCATGGGCAATCTGCCAGAATGAAGCCCACTAATCTATATAACCCACATGCTCTTATAAAAAGTGTGGGGAAAGCAGAGAGTGGTGAGGCACACCTGCAATCCCAGCACTCAGGAGGCCGAGGCAGGAGGATTACTGTGAGTTCCAAGCCAACCTGGGCTATGTAGTCAGTTCAAGGCCGCATGAGCTACATAGTAAGACCTTGTCTCAAAACCAAACCAAAATAAAAGAAAATAAACACACGAACACCAAAAAAGGCGAAGCATCTCCCCAAAGAAAGAATGTAGGTAAAAGACCTCAACTGTTCTTTCTCAAAGAGCCCTCTGCAAGACAGGCCCATATACTGCACTTCCTTCGAGGGCCTAAATTATATAACAACAGCAAAGCTTCAACCTATTTTCCCATCAATCTATTGATTTTCTGTAATACGAGAGAATTTTGCTTTTTTAGGCTCTCCTTCCCAATCATGTTTTTCTTCCTCTTTGGGAAGTGTAATTCTGACAAACCACGTTGGCTAAATTAACATTGAACTTTTACATTACAACAGATTTGTAAGTAATCACCACAGAGCCTTATACTATGATCATTCTTTCTGCCTCGTACAGCATTTTATTTTTCCCAGAGTTAATAATTGTCTTCTGTTTCCGTCTGCTTGGTTGTTTGTGTATCACTCTAATCACCCGCAGACTCTCAGCCAGAGCCGCGAGGCCCCAGCCACGCGTTACACACAGCAGGGAGCCGGTCCTCCTAGCCCCTGCCCTTCCGCGTCTGCGGCCCCAACCGGGAGTTCCTACCTCTTCTCTTCTGCGTTGCGCTCCTGTTTCCTCTCCTCTCTCTCTTCCTGATTTACTCTTTCATCTCATTAAAGTACATCCTGTGTGGTTTCTTGAGAGAAAATTTTTTGAAAATTTTTGTGGCTCTATCTTTTGTGTGACCCTCCAGAGACTTGATTAATGTACTTGCGTGCGAGATTTCTCCCAGAGCGTGAGCCACTACCTTTCGGTGTCAGGGTTTCACTGAGTTCTTTGGTGCTACCCTTTTATCTGACCCCCGATATCTGACCTGTGTTTGCTTTTTCAAGTTTCTGGAAATAAGTCCAATTTATAAGCCTTCCTGCTTGGCCTTTCAACTGTCTGTTCCTCTGTAAGCCTAGATCAGGGTTTTCTCCACAGGGCTAAAAAATCATTACATTTATATCTGCATGCAAACTTCAAAACTTTGTTGATGCCTCTTCTACTGTATACTTTGTCCTTGTGGCCTTTTTCCTTTGGAAATCTCTTTATTGTTGTGTGCAGTTGCTGCCAGGAGTGAGTGTGTGCGCTCCGTTGGCTACATCTATCCGGAAGTCTCTTGTTAGTGTGGACTGGAGTGCGTTGCAGGCACCCGGAGCTCTACAACATGGGCGCATGTGCTCTGTGCTTATGCTGAAATGCTGACTGAGCCTCGATTCTGAGGAGTCAGGGAAAGGTGGATGTCCCAGGCCTGCATAGGCGGGGAGACACCTTTGCAATTGCGGAGGAGGCCTTGTGACCACAGGGGAATGACCTTGGCGCACAGTGGGGGCGTCAATAGGGCCCCACCCTGCTGTTTTGCAGTGGTCCATGGTCATGGCTGTCCCATGTGCATCTTCTCTGCTGCCCTGCTCTGGACCCAGGGGGCAGCCGTAATCACCTGTAGCCACAGTCCCTGAGGCAGCTTTTAGCAGTCAAGCAAGCCACCAAGTGCCTCTTGTATGAACCTGTCCTGTGGTGTGGTGAGCCATGGGGGGAGGGGATCGCACTGGCCGAAAGGCCCCAAGGCTCAGTCATCTTCAGGGGTTTGCAGGGAGTGGCATGGAGAGGGGATGGATTGCTGTCAGGCAGGGCTGGGCAAGGAGCAGGACAAGGGGTAAATATTCCTTTCAGTCCCCTTTACATTGGGGTGGCCATGTAATCCATAATCCAAACTGTGACACTTCTGAGAGTGCAGGACACAGTGCTTGGGACCACAAGCATCACTTGGGACTGTCCTAGATAGGCAAGCTGGGGTGTGTGTGTGGACTTCTCTTTACTTTTATGTGGCATTTTATTGAATCCCTAAGTCAGACCTATAATTGGATCTGATTATCTCCTTGCGACACAGGACGGTCATCCTCAGGGGTGCACCACTACAGATCTGCACAAGTGGTCACATCCAGCACAGTTAGGCTGATACAAGCCCACAGGTGCAGGGCTGTGGACATGTGGTTGCAGGAAGATCCCATGGCTTCACAGATGTGGCAAACGTGCTCACACGTGTGCATATTCAGTTCCCCCCACCCCACCTCACATACAGTGTGTGCATACTGGCTCTGGGCTGAGACTGTGAACAGTTACCATGAGCCACACCCCCCCCCGCCTCTCCCCTGGGAACCCCTGCCCTCTCACGAAGGGTGGCAGCCCAGGGCCCCAGCCTTTATGCAAACGCCAAACCACAGCCTGCTCCATCTTTTCTCTCCTTTCTAATTGACTGTTTTCCCTCCTTGCTGGGCCTGCGGGAGCCCTGGGTCGGCATTCAGAAGGGATCTCCCCCCACTGCCCAGCCCCTCCAACCCAGCTCCCGGTTCTTTTAATCTAGTTACTTTTCCATCAACACACTGGGAGAAAGACACAAAGGGCCATAATCGTATCTGTGGCTGCTGATGTTCAATTAACCACATAACCTTTAGGCTGGCTCTCTCTCTCTCTCTCTCTCTCTCTCTCTCTCTCTCTCTCTCTCTCTCTCCCCCCTTTCTTTCCCTGTCCTTCCCTCTTCTCTCCTCCCCTCCTCTCTTCCCCTCTCCTCCTCTCCTCTTTCCTCCCCTCCTCTCCTCCTCTTCTCCTGTCCTTATCCCCCCCACCCTTTCTACAAGCCAGCTGGCCCTTTGAGCCTAACCCCCTCGTAAGCCCTACGACACTCCTCAGAAAGACCTGGCCTCTTGGCCTCTGGCAGTTGCCCCGACTTTGAGGATAGACTGGTCACCAAGCCCCGTCCGGGCTGCACCCCCACCCTGCCACTGTCTGCCCTTGGCCTGCTGACCACTGTGGCTACCACTTCCGTCTGCTCAGGCCCGAAGCAAGGGGTGCCCTTGGGAGCGGGCACCCGCAAAACTCCGCTTTCTGGCCCTTGTCTGGGGCCAGCAGCTGTCATTTGCCAGCGTTCCGCTTTCTCCACTGTACCATGCTAATTTTTCGAGGGACAATTTTTCGACAATGAGTCCTCCAGCCAGAACAGAAACCCTTTATGGGGCCGGCCCCAGGGAGGCCGCCGCGCTGCCAAGGCAAACAAAGGCTCATTGCTGCGGCGGAACATGCCTGCGCCTTTCAGGGCCGGGTTCGCAAAGCGCGCAGCCTCCAGCCCGCGCCGAGGTAACACCTGGCCCGCCAACTCCTGGCGCCTACTCAAGATATCAATCACGGAGGGGGTGGGGGGCTCACGGGCGCCCGAGGCTCCAGAAGCCGCATGTGCAGGTAGCCTGCTGGCCAGGCGGCCAGGGCTGCTTGGCAGGGAGCGCCGGCGCTGGGGGAGGATCCAGCCCCAAAGCCCAAGCACTTAATTAGGCTGATATCATCCCGCACAAATGTTCCTGCGACGGAAGGCTTCTGGGCACCAAAATTATTTGGTGATTAAAAGTGAAAAGGAAGGAGAAATGCTTCGGCCTTCGAAGCGCTGGGAGGGGCCTGGAGCCAAGGGTGTGAGCCCAGGGTGTGGACCCAGCCCGAGCTCCCCAGATCCACTAGGGAGAGAGAGGTGCAGGTGCCCATCGGTCCCTGCCACTCTCCACCTAGAACAGGATTTGCAACAATTTAACAAAGAGTGACAATAAATGTCCGGATCCTGCGTGCATGGAGGTCACTTCTTTAATCTCATTCCAGACCTGAAAGTTTCACATGCTGTCTTCATCCTAATTTGATGGAGAGCAAAATTAGGGCAGAGAGGTGATGTCTTGCGCAGTCTCACAGCTGCGCAGTAGCAAGCGGAGAGCCACAAGGCTTGTCCTTTCAAAGCCTCCTCCTCCAAGAAAACGGGGGCCTGTCAGGAACGCAGCTGAAGCCTTGGCATGACTGGGGGCCTGATAGCCACCTTCTGTTCTGTGACCATCGCTTCGGAAGGGGCCAGCATCAAGGTTCCAGAGGGAGGATCCAGGGGGTGGGCCTTGATGCAGGCCACACCCTCTTAGCTGTAGACTCTCAACCAATGCTGAAGCTGGAAAGCGGCTGGCCCCGCCCACCACCTGCTTTGGTCTCTTGTCCAGCCACATCTAACCTGAGACTTCCTTTGGTGTCACGCTTTTGCACTGTGTCCCTAGGCAAGTTTTTGGCACCATTACAAGCCAGGCTTATTTACTCGTTGCGAGAACTTATGTCTGAGTGGCCACACTGTTACCTGGGACAGCAGTAGTACCAGCCTTCCGCAGCTCCCACCTCCTGCAGGGCAGGCTCAGCGTAGCTCACCTTAGCGAGCCCAGAAACTCCTGGTGCAGGTCACCATCAGCGACAGAGCCTCTGCGTCCTCACAAAGATGCTGCCTTACCTTGGCAGAGCTGGGCCCAAGTTTTTCAATGCCCCCTGCCCTTCTGGCTATTTCTGTCCCTCCCAAGGACATACTCCCAACCTTCCCAGGCTCCAGTACTAAGGGGGACCAGCAGGGACCCCCTACCTGACCCAGAGATACTAAGTGTCCATTTCAATTGGTGCCCACACTCGATTGCTATTTTGAATATCATTCCTGACCAAATATGTAATAAAATGCCTCACTGTTGGGAACAACATAGACACTGCACCAGGACGTGATGCCAGGCAGTGTCCTCTCCACGAGCCAGTCATTCACTCATGACTTCAGGCACACATTTAGAGACCTTCTTCTTACTGCATCATTGAAGCTTCCTTTTCTCTGCATGCTCACTCTGAGCCTCGGTGTCTAATTATGTCACAGTCCCTCCAGCCACATATGCAGAGCCTTTCTTGCAATCCAGAGCACCAGGTGAGCCTTGCTTGGGTGGTCTCTCTTTAGAGGATGCCACAGTTTGTACTGGGGGATTGAGCACACATGTGCAACTATCCCTAACCCAAGAGCAAAGGGCAGCTGCCAGCAGAAAAGAGCTGGGTGTTCATGTGGCTGCCTGGGGAGGGGGCTGCTGAGCTGAGCTTTGCGGCTTTGGTGGCGGGGGCAGGGGCGGAGGTGGAAATGGAGATCCGCATTTCAGACCTAGCCAAGCTGCAGAGAAGTCTGCAAGGGGAGCAGCACGGGATCTGGGGCCAACCTGTATTTTAATTTGATTCCCTAATTAACCTGCTCGGGGGACTCAAACAGGTTACTGGGCCTCTCAGAGCCTCAGGTGCCTCAGCTATCAAATGAGGACCACAAACCTATTTCATTCAGATGTTGAGACTATTCCAGGAATGGTCAGACTCTGTGCCCGGAGTAGGACACACAGTAGGCACTTTGTCACATGGTGAGTGTTCAGCCAAGGGCTGCTGCTGCTTCCAGGCTGATGGAAAGGGGGCAGAGAACAGAGGATGAAATCGAGAGACACTCCCACCCGGGTCCTCTAAATGGGCTGGATGCAGCAAAGGGGAAAGCAGGCTCCAAGACAACTGAGGTCTCAGGAGGAGGAAGGGAAGGGTTGTCCCAGAAACAAGGACACCCGGAGGACAAACATGTTTGTCTAATGTGTTAGTTTGTTATGACAAATTACTCCAAAGTACAGGGGTTAGGGCAAGGAAGGACCAGCATTCAGTACTGCTCCCAGCTTCTGTGGGCTAGAATCTGAAAGCCACCGAGCTGTGTGGTCCTGGCTCAGAGTCTCTCACGAGGGGCTGTGGTCACCTCAAAGCCTGGCTGAGGTCGGAAGATCTGCTTCCAAGATGGCTCAGTTTCAGGCTGACAGGGCAGTGCTGGATGCAGGCAGGAGGATTTGGTTTCTACCACTTGGGCCTCTTGTGTGTCTTCATGCCATGGTGGGTGGCTTCATGACAGATCCAGGAGAGATCCTCCCTCATACTGACTAGTCAGGAGACCGCTCTGATTCATGCAGAAGTGATACAGAGCAGGACTACCCAGATGATTTCATAGGAGAAGCTCTTGACATACAGATTTTGAGGTGTCAGGGGTCATCCAGGAGGAGAAGACCAGAAGGCTATTGACAATACCTACAAGTAATGACATCATTATGATTATTATAATTACTACTACTATTAATGCTGCTGCTTTTTATCCCACCTGTTCAGTACCTAATTTGTGATAGGGGCCATACCGGTCACTTGGCTTGTGTCCTCTCATTTCATTTTCTTGGTGACTTATGTGGTCAGTTTAGTGTCACAATTTTGGCAGCGGGGATCAAACTCAGGACCTTGCACTGGTCAGGCAGTTGCTCAAGCCACTGAGCTATCTCTCCAGCCCTCTAGTGTCACATTTGATAGATAAGGAGATGGAGGCTCAAGCTGCCCTTCATGCATCGAGAAGGGCAGAGCCGAGATTTTGAACACAGGAACAGAAAAGGCTCAATCAGGGTAGCTCTGGAGACTGACTGGGGTAAGAGGAGCTATGGTCTTTCTCACTAAGCACAGCTATAAAGATATCTGATGCTTGGTTTCAAATTCCTACAAAGATAGTCTGGTTGGTCTGGCTTGAGTCCTGTGTATCCTTTGAGGCCGATCACTGAAGGCCAGGGCCCTGCACACAGCACTGTGTGCCACAGACAGAGGCCATGAACTTCCCAAGCGGTTGCCATGGACTAGGCTTCCCCAAAAGGTTGCTGTCAAGGACCGCGTAGCGAGTATTTCCATCTTCTTGAACTCTATGATATCTATTGGAACTTCTTACCTCCGTCTTTGTAGTGCCAGGCAGCCAATGGCAACAGATGCACACCAGAAACAATTAGCATGCCTGTATCCCAATAAAACTTTCCAAAAGCAGGTGGGAGCCATATTTTGTCAATTTTTCAACTGAATGCTAAAATTGTTGCTTCCTGGCTGTTTTGCAATGTTCCTTTCTTGTCTGTGCTGGATGTGGAGATGTCCCCCCCCCACCAGCCACCTCCAAGGACAGACCCTTTGTCCAGCTGCAGGCACATGGCCAGCAGGCAGCGCCAGCTACCAGTGTCCTTCAGGAAGCCTGTGCTGCAGGTGTCATGCACTGAGCATATGCCCTTGGGGGGCAGCCAGAAGCAGGGCATAGCGTTGTGTTTGGGGGCTCTGCCATCCAGCTCAGCTTCCTTTGGCAGGCCAAGTCCTGGTCAGACATTTCAATACAGCGTCTACCTTTGTCCAGCACTACTTTTACTGTCAAATATTCATTCTTTGAAGAATATTTTATAAAAACTGAAACTTGTAATATGATGAATTAATTGAAAAAATGTCATTGGTGTGTGGTACAAAGAATTTCTGCTCAGAACATCAAGAGGACAAATTCGTGAAAGTTGAAGCAGTCAGGGGCAGCTTCCTAGAAGAGAGGACATTGGAGCTGTCTTTAAAGGATTTCTTTCAGCTGGGCAAGATGGCTATCCCATGGGCAATGGGGAGGATGTGGAAGGGGAGGTGTGGCCTGCCTTGCGAAACCCAGAATGGGGAGCGAGTTGCTTCGGGATACCCAGCCAGTTGGTAGCAGGCCCAACTCAGCCCAGTCACACGGAGCCTCCTCCCTGGGCTCCGTAGCCTTGGCATTGTCAGTCCTGCAGCCTGGGCTTCCTGAGCAGTACCCTCCAATCATACAGGAATATGACATTCTGCCTTTGCCCCAAATTCTCTGGCTCAGGCATGCCTGAGGGCCTCAGAGCATAGGTGGGTGCTTTTTAGAGCTTTCAGTGATGACAAACAGCCAGCTGCTGCATGTGTGCCATAGAGCCACCACTACTGACCTAAGACATCTGCCCCCTCACGTTAGCCATGTCCTCGTTTACCCACCATAGTCACACCCACCACAGCTGTGCAGGCTATGTGAGGTGAATGGCTGCTCTCTGTCACTCTGCACAGCATTTTCAAGGGCAGGTGTGTGTGACAGGTAATGGTGAGTGAGGACAGACACGCAGGACCCAAAGCCCTGTACCTGGAGCGCCCTTGACCCTAAGGTTCCTCTTCCTGGATGTCACCCAAGGTGGTGGTCCTGGATACGCAGGGACTTCTGGAAGCCCCAGCACACACCGAAGGGTCAGCACCCTCCCCATGGAAGGGCGTGGACCATCCAGCTGAGCAAAAACCCAGATGTGAGAAAGGTTAACCCTCTTGTACTGGAAATACTTGGACCTAGAAGCATTCCAGATTGTGGAATATTTACATATACATAATGAGGGACTCAAGTCTAAGCAAAAATTTATGCTCCATATATACCTAACGCATACAGACTGAAGATAACTTTATACAATATTTTAAAATCAATTTGCTCCAGGGCCAGCCAGAGTGCAACAGCAGGGGGTTTGATTCCCCGCACCACAAGCCATGCTGGCCCCACCATGATTGAGACTGGGCATGGTGCTGTGCGCCTGTAACCCC
The DNA here is from genome assembly GCF_000260255.1 of Octodon degus. Lineage (NCBI taxonomy): Eukaryota > Metazoa > Chordata > Mammalia > Rodentia > Octodontidae > Octodon > Octodon degus. The sequence continues at coordinate 10,144,357 of NW_004524590.1, read as the reverse complement.
AGTGCTTGGGAGGCTGAAAACAGGAGCAACACTGCAAGTCTGATCTACATAGTGAGACCCTGTAGACCCTGCACTAGATACCTAAAAATAAATAAATAAAATACAATGAACTTGTTCCAGAAACTGAGCTTGATAGAGAGAAATTTCCACCTGTGACATCATGTCACGCTCGGAGAGTTTTGCTTTCTGCAGCATTTCAATTTTGGATGTTTTGATTAGGAATGGGCCATCCACATTTTAAACAAAGCATTAATAATACAGCTGGGCAAACAGGGACTGTGCCAGATTTCGCTTCTACTGCCTTCATTTCACTTCTTCTGTTTAGTAGTGCATCTTTTCGAGGAAATGTGTCACATATGTAGCCCCAGTGTTCAAAGACCGCTAATGTCATATCTGGCTATACGAGGATAACAAAGACGGTGCTATAAGGGCGGCTATGGGGCATCATATAACATCATGAAAATGAAAAAAAATCATGAAAATCAGAAAGGATCCAACCTTAAGCAACTGAGGACTAGTTAACTAGATCAGGAAATGTTATATGCTTTGGGTCGTGTTGGAAAAGGCGAGGAATACTGAAAAGCGTGGAGAAGCAGTATCACACAGAGCTGCTGTAGCGCAGCAGGTGGCAACACAGTGCTTATAACCCACCTCAATTTTTTATGTTTTCCTTTTGTTAGAAGCACAGAAAAACTTGAAAACATATTCCAAGACGCTAGAAGCGAGTGTCTGTCTCTGGTGAAATTACTCTCTCAGTCCTCTTTCCTCCACCTGTGTGGCCGCCCCCAGGCTGGGTCCCCAGGACTCGCACCTGCAGGCTGCAGTAGCCCCTGACTGCTCTTCGGCCTCCTCCTTACCCAGCCCCCACTCGAGCTCCACTCCCACAGTGGCCACAGTGCCCTTTGACAGACCACATGGTGTCTACTTCTGCCTAACCCCTGGGGCTCCCAAGGTGAGGCTTATAATAGTTTGTTTTTATTTGTATTTCCCCCAATTTTCTATAATGAATATATGTTACTGGAGGAGGTAATGTAAAATGTTAAAGATTTCATATAAAATGCCACCTGGCCTCTGAGGTGCTCTCCAGAGTGGCTTGGGCAGGGCCCCAGCTTCCCAGCATTGCCACTCAGAAGGCATGGTGCCAAGGGAAATAACTGCCCAGAATTCTCTTTGATCAGCCTCTGGACATGAGAGCCCCCAGGATTCCTAGTGAGGTATTCCTTGCAGGGAAAGAGAAAATCTAAAAACAGAACCCACCCTGGTTAGTTATGAGCAGGGAACAATGTCAGGTTTTGACCCTGTTTCCTGCTGAGTTACCTGCCAGGGGATCTGTGGGTGCCATGCCAGGGCCCCCTGCAGCAGGACTTCAGCCAGAACTGGTGGAAGAGTCCTAGAGGAGGCTCCCAAGACAGCAGGGTAGTGCCCAAGCTGACACCTGGAGGGTATAGAATGCAGGGTAGGAAGTGACTGGCCAAGGCCTCCAGGCTGGACTGGTAGGGCTGCCAGTGCTGCTGTCATCCTCCACTGGTGGGGAGGGCTGTGGGCTCAGTGTGGGTCAGAAGTGGAACTTGCCCTGGGAGGGTCTGGGAACCATGTACCTTTCACCCCAGCCTCCTCTCCTAGGAGGATGCCAGGGTCCCTGCTGGAGCAGGGATTGTCTTTAGGGACTGCATTCCAGCTTCCTGCTGGGAAGGCCGGTGCCATGGGCTCTGAATCAGGGCTGGCCCCCTGCTGGAAGGGCTGAGCTGCAGGGTACTGGGGTTCCTCATAGGGGTCTGCAGGGTGTTCTGGGCAGTGTCACCCAGTTGGGCGGACCCCAGCACAGGATGTGCAGGTCTCCAGGGAACACAGGGTCCTGGATGTTGTAGGCACCAATATCAGGAGCTACAGGCAATGGGAGAACAGTTCTGCCATCACACCCTGCCTCAAGGAGAGGGGTGGCGCTGTAAGCGTACAAGACTTCTGCTTTTGCCCTTAGATGTGCACAGCTGGGCTGTTGTCCTTCATAAAATTTAAAATTTTCTTCTTAGCTCCTTGCATCCCGAGATACGAGGCTACCTCTTTGGGCCCCCAAATCCCAACAGAAAGAGGAGAAGTTTCACTTGTGCCACCTCCACCTCCAGCCCTTCCCAACTGCTTGTGCCTGCAGCTGCTCTGACATCTGGGCTGGAACCTGACCACCTGGCTGGCCACTCCCGAATTCCTGTCCCTTTCAAGCTATGTGAAATAAATGCTTATTGTTGTTTTTTAGCTCCCAAGCTTCATGGAAACATATTATACAATGACAGAGAAAATGATCAACATGCAGAGTGAACAGAGAGGGACATAGCCCAGTGAGGCTGGGGGCTGGGCAGGGAGGAGGCGGGGTTAGAACCCAGTAGTCCGAGGAGCCCTGGGGGTTAGGCTGAGGAAGGCACTGTGCGACCTGACAAAGCGCACTGTTGCCTCTGCGTGGGGGCCACGGGGTGGGGGGTGGGGGGGCAGGAGAACAGCCAGGAGCTGCGCAGAGTCTAGGTGGGAGGTGTGGGGACCCATCCTGCGGGTGGCCACACACGTGCAGGAAATAAAGCCAGAGGGAATTGGAGGATAAAGTAATAGGACTTGAGGACTTGGGAGTGGAGCACGGAGGAGCCAGAGGCATCGTGCAATCCTGCCACTGCTGCCCTGGGCAGAGAGCAGAGGGGGTCTCGGCACTCAGTGGGATTGGGGGCCAGAGCAGAGGCAGCTTGGGGAACACGGTGAGGGACCCACGGAGGGCCTGTGGCTGGGGATGGCCTCGAGGTTCTTGGCAGCAGAGGTTGTTTCTGGACAGCCAGAGACCTGAGCAAAGGGCCAAAGGGGAGAGATGATCCCAGTGGATGGGGTGAGGAGGTTTGGGCAGGCTACCAGGGGCAAGTATGAAGGCTGCCAAGTGTCCGCTGGGCCCAGACTCCTGAAGGCGGAGGGGGCTCTGGCCAGAGCCACTTGCCATGTCGCCTGCTGAGACAGGGAGAAAGCACACTCCAGAGTCCGAGATGTGCACGAGAGGTGAAGAGAGGCAGACGCGGATGCAGCTGCTCAGCCACAGAGGTGGCTCTGAAGCAGCAGGGAGGCAGACTGGAGGCCTCAGCCCTCCTCTCAGGGGCCTGTCCGCAGGGCCGCTTGGTGTCCTCGCAGCCTGGCGCCTCTCCTCCCAGGGCCAGCTGTCCTGTCTCTAGGACCAGCATCCGCATTTGCTCTGTCTCCTGGAGGTGATCTTTCTGGGTCCTGCTGATCTCACTCAGCCAGCTCTGTCCCCTTTGGGTCACTGTGAAATGTCACTTCCACAGGAGTGGGAAGTCTCCTCATTGCCACATGGGTTGAATCCACCTGTACAGTTCCCACTTCCCATAACCCCCTTTTGTTACAAGAATGTGGGTGATAGACACACTGTGATCTCATGCCCATTGCTTTATCTCCACTCAGAACCGTGCAAGGCACTAGCTTGGCTGAATTCAAAGCCCAACCTGGCTGTGAAGAGCAGGTGAGCTCCCTGCTCCTCTGGGGCAAACGTTCTTCTCGTGTTCACTTGAGGGAGAGGCAGGATCTCTACAGACACCTTCCCTCTCCGCCTTCCCAGATGTGCAGCGATGCTCACCATTCCTTGGGGTGAATGTGCTGTGCACAGGAGTCTAACCTCAGGAGGGTCCGACCCACTGTTCTCATTTCTTAGAAGTCTTGAGACAAGAGTAGCCCAATGGGACTCATGACATGCCTGAGAGCTGGCTTTCTGGCAGGGCACTGAAGGAGTTGAGGGCAGCATGGGCACAAGGCTGGAGAAACCCCTTGATTGGGGACCTGGAGGGCCAGCACTGTGTGGGAGGGCAGTGTCATCTGTGCAGACTCCTTCCCAGTCCTCTCCTACCTCACCCCAAGCCAATGTCCCCTGCTCTGCATCCACATCTGATGCCCCCAGCCGTGGCATTTCCCATAGAGGAGAGTGACGGTGACTTTTGCCTGGGTATTTTGGGTGAGCGAGCTCTGCTTTGGATGATGGGCTTCTTGCCAGCAGCAGCAGATCTTACCTCCTTCGAGTTCTTGTCCCACATCCACAGGCCGGGCCCAGGCAGGTGCTGTGGAATTACTGAGTCAAGCAATGAACTCAAGCACAAGTTATTATGGGTGGCCACAGCCGGGGATCTACAGGTGGCTGGGCAGCTCACCACCGTGTCCCTATGCACAGGATCATGTTGGGTTAGTGGCAAAGCTTTTTGCTCACATGATGACATGGAAATTGATTCAGAAGATCAAGAGGCAGACTATATTCCTTCAACACCAGGGTTGGTCACACTGCTTTCTTAAAAGACACCAGACATAGCTTTCCATAACTGTGGGCCGGGCTAGGATGTCACAGTGACTACACCAGAGGATGTCAGGAACAGAGTATGGCCAGGTCTGCCATCCGGGCACATTGCCTAGATGTGGTTCTGATAAGGCACAGTGTCCTCAATGGCCAGGCCTGACAGCAGATATTGAGCTGCTGTGGGCTCTGTTTGAGACGAAATTCCTCAACCCAGCCAAACCATAGCAGGTGACATGAAAATAGCCAACAGGATGTTCTGGGAGGACTTCCCAGTACTCCATGGCCTCCGTGGGAAGGTAATGCCAAGAACCTGAGGAAAGCAAGGTGTGTTCTGAGGAGTTTCTGACGTCTCTGTTCTGTTCTTCAGGACTGGTTGTCAGATGAGGCATAGCTGGGTCCAGTCTTGTCTCTGGCTCTGGGCCTGGGCTTTGTACTCTGAGCAGATAGATTTAGCCCTGGATGAAACTAGAGCAAGTCTGAGGATTTCAGAGCTAGAAACTGCATAGTCAGGCCAGGCAGGTGGGTGGAGAAGCCATGGGGTACTGGCAGAGGAGAGAGTGGGGTTGGGAAGCATGCAATCAGGAGAGCTAAAGCTCAGTGGGAGAGCAGGTGAGAGGTGGAGGCACAGGAACACGAGTGTGAGGAAGAACCCGGTAGAATGGGTGAACTGAGGCTGTCGGCCACCGCAGGCAATGTAGGATGGCAGCTGCATACACCAGGCAGATAGTGTCAGTTATCCACCGGCAAGCTGGGTAGGGGCTCTGTGCACTGAGGTTGACAGCTGGCTAGGGAACTAGAATAACATGATGATTTTGAAAAAGAACAAAGTCAGGGAATGTAGACTACCTGATTTCTTCAAAGCTGCAGCAGTCAAGGCAGGGTGGTCCTGACCAAGAGGTGGACGCATAGACCACTGAGGACAGACCCACACTCGTATGATCAATTGATTTTCCACAAAGGGGCAGAGACAGTTTCATGGCAAAAGGGTATTCCTTTCAACAAATGTGAAGCTATTGGACACACATATACAAAAAGAATTTAAACCCAGAACTTCAACCTATACTTCATACTATAGACAAAAATGGACTCAAAAATGGATGGTAGATCTGAATGTAAAATCTAAAAATTACAAAATTTCCTGGATAAAATCTTTGATGAGCTGGACTAGGCAAAATCATACTTCATAACTGGAAAAAAAAATCTATGTGCTCCAGCTTTGAAATTTAGGACTTTGTTCTTGAAAAGATACAACATGAAAATTATTGAATATATATATATATATATATATATATATAGTCAGTGGCACAGAAAATATTCCAAGTCAAAATGGACAAAAAAAAATCACCTATATGGAATGTCATCCATGAAAAAATAGCCAACATAATTAGTTGTCAGGAATGTGCCACTTGAATCCAGGATGCGATACTAATACACACATACACACCTAAAGCAAACAAACAAAACAACAAAGTGACAAATTAACTAACAGCCATATCAGGGGCTGCCAAGGACAGGGACCAGCTGGAACTCTTGGCCATTACTGGTAGGAATGCAGAGAAGTAGGACAAATTTGGGAAACAATTTGGAAGTTTTGTGAAAATTTAAACGCATTCCTACTATATGACACACTCCTGGATATTTATCCAAGTAAAACAAAAGGTCACACTCACACACTCAAAACCTGTCTGTGCATGTTTAGAGCATCTTTACACATCATCAGCAAAACCTGGAAACAACCCAGATGCTATTTGGGAAGCAAAGAGAACATAGACAGGCTGCGGGACATCCTTACCGTGGTATACTACTCAGCGACAATAAAGAAGGGCCCACTACCTCACAGTGCAAGAAGGTTGAGTCCTGAATGTGTTTTGCTAAATGAATGAGGCCAGAAAGGCGACACATTGTATTATTCCAGTTCTACGACAATCTGCAAATGATTAAACTACTGGGACAAAAAAGAACACCAGGGTTTGTGGGGAAAGGAGAAGGGGCTGAGGACCAACACTGGCACAAGGGAAGTTTCAGGCTTGGCTGGGTATTTGTCAAAACACATAGAAATGGACACACAAAGGACTTTTACTTTGTACAAATTTTAAATAATCACCAGGGTGTGGGGAGGCAAGATGGACTGCAGGTTGTTCTCAGTGAATCAAACTTCAGGGCCCAAGAAAGCCACAATCCCACTAAACAGCTAGGGGCAAAGGAGCTGCCCTCAGTCACTTCAGAAAACAGCATTTTGTTTGCCTTCTGTGTGTCTGAGAACAGTACTGCTCCCACACGTTGTCTGATATTCGGTCAATTTGTCATTCCAAAGCTACTGTACATGTGTACCACGTTTGAACAAATACTCAAACGCAGAGCAGACAATGACAGCCAGTTTTTTCACTTCAGAGAAATAATCTACGTAAAGTAAAAGAAAACTGGAATGAGCTCTGTGACACTGGACAGGAGTTGGTGGTATCAGAATGAGCTCGTGTCACTCACACAAACTCTTAAGTATAGAGGCAGGCATGGTGCACACAGGGGCTTACACGCAAGCGTATTTCCTAGCTCTGTTCATGTCCGACAGCGATGTGTGCACATGACACACAGCTCTTAGTTTTTAAATGTTATTGTTCAATAAAAGGAGCCAGAGCTCCAGGGAGAAGTAGCCAATTCCAGGGTGTAGCAGGGAAAATATAATGCTGGCAAAGTGACAGGGCCATATCAGAAGGACACAAGAGCTGACAGCGAGCTTGCAGTTCAGAAAGATGGAGCAGAGGTACTGTACCAAGTCCTCCTGCTAAATACAACACAAAGCTTTGGGTATGTACATAACAAACACGAATTGTACAGAGAACGGCAACCTGCCCAAGGCCCTTAGGAGATGTCTTGGTGAGTTTCCTGAGTTTTCTTTTTCTCTCAGATATGTCAGGTGCTTCCAGTTGAGAAATGCCAGAAGGCATGGGGGAGAAAGAGCCCCAAGAAAAATCAGAAAAAAGAGGGCCTTGCAAGATGGAAGCATTTAAACAGTCATCATGCTATGCTGGATGAACACTACTTACTTTGTGAGCAAAGGGCAGGTGGCCTTTAGAGCACGACTCCCATGAGGCTGTACGAAGGTGTCTCAGTGTCCCTTCTGGAGGGTGGGCAGGGAGCTGGATGTTCATTCCCGCCCAGTCCTAATGACACCCCTCCTCCCCGCCCCACAATGGGGTGGCTCCAGAGGAGGCTTGGTGGAAAGTCAGGACTTCCATTGTCCATTGATGACGAGGCCACCACATCCCAGGACCAGTGGAGACCACCTGGGAGCCAGAGCTTCCATCCCTGCCCAGCAGTGAGGGGGAGCGTTCACTGCTGGTGTCTTCAGAGCCGGGGATCCTATCTCCACTGGCTGGTAACAAAGCAATGCCCCACACTACCCCTCCAGGAGTGGCATTAAAGAAAGTACAGGGGCTGGGGAGATGGCTCAGTAGAATAAGCACTTCCCTGGCAAGCGCAAGGATCTGAGTTCAATCCCCGGTTTTGAAAAAAAAAAGAAGAAAAAGAAGAAAGAAGAAGAAGGAAGAAGGAAGAAGAAGAAGAAAGAAGAAGAAGGAGGTGGAGGAGGAAGAAGAAGAAGATAGAAGAAGAAGAAGGAGAAGGAGAAGGAGATAGAAGAAGAAAAAGAAGAAGGAGAAGGAGAAGGAGAAGAAGAAGAAGAAGAAGAAGAAGAAGAAGAAGAAGAAGAAGAAGAAGAGAAGAAG
>NW_004524590.1:10125164-10136086 GCF_000260255.1 Octodon degus | reverse complement strand
AAAGAAGAAGAAGAAGAAGAAGAAGAAGAAGAAGAAGAAGAAGAAGAAGAAGAAGAAGAAGAAGAAGAAGAAGAAGAAGAAGAAGAAGAAGAAGAAGAAAGTACATTAAAGTACATGGCTTAAGATCCAGACTGTCAGAACATGGTACAAAGATGCTCAAATAAAATAATCACACATCATACAGGGAGCGAAGAAGTTCTCAGATGAATGAAAAAGACAATTAATTGATACGTGCTTGCACTACCATGACAGGACTGTTGGAATTACCCAATAAAGACTTTAAGCAGCCGTGATAAAAATGCTTCAACAAGCAATAACAAACATACTGGAGACAAGAAAAAATAGTGAGCCTCAGCAAAGAAATGAGAAAATCCAATAAAGAAAGAAATGTAAAAGAGAACCAAATAGAAGTTTTAGAACCAGGAAAATCAATATATTAAAGAAAAAAAGCCCTGTGCATAAACTTAACAGCAGAATGAAAGTGACAGAGAGGACTCCGTAAGCCTAAAGACAGCCTATCTAAATAATGGAGAGAAAATAGGCTGAAACAGAACAGGGCCTCAGGGCAGCCCCGGGTGATTTGTTATAGCAAAAGAACAAGGGCTGCAGCAGCCCTCTGGGGTCCTCTTCCTCCTCTCTCACTACTCCTGATAGATGATCCGCAGGCCAGAGGTAGGGCACTGCCCCAGTGCAGCCCGCTGTGCTCTGGTCTCTGCTGAGGACAGTCTTACTGACTCCTCCGTGGCCTTCTAAGACTGAGCTCATTGGCACCTATTTACAGGGGGGACACTATAGCTCAGAGAGGTCACATAAGCTGCTCGAGGTCACACCACTAGTGATGGCAATGCTGGGACTGGGAGCCTTTGGAACCCGAGCTCTTCTGCACCTGAGATGTCCTAGCATAGTCTAACATTATCAAAGCCTGACCGAGGATCTGCGTGTCACTGTCACCCTGGAGAGCGTTCCCAGATGCCAGGGACTGAGCACAGAGCTGGCCTTTCCCTAAGCCCTCTTGGCGGCAACTCCACGTTCTGGTCCACTTGGGCTTCAGCTCAGTAACTTGAAATACCAAGAAGACAAGCAAGGAGCTGACCAGTGCACATCAGGAGCTCTGAGGCGCCTGTGGGACCCTAGCGTTCCACCGCTTGAAAGCGGAGGTGCCTGCAGGGTTAGAAGTGATTCCGCCGCCTCAGATAATTCCAGCTTGGTTTGGACCCTGGATGCCGTTTCCAGAGAGCCAAGGCAGCCATGCATGAAATCCAGTACACCCGCAGGCCCTCATGGCTGAGGACTGACTGGCTCTGGGCATCAGCCAAGAAAGAAGTGCTAGCACCCTCTGGCCCATGCTGGTCCCCGATGCCCTGGAGGACCGGATTATTTGGGCCTGATTAATACATTCCGTGCTGTTTGAGTCTAGTGCTAACGGAAAGAGATCAGTGTACCTGGGTTTGTTGTAGCCATTGTGTTCGTGATACATGAAAGGACAACAGTAAGCCATCCTGCGGCGAGGTCTACCATGCACTGGGCCACCAGGTGACTGCCTGCTGGCCCAGGAGAAGGTCCTGCTCTTGTCCTGTCCCATGTGACAAGACAAAATGAAGGTGCAGCTTCAGAAGACAGGCAGGACCTGTCCAGTGCTTGTGCCTCCCCTGGGCACTGTGCCAGGACAGTAGCTGCTGGAAGGTGGCATAGTTGGGTCTCCAGTGGGAAACATTTGCTGACTGAATTCACGGCTGAACTCTTGTTCCTCTGTGATGAGCTTCGACTCTTGCTGTCACTGAGTTAAAGTTTTACCTTCTATAACATTCCTGGCAGAGGGCCACCCACCTTGAATACCTCTCAGGATGGGAAACTCCCTCCTTCCTAAAGTATCCTTTCCCCTTAGAACAGTTCTAGTCTACCAAAGAGAACAGTTTGTTGTTCTGGGTTGAACTCCGCCTGCCCACCCTGGGGAGCAGTTGAGTCTGGGTTTATGTTTGCTGTGCCCAAGCTGCCCCCACTTCCGTGGCTCGGTCCTGAAGCTCAGAAACCATCTCCTTCTTCTCTGAGGCTTTCCTTTGGGAACCCAAAGGAGCCTGGACAGGGAGGTGATTCTGATGCTCTGGAGAAGGGACTGCTATCCTCAGCGTAAAGAAGGTGAGCAGGCCCCACCGTGAGGACTATGATAGAAGCCCTTGGTGATTTCTGAGATATTAAAGATGCAGACGGGTGAGTAACAGAAGAATGGTGACACATCACTGTGCACTGTGGTGCCCAGGCCTGGGCTGAATGCTGTCCTGTCTCTGCTCTTCTTGTACCTACAGTAGCCCTTTGAGGTGACTGTTGAAACCCCCAGTTGCCAGATCGACAAGCAGTGGTGCAGGAAGGTCAAATTGCATATGTGGTGTCTCTCAGCTGTGTGTGGAGCTGTGTGCAGTGAGACCAGCCTACCCTCCTGTCGCCCATGCACCCTGCCCTGGTTCTAAGGACAGGTGGTGTCTGCCCAAGGGAAGTTCTCTCCAGGAGTCACAGATGTGGGACAGCTGAACTCAGCCACCAGGCAAGGAGAGGAGAGGACGCCCACATGGCCAGGTTGGCTGGTGTGGGGGGGCAGACCTGTGAACCACACTTACCCAAGTGAGTCTGAGGGGCAAGTCGCTGGGGCCACCTTCAGTCAACAGTTGGGCAAGAGGGGCAGGTGTTTGCAGTCTCCGAAGTCAGATGGGTTTCATTTGTCACTGGACTCTGCCCCATTGATGTCTGCATTTTAGAGCCTCAGGGTTCCCTGAGGACCACACACCACTGGGAGTGGTGTTGATTCTCTTTTCAAATCCAGTTGCCAGAAGCTAGGAAGGAAAGAGTGGCTGAGTGGCGTTGGTGGCACCAGGTCATTTGCTCGCCAATGTCAAGGCCTCTCCTGTCTGCTCAGGGGGACCTTCACCCCATCTTCCCTCCTTCTGCATGCACAGCCCTTTCTCCATCCTCTGCAGACTCCCCCAAGGGTCAGAGCCCCTGAGGGTGGGAAGGAAGTGTCAGGGTGCATCCCCGAGTGTGGCCAGTGGCCCGCCTGGTCCCACAGCAGCTAGGACAGGAGGAAGGTACACATCCAGGGTGGTGGCAGTGGGCAGGAAAAGAGGCCAAGAGCTACAGGAGCCAGTTCTTGACTAGGCGCCTGGATTGCTGCCTCCCTGACTTCCCCGTGTCCACACACAGGGTGCCAGGGGTCATGGGGTCTTTGTGACCCCCAGTCTTTCCTCTGAGTAAGAGACAGTACTGTCCAGCACATAGGGTTGCGGGTGATGAATCTGGTGTACATTGCGCTCTAGCAGGGGGAGTATTAACAGCTCCGGAGATGGCTCAGGGCCCCTGACCTGGATTCAAATTCCGACATCCTAGGCATGGAGGCCTGCAGCAGTTACTTAGCTCAGCCTCGGTTACCTGCTCTGTCCACTGGGAATCGCACACTTAGCGCAGGGCCTGGCTCAGAGTAAGTTCTCAATGAACGTTACTTTGTCATTATTACTCTTTTCACCTCTAGGCAATAACATGGGCTTCTCCACTGTGATGGTTAGGAAGGCTGATGGGAAAAAGCAAGAGTAAGAGAGGGGATACAGAAGCATGGGGGCGGGATCAGATACCATAAATATTTACAGAACTATGATTATTTGCCAGGCACTTTCATAAATGTGTGACTGACTTGTTGCAAAAATGTGTGCAGCTAGTATCCATTAATTTCCTTTTTCTATGCGGTGAGTTTGCCTACCTGTCCGCAGACTCCCAGCCTACATGCGGCTCAGCTGGAGGGCGGCCTCAAGCTTTGCGGGTCATTCAGTCCTAGAAGCCTCAGGGGAGTCAGACGAGGGCTGAGTGAGGGGCGATGGCTCCCTTCCTGAGCTCTCTGGGGACTGGGTCTAGGCTCTGGAGCTACGGCCAAGCATCTGAGCGTCTGATTTTTGTCTGCTGAGTGGTCCTTCGTTAGAAGGCTCTGAGCACTGGGGCCTTGCCTGCAGGACCAGACACAGGTCCTGACCACTGCCCTGGAGGCAGGAGGCCGATCTCAGGGAAGTGCCCAGCTCACCTGGGAGGTGACTTTCCTGTGGGTGGACACCGACTTCCATCAGGCAGGACTCCGGGACCCTTTCCTGCCTGGCCTTCTTCAAGCACCTCTGGTACTTCGGGAGCGTGATTACCTCTGCCTAGGCCTTAGATCTGTCCCCTGCAGCCTGCACAAAGGCCAGGCATCTGGGTGGTCAGGAAAATGGTGCTCTCCGGAGAGGAGGCCAGCGAGAAGACAGGAGCTCGGTGCAGGAGCCATAAGATCCCCTGCTACTGCTCCTGCAGGGCGCTCTGTGGGAAGTCCTGGGCTGCTGGTCTTTTGGGGGCCACTTCACAGAAAGGAGGCTGGGCCCCTTGCCTGGGCTTGGGCATCCGGTTAGTGACGGCAGGGGTGCACAGTTCAGCCTGGCTGTGGCCTGTGTGCTCACTGGCTCGCCACCTCACCACAGCTCTGTCCTCCCAGGTAGTGTGGCCAGGAGCACCAGGCACTGGCACACAGGAGGCCGGGGTCATGGACAGCACAGGGCTCTGGCAGCCGCCCTTCTGGGGCCTTCACCCAGTGCTGCACAGGTTGCCTGCAGTCAGAAGGGGCCCTCCTAGAGTACAGCACTCCCCTTGTCAGGTGAACAAGTGGCTGGCCTGGGGGTCACTGAAGAAGCTGAGGGCAGAGTGTGCCCAAAGGCAGGTGTTCTGACTCCCACGCACCTTTGCATCTTTGGTGGGTGGGCAGGTGGGGCATAGCTTACACACTGCCCCCTTCTCCAAGAGATCAGAGTTCTCTTGGAACTTGGTTTGGAAGCGGCCAGACACAGCCTCAACCACCCCTGTCCATTCAGTGGTTTAAACACCCTACCAGCGTGTAATACTGAACACATCATGCCACTGGTAGAGGTGGCTGTGGCTTCCGAGGGACCCCTGGCACTTTAGGTGTAGAAGTTCCCAGCCGCCAGTTTGCTTATCCAGGCTTCTCCATCAGGCCTCCTCCTAGCCCAGGCTGCAGGGATCCCGATCTGTCTCCTGGGCGCAGGGTGCTGGAGCTGCTGGTGCCTCCCGGTACACCAGTATTACTGGGCTCCAGGCCTGGCTTTGGGACACATGGAAAGGTCCACTGAGAGGAAAGGGCTTTGGAAGAGGAAAGGCCCAATTGTCCAAGCCTTTGTCCCAGGGACTGACGCAGGCGACCTGCCCACCAGCCGGGGCCTCTCGCCCCTTTAAGTGAGTGCTCCTGGCACTGGAGCCGCCAGCCGCCCTCAAAGGCCCGGCCCACAAAGGGGCCCGACAAGCCCGGAACAACGCAGCCTGTTTACCTGACAGATTGTCTGCTTTCTTTTCATCTCCGAGGAAAAGCGCTCCCGCGGGGAGCCGCTAATCCCAGAGTCAACAGATGACCTCGCGGTGCTTTTCTCCGGGAGGTGGGGTGCCCAGCACAGCGCCCCAACTGTGCAAACAGACCCTGGAGGCCGGGCGCCCACAGGGGCGTGGCTGGGGGGGGGCGGAGGCGCCTGTCCCTCTTGTCAGCCGCCCTTTTTTCCTTTGTGTTTTCACGTTGAATAGGGGAAGCTCAAAGGCAGGCACGGAAAGGTCAAAGCCAATTTGCAGGGCCAAGGGCTGGGGGAGAGAAGAGGTTAGACGCGGTGGTTCTGGAGCCCTAACCTTCACCTGGAGGCGACCTTCAGCCTCCTTGGCTCTGCTGGCATGGTTGTCGCCCCATCCCAGTGGGTGTGTGCGCGGCCTTTACTCTGAGCCCTTCTTACTGTGTATTTGAGCCATAGTCTCACTGAGCCTGTGACTTGCCCATGCTGAATTTGGGATCCTTCAGCCTGAGCCTCAGAGCTGGCTTCCTGTCCTGCGCCTTTCCCTACTAGCTGTGTGGCAGGGGCTCCATAGACGGACATCATTGAGACTCAGTTTCCTCCTTTGGAAAGGAGTGATGAAGAAAGACCCTTGTCTGGAATGCTGTTGGCAAAGTACAGCAGTGTGCTCTGCACAAGGACAGCAATGTATGGGGGCGGGGAGCAGGTGCCACCAGCGCATGAGGGTGTCCTGGGCGAGGGGGAGGGGAAGGCAGAGCTGAGACAAAGGGACTCAGATAGAAACGAACCCGACTGTCGGAAGACTGACAACGCAGACAGCTCCGGAACAGCATACTCCGTGGCGACAGGGTGTTATCTGTGGGAGGGAGGCGAATCCCCTCACTTTCTAGCCGCGACCTTGGACGGGCTGCTTCCCCTCTCTGTCTTCTGTTTTCTCATTTACAGGCTGGCCTGGGAAGCTGTCTATCGAAGACTTTCATGCACATGAAGAGAGCTGGGTTCATGCAATATAGTAGCTACTCAGGGAACTTGATTCCTCCAGCAGGTTCTTACTTCCTGGATGAGGCGAAGGAGTTCGTTCCGCCAGCTCAGGCGTGGAGCTCCTCCAGGCCCTGTCCATGCAGCCCCCATCACAGTACTGGATGCAGCCTGAGCCCCCGACTTGGTGGTACCTGGACGTGTGCTCCTCAACCCCCATGGGCTCCCTCTTATCTTAGCCTTGGGGTGTCCTTGACCACAGCCCTTCTTGGGGGAAGAGATGGTGACAAATGCTTAGGTTAACTCATACATGCAGTGGCTCCTTAGGCCTTAGGTCTGGGCCTCAAGAAGGAGGGGCATTTCTGGGCCCTTACGCTTTCCCTCAAGCATCAGCAAGGGGTCTTTTACAGAGAAAGACAGAAGACAAGGCAGGGTGAGGAGGGATGCCATGTTTGGTGGGAGCCTGTAAGCAAACTCAGAGAGATGTGTTTGGCTTCATTCAGCAGCAAATCCTCCTCACCAGGGGTTATGTAAAGGCAGGTTTAGTTTTCTAAGGGTGATGCCTATGGGAACTGGGCTTTTCCCAGTTTTCTGTTCTCCATCCTTAGAAGGTGAGCCTGCCTCTTTGTTGCCTTATGGTGGTGTCGAGGTTGCTCTATGGGCAAGTGCAAGGTCTCCAAAGGGACTTCTGTCTGTGTCTCATTGACCAGAAGCGGGTCACCTGTGCATGCCTGGCAACAGGGGCTTCTGGGAAGACAAAGAGTTTAGTCTGCTTCTCCAATGTGACTTGGAGCCACACAAGGGTGGTGGAGTGTGAGAGAGGCAATGAGCCCGGAGCTGCTCACTCAGTCACCTGCAAAGGGACAGTGCCAGTTGCTCCCAGCCTTGTGGATGGGTGCAAGCAAGTGCTCAATAGCAATTTATGTATTTGGTACAGGGTCTTACTATGTAGCTTGGACTTGTAGTGATCCTCCCCTCTCAGCGTCCCTAGCGCTGGGATGACAGGTGTGTGCCACCATGCCCGGACTCGGTCATCAATAGCAGTTTGATCCACTGACTTTGATATTCTGGGCCGGCAACGCGAGATGTGGAGATAAAAGCTAATCCCTTAAGAGGAAGGAGAAGGGGGTGGAAGGGAAGAAAGAAGGAAGAGATGCAAAAGGAGGGAGGAGGAAGAGGAAGAAAAGAAGGGAGTTAAAAACCACTAAATCTGTACCAAGTGCCACATACTCACTGCGCAGTTTCTAGACTTTACCTCATGCCATGCCGACCCAGACCCAAATCACAGGGATGATCGTAACTGCTGGGAGGAAACTGAGGTTGCTGCGGCCCAGCGAGGCCCATGGCACACAGACTGCCCTGCCCCACACTCCATAAAGCAGCAGGGGTGCCAGGCTCTTGAGCAGCCTGGGGGAAGAGGGTACCATCTTCTTTGGGAAAGGCATGGACGATTTCGAAGGGGGAAGACACAGGATCTGGCAACGAGTAGAATCTCCTAGCCAAACAGGGCCAGGAAGGTATGCTAGGTGGGAAAAGACACTTGGAAGGACACTTTAGAAGTGACGTTAGCAAAACCTGTGACATCCCTAGGGTCTATCCGCTCACACTTCCCCCCTGGAAAAAATTTTTAAATGTATCAGTCATTTAATTAGGTTCTTAGTAAGAAATTTAGAACACTAATGAATGAGGATAAATTCCATTTGTCAGAGCAAAAACAGATAGCAAGTAGCCCTGGAGCTGAGGAACAGCTTTGATTTTTGCTAAAATCTGTGAGTCCACCACTTTTTTGATCCACTTTGCACTGCTCTGAAATCTGGTGTCAAAGATCTCACCCTCCTGGTGTCTGGGCTTCCGCAGCTGCTTCTTCTTGAAGTAAGCATCAGTGAGGTGTTTGGGGATTTTCACTTTGCTGATGTCAATTTTTGTAGAGGTGACAATGACAAATTTCTGGTGTGTTCTTCATAGAGGAACACAATTAAGGCTCAGAGGCCCAGTCACAAGCAGCAAGCCGGTGGCCAACTGCTTCAGGAAGACCACTCTCTTGCCTCTGTGACGCCCGGTGAGGATGACCAAGATGGTGCTGGGAGTGATGCTAGCTTGAAGTTTCCGCACGTGCTGACTGGAGGGTTTCTTGCCGTGGCTCAAGAGCTTTCGGGGCACATCTTCAGTAGGGTAGTACCTAGGCATTTTTTGAAGCTTAACCACCTGGATACTTCCATTCATGTCTCCACAGACCGGTTTTGTGATGATAGCAATAACTTTCTCCTTCTTTTCCTTTTCAACCTTTGATTTAGCAGCTGTGTGCTTTCTCTTGTACAAAGCATTTCTGGAATACACAGTAGGTCAGGAGTGTCTACCAATTCCTCTAACCAGGACAGGATTTCGGCTGCAGTGGGGCTGCCCCTTCTTGGACGTTTTTGCCTTCTTCACCTTACCCTTTTTACCAGTACCACTGGCAGAAGCCTTCTGGGTTTTGGGTTTCTTCTCTTCAGTGTCTGGCTTCTCAGTTTTTTCATCTGCCATCTTGCAAAATGGGAAAAAGAACTAAGTTTCTGACTTCTGGTCTATATCCCCCCCAGAATTTTTGTATTTAAAGGGAATACTGAAAATAAATGTATACTTATGAAATAAGTTAATGATACTAATAATCAAAGATACAAAATATTGAATGTAAAATACATTCATCAACAGATGAATGGATAAAGAAAACGTGACATTTATATACAGTGGAGTACTACTCTGCCAGAAAGAAGAACAAAATTGAGTCATTTGTAGGAAAATGGATGCATGTCGAGACCTAATGTCAAGTGAAATAAATCAGACACATGAGCTATAAATGTTAAAATTTAGATTTTAGATTTCTTTTATATGAGAAACCTAAAATATAAAGAAGAACAAAATAAAAGACAGCTAACATGAGATGGGGACTAGATCTTCTTCAAAGGGGAAGAGGGTCAGCCAAGGGAGGGAATGGGAACAAGGGGAGGAAAGGCTAAAGAGTGGAATTAAGATGAGTCGTGCCCAAGGGCTGACACCACACGAGAAATGCAACCATTAGTTACTGCAGACACAGATCAATAAAAAATAAAAGCTGAAAAAATGTTTTTAAAGGTTGTTAATTTATCAAATAGCCAAAGATTAAAATAAACTGACACCTGATGCTGGAGATAATGTGGCAGAAGAGCCAGTGGGCACACCGCTGGCAGGAGAATAAATCCACAGAGGGAAAAGGAGTTGAAAGGTATTCAGGATGTGCAGACACTGCACTGTAACTCTGGAACAGCCCTTAAAGGAGTGATGAATGGGAATAGACAGCTACTCGGGGGAGGGACAACATGAGTTCTGGGGGCTTTCCCTCTGTGTCTTCCTTCGCAGTGTCCCAGGCATGTTGCAGGGGGCCTGTGTGCTCCTACATCCAGGGCTGTTTGCAGAACTCCACGAGCAGCCACTTGTGGGCAACCTCTCGTGTGAGAGAGAGGGTCAGGAAGAAAGTGCGCAGGCTCCCCACCCAGCAGGCGGGAGGGGGGTTGAGAGGAAGAAGGCAGACGTTCCCAGCACCTGGGCAGGAGAGCCGGAGTGTGGCCCTGCGTCTTCTGATACTGGTGTCCTGGATGTGGCATGGTTCTCCAAGGGTTGCCATCAGTCCAGGGTAACTAGAGTCACAACGCAGTCACGCCCCAGCATTCAGAGCTCCCAGCGTGGCTCCAGCCAGTGGGGGTCCGGCAGTATGCCAGGTTGGAGGCTGGGTACTTCTGGGTACTGCCCCCTGCCCCCGGCCTAACAGACAGCACAAACCCAGGCCCTTTGCATGGCCCCAGGAGGTAGGGGGGAATGATTAAGGCCAGCTTTCTTGGCTGGGCTTCAAGTGAGATTTTTAACAACACACATTGAGCGTGACATTCTCACATCTTCACATTCATGAGAGAAAAAAAAAGATTCTGAAGATAATTGAAAATAGAGTTATTGTCTTGTTTTGATTTTGTAACTAGTAGTTAAATATTTTCCGTAGGAAGATACCAAAGTCCCCTGACCTGAGCTGCCAGGACTCCAGGCACATGCCTTGGCCATTGCAGTAATCTGGCCGGAAGGTCAGTATCTATGTTTAGTGCTTCACTGTTCTTCGAGGTTTTCAGGCCCCCATGGACTCCTTGAAACGTTGTCTTGTTTATCTCCAGCAGCTTGCACAATGCCTGGCACATGCTCTGGGAATGGAAGAGGGAATGCACAAATGCAGGAGTGAACGAGTGAGTGAGTGAAGGAATGAGTGCGTGGATGAGTGAATGAGTGAGTGAGAGAATGGGCGAGTGAGCGAATGAGCGAGTGAGTGAATGAGCGAGTAAATGAATGAATGATTGAGTGAGCGAGTGAATGAGTGAATGAATGAGTGAATGAATGAGCGAGAGAATGAGTGAGTGAGTGAATGAATGAATGAGTGAGCGAGTAAATGAGTGAATGAATGAATGAGTGAGTGTGTGAGTGAATGAGCGAGCAAGTAAATGAGTGAATGAGTGAGCGAATGAATGAGTGAGCAGTGAATGAGTGAGTGAATGAATGAACAAGTGAGTGAATGAATGAACAAGTGAGTGAATGAATGAA
>NW_004524590.1:10035631-10125064 GCF_000260255.1 Octodon degus | reverse complement strand
AGTGAGTGAATGAATGAACAAGTGAGTGAATGAATGAACAAGTGAGTGAATGAATGAATGAACAGCTGCATTACTAAATAGATGTCCTGTCTGGGATGAAGAGTCTAGTGAGGCCAGTGCCTTACAACCCCACCTGGCAGCCCTCAGGGCTGTACACATGGTCGATGGAGTTAACTGGGAGCACACACTCAGGGACTGTAAACAGCCCCCCTCTGGGTCCAGACTGACTGGCAGCCTGGAGGGCAGCTTGCACAATCCTGCGGGATGCTGTGGTTCTCATTTTTAGGCCGTGGAGTCATCTCTGCAGAGAGCCTCTCCCTCCATGCCCCAGATCATCTCCTGGCAACACACAGGAAAATGCCTGTGGAGACCTCAGACCCCCAGTCCTTCCAGGGATCCCACCCTACTTACATAGGGCTGCCCACGGACTTGAGCAGGTTGGAGTTGAAAGTCAGCCTGGGGGCCACAGAGCTTTACCTCTTGGTTTTGCCAATCAAAGACCTGGGACCTAACAAGATGGAAACACTAAAGCTGCTGGATCTGCGGCAAAGCTTGACACAGGGGTGGCTGTCCTAGGGTGGCAGCTGGTTCCAGAGCTAGGCAAACAGGGCTGCACATTCTGGCACAGCCTTCTGTCCAGCTGTGTGTACTTGGATGGGGGACTTCGTCCTTTGTGGTGCTGAGTACTGTGTCTGGCTCAGCCTAGGAGCCGCCTGCTCCTGCTGCTCCTGCTGCTCCTGACCTGCCTTAGCACACGTCTCCCACTCACATCCTTCCAAGCCTGGGCATGAATGGCCCGTGCTGCCCACAGGAACCTCCCCTCTGGGCAAATCCATCCCCCACTGGCTGCGCGTGACATGGTCTTTCTACCCACCTTCCCTCACATTCTTTCTGTCCTCATACACTACTCACTTCTGCCAATTCTTTCATGCATATTTCCCTTCCTCCTTGCCTTTCTATGGACTTCCCAGGCCGTTGTGAGGTCCCAGCCGTCTGCTAGGATGCTCCTGTGAGATGGTCCTAGCTGTCACCTGGCTCTAGGGATTCGGTCTTCTTTTCAAAAGAGGTAGGGGCAGCAATGACAGCACAGGGGAGGGGAGCTGAATGGCAGCTCTCAAAATGTCCTCAAAATCCTGTTTTATATCACTGTGCCTGGAAGAACAGCTGCCCCCTACCCCAAATGGTATCCAAATTCAGGCTGATGTAACAGAATACTGTACGGTGAGTGGCTTAACAGATCTTTGCTCCTCACTGCCCTGGAGGCTGGAGTGTGAGATGAGGATGCCTGCACAGTCGGGCTGCAACGAGGGCTCTTCCTGCCTTGCAGACAGCTGACTTCTTGCTTGATGTTCACTTGGCAGACAGTAGAGGAGCCAGGGCAAAATCTCGTGTCCCCAGGCTGGGGAGATAGCTCAGTGGTCTAAGTGCCTGCCTTGCATGTGCCAGGACCTGGGTTCAATCCCTGGTGCCACATACTGTGCTGGCCCTGAAGCCGGGCATGGTGGTGCACACCTGTAATCCCAGTGCTGGGGAGGCTGAGACAAAAGGATCACTATGAGTCTAAGCTGTGTAGTGAGACCCTGTACAAAATAAATAGATAATATTTTTTAACAAAATCTCATGTCCCTTCATCTGAGCACACCAATCCCTCCCTGACAGCTCCATTCTCACGACCTCTCACCTCTCCACAGCTCCGCCTCCTACCACCATCCCACTGCAGGGCAGGATTACACCATATGAATTTCTGGTGCACACAGATTCAGTCCATAGCAGGTGGCCATGTCCCAGTCTCCCTAATCTGAGAGTTCTTTCCATGACAAGAAGAACTCTGCAAGCTTGATCAGTTCAAGCTCTTGAGATGGAGAAATAGCACAAAATGTATCTGAGTGGAC
Source organism: Octodon degus (assembly GCF_000260255.1). Lineage (NCBI taxonomy): Eukaryota > Metazoa > Chordata > Mammalia > Rodentia > Octodontidae > Octodon > Octodon degus. The sequence goes on along the minus strand of NW_004524590.1, from coordinate 10,123,172 downwards.
ACAGAGTCTTCGTGAGAGGAAGGCAGGTGGTCACACAGTGCAGAAAGATGCTCTATTGTGGCTTGGAGGACAGCAGAAGAGGAGAGGCCATAAGCCAGGGAGCACGGGTGCCCTGGGAACCTTCAAAGGGAGCCGGTCTTGCTACTGCCTTGATTTCAGGCCCATGAAACTGTTGGGACTTCTGCCTTTCAGGCCTCTAGGAGGATAAATGTAGCTGTTTAAGCTGTGCAGTTTATGTTAATCCGTCATGGTGGCAATGAGGAGCGAACGCAAAGAGGACCACACTCCAAACAAGTGTTCTGTGGTAAGGTGATTCCTAAGCGTGTGGCCAATTGGCCATGTGACGCTAGTGTAGGTGACTTGCTTTCCTTTAGTCTCCATCCTCTGACTCCTCCCTACTGCTGGCTCGTTGTGGGGTTCCTCTAGGCTTACCTTCTTCCACATTGTGTGTTTCTGGGAGTGCATCCTGTGAAAACACAGCACATGTGTACATACATGGTGGGGTGCAAGAGCCTGAGTGTAAGATCCAGGTGTGTGCGCCTCCAAGTGTGACTCTGTGTGTGTGTGTGTGTGTGTGTGTGTGTGTGTATTGAGGCTGTTTCTCTGTGTCTAGTTCCAGCTCTGTGAGAGTCCAGGATAAACTGAGGTGTCAAAGCACAGTGAATCTTCATGCTGAGGGGCTGGATGGGGTGAACAGGCCAACCAGGTGTGAGGAGCGGGCGTGTGCGTGTGTCCAAGTGAGTGCATTTTCAAACCATCCTCAAAGGAAAGGTGAGTCCTGACCCCCATGGGACCAATTCGAGAGGTAGACTCATTCACCTCTACTTCTCCAGGGCCACCGACTGCTGTGACAGTGGTTTTGCCCAAGGACAAGTGCATGTCCCACAGGTCAGTCAGAATGTGTGTAATGCCCACAGGACTCACTGCTTTGCTATCCAGGATGCATCCAATTCCTATTAGTAATCAGCACTGTAGGGCATAGGCTGCACCACTAGCACTAAACGATTTTATTTGGGGAGGCAAAGGAGATGCCTGTGAAGTGTGAGGCAGTGGCCAAAGCCAAACTCTTCAGACGGTGGACACACGTGCTCACACGACATGGACGATGTGCGGAAAAAGTGTACCCAGGGGCACATGTGTTCCTTTTCACATCTGCAGCAGCTCATGAAGTCAATCTTTTGTTTGGCCTATCAAAAGGACACCAAGAGTTGCTATGCCCCTAATTGGAGGGAAAACATCAACCTGGGACAGGAACCTAGAGTCTAGTGCAGGCTGGAGGCCCATGGCAGGGCCTTTGAGGCTCTTATCAACAAAACCCAGGAACCCTCATGAGTGGCAGCTGTCATCTTGATTTCATAAATGAGGAATCAGGCCGTGGTAGGAGGTGCTGCCTAAGGCTGTTTCGATCCAGCTGGCCTGGATCTCCCTGCCCTTTCACGCAGCCTGGCATCTCCCTCAAGACCCTGCACCTCTGGTTCCTGGCCCCTGGCAGCTCCTCCTTCTCTCCCTGCCAACCACATGGGCCCTTAGGGGGGCGCAGAAAGTGTGCCTCACCGATCATCTGAGAGCTTCTCTATTGTTTAGGAGATTCATGACTATGAGTACTCTTCTTTCTTCTTTCTTTCTTTCTTTCTTTCTTTCTTTCTTTCTTTCTTTCTTTCTTCTTCTTTCATCTTTTGTTCTTTCTCTTTGCAATACCTTTGTGTCTTTTACTACCGGGTGTGGGCGTCTGCCCCACTCCTTGGCTCCTCTTCTTGCAGGGTTAGCAGGCGGTGATGTCAGAGTCTGGGTGTGGTGAGTGGTCAGGAGGCCTGGCGGAACTGCTCTTCTGCCCACAAGTGTACATACGGCCTTTGCAAAAACAATTCCCTATTTGGCGAAGGGCAGTGTTTGCCCTGGGACAGGGCTTTGCAGCCCAATGCCAGGCCCTGTTTATTTTGGCACAGTGATGTCCAAGCACTGAGTTGATTGAACTTCCTGGATTCCTTATCGCGCAGGCAGCCTAGGTGGGAGCAGGTGAAACACTGAACGGGCTGGGCTGGGAGGCTCTGGGAGCATGCTGGCATCCAGGTCGAGGCTCCCAGGTCCCAGGCTGGCTGGCCTCACTTCCTCACTGCTGCACTCCCATTCCCGAGCTCTAGGAATGGACGGCGCCCAGCCACCTCCCCTTTGTTGGAGACACAGCTTGCCCTGCCCAGCACCACACTTTGGCCTTCCATCCCAATTTCCTTTTTTGCACCTCTCCAGTTGAAATCCTCCTCAACTGGGTCCACAGAGCCCATCCTTCTGTGGGACAGGACAAGTGGCAGGCTATGCCCCTCCCTCCACATTCTCCTGTGCATTTCCCTTCCTGCGGGTTCCCTGGTCTGGAGAGGCTATTCAGGGTTTCTATCAGGTGAACTCACAGGGACCTCACAGAGGCCCAGGAAGTCACTCATCATGACTGCTACAGCTGGTGGTCGGGGGGAATGAGCGGGTACGGAGGGGCTCCTCGGCTCAGGGGTGGGGAAGCTCCTGGTCAGACCCTGTTAGCTCAGTGGCTGTAGGTGGTGGCCCAAGCTTTCCTTGCCTGAGTATGAGTCTAGCGGTGGAATTGTCCTGAGGAGGCTCAGTCTGAAGCACCTCTGGCGAGGTAGGTACATGTAATCAGCCCCTATGTTGCTCTAGGGAAATAGGTGATGTAAGAGGCCCTCCTCAGAAACATAGTTGTCCTCCTACAATCTTTGCATTGTCATTGCTCTCCAGCCACTGATGACCCCTTGCAGGCACCTTCCTATCTGGATTTTATATGCCTGCTATTTACCCCTTTTGCAGATGTGTACAGATGTGTTGAGGCCAACGGCCAAAGGTTACAAGCTAACAACAGGTAGCAGATACCTTTCTGCCTGTGGTTGCCTGCCTAGAACAGTACTCCTTCCTCTGAAGTGCACAGGAAGGGCCTCCCCACCCTGTTTGCAAGCTGGTGAGCAGCCCTCCAGCCCGCCTGGCCTTCCCATGATTGGGTACAAGGCAGGAGAGGCAGGTCCCTTGGGTCCTCCCTGCTGGACCCTCTGTCTCTCTGCAGCTTAAACGCCACACACTATCTATGATCTGCTGGTTCTCATGGATGCTGGGAAGATCCCACTATGGAACCGTGTTCCATTTTCCTCCAGGGGCAGGTCCCAGCCATCTACTTGCATCATGCAGCATCTGACAGCAGGTCCTGAGCCAGTGGCCTAGCCAGGCAGCGGCTGTTTCTCCAGGAACTCAGGCTCAGTGCTGGAATGAGAACAGGGCATGCAAAGGCAAGTGGAGAGGGAGGGAATAGTTATGGATCCAGTTCCTACTACATATGTGTGGATACTGGGGGTTCTTTCGAGGGACTTCCTGATTCCATCCTTGGTTTACTGAAGAGCACAAACAGTATAAATAAGGGAAGTGATTGGCCCCAAATCACTAAGCTAACATTGCAGAGGTACGATTTGACCCGGGCCTGAGACAGCTTTCTAATTCTCCAGGGCATGGTTTCCTGTACGGGAAAGAGCTAAGTCTCCAGCCAGTGCTAGAGGAAAGGTTTGGAGATAGTCGCTGTTCCCATGAGTCAGGGGCCTGCAGCTCCAGAGCTGCAGCCAGTCTGGCCCTGGCAGCTTCTGCCACCCACCTGGGATGGCCAGAGGCCTGAAGGTGCTCCAGCAGGGTTAGTCATCTCGGGGAGTGGCCAGCAGGCACCGCTGGGAGCTTTCCCTCCCTGCTGCTGCTGTGAGAACACAGCTCAGGCGCCCAGGGGGTATTACTCACTTCCTTCCCAGGCCCAGGCCCCCTGGCGCGTGCCCACTGCAGCCCCAGCTGTGGTCGTGTGTCCACAGGGGCTTGCAGGGGGGGAGGCTTGGGCGCTCTGTACACTTCCTTACCTTGCCTGGACACCTCGGGGGCCCTGATGTTATACGACCTCAGGCTGAACCTGGAATGCCTCCATTAAGAACGCGTATTAAACAAGAATGAAGTTATGTGGCTCCACTTTAAAATTAGATTATGCTCATTGGAGAACATGTAGATGAACAGTGCAGTGAAGGCAGGAAAATAATTTACCTGGAGACCAGTAACAGGTGCGTTTCTCCCCAGCCCTTCCTTATGGGTATCTGATGGTCTTGTGCAGTTGATGGAATTGTCGTCCTTATCATGGACTGGCTGTCCCCAGCATCCTTGCAACCCTTCGCTCCCCTGTGCCAGCCTCTGGAGGAGGTGGTTCACTCCAGTAGATGTTCAGACCAAGGCTTAAAGAGGCCAGCAGGCTCGTGCTCACACGTAGTAAGAAGGCAGAGGTATGCATCAGCCTGAAATCTGTCTGGGGACCAGTTCTTTGGATGTTCCAGTTCCTGCCTTTCTGCGTGGTTCAGGGTCCCTGAGTATCCACAGACTTCCCGCAGCATCCCGGGGGATTTTCTTGCCTGGGTTTGGCTCTGTTCCACCCTCCCTCACTGCCAGTGTTCCTCTAAACTGTGTCAATGCCACTTGCTCCTGCCTTTCACCTGCCTGGGCTGGTACTGGAAAGGGACAGCCACTGGTGGCTCCACATGTGCCCTTCTCGCTCTGTTCTCCGCCAACCAACCAACGCAATCTTAGAAAACCCAGATGCCTCCACACCAGTCCCCGGCTCCACCCTTTTACAGGGTCCCTGGCTGGGTGAGAAGCCATTCCTGCCAAAATGTGTTGAGCTGGTCATAATCCTACAGCACCCACCCTGGGCCAGGCGCAGAGCTAGGCATTGTGGGAATAAACGTGCATTCTTTAGGTGGCTGCCTTATCCTGTCCTCTTCCTGCTGCTCCTGGGCCCAGACCTCAGCCTTCCCTGGTGCTCAGGCCCAGGCTCTGCCTTTCACGAGCTTTGAGCTCTTTCACACAGAACACTCTCGCCCTTGTGCTGCAGGTTCTGCCTGCCACCCTTCTGCTGAGCTCCGTGGTTATCTTTGTAGCATCACAAGGGACACACCCACAGCCCACTACTTTTAGAGACTTCAGTTCAGGGACATCAGAGTCCTGGAAAACAAATCTGGGTGAATGAACTTACAACTTCCTTGATCATTATTCTCTGTTTGTGGTATTTTCATACTTACTTAATAAATTCTAATGCAGGCATCATGCCCCATGGAGGAAGTTACTCGCCACTGGGCACTCACAAGGGAATGGGCACTGTTAATTTTCATGGACTGTCCCTAGCTGTCTGGTTCCCTTCCAGGTCTCCTTCCTGTAGTTTCAGCAAGACCCTTAAAAGTTAAATTCTTTGTGAATTACGAGGCCTCTCCGGCCTGCGCTTGGCCTTGCACGGCCAGGACTCAGGGACTCCTGCTGCTCATCCCTCTGTGGACCCAGGGGTTCTGCTCTGCCTTTCCTGGAGCCTTTTGGCTTGTGAAAAGGCCTGGAGCTTCATGCCTGAGGATGACAGCACAGCTGACTGAGCCCTCCCTGTTACTTACTGCCAGCCATTGCAGCATCAGCCTGAGCCCCCTTCTGCCTCTGTCCCTTCCCAGTTCATATGGAAGGGACGTGCAGCCAGCTTCTCCTGCTATCCCCGTGGGCTCCTGGAGTGGTTCATGTGGCCTTGCTGGAGTCTTCCCCTCCAGTTTCCATCTCCAACAGGACAGTTGGGGCGGGGGGAGGTAGAAGTCCAGCCACGTGTGCTGGGGAGTAGAGTGACAAGGACATGAGACAGTGCAAGGTGACTGCTGACATCTGCTCTCTGCAGCCAGGCTCCAGGACAGGAGAGAGGAATCTGCCCAGTGATTATTAAAAAAAAAGTAGAAAGTCAATTTTTACTAATTGAAAATCATAAATTTAAAGTGGTGTTAATAAAAAGAGCAACTGGAACTATGCTGGAGCCATTTGTTCCCCCAGGCTTGGCGAGGGACGTGCTACGGAAGGGGCCTGTGCTAGGCAGGACAAGAGCAGCCCTGGTACCCGGTGTGGCTCCTGCTTGTGAAAACTTCTAAGCTACGGGAAGGACCTGAGCTATGTGTGCTGGGTGCAGCCCTCAGTTCTTCCCTAGCCGCTGATAGGTTGAGCAGCACTGGTATCAGCCTGGGAAATGACTCGTCTTGGCCTTAGGACAGCCACTCTCTTGAGGGGGCAGGTTCCCTGTCCCTTCTCCTCTTTGAAACTTTGCTTGAACCACAGTGAGGCAGCCAATATTATGGCCGGGCCAGTGCCAAGGCCCGGTAGGCTGGTCTCAGCAGGGACATCTGCCTCCATCTGTATTCAAGGGCTGGATGTTCCTTGTCCACATTCCAAGTTGCAGGACCTGAATGTACCTGGAGGCAAGGAGGGACACTGTGGACAACCCGAGGGACTGCAGTGACTCCCACCAAGGCCAAGATTCAGGCAAGGACACTGAGGCTCTGGAGGAAAATCTGGTGCAGGGACAAGAGTAGGGAGCTGGAGTCAGCCCCAAAGCCCATGGTCTGGAGAGGGCCTAGCAGCAGAGAAAGGGGATGGCTGTGGGGACTCAGTGCCAGGGGACAAAGGCCTGCTGGGGGCGGTATGTGTGTGCATGTGTGCGTGCATGCGTGTGTGTGTGTGTGTGTGTGTGTGTGTGTGTGTGTACTGAAAGTCCTAAACCATCTGGAACTTAATGCTGGGAGCGCCAGTGAGGACTCCTCACCCTCAGATACGGACAGCCCAGTTGCTGAGCCCTGCAGCTTTTGCCTTGCTGGCCTCAGTGCTAGCTCTTGTGTGCCCACTGCAGGTACACAACAAATATTTGCACATTGACAACCTGAGCAGGATTCTGTCCTTAGAGGGCTGGGGCAGCCTGTGTGGTGTCACCAAAGGCCCCAGACTCCAATGGACATGAGTGTGTATAGGACAGTTGTTCACACACGCTGGCCTCCAGGTGGACAGGCCCCATTCCTGCTTCACAGGTGGGTGGGTACCCAATAGTGCTTAAGAGAGTTCTGGGCACAGTGGGTGCCCCTGAGAGATCTGATCTACACAGAGAGATGATCCCAAAGAGGCGTGGGCTGCCTACAAGCTGAGCAGAGGCTTGGTGTGAAGCTGAGGCCTTCAGGAATGTGGCCTCATTTGGCCGTGCTGGCTGCTGAGGCCGAACAGTTCTGTTCATTCAACAAATATTTGTTGAGCTCTAGCCAGATGCCAGGTCTTGCTCCAAAGAGCTGTCATGGGGCTGGGAGGAGCTGACATGGTGGCTGCCCCGTCCAGATTAGGAACAGAGGGGCTGAGAGCATGTTTGTAAGTGAAGCCACGCTGCCAGCCAGATCCGTGATCCCACAGGCCTGGCCCTCAAGAGGGGACTGGGACAAGGTCCTTCAGCATGATCAGAGGACTGTGCTGTGCCTCCTCCTTTCCCCAGCCCCAGGCCAGCTGCTGAGGGGACAGCCAGAGTAGACCTTGCTTACACAGAGCTTGCATTGGACGGATCGAGAGCGTGGGCCAGAGTCCATCTTGCTCTACCTTTTCCACTAAATTGTAGCCAAGTCCTAAGGCAGAGGGTCTTTGCCAAAGAGTACCCAGCTTGCAAAGGACTTGCTTCAATTGTCTGCTCAGCCAGGGTTGCCCTCCTCTCTGCTTGGGTAGACCCCTGAGTTCTCTCTTCTACATCTCCACCAAGGGACCAATTAAATCTGAAAATCACCAAACACAGGAGCTCATTATTGTCCATGTGCCATGGGAAACCAGTTCCCTTTTTCTCTGACTTTTGTCAAACAGATGATCTTACCAGAGTGGCTGTCTTGGGACAAGCAGGTGGCCTGGGAAGAGTGCAACAAAAGACAAGCCTTGGCCAGCTAGGGGAGGCCACAGAAGACAAGAGGAGGGAGACTGAAAGGTAAACGACAGGAAAGCCTGACCAGCTCAAAAGGCCGACTAGAGCAGAAGGACTGCACTGACCGCCTGTTGCTCTGGGTCAACCATGACACAATGGCCTCAGAGCCTGGCGTGGGGAGTGACTGACATGTGTCATGCCTACAGGGGGCTGCAGAACAAATAGCAATGATGTCTACCACATAGAAAAAGGCCCAAAGGACCAATAAGTCCAGAGCCATGGTATCCCAGTGAGTACTCGGTCTCTGTGGGCATCACCTGAGACCCAAGGGCTCGCTTAGTAGTGTGCATGTGGGACCGTGTTGACCGAGCAGTCAGGCCGATATCAGCTCTGCGTGGTCTCTGGTGAGTAATGAGAGTGAGGAAATGTAGTTTCAACAAACAACAAAGTGACCTCAAGCGCAGCAAAGTGAACAGGACCCCAGGTGAGGAATGTGTGCATTGTGCCACGGGAGGTAATCAAGGCGACCTGCCCTGCGACAGGGAGGAGCAAGTGCTAAGCACTTCTTGTGGTTTTACCTGACCCGCCAGTTGCAAATCCAACAGGCCACAGTGAGCAGCTTAAGGATGTAGTGAGTTCCATACTTTTGTCCTAATAAAATCAAACAGAACATTCTAGTCAAGACAACATAATTATCAATCTTTTTGATTTAAGAATTGTGTGTTGGGGGCGGCCTGCCCTGCCATGGACTCCTCTAGATCCAAAACCTGCTCACTGCGTTAGTGTAGAGTCATTGCAGAGAAGTGGCATGAAATGTGTTTGGACAAAGAAAGTTTAACTCTGCAGGACAGAGAGAGCACTGTGTGTCCAAGGAGTCTGCGGAGACCAGTGACTTCCCCTCCCTGCATCCATCCGTCCCGGGGGGCTTCGGCTCCCCTGTCCACCACAAGCTGCCCGTGCACCAGCTGCTTCCTGGGGTACACCACAGTGGTGCTTGCTGCTAGCGGGCAGCAGGAGGGAGACTGCAGCGTGCAGGTCCCCGGGGTTCTTTCTTGAAGGATAGCCTTCATTTTTTCTACTGCGTGGTATCAAGAAGCAGCAAAAGGTAGCGCAGTGATGGCTCTGTATAAATTCATGATCGTGTCACAGAATGACCCAGAGAATGGATGCGTATCCTGGAGGCTTTCGGCAAGTCAGGCCTGTGCCTTCCCTAGAGAGTGAGCCCTTGATGCCTCGGGTTCTTCCATGCGGCCTCCTTTCCATTTCAGCTATCCAAGATGGAGGTGAAAACCTTTGCTCCTGCCTGTGCCGCAGAGGTGCGCAGACAGGGCCCCACGACCATGGACTGAAAGCTCTAGGACCACAACTAAGAACAAACGTTTGCTTCTTTTAAGTTGTATATCTCAGGAATTTGTCACAGCGCTAGAACGCTGACAGGTATACCATGCCTCGAGGCAAGAGCTTTTTCAAAGACAGAGAAGGGAAGTGTCTAACTGAAGTCAGTGCCTACGTCTGTCTAGAGACCCCCGTGCTTGATCCTCTGTGAGGCCGCTCTGTTCTCTCACAACACAGGACTGTCTGGTCAGAGGCCAGGACAGGAGAAAGCTGGGCTACGGGAACACTGGGATGGGGCGGGATCAGAGCTCTCATTTGATTTCTGGAGTTTAAAATTCCTGGAGGTTAGGATAAGGGCAGAGGAGAGCCCAGTGCTGGCGTCCAGGAACTGGCAACAGAGTTTAGAAAATCTCCAGCAGTGGCCCATTGCTGGCAGCAGGAACTGGGCTAAGGAGGGGCAGACAAGAGCCATACAATCACTTTGGGTGGTCTGGGCCATCAAGGGTCATGGAGGGTTGCACAACACCCTCGGGATGACTGATCCACAGAGACGGCAACTTTGATACTAGCTTCTGTGTTCATGCAATTAGAAGCATAAAATAGGCTATAGAGAAACAGTGAGGAGGTAGCCAATGTCCCCTGGAAGGGTAGGGACAGAATCCTGTCTCCTGCCCGCCTTTCCCACAGACCCAGAGTCTTTCCTGTCATATGCTCTGTCTTCATGTCCCGTGGTGTTATAGTGTGTCTAGTTGTTCCCCCAAAGCCTCGTGCAGTCATTGTAGTGGCTTCTAGAATTTGTGATTAATTTATGATCTGATGCTGGTATCATGGGTGTGAGTGCTACACCCACCTTGGTGGGAAAGCTTGAACGCAATAGAAGGAAGGGAGAAAGCTTTGCTAGCTGCCCCAGCTGCTGTTCCTCCCCTTGCTCTTTGCTGTTCTCTACCACCATGAATAGCTGCCCTCTGCCATGTGCCGCTCCGCCTTGGAGCCAGCTGAGTATGGACTGAAACCTCCACAAACTGTGAGCTAAATAAACCTTTCCTTCCTTAATTCTGGGTGTCAGGTATTTTGTCCCAGCAGTGAGAGAAAAGTAACCAAGACACTTGGTGACTAGACCTTCTGTACATTGTATGCCTCAGTTTTTCCCTACAGGCAGGTGGGAAGCAGCCCTGGGTAGTTCCTCTCCTGGTGTTTTTGAGTAGCTTCCAGCCCCAGCACCATACATAGAGGCTGCTCAGTGAACACTTGGGCCAGAATTTTCTTAGAGTTATGGCCTGATCCGTGGACCTCAGATGCATAGAGTCAGGTAGAGATGTTGAGACAAAGGACGTGGCAAAAGACAAGCTCCTTAAAGGCAGATTGCAGGGATGTGGGTCCCAGCAGAGCCTTCTCTTATCCACATGAGTGTGGGCTCCTCATGGGTAGCTCTAGGAACACTGCTTGCCATCCACGGAGCAGGCAGAATTGGTAGTGCTGTGAATGACTGTCCCCCTGAGGGTGAGGTGCATTCTGGTGTTGGTGGTTTTCCTTGTCCTCAGGACACTCTATTCAAAGCTCAAAATAACATTGGTGTCCTTCCATCTGTCTCCTTGGTGCCCAGCCTAGCTCCACCCCTGTCCTGCTCCATCGCCAGATTTGAGCTCTGCGCTCCCTGAACTCCTGTGGCCCCAGACCACAGCTGCTTACACCACTCACTTAGCCTATTGTGACCTTCTCTTCCTCTGTCCCCGAATCCAGCCTCTGTGTCCTTCAAGTGGATCCCCTGACTTACATCTGGCTTTGTTTGGCCAGAGCCAGAGAGATGACAGGTGTAGGGGTACAGGAGTAAGTTCAGGCACCAGAGCGGGCCCCGGGCTGCCTAGCCTATAGCCAGGTTCCTCTCAGCCTGCCTACTTTACCTTGGCCTTTGGTGTCCGTCCTCAGTGACTTCCCCTGTCCAGCGGGTCTTCTCCCTCCTTCAGGTCCTCTCATCTGCTGAGGGAGGTTTTCTTCCCTAGTGGTGGCTTTACAAGGCCAGGATGGGAGCCTGGCTGAGTCCCAGGACGAGGCTTCCCTCGGCAGTGCTTGCCCTTCCCACCTCTCACGCTCATGTTCTGTCCTCCTCAGTAAAAAGCTGTTCTGTTTCACAGCCTGAGCACGGCCTGGGCTGGACCCTAACAATGCTCTAGAACACCGACAAGACTGGGTTGAGAAGGCTGTCTGGAGGGTGATAGCCCCAGGGACAGTGCCGCATGGGAGGGCTTTTCTCTGAGGTGATTCTCTGGAGCCCAGGGAGTAGGCCAGAGAAGGAACCCATGTGTTTCCTCATGTTCGCACCCTAGTGTCAGGCTCCCCATATCCCACCATTGGCACTGGATCCTCCCCAGAGAAAGGTCAGGTCCCTCGTTGAGGTCATGAGAGTCCTTGGCGCCCAGACCTCCCAAAGCCATGCGCCCCTGTGAAAATGGACCATTTGGAAACTGCGCACCTAGACCAGGGAGGTGACAGTGTGAAGCCACACAGTCCTCAGGAGGCCTCACCAGGCCCTCAGGGCCAGCTGGCCGCTAACAATCCTGGCTAAAGTGCAACCCTCAGTGGAGCCCCCTGGTGGAAATACTGGAGCAGGGGAGGCTCCCGTACTGCTGGAGATCTTCCCTTCTGTCCCAGATGCTTCAGTCCGCTCCGTACGGTGACCTGCACCTCCAGTTGTTCTTTCTCCCTTCAGTGTTTCCATGATGATGGTTGGGGATGGCCTTTTAAGCTCTGGGTGCAATGCCAAGACATGGAGGGCAAGTGCAGGGCAGAGTCGCAGCTCTGGCTCTGGACATTCTCATCATGAGAGTCCAGGCATGCAGATCTCGCTGAGACCTACCTTTCCTCCTCAGTAAAGGGGGAAGCCAGGGCACTCCAGTTCCCACTGTAGGAACTGCCACAAGGGCCAAGCGAGACTTACTGCTGTGCTGTGTGTGGCCCGCACTGTGAAGGACTTTGCAGCTCAGTGAGAAGCCCCAGTGGCTGTCATTATTTACAGAATTTGTGGCCAGAGTCTAAAGGCCCAGGGGGCAGTGGAGGAAGCTCTAGAGCCCTGGCTCCCCTCCAGGCCTCTTCCCTGGTCAGTGGTCAGTGCTGGCTCTCTTCCCTGCTTCCCTGGTGAGCCCTCCTTAGCGGGTGGGAAAAGAAGCCCATCCCAAGGCCCCCTGGAAAAGGAGCCCCTGAGCAGCTCGTGCCCTCCTTGAACACCTGTCCACCACCTATCTGTCCTGCTGGATATTACACTGACACCTCTGCCCTGCTCCCCAGCCTGGCTGGAAATGGGACCTGAGTTCTAGTCACTGTGCTGGCTTCCAGGCCCAGCCCTGCCCCTGGGGCCCGTGGTACAGTGCTGTCTGTTAGCACACAGCATCCTCTGCGGGGATGCTTCAAATCCTTCCCTCACAAACCTAATAGTTCACCCTAGCAAGCCCTCTGTTTCTTCTCCACGTCTTTCTGAAGGGGTCATGTCTTTGTTTCCCTCTCCCTCTTTTTCTGCTTCCTGAGTGCGAGTATCACTAGGAACCAGGGACCAAAGTGCTCTGTAGGCCCTGTGTGTGCGTGCACATCTTCCTGCATCACCCTTGAGGTGGACATACCCCAGAGGCACAGTGAATTGCTGGTGGTTGGGCTTGGATGAGTGTGCACCAGCTCTAGCTTGGGCTGCCTGTTCTTGGAATCCCGAGTGCTTGTCGAGGTCCCTGAGGATTCGCTTTCTGAGCAGTCATTGGCTTTCGCACTGTCTTGAAAGGGGCCACCTGAGGAAAGGGCTCCTTTCCTCTTAGCTCAAGTCGCCTGAGCACCTCTGCCTTTACTCTGATGCCACAAGAGTCCTTGTACCTAGGGGGCTGGTCTGCCAGTCTGGGTGGGCTGGGCACCTGGAGGGGGAAGATGCCAGGTCTCCATCCAATGCATAGGCTTGGGTCTGTGTCCATCAGGTGCACACAGAGGGCACACACCTTCCTCTGGAGCCAAATGGTACCCACAAGAGGCCCCGTCTGTGAATAGGAATGGAGGAATTTCCTCTGAGCCTGAGCACCCGAGGATGGAAGAGGGGGTGGGTAACTGGCGGGCACATGCACCTGCATACATGAGGCAGAGGACAGGGTGTGCTTGGCTGAAATTTCTGAAGAAAGTATACAGAAAGGCTAAAATTGCAGAGATGCCATGGACTGAAGGACAGTAACAGGGTGGAGGGCACCCAGGGGCGAAGGGCAGTCAGATGCCATGCCAGGGCCCTGTGAGGCCAGAAGGAGTTGGGTGTAGGAGCTGGGCTCCACGTGTGAAGTGGGGAAGGGGCTTGTGGACTAATCCATGACTCACAGAGGCACAGCCAGGCCCAGAGTAAAGCAATACAGGGTCCCCAACTTCCTCCTCCACCATGGTATCCCCTGTAGGACTGAGTTCAGTGGGAGTCAGAGGGCAAGAAGACCCAAAGACGTCTTCCACAGGGAGGACCCTGCTGGAGTAAGGAGCAAGGTGAAGACAGGCATCAGGCATCGAGGGTTCTAGCCGCTGTCTGCCACGAACTCTCATTTGATGTTTGACAGTTGCGTTGCTGAGCTCAGCTTCCGGCTCTGGACAAGGTGGATCTTGGACAAGCCAGTGTGTCTCCCGCTTGCTTCGAGCGTTGCTTGTGTTGAGGGAGGACTGCGGAGGCCAACGACCGCTGCCCTCCCTCCGCTTCTTGGAATCTACCACAGACACGAACACCCCTGGGACGGCTCTTCCAGGTCCCACAGCTCCACGTCCCATCCTGCGCACTTACAGTCCTACCTGGCCAGCTGGGAAGGGGCCTGGCCTGTGAGCCTACAGAGGGGCTCAGGTCAGGGGACTCCGACTAGGCTCCTGAGCTGTCGCTGAGGGAGGGCAGATGCGCCTGGCTCCACCAGGATGGGGGCAGAAATTCTCCTCATAAAGTCCCTTTACCGGAGTTTTAAAAAACTTAGGCAGTTTAAAAAAAAATGTGGATAAAGGCAGAGAATGTGGATATAGCAAAAAATCATAGTGCTGGTAGTAATAGTTAGCAAGTATTAATGTACAAAATTTAAGGAAGAGATAATACCAACCCTTTCATAAGCCCTTGCAGAAAACTGAAGAAAAAGAGATATATCCCATGTTTTAACCAGCATTACTCGACTTTCCAAACCAGGCAGAGATATCATAAGCAAAGACAACTGAAAACCTCACGGACATAAACACAATCATTCGTTGAAACATTTTAAGCAAATTATTCCAACAATACCTAAAGCAGATAAGATATCAGAACCAAATGAAGCTTATCACAGGAATGCAAGCAGGTTTGACATTTGAAAAATAAGTCAGTGAAACTCACCATATTAACTGACTGCACCAGAAAAACCAAACAATCATCTCAGTAGATGCAGAAAAAAAGTGACAAAATTCAACACTCACCCACGATAAAGTATCGCAAGACTCTCACTATCATGAGAATAGAAGGAAACATCCTCAATTTGGGGAAGAGAATCAGCTACAGAAAACCCACATCTAGCATTACACTCAATGACAAGAGACTGAATAAATGAAAAGAACCCCCGGGGAGTGGGTAGAGGGGTCTGAATGGATACTTCATCCAGGAAGACAGCTGGCTGATGAGTCAGGGTGTGGCAGCATGTTCAGCATCGTTTTCTCCGGCTTCTGCTCACCTCTCAGAACAGCTCTGCCTTCAGGCTTGGTGTGTCTGTTTTTTTGGAGACAGGGTCTCGGTACACAGTTCATGCTGGCCTTGAACTCACTGTGTAGTGTTGTGTGTTCATTTTAAACACTCGCCCCCGAGCTAGAAGATACTTGGCTGCTTCTGCCTAGCCCTGGAAGACAGCCCCTCTGTTCCCCTTCAGAACTCATAGACTCCAGTGAAAACTCTGCAGCTTCCTTCATTTTCTCCTGCAGCATCTTGCAGGAGTGAAAAAAGAACTTTTACTGCTTGGAAACAGCATGCCCTTGGTGACAGGGGAGGCAGCATGTGGCAGTGGGGGAGGCCAGGAGGAGCTGCCAGGAGACAGGGCTGGCTCTAACTTCTCCAGCTACCTGTTCCCCTAGCACTGCTGGGAGAGGCTGCCTTCAGGGCTCAAATCAGGCACCATCACTCTCAGAAAGCCTCACTGGCCATTCCACTGCCACCCCTCAGTAACCCCAAGCTGGAGATGGGATGTCCCAGCTAGTCCTGTGTGAGCTCCAGCAAAAGTGGTAGACCTGGCAGAGCAGAAGCCCAAGTGGGCACTGGGCTTTGTTAAAACAATTCATGATGTCATTTTCAAACATACACAGGAGTAGAGAGAGAAGGATCCAGCGCACAGTACTTGTCACGCAGCACCAACAATTTCCTACCTATAGCCAGGCTCACTGGGATCATTTCATACAAAATACAGCTGAATATGTACCTAACTTAAACATCGTAATGAGAAGTCTTTAGTAACATTTAACATCCGTCAGATGAAATTTCCCCATGCGTCCTCTAAGTGCCACTTGACAGCCATTTGTATAAATCAGGGTCCAGCAAAGATCGCCTGCTGCCTTCGCGAGGCACCCACTTCTCTGAAGTCTCCTTGATCGTACAGTCTCCCCGTCCCCTCTGCTTTTCAAAAGGCTGTTTACTTAGAGGCCTTTACAGCTTCCCTTCTTCTGAGTTGGGCTGAATGCTGGTTGCATCTTCATGTCTGTATTTATCGCATTGTCCTGTCCTCTCCATTCTCTGTAAACTTAGAGTGAGACCCGAAAGCCTGACCTGGCCTGGGCTTAATTTGCATGAAACACAGAGGACAGGACTACCTAGCATACATTGCCTAAAGCTGGGGATATGTTTGAGGGCTGCGTTGCTAGGTGATTCCACAGCTATTTGAAGCTCGCAGCATGAACTTACACATACTCAGTGGCATACGTGTCACTTGATACGGCCTCCTGATACAATCAAAGACACAGTAAACATGAACGGATTCTGCCACTATCATGTGGTTCACTGATTAACAGTAAGCTTGTATGATAAGAATACACCCCCAAATTATGGTAAATACAGCATAGTAAGTGTAGAGGCCAGGAGTGCGCTCATTTATTGTTGCCATTAAGTATGTAACATTCCAAGTTTTGCGTACTAGGCTTTGATGTGATCAGCAGTACAGCAGCTTTATTCACGCCAGCACCCATGGATCGCACTGCTTGTTCGGGCAGTGCAGCGTCATGGATGGTGGGCTTGGTCAGCTCCACTGCAATCCTCTGGGGCCACCGTTGCATATTAGGCCTGCCACCAACTATAACACTGCCCGGGACTGTAATCTTTCAGAAGTGGTGCTATGTGCAATCAGCTACATCTTACCAAAAGGCACAATTTCTGATTCTCTTTGCTTCTGGGACAATGATATGTTCAAGGGGCATATCAGAGGCTGGTTCATTGTCTTTTAAAAAGAGTTTGTATTGTTGAGGGCCAGGGAGATGGCTCAGTAGAATAAGCACTTCCCTGGCAAGCGCAAGGGTCTGAGTTCAATCCCTAGTTGTACCAAAAAAAAAAAAAAAAAAAAAAAAATAGAGTTTGTATTGTTGCCAGTGCAAGTTTATGGTTACAGGGTTTTTAACCTTTCTTATTTTACCTTATAGTTGTATCTCTTTTCTATTATGCTGAAAATCTTGGTAACTTAATTAACTATGTGTTAACTATATTAACATCATTTCTTGCCTATAAACTTTGGGCCCCCATGTACCTTTAGGGACAGATGCAGAAGGTTCTGTAAGTGTGTGTAAATTGCACATAGGTATGAGTGCACAAGCAGGGAGCGTTTCTCCCTTAGGAGAGAACCCATGTAAATCCTGGCACGACTAAGGCTTCCGTCAGACTCTGGCACCAGATGCCAATCGCAGCTTCTCACCGTGACAATCTGAAGTTTCTCCAGATGTTAGCCAAAGCACCCTTGGTAGGGTCACTAGTCAGCGACACCAGGAAAGGTGCAAATCCATCTGATAGAATGAAATGTCTGTAGCGTTTCAGAAGGAATGGGGATTTACTTTGTGAAATGTCACAGAAAGGCCATAGAGGTTATATTACTTTGACATAACACAGTGCCACCAGATAGGTGGCTGAAGCAGCAGCAATACATCGTCCCCCCGTTGTGGAAGTCTGAGCTCTGGTGCTGGCCAGGTTGGATTCTTCTGGAGGGGGAGGGAGGGAAAATCCATTCCAGGCTTCTCTCCTGGCTTCTGGAGCCCTGGTGGGAGCTTCTGGGGCCCCTCAGCTTGCAGAAGCACCCTCAGCCTCTGCCTTCCTCCCGTGGGTCTCTGAATCCAAATTTGACCTTTTAGTAGGACACCGGTCATGTTTGCTGAGGGTCCATCCTAGAGACCGCATCCTCACGACACTTGTAAAACACTGTTTGGAACAAAACCATCTTGAGAAGTGTGGCTTAGGACTTCACTGGATTTTTTTTTTTTTTTTAATTTTAGGGAAGGGTCTACAGGGTGTTCTACTAGATTGGACTCATAGTGATCTGCCTGTGTACAGCCTCCCAAGAGCTGGGATTATAGGCTCATGCCACCATGCCCAGTCTCAATTGTGATCTCAGCATGCCCCAGGGGTGGGGCCCAGCATGGCAGGCCTGGGGTCACTGGATCTTTTTCAGAAACACAGTCCAACCTCACCAGCAGTGACACCACCATCCTCAGCAGCAGGAGATCGTGCAGTGACTAGGCAGGGACACTTGGAGGCACATGTCGTAGGCTTGACTCCAGCCCCACTAGAACTCTTAGTGCAGCCCACATGATGCCGGCAGCCCATTCCAGGTGTCTGAGGGATTGGGTTGTCACTGTGCCTGTGGTCTGGGGCCTCGGAGCAATGCTAGGAAAGTGTTGTAAGCCCTGGGACCATGGTCTTTGTCATGGTCCCTAAGCAGGTTGGCTGTGACGGTGTTAGACTGTGTGACTTCTGAGCCTGTTCACCTTGGTTACATGTCCAGAGTATCCCCACCTAAGGATGAAGAGAAAGGGGCATTTCTCATCAGCAAGTGCCTTGCATGTGTGAGACACTGGGGCCAGGACGCCACAAATATTACCCAACATCCATTCTACCTTGCAAAGGGACCTTTGTACTGCCATTGTCCCAGTGCAGAGTGAGGGGTGGGCAGATTGGATGGACTGCCCAGCACTCTGCACTAACTTGATTCTCCTCACCACCCCAAGGGGTACAGAGGCCCTGTCCCTGAACTCCCTGGGTTTTTCCTAGCCTGGCATCAAGAGCTCACAGTTCCACCTGTGAGAGAGGTCCAAGGCACTTGCTGTGCCTCTCCCCTCCCCCTGGGCTAGGTGCCAAGATGCATGGACTGTGTGGGGAATCCTAGCCAGTGCCCACAGAGAGAAGGCTCTGTGAGTGGTGCTCAAGAAATGCCCCGTTTTTCATTGCAGAGTTCCACACACATTTCCTTCTTAAATTTGGCACATTGACTCCCAAGTTTAAAATCAGCAGGTCTCAACCAACAGAGCTAAGACCTAGCCAGTGTTTTATTTTTAAAAAGTCTGAGGCTAGGTTCAAAATCCATTCATTGTGTAGATATTTGCAAGATTGGGTTACACTTCCTCTTCAAATTCAGCTGATTTGGAAGGATGGAAACCCCTCCCCCCCATGGCTGCAAGGGGTCGGACAGCAATGGGGGAGCCCCATCTCCGCTCCTAGATGGTGTGGTGACATGTCCCTTGTCCTCCTGCTCCGGATTCTCAGCGACTGCTCTGGTCTTCTTCAGCCCCTTCCAGGCTCTGGCTCATTCTGCCCCAGTGCTGTACCAGTTTGGACACCCACTCCTCTGTCTTTCAGCCTAAATTTCTGCCACTGTGCACGTGACAGCTCAGAGTTGCTGCCAACTCCAGGGCGGAAGCCAACCTCCCTTTCTGTGTACCTTCATGCTGTTTGTGGGATAAACCCACTAATATCTACCCCACCTGCTGGTGGGAAGGGGCTGGAGGTGGGGCAAGCCTGGGCTCCCTCCCCTAAGGCGTCACATAGTCCTGGGAACCCAGAGCTGCTCTCCAACTGTGTGCTCAGCAGACAGAGAGGTAGCTGCCTCTTCCAACGGAGGGGCTAACCTTGTGCCTCCATGGGCCCAGGCTGCTGGACCAGCCCGGTGGTTTGAGTTGCAAGACAACAATAACTGCAGCAGACCCTCGTGCAGCCCTGCAACCATTAGTGTCTGGCTTCATTTACAGGCACTTACTTTCCTATTCTCCCTATAACCTATTCAGTAGGTAATATTATTCATTCCATTTTAAAATTAAAATAATTTCAGACTTGAGAAAATGTTACAAAAAGAGTCCAGACCATCCGTATATATTTGCGTACCCAACTTCTTTGGATGCAAACATCTTACCTAGCTCTAGCATGGCCACGAAAGCCAAGGTATGAGCTGGCAGCAGCCCAGGTAAGCGAGCCACAGGTCTTGCAAGTTTTCTCTGTCAGTAAGAAAACCACAGGCAAGAGGTCATGTCCTGCTCACTGTGCCACTGAGACCATTGCTGACAGAGTGAAGCTCAGCACCAAAGAGTCACACAGCTTGATTGAAATGCAGCCACGAGCCGACACTTGGTGAGCGTGTACCCATGCTCTGGGCCAAGTGATATACTTAACCATCATCTATCTAGCTGTACAACGCATAGATTCCCAGACCTGCAATCAGTGCAGGAAGAGAAAGGGAGAGGTCAGAAGGAGTGGACCAAAGGCAGTCAAGGCAGAGGGTGGAGATGGTGGCCTTGGCAAGGAGGGGCCCAGCCCTGAGTGACATTGGTTCCTCTAGTGCCTCTGACCCCTGGCAGATAGGGCTCAACATGGGGCCTGCCAGACTAAACACAGCTCTTCAAGGGCTGCACTCTGGGGAATCTTCAGCCCAAGGCTAAGGTTGGTGATAATGGAGGTAGAACCGGGGCTTTGCTGAGGTTTTGGGCTTGTCCTGCGCACCACACAGAGGGACAGCTTGGTCCTTGGCTGGGTGCCAGCACCTGGGTAAGATCAAGAGGCCTCCACATCCCTTCTCTCCTTGGGTTTGCTCATGAGGGGAGAGGGCAAGGCTGGAGTGTGCCCTGGTCCTTCACAGAGTCCCTTTCAGAGCTCCCCCAGCCCAAGCTGGTCATGAAGAGTGAGGAGAGGAACAAGTGACAGTCAGATGTCAGATGCCTACATTAGCATAACAGGGACTTTTAGTGCATTTCCCCACCCCACCCCCATCAGGCTACCTGGCATCCTCTGGGCTCCGTCCTGGCACCCGCTGTCCCTGTTCAGCAAGCACACTTCCTGTGCACCCCTTGTTCCTCCTGTCTGAGACTACTCACAGGGACAGGGCTTAGCTTTCCAGCCCTGCTCACTGTCCTCTCAGCTCCAGGGCCCGTCCTCCCTCCCTCTGTGGCTCCTCCCAGAGGCCCTGGCAGCCCCAGGCCCGCCAGGCAGACTCTTCCCGCACCGAAAACTCTGGGTCACCTTCATCGTGCTCTGTCTCCCAGACCCGTCTGTCGCCCTTCAGCCACGGGCAGCAGCCTGCTGCATGCCAGGCCAGGGGAAGGAAGCTTCCAGGCCCACAGCTCCTTACGGTCATGGGAAACCCAGTAACTTCAGCCCCACTTCATGGATGACAGCACACCTCTCTCCTGCTTTCCTTCCTCTCGGTTGCTGGGACCAACACAGTCCAAACCGTGACTGCTGCCCGAGCCCCCTGGGCTGGCAATTTCCTCATTCCCGTCCCGCCTTGGCCTCTGCTCTAAATCATGCTGTGAGGGGCTCCGGCTTAAACTTTTCTATTGATGTTTTCCCATGGTTTTGCCTGCTGGTCACCTTCCTGCCACCTGTTTGGGAGGGAATATAACCCACATGAAGAGGAAAAGCTTTTGTTTGACTGGGGAGCCAACCCAGCACACAACTGCCAACTTGGTCATCAGGGCTGGCAGAGTTTGTCTTGCTGGCATCTTGAACCCCAAATTGCATGTATTTGTTGGAACCCATCTTCCAAGACCTGCCACTGTTATGGCCAGCTGGAGACTCCCAGATATATCGAGTCTGTCACTGCATAGCACAGAGCACTGCGGCTTCAGCTCCCTGAGCCAGGCCCCAGGGGAGAGGGGAGAGTGCCCAAGGACACACCCCACCCCTCACTTTCACATACATGATGAGCAGTGATTTTTCAACCACTCAAATCATCCAGATCAAGCAAAGAGTTCAACGTGATTCTTGATCCAGCCTTTTCTTGCCATTTTCCAAAATCCGCTTTGGCTTTGATCACCACGCCCTGAGAAGGGCTCCATTTCTGTGTCTCGTCTTCAGTCCCAGTCTTTAGAAGGTTTTCCATCTCTGATATAGACCCTTCTTGAATTTTTATTAGCCCTAGTCCCTTTTTTTTCCCCATATAGGGGATCAAACTCAGGACCTTGCGCTTGCCAGGCAGGTACTTATGGCACGGAGCTTTCTCCCTGGCCCCAGCCCTGTTCCCTTTTATGAAGCAAATCCTTTAACAGCTTCTGACCTGGGAGTGGTGGCTCATGCCTATAATCCTAGGACTTGGAAGGCTGAGGCAGGGAGATCATTTGTGAGTTTGAGTCCAATCTGGGTTACAAAATGAATTCAAGGCCAGCCTGCACTGCTCAGTGACACCCTGTCTCAAAAAAAAAAGAAGAAGAAGAAGAAGAAGAAGAAGAAGAAGAAGAAGAAGAAGAAGAAGAAGAAGAAGAAGAAGAAGAAGAAAGAAAAAAGAAATCCTACCCAGCTTCTGTTGCTTTGCTCATATTCTCCAAGATTGTAGCTGTCGTGGTATGGAACTGGCTGGATTGGTGAGAAAAAAGCAGCACTAGGCCGGGAGATGGCTCAGTAGAATAAACGCTTGCCTGGCAAGCACAAGGGCTGGAATTCAATCACTGGTTCCGCAAAAAAAAAAAAAAAAAAAAGCAGCTCTCATTTTCCACCTTTGCCAGTCACTCAACACGGCCTCTTCTCTGCAATGTGGGCCGAGGATTTGCTATGCCTAGGGGCCACCAGAACAAAACGGAGCATCAAGCAAGCAGAGAGAAAGTGGCGCAAGCTAGAGACAGCCAGCGTGTGTGCAGCACGCTGCTCCCGGCCACTGACAAGCACGCGCTCCATGGGGGAGGAAGCTGTGTTCTACGGCACATCCTTCTGTTCTTACTCTGAGTAAGACTGAATAAGATACTCCTCTTACCGCACAGCGTGGAGCAAGGCTAGCCTGAGGAATCCCTCAGTAAACTCTAGCCATCTGTTACTATCACTACTTCCTATAAAGTTGGACCACACAAAATCGCCATCTTTATGGATCAAAAGTGGTCAGATATCATTAATTTCATATGTGTCGTGCAGTGTTAATCCCCTCCATATTGGCCTATCTTGTTACCGCGTGAGTGAATTGAAAAGAAACTTGACTTCCCCTACACAGTAACTGCCTTCTCCAGATACCACCCGGGAACTGCTGCCTCACTGCTTCAGATGGAGAGTGGCAAGAACAGGAAGGCGCTGAGCGCTTGAAGCCTATGCAGGTTAGCACTCCATCGGGGGGCCAGCGCACCCCAGCTCCTCAGGCTCCTGGAATGTGATTTGTGGGAGGTGCCCTAGAAGCTCACCCTGAAATGTGGCTCACATTAGAAGGCTGAAATAAGGCCACAGGGAGCCCAAGCTTCTACCCCAGAGCCTTGGCAAGGCATTTGGCCTGCAGACCAGGGCCCAGAGGGAAACAGAGGGACCATCCAGTCCAATCTCACGGTTCTCCACGTGAGGAAACAGACCAAGAGGAGAGCAGACGTGCCTGGGGTCACCACATAGGGCAGAGGCTCGAGGACCTTGAGTCTGGGAGCCCTCGCCGTGTTCCTTGTGTGCCACCTGGAAGCTCCCTGTAGGACCCCTCGCTTCTACTGGGTGCCCTGGCGCCAGGGAGGAGCTGTGGTGCAAGGCTCCTGCTCAGACGCCCTGTCCTGATTGTGATTGCTCCTGATGAGCCTTTGTTCTCCCCCACGGAGAACATCTGGGGCTTACTCATCCCTGTGCCTGACACTAAAAGAAGATGCTGAACGAACCATCAAACACTGAACAGGAACCAGTGGAAATAGCTGCCAGTGCTGGTTCCAACTCAAGATGTCCCACATGTCTCTTGTGTTCGGAAGGTAGTTGGGTCGGAGGGGCCAATGTAGTCACCCCGTTCTGCCCAACTCCAAGCCCAAGATCTTCCTACCACCAGCGTTGTTGAAGGATAGACAGGGCCAAGAGGAGGCTGCTAGTGCAGAAGGAACAGGGGACCTAAGAGGGGAGATGTTCTCCTAAGGGAGCAGAGGCCTGAAGCTCAGCCCTGGGCCCCAACTTGGAGCTTCCAATCCACAGCTCCACCCAGACTGGGCTCCCTTCATACCCACACTGCTCCTGCACCGTGGGAGGATGGGGCCGCCTGAGGATGTGACTCAACTGCTACCATCCAGTTCCTCCTGCCTGGCCTGTGCTGGGGCCCCTAACTGGTTCTCCTGCCCCTACCCAGGCTCTTTCCTTTCCTTCCAGCAGCCACCACTGTGACATCAGATTGAGTACTGCTGGGGAAGTCTCCCACTGGTTTGCCCCTTCCCTTAAAACAAACTCCTGGGAAACCCGGGCTGCAGCCTTCTGGTCCTATATGATCTGGCTCCAAGTCCCTTCCTACTCCTTCCTCCCTAACTCCATCCCATATTCCATCTCAGAAACTTTGGCTTCTTTGAAAGATACGGAACATACTCTAGGCACCCTCAGGACCTTGTGTTTGCTGTTCCCTTGTTTCGCACCACCGTGACTGCACACGTCTGCATAGCATCAGATTCTGAATACATTTCTTTAGTCATTGATTGCCTGTCTCCACTGCAATCCGAGCTCCAGGGGACAGGGCCCAACCCCCACCACTTAGCACCTACCACGTGGTCAGTTGGGTCCACAGTGTCCATCTGCTGCCTCAGCCTAGCACAGAGCTGAGTCCCAGAACCAGCTGTGCCCTCCTCACCCCACCTGAGATCCCCCAAACAGAATAAGTAACAGGCATGTTTCCTCCAGTGCTCAAGCTTGGCCTTAGAGTGGACCACATTGTTCTTGGAAATTAGCAGTGGCCACTACCTTCAGGGAAAGCACGCTACCCGATGGGCTCCAGCACCGGGGGAGAAAGGAGAAAAGACTTGCATGATCCCAGGAGGGCCAGTTCTGGGGCCTTTTCCCTGACTGCAACACACACTTCATTTAATTTTCATAGTAGAGGGAGATACGGGGTCTTCTGAGCATCGATATCCTCGTGGGCAAGTCTGAGTGTCACACAATGCATGGAGGAGCGGCACACGAGAGCTTTGGTCCCGCTGTCAGTCTTGCCCAGATTAACAACTTCATCTGAGCCTTTGTTGATATTGACACTCTGTTGCTAGGTAACGTGTTTACTGCCCAGTGAATAGGACTTGAAGGCCAGAGGGGGCACAGTCAACAGATTGGCAAATAAGGTGAACGTGCCGTGACTTGATGTGCCCATGGTGGTGCCCTGGAGGAGAGTGGGGGAGCCAGACTTTCTGGGGAGCTCTGTGGGGCCAGCATGGCCTGGGGCTGAGCATAGCCTTGCGCTCAGGTGGGGCAGGTCGAAGGGGCAGCTGTTTTCACCCAGGTCAATCCTCGTGATGATGATGCTGGTGACCCTGGCCTCTCAAAAGGAGCACTTCTGTTTGGCAGTGCCACAACACCGTCTTGGCAACACTCTCAGGACCCAAAGAAGCCCCACTGGCTTCATTCAAGCATCCTCAGTGGCCCCATCCATAAAGAATGCAGTCCTGGAAATGCCACACTGCTGAGTCACGAGCCCTGGTCGCCAGTGGCTGGAAGATTGTGGTTTGACTCCTGTACCAGAGAACATAATTCTCACCTTGTCCTGCCCAGATTACCAAGGTGCTTGAAGGACTGGAAGGATCACCATTTCTAAGTATTAGCTATGTACCAGCTCCCTGCTAGGGCAGCTGCTCATTCCATCAGGCCTCATCTCTAGTCTGTGAAGCAAGCTATTTGTTCCTTCTTTTCTGATAGTTGAGGGGCTGAGTCTGTGTTATGCAATCAGCCAGAAGTTCCTAGTAGACTATTCAGTCTGCAAACTCAAGAAACCCCTCATCCCACTGCCCTATCCTGCACTACGGCAGAGCCTTCAGAGCGAGGCAGCAGGAGATTGCAGAGCATGCTGGGAGGCAAAGAGACACAAGAGTCAATGATCCAAGTCCAACAAAGGGAAACAAGGTTGATCTCAGAGTCAGGGCCTCTGCGCACAGGAACATGACTAAGGCACAGCATGAGTTTCCAGGGGGGAAGGGGAAGGGGATTAGAAAGCTGAGGTGCAGCCCAGGAAAATGAGGCCATCCCCAAGCGTCTAGAGGCTGAAGACTGCCACTTTTGCCACCCAGGAGGAAATGGACACAATGACAAGTGAATCTGACCTGGTAGCCTCAGTCATGCAATGCCAGTGTGCAGTCAACCCTCTCCACTCTCACTCTGACCGAAAGCCCAGGCACACACCTGTGATCGCTCCCGATTTGTGTGCAAGGCCTTCATCCATCCCCACCACCAATTTCACCTTCTTTCTACCAGGTCCTGCAGCTATGGTGACAGCTATGATGGGAAGAACCTGGGGTCCATGCCTCTCTGGGGCTTTTTGGGCAGCAGAGAAGACAGAAATTCTCTCACCACACCTGCGCTGGGTTGTTAGTCAGCTTTCTCTTGCTGTGACAAGATACTTGAGCAACATAGCTGAAAGGAGGGAGGGTTTGTTCAGAGATTGCATGAGTCCACCTCATGGCACTGGGAAGTAAAGCGGGGGGGGGGGGGACCAGGGATGAGAGATAGTTCCCAAGAGCATACCCTTAAGGGCACTCTCTCTTCAACCAGGCCTTGCCCCTTGAAGCCTTGTGGCCTGGGGGTGACAGCTTTCTGGTGGGAGTGGGTCAGCTTGCTGCAGGACATAGGAAGAGAGACCCAGTCACTACCCCAGGGCCAGTACAGAGGGAACATCACACAGAGGATCCGGATGCAGCGACAAAGAGTGATCAGTTCACCCAGCAGACATACCGAGATGTCGTCTGAGACGTTGGGATGCTGGCAGAGGTTTGATCACTTGGGGGACAGGAAGCCACCATCCCAGACATAGACAGGCTTAGACATGCCTGCCAAAGGCACCCACCACCGTGAGACCCATGTCTGGAAAGAGAAGCTGGAGTGAACAGCTCAGGAGAGAAGCGGAAGGGCCCAGACAGTGCCTACATAGACACATCCCAGCAGTTCCGCTGCCTGACTGTATGTCCTTGACTGTTTCTCTACTAGGGAGGAAGAACTCCCAGAAGCTGCATAACAGGCCTTCCTGCTCTGAGATGCTGCAGCCTCCTCCCAGGGACCCTGGACAGCACTGAGGCTCAGGCCAGGACACAGTAGCCCCAGGAAGATCCTTGAGAAAGGGTTTCTGAAGAATAGCTTCCTATCCAATTTGTATCTGTGTATTCAAAGTGGTTAGGATAGATACATCGTTACATTCTCTTAGTGAATAGAGTGATTTGTTTTAATGGTGTTAGGATATCATGCCCGCCAGCAATTAACCACTAGGGAGAAGGTATGCAACGTGTTAATTATTGAAACTGTCCTACCAATTTGATTTGAAACTGTCTCTTTGCTATTTGTTTATCAATAAATTATGGGTAAATAAATAAAGGGGGAAAAACAAAGAATAGCTTCCTATGTGGCTCTGTCCATTCCAGCAAGGCTGGGATGGCTAAGACTGAGCCACCCCATTAATATTCCTTCCAGGAAGCCTTGCCAGACAGGGAGGAGGCAGGGGGCAGATGGGGCACTGAGAGGCCAAGTAATCTGCTTAAGGTCACCCAGCAAAGCAGCAGCAAGCTGGACCCGGCCCCAAGCCTCCAGATGTCCAGTCTGATGCCCTGCCCACTGGACCATGAGGCCTTTAATGAGGCTGCCTCCACAGGGGCTGCAGGTTGGCCCATGGCCCAGGGCCGGTGACTTGCCAGGCATCCCGATCAGCCACTCTGGAGGGGCCCTGCCCTTGGCGGCTGGGCACAGAGGCTGGGCATGAGTGTGCCAACCAAGATTGGCTGCTCTGCAAAGTGGTTTCTGGGTCTGAGTATATCCAGCCCTCTGGCCAGGAACCTCGAGAAAGAGGGTTCTGTGCCCAGAAAGAGACTAGGTATATCTTAGGCCACACTGCAAGGACTCCTCACCCTGCCCCCCAAGGGTCACCCCAATGGGCCTGAGCTGAGGAGCCTGCACTCAGCATTGGCAATGTCTACAGCCAAGAGGTCTCCATCTCTCATCCTGAAGACCAAAGCTGAAGGCTACATGCTGATGGCTGGGCCCAGGCCTTCCTGTTCAAACAGGGGCAGAGTGGCAGAGCTACACTCGGATCCCATCCGGAGATGGTGACGAAGGTATGACTCAGGTGGGGTCTCCTGGATCCCAGGCCAGTCCTAGTGCATAACCCGTAAGTTCTCAGATCTGTCTTTACTCTAGCAACCCCTGGAAAAGCCATGGTTGGCACCCGTGGGCACCCCACAAACTCCTGGGGGCTGCCTCTGATTCTTTCTGGACTTGCTATCTTAGCAGGAGTCCTGCAGGGGCTCCTGGGCTGTGAGCACTGGGTATGATGAACTCACAGACCAGCCAGAGCAGAGCAGGCAGGGGGCACGGATGCCCTCCCAAGCTGCTGGGTGGGCTATGGAAGCAGAGCAGGATTGCTGCGCAGACTCCTGGGACAAGAGGGCGGGCGAGAGGCTGAGCAAGCAGCACCACCCAGGGCTCATGGTCCAGGCCCAATCCTGTCCCCTCTTCAACCCTTATAGTCTTGGGTTTCCATTTATTTTTGGGAATTAAAGGATGACACATGGTAGAAAGTCCCTATGGGCCTCTCTCTCCAAAACCTAGTCTGCTGTACAGCCTGGGAGGTGGGGCTGGGGACTAGGACTCCAGGGTAGCAGAAGCAAGGAGATTTCTGCCTGCTGCCCACTCCTGGTAGCTGACATTTGGGTCCAATGAGGGCCGGGGGTGCCATTTTTTCCCAGGACTAAATCTCCTCCTCTTCCCCTTCCTCTCTTCTTTCCCCTCAACACACACACACACACCTCAAAGAGACTCAACTCATTTAGGTCCATTCCCCCCAGCCCTAGTCTTCCCAAGAATCTCCTGGTCTTGTTCCCCATTTCCCCTTGCCCCAGCCTTTTGGGGTATAAACAGGGATGGGTCACTCAAAGAAGGGGCGAGGGAGGGGTAAAGTGAAAAGCACATGTCCAACAACAACAACAAAACCCCCTGGCACCCCACATTATGCTCTGAAAGCTGGAAACATACAACAAGCCGGCATCTGTGTGGAATAATAAAGCCGGGTGTGGACGTGTCATTCTCACAGGGCATTTGGCTGAGCCCGGGCAACGCCAAAGCATGCATAGTTAACACTCCTGACTGTGTGAAGCCCTTTGTCGCGGGCACCGGCTCTGCGAGGGACCTAGGGCCCGGGGCTTGGCAAGGGCCCGAGACATCTCTTGGAATGGTTTCTTGTTCATCACTGACGCTCGTAATGAGAAATTTATACACCGTCCTAAGCGGATAAATTAATTTCAAACACTTTAGACTTTGGAAGACAATGGCTCCTGGCAGGACCCTTTATCACCCATTTTATTAAAAAAAAAAAAAAAAAAGAAGAAGAAAGAAAGGAGAAAAAACCCACCCTCAGGATGTTCTAAACAAAACCTGTGTGCCTGCCTGGCTCTGGAGCTTGCTGTCCAGGGCTTTGGGGGAGGGCAGCCCCCACACAGGCCAGGCCCTTGGGTCACTTGGAAACTTCATTAAAGGGTACGCAGCTCCTGGGGCTGGCCCCTGGCCCCTGGGGAGCATAGCTTCCGCTCATCCCTGGCTCCACTTGAAGTTGGCATTCTAGTCAAGGAGTGGGGTTTCTCAGGCTGCATTTGTGAAAGGTAATTAAATTGTGATAATGTTTCCATTCAGACCCGGGCTGGGGTGAAGCTTGGGGACTCATCAGACAGACAAGTCCTTGCTGTCCACTGAGCACACAGGCCAGCCTGGCAAGGGTCCCTGTCAGGGTCCCCTGAGCTTCCAAACCAGAGATTGGCCTGCTCAAGCCATGCATGCAGGAGAGTGGGGTGGAGCAGCACTACCTGGCCCCAGACTAGTGTCCCCCAGGGAAAACACTGCTCAGTGTGCCTGCTGGCAGCCAGCTGGACAGGGTGGGCACCAGTGAGAACCAGAAATGGGGATTCGTCTCTAGGCAGC
Source organism: Octodon degus (assembly GCF_000260255.1). Lineage (NCBI taxonomy): Eukaryota > Metazoa > Chordata > Mammalia > Rodentia > Octodontidae > Octodon > Octodon degus. The sequence goes on along the minus strand of NW_004524590.1, from coordinate 10,093,779 downwards.
CATAGCTAGCTTCTGCGCCAGGCCCCAGACCTGGGATACTGAAAGTGAGAGAAAGGCACAGGAAAGCCCTCAAGGTAGGAGGGGCATCCTGTGTGCGCTGAGACCTGTCTTTGGCCACCGCACTGCCCCACTCAGAGCACCCAGAATCTATCAGATCTGGGACCCACCTCAGGGCATGCCTCCTGAGCTGTCGACGGCAGGACTCCTCTGCCCCAGCTTACCTGCTCTCCCACCCTCCTCAAAGCCTACCGCACGCAGCGCCAAGCAGCTGCTGTCTTCTGCCGAGCTGGAGTGCACGCAGAAATTAGCAATTTACTCAGTGCTTTAGTATAAAGAGGACACACCAAGGGCACAAAGGGGAGGGACATCTTGCTCTGCTTTATAAAATTATGCTAAGTAAATGAAAATGAAATGTATAGGGAGCATAATAAATCACAAATTTGTATAAGCCTTCAAAAGAATCTTTTTAAAAATTATTAAATGAGAAACAGCTGCTTCCCTGAACAAAACTTGCTTTTGTATCAGCTGGTTGCATGCAGTTCCAGAGCAAGAAGTTTTTTGGTTTGTTTTTAACTTTATTTCAAAATAATTACTGACTCACAAACAGTTGCAAAAGTACTATCGTGAGGTCCCACATACCTGGCACCCGGTGTCTCCCCGTGGAGACACCTTGCCTCAACACGGCTCATTTCCAAAAGCTGGTTAATCAGGTGGGGTTTTGTTGTTGTTGTTTTAATATTTATTTATGTACTTATATGTATTTGGTACAGGGTCTCACTACACAGCTTGGACTCATAGTGATCCTCTTGTCTCAGCCTCCCCAGCACTGGGATTACAGTATGCGCCACAATGCCCGGTCTTGGTGGCCAGCTCAGCATGCCCATGAGAAGGGCCAACGTGGCATGTGGTACTGGAGATTGAACCCAGGTCCTTGTGTTTGCCAGGCAGGCACTTAGAGCGTTGAACTATCTCTCCAGCCCTCAGTCAGGTGTTTTTAATGATGAGTTCTTCCAGTCTGCCCCATGAACAGGAAGTGTGAATTCACACAAATAGGTGACAAGAATCTAGAGCCATCTTTCAACAACTGAAGCTGTATCAAAGATCCCACCAACAGCTCTTCCTTTGTGAGGTGAGCCTTGGCTCACCTTTGCTGCTGGTCCTCTCCTTCCTCCTCCCTTTCCTTCTGGGCCTCCTCCTCCCCAGCTCTCCTTCTCCCACTCCTCCTCACTCTCCAGCTCCTGCTCCTCCGGCTACCCCCAGCCTCCTGCCTCCCTGAACCTCCTCCCACTTCCCTGGCTTGCCTTCCTCCCAGCTTGCTATGCCCTGCTGTCCTCCTCTCCAGATCCACCTCCTCCCTGACCCTTCTGAGTGGTTCTTTAATCCAAGCACTCTTGTCACATTTCCTCCTGGGAATCCCATGTGGTGGCTTCAGCTCTTCCAGAGGATGAGTCTCCACTTGAGCCCCTGACTTTGTGGACTGACACTGCTGTGTCCTCCAGGTCCCCACTCAGCCTTGGGGACTTGCCCCATGCACAGAGCTCCCTGAGGACCAGACCAAGCCTCAGTCTTGGATCCCGTGTGGGCCTGGATGGGGTTGTGAGGCTCTGCAAGCAGTGAGGAGGTGGAGAAAGGCCCGGGAGCAGCTTCAGGGCTGGTGCAGGGGCGTCCAGTCCTGGCTCTCCGGTTATAGGCCGCGGGTCTCATGTTGTGAGGCCTGGACTCAGGGGAAGGCACACCCCTCACTCGTCACCACTCCTCTACACACGCTCCAGCTTATGCTTCTCCTCACAAAAGGGAAACGAGTTCCAACTCCAAGGCTGTAGAGCCCCTAAACCCCTGACTCCACCCTCGGCCCTGACCACTTCCTGATTCCCTCAGGTCTAGTCAGTCACTCCGGGGGTCTTTCTGCTCCTCAACCCATACAGCCGATTTCCCACTCCTGACTGGGTGGCTTCCATCCCCTCTAGCCTCCCAGGGCCCAGGGTTCCTCCAACCTCCACTCACCCCCACCCCAGGTAGTCTTCTTCGGAGCATTGGGCGGGCCGCTGCCTGATCTCTGAAGACAGACAGCACGTCGGAGTGGGAGCCATGTGACTTGGCACTCAAGTTCCCTGTGCCTCAGTTTCCCCCATTATAAAGGAAGAATAGTGCCAGCACCCAGCTCATAGGATGGTCAGAAAAATTAAATTAGGAAAGAAAGATACATAGAGCTTAGAACAGTGATATATTTTGACTACATCATCATTTTCTAAAACTACCTAAGGTTTCTCTCTTACGTATTTTTAAATTTCAGTTTCCTGCAGTGCCTGCCTCTCTCCAACAGTAGGGCCACGCTTCCCTGGCCTTCTGTTCCCATGATATCAACAGGACCTGGGACAAGCCAGGCTTGGGCTGGGTGTGTGGCATCTAGGTTGAATGCAGGAATGAGTCCCTTGGAGACATGCCCTCCTGCCTTGCCCTCGGGGGCTGGAGTCTCGAAGCACCTGCTATTCAAGGAAAGGCTCGGCTGGAACTCAGTTGAGTTCTGGTTCTACTCTCTCCCAGCCACATGGCCTTGGGGATGTCACTTGTCCTATCTAAGCCTAACTTCCTCAAATGTCACTGAAGATGATCAAACTGCCCCTGGCTGCAGGAGAGGTGGTGAGGATTAGGCAAAGCCTAGTGATGTCTGTGCCTGCTTCGGGCTGCTTGTCACCTGAATACCCATATTTTCTGAGTCTATTGAATGTGTTCATAATAACACCCCATGACAGGAAGAGGTGACAGTCTCAGAGCTCCATAGCAGCACTCTGCAGGTCTCTGCCAGGTGGATATGAGGCCAGCAGCCGGTCCTCTTTGACAATTGTTTAACTAGGTGAAAGTCCAGTGGCCTGTTCCCCTCCCAGCACTTCCTCCGCTAGCCTGGAGGAGCCACAGTCAAGCCGGTGCCTTCAGTGTAAGAAACTCTGGCGAAGGTTCATCCAGAGTCAACACACCTTCTGCTGAGCACTTCCTCTGACCTCTGACTCTCAGACGGCACCTAAGAGAGGCAGAGGAGCTTGTCAGAGTCTTCTCTCAGGAGCAACATACTCCTTTCAGAATCTTTCCATTCCAGTAAGGAATGTAGCTATCTCGCAGAGGAAGAAGAAAGAGAAAGAAGTCATATTTATTTGGTTCTTTGGGAAAGTGACAAACATCATTGTCTCACGTGAGCCTCAGCATCAGCCTGTGTGTTACGTGTTACTATCCCATTTCACGGATTAGGAAAGTGAGGGTCAAGGACGTGTACAAGGTCCCACAGCCTGAAAGATTTTGTCACAGCTCTTTCTAATTCGAAATCTTGTTTTTCTTCCTCAAAACCATGCTGCCTCCCACCAGCTGTAGTTGCTAAAAATGGATTTGCTTCCTGTTTGGGGGATGACAAATTTGGTTGTGTATCCAGTTCTTAACTCCTGATGATTTCGCCATGATTCCTGACAGAGGGTCTGAGTTCACAGCTGCAAATTCCCCTGGTATCCTGGGAGGTCATTTGTCTGGGCCGAGAAGCTGGAGCTCATGTGAGGCCACCAGGTGCTCCTGTGTTGTCCTTTCTCCTACCTCACAGCTGCGCTTCCTTTGCTGTGATGCAAAGCCAGCAGTCCCCAGAGGATGACCCTTTTCCTGGCTGCACAGGGGGCTGCAGCCCTCTGCACTTTCAGGCCCTGCCATGCAAAAATCATTAAGCCTTCAACATGCTCTTGTTCATGGCTGCGATGCCCAGTAAGTAAGAGGGCCTCACTTCAAATAAATGATGACCGCTGTTGACAGCGGAAGTATAAACATGACCTTAATCCATGAACTGCTAATTGTTGTCCCTGTTCAACACTGGTCTTCACTGAGCACACATGTGGCCCAAGCCTGACGCTCACAGAGGACAGTGAATAGCACGAGCTCGGAGAGGCCAACAAAAGGCACACGGGGGCGGGGAGAGGCCAGCAGCTTCCTCCCCATAACACGGGTAAGAGGGTCAGTTCATTGCAGAGCTCCGGAAAGCAGCCAGGAGCACATTCAGTCTCCGGGTAGGAGAGAAGCTCTGTTGAGTTCAGGCAGATGGGTCCCTGAGAGGCTCAAAGACACACCTGCTCACATAAGCACGGATGCCCGTGACACACATGAACACATGAGTGCCCACACATGATAATGAATTGGTGCAGGTGCACAGGATGCATGGTGCACACGTGCCAGCACACAGGCATGTGCATCCATGGGGACACAAATGGCCATGGGTACCCTCACTTACCTGAGGCTCATTGGGGTTTTATGAGGGTCACCAGCAAGGTGTGCAAGGCATAACCCCATACTTGTGCACAGAAGCAAGAGCTTGGTGGCCCACTTCACACTCCTTGTGCTTGGAATGCAATCGTCAGCCAGGTACTTAGAAGTCTTGGTTACAAGTAAAAGAGACCAAAGTAACAATGGTTGGGCAAAATAGAACTTGAGTTCTCTGTCACACAGAAGTCCACATGAGGTGATCCAGGGCTCCATGCGATCCGTGGTGTCCAGATTCCTTCTAGCTTGTAGCTGAACCACATGTGGCCTCCACTCCCAAGGAAACCTCCTGCCGACACACCTGCCCTGGTTTGTGTCTAGGTGCCTCCCAGAGCCTCGTGAAGTCATGGGGTGGCTTCTAGAGTTTGTGATTAATTCGTGATCCAGTGTTGGGATTCTGGGTGTGAGTGCTACGCCTGCCCTGGGGCAGCCAGCCTGAACGCAGCATAAGGGAGGGAGGGGGCTTGCTCTCTGCTGCTGTTCCTCCCTTCTGCTCTTGCTGTCTTCTGCCACCATGAATGGCTGTCTTCTGCCATGTGCTACTCTGCCCTGGAGCCAGCCAAGTATGGACTGAAACCTCCACAAACTGTGAGCTAAATAAATCTTTCTTTCCTTAATTTTGTTGGGTATTTTGTCCCAGCAGTGAGAGACAAGTAACTGAGTCAACGCCTTTTCCCCCATCATCCCCGCATTCTCATATTCTGGAGAAAGGAAGGGATGAGAGGAAGGGGTAAATACCATCTAGATGTAAGTTCCCATAGCTGCCTCGTGGCATTTCCTCTTGGCCAGTTCTTGGTTATGCGGTTGCATCACTCTGCAAGGGAAGGTAGGAAACCATTTCCAGCCCCAGCTGGGAACCTCTCTTGGTGCCCTCCAGGCGCTGGCAAGTCCTAGCCCCAGGCTGCAGCCACTCATAGAAGAGGGTAATGCAACAGTAGAGACAGGTAGAGGGGAGATCTGACACCCTGCAGGAGGCCAGACACTCGCTAGACGTTTTACATCCATAGCCGTACGCAAAACCCTAGGAACTCCCTAAGAGGGTGTGTATCACTAGTTCATAAAGGAGGAGGTCTTGGGAGGCCAAAGCCTTCACTAAGGAAGTAACTGTCAGGTGGCAGAGCTAGGCAGGATACAGGAATTCACTTAGGTCTGTTTCAACCTTCTGCTGCACCTGGAGGTCACTGTGTCACCCCAATGCCATTTCACACTGAGCTTGAGTGGCCCCTGGTGGCCTCCTGCCCTGAACATGAAGGGTTTTGGAGGCCTTAGCATGGTCATCCCCTTTGGGGCCGAGTATCTTGCCTCTAGATTTTTTCTGCAAGGTGCTGATCCCAGTGCCTCACCCTAGCAGACCCGTTATTCACTGGCCCCTTCCTTCTCTTGGCCAGACAGGAGCCTGCTTAGGCTATAATTCACCCATCCACTCACTTGACTGAGGGTCATGACTGGGCTCAGGACCCTAAGCACCAAGCCTACAGTAGCCTTGGGCAGGCAGCTGTTCTGACTCGGCTTCCATGGGCATAGCCAGCTGTACCTACCTTGCAACCAGGGGAGAGGAAGTGAGGCCGGGGGAGAAGGGGGTCTCCCAGGAAGGTCTGTTCTTCCCTTCCTACGTCCACCTGAGAGCCTCTCTCTGGGCTCTCTCCTGGCCATTTTGTGGGGAGTCCACTGTAAATGGCTCCCAGGAATCTGCTAGCTGGCACATTGATGCCCAGAGCCGTGGGCCACCCAGAGGAGAGAGCAGATGGCTTAGAGACACCCCACGGGAGACGGCCTCAAATACCTCCTCTGGGTTACAAGGAGCCTGGGGGAGACATAAGCTGTCACAAGGGCCTCCAAACCCTGATGTCACATCTTTGTTAACTTAGTGAGCTGAGAAGGAGCAGTCAAGTTGTGCATGGTGGCTCAGGGCAGTGAGGCTATCTACAGGATTAGGACCTGCCACCTGCTAGGACACTGCTCGGACTCTTGGTGGGCTTAGGGACCCCTGCGCACTGAGTTCCTGCCTTTCTTTGCCCACCCATTCCCTCTGCCTGGAGGGGCCTTTGCCACTGTTTGCCTCAGGAAATCCTACTTGTCTTCATGGCATAGGTCAAGTGCCACCTCCTCCAGCGAGGGCCCTCCACGGGCTCTGCCAGTCCCATCAGCGCAATCTCACTCATAAGAGCTGCTTCTATGTGGGTGCCTCCCCCACCACAAGCACTTGGGGAGCAGAGGTGAAGAGCAAATGTGCTGAAGGCTAAGTGTTGGGGTGTGCGTGTGTGTGTGTGTGTGTGTGTGTGTGTGTAAGAAGTCTCCACAGAACTGGAGCAGAACACAGCATGTGCACCTGTGTGCACAGTGCCCTACATGCTGGTGAAAGGAGGAGGCTTCAGTGTAAATGCACTTTCTTCCTCCCCGGCTCCTCAGGACCCCAGGTCACTCTGGGTGTCTCCCCTCTTGGTCACTTGGACTCCTATAAATATGTATGTATTGTATGTGCATCTTTGCTGTTGTAAATAACTTGACTTTTCTGTTTCTGTCCCTGAGTGCTGGAGATAGTTTCAGAAGGGACTGCTGAGGGAGGTGGGGTAGTGCTATCACTCAGTTCCCTAAACAGCAGGCCCACCCATCAGGGCAGGGCCTGAAGGGGGAGGCAGAGTGGTCAGGACCATCCCTATACTGTGTGGGGAGGACTCCTGGCCCCTCTGTGGTCCGGTGTTGAGCTGCGCATCTCCTACGACTTGTAGGACCCGAGGGCATCAGGACGGGGCCTGTGGAGAACTTCTGTACCTTTGTGTCCTCCCTTCCCTGCCTGCCCCTATAGAAACCTGTGTAGCAGCAGGTGCAGAGCTGAAGGTGAACCCCAGGAGCGGGCCAGGGATTTGCATGCTGGAGTCCTGGAATTAACCCAGGACCACTACATCCCTGGGGCCCACAGCTTTGGCCATCACCATGTCCTCACTGTGGTCCCCACTGGTGACTTAATATACACACTGTGCTAGGTGTATATATACATATATATAAATATATATATAATATATAAAATATAGATATGGAAATGACTGTTTTGCTGTTAAGATAATGTATACTTTTATTTTATTCCTTACATGGTTAATTTTTTTTTTAAGAAAAGTTAAATATTCTTAAAAAAAAAAAAAAGAACTGGAGCAGAAGATAGAAGAAAGAGGCAAAGACACACTCCGGTTTTGTCCAGGACCATGCCATCATCCTCAGCAAATGCCACTCATAGTGGAAGTCCACGCACGGCTTGCCACGCACTAGGCTGGCTCCAAGAGCGCTTTATGGGTAATTGGTTTAGTTCTCTCGCAACATCCTGAGAGAGATATGCATTAGTCATCTCAGGCTGCTGTGACAGAGCACTGTTGCCTCAGGACTTAAACAACAGACTCTTAGCTTCTCGCAGCTCTGGAGGCTGGAGGTCCACAGCCAGGGTGCCAGAGCCAGTCTGCATGGCCGGGATCTGATCCAGACTCTTCCGGGCCCCGAGATGGCCACCACCTATGTACTCACATGACCTCTTCGTGAGGCTGACAGAGAGCATGCGCTGGAGTGTCTCTTCTCTGTGCACTAATTCCACGAGGGCCAGAGGTTAAGCACATACTTCAGGAAGTAGACACAATTCAACCCAGTAAGTGTGCACTTTCTTTGACTCCCAGCCAAGTGACATCCCAATAAATCCGTCACAATGTGAAAATATCCTATGTATCTGGGGGCTGAGGAGATGGCTCAGTAGAATAAGTGCTTCCCTGGCAAGCACAAGGGCTTGAGTTCAATCCCTAGTCATCCCCCCACCCTCCAGAAAAAAGAATATATCTGATCCACCCAATGCGCAGAGCTGCTGTGCTCGGTCACACAGCGCCCCAGAGTGTTGGTGTCTCCCCTTGTGATAGGAAAGGGCTGGACGGGAGCTGTGCTCACTGCGGCACTGGCTGTACCTCTGGCCTTCTTGGCGGGCTCTTTTGAGTGTCAGTGGGTGAGTCCGGCTGATCATGTTTTTGTTGGCATCCCCTGAGGCCTGAGAACTGAACTCACTGGTTGTGTGGAGTGGAGCTGAGCAGGGCTTCACGGAGAGAACCGCAATGCCAACTTCATCCTGCTGGACTGGCAGGAGGAGCATACAGGAGGACAGAAGTGAAGCTTCTTTCTGACATGGTGCCTGGCCTGCCTGAGGGCCCGGCTGTGTGGATAGACAGATGGACAGATGGATGGAAGGAGCGTAATCCCGGACAGTTCCCTGCCATGTCTCTTCAGGACCATGCGCTCATCTGATCCTGGGGAGCTGCCTGTTGAACGAGTCAGTGAGGCTGGAGATGGCACGAGGTCTGGGTGCCGCTTTGCCCCTGAGGCCCAGGAAAGCCCTCCAATTTTTGCCCCTGTCTTTGATTGCAGACCCCACCAAATACAGGCCACCCCAAATGAAGAGAATTTGCTGTCGCCAGCGTTAGGGACTGTAGCTTGAACGTGAGGCACAGCGGAGGTGCACAGGAGCTGAACAGAGCACCTTTTCCACAGCTAATTTCTTGGCAACATTAAGCTGGCTCTCCTCAGAGGAGCCCGTATTGCAGGCCTGCAGGGAGGACCGGGCCCTGTGAGTTTGCACCTTTTTACCCGGCATCTGTCCCTGGGATCAGAAGAGCCGGGAGGCTGGATTAGATGGGTCAGCGCCCTGATTGACAGTGACACTTCCTCCCGAGCCCCCGCCTGCCCCCCCGGCCCCTCCCGCTGTTCCTCTCCTGTCTCACCCGGCCCCATCCTGTTCCCGAGAGCAGCAATGCCTTCTAATCTCCTTACCAGGAAATTATTTTCCTGGGTGTGAAATCCCTGTCCGAGGGGGAGGGCAGGAGATCAGTGCGGCCCTGGCCTCCAGGATGACCACGGGCCATCTCCTGAAGACATCTGGCATGGAAGCGTGGCAGGCACAACTAGAGGTAGCCAAGTGCAGACCCCTCTACACCCAAATGTGGCCTTGACCTCTACGGTGGGCCGTCCCCAAACTGCCACCTTGTGTCCCCTTTGCAGGGACTTTTGTATAATGATACATGGCTTCCAGTTGGTGACTGTCCCCTCTGGGAGCTAGTCCATTAACATATGTCAAATCTGTAGAATTGTCCCTGGGGTGAATAAATCCTTGATTACTATTATGTTGAGATCAGGCTTGTCATAGAGAAATGTTCAACACTGTTTTACAGTATATCGGGAGTTGCACTGTGTGTTCCAGTAAAATGTGTTGAAGTCTTAGGACTTGTAAATGTAACCTAATATGGGGATACAGTCCCTGCAGGTGTAGACAAGTAAAGATGCGTAGATCCTTCTGGAATGGTGGGCTTTTAATCCGATATGACTGCATCCATATAAGAAAAGAGGAGAACTCATATGGACAGACCCTTGAGAAGAAGGCCTTGTGGCCTGGCTTTCTAGAATCTTCCACTCTGTCTCAGAGGGAACATGGGTCCGCCTGGCTTGAGGCGCATGGCTTCCGGTGACACAGTACATCCTGTTGTTTGGATTTGTTTGCTTATCTTGTCTTATTGATACTGGGGATTGAACTAGGGCCTCACACACACTAAGCATTCACTCTCCCCCTACCCTGTAATTTTTAGAAATTTTGTATTGTTTCAAGCCACCCAATTTGTAGCACTTGGTTATAGCAGCCCCGGGAAACTGATACAAGAGCCCAACTAATGGTGCTGCTGACAGATGACAGGTGCTCGGTAGAGCTGGCTGCTCCATGTGGCAGCTTTGAGAGAGTTTGGGAGTCTGCTCCCCACTTCCAGGGCTCATGCACCTGTGAGAAGGAGGGCTTTTTGGTGTTCATCCCTGATCTCCTGGCCATAGGTCAGTGGTGAGGAGGGTCAAAGGTGAGGAGGGCATGGCCACAGGGTCTTGCTGGTAGACTCAAAGGCCTCAGGTCAACAATACCTCTTAGAGGATTGCAGCTATCTTTGAACCAGACCCTCTGGATATACAGATAGAAAACAGGTCCAGGGATGCCCCCCCATGCTAAACTCTTTCCTTGATCCCACTGCCCTCACTCTTTGCATGGACTGATGTGTTCTCTGGGATTCCTGTGTGTAGCCCTCATGCCCTCGGGGCTCTCGGAGCCCTACAGCCACCTAGGCAGGAGGGTGTGCCTGATGTCTGTCCTACTGAGCCCTCCCAATTAAGCAGTGCTGAAAAAGTACAAACCAGGCCAAGGCCAGAGTCGGGCCTTAGCCCCAAGGCCTTCTGTCCTCACAACTTTAGCCCCCTGCCCACTCTTTTATTTTTAAGGCGGAGCATTTCTCTTCAGGCTGTAGCCCAGTGAGGTTTCCTAGGTACCTCTCAGAGTCCCCTTCTGAAGCAGGCAGCAGCCCCAGGGCCCTTGAAGCTTCAGGCTGTGTGCAGTAGGCAGACACAGGACTCACAGGAGCATCAGGTTGGGCCGTTCGCTTCCTCCTCTTTTTTCCTTTCACTCTGGGCAGAGAGAGGAATGTCCCACATACCAGTCACCTATTGCCCAGTAACAAATGGTCCCCTACCAAATGACTTGAACTACTGACTGGTTGATAATGCTGCAGCTGGAGCAGGCCCTTCCCAGCTCATTCACTCAGGCCTGAAGGTCCGTGCTGGGCCCTTTCCTGCCTGGTGGCCAGCTACACTGTGGGCAAGCATGTTCAATGTCTTTGCAAAGGGCTCCGCAACAGGACAACCCTGACCCTCACGTAGAAGCAGCAGCACTGACACAGGAGCAGGCCCAGCGGCAAGCGCCCAGCCATCCTCCACTCGCCTCACCTTGGCTGATGTCAAATTAGCCGAATAATTCTCAGGGCTAAGGCCAAAGTCAGAGGCCTCACGGAGGCTCTGATGGGAGGCTCACGAGGGCGTGTGTGGCCCGAAGGGGAGCTTTGTCACATCTGATATGGCCCAAATCAAAAATGTTAAAAGGCAGAAAAACATCCCTGGTAATCAGGCTGTTTTACTGCCTCTGATTCTGCCATGAAATACCATCTTTCCCCTCCCACCCCCCGAATAAGACCTGGCGGTCACCTGTAGAGCCACACTATTCCCCTTCTCAGCAGCTTCTAGGCAGATAAAGGAAGGATGGACGGACTGGGGCTGGCTTTTTTGTTTTTGTTTTGAGATATGGTCTTATGACATATTGCAGGCTGGCCTTGAGCTCACTACACTGCCCAGACTGGCCTCACACTCATGGCAATCCTCCTGCCTCAGCCTCCCAAGTGCTGAGATTACAGGCATGTGCTGCCACACCCAGCTGGGGGTGACGTTTTTGATCTCTAGTTTTCAAGGCTGTTTATTTCCCTGTTAAGTTTTATTTTCTGGGAAAGACGATATCATTCATATAGAACTTTAAACTGTATGAAGAAATCACTTTCAATGTATTGATGCTGCTTAATTTTTCCACCAGTCCTCAGGACAGGCACTTTTTAGTAGCCTGGAGAAGTGGGAGGTCATAAAGTTATAACCCACAGGTTATAAGTGGGGTAGAGGCAAATTCAGGCTGGACAACACCCAAAGCCTTTCCCTTCCCATTTGGCCTCATCTGTCCTGTGGGCCCCTCTGAGCATACCCACAGATGGCATGGCCCAGACTCTGTCTTAGGAACACAGGACCAGTTTTCTTGATAGTGGTGAGTCTGAAAGAGTGGCAGCCACCTCCCCGCTGAGAGGCCCACATCATTGTCTCACCAGGGACCCTCATGGACAGGCTGGTTGATGGATGCAGTAGGAAACAGCTCAGGGAGCTACTAACCGTGGTGCTGGAGGTCAGCTTGGGGCCACGGAGAAGGCCAGCAGAGGAGGGATCCCCCGCCTTGCTGCCAAGGACTTGCGGCCAGGACTGTGCCGTCACTAGCCCCAGAAAGTCCTGCTCTGGACCAAGGGCTGCTTCCTACTATAGACACAGGCTTCCGTCTCGTCGCAGGTCCCATGTGGAACTCATTGTTCCTTCTGCCAGTGACGCCACCACCTGCTCTTCCATGGGAACCTGCCGATCCATGAGGGCGGCTGCTGAGGAGGGAGATTCATTGTTTACAACCTTCTCGTAAATCCCATGTGCTCCCTGCAGGAGGGAGGGGACTGGCCACACCATCCTGCAAAACTGCCCGGGGAATAGTGGTTTCCGGTTTATCTTCCTTTCTGGGTGGATTCCAGGTCAGAATACACACAGACACACAGGCCGTGCTGCAGCAGAGCCATGTTCACAGCCCCAATACTAGATATGCCGCTGTGAAGCGTGCGCACGCAGCATAGGGTGACCTTCATGTGTGTATGTCCGTACACACGGCCTTAGTGTGAAGTCCATGTGCAAGCCCTGTACGTACACTTGCCCTTTGTAGGTGTGCCTGGGTGTGCACATACACACACTTACACCTACACATATAGGATGTCTATGTACCCTATATGTAGGTAGGCAGATCGGCTCTGATACATGGAACCATACATACTAAATCCATAGCATGTGGAGACCGCGTGTGTTCACATGTACTTTTAGGCATTTGTCTGTAATCCACATTACAAAGCCCTGTATGTGTGTGCTTTCTCTGTGTGTTCTGATAAATGTGCACTATGTTCCCTCGAAATTCCTTTCAATACCTACTGGCATGCATGCAGGTGCACGAGGGCACGTGCGTGTAGACCCTGGTGGGACCATTTCTGTCTTTCTGGGTGAGGTGTGACTCTTCCTTTTGTTTGTAAACAGCCTTGGAGCTGTCCTCTGTCACAGCTTAGGAGCTCTTGTGCCTTCAGCCCTTCTAATCCCCCGATTCAATCCTCTAATCAGAGCCTGATCTCTTGGAAATATCCGATTGGGAAGGAGTGGGATGCAGTTGGTCCCATGGCCGGTGGAAGGAAGGAGCCGTGGGCTTTCCAGGTGCCAAGGGGGCTAGCCAGGGCTCCTGAGCCTTGCTGCTGGCTCCAAGGCCAGATCTGCATGGCCACGTGCTTGGAGTTGGGGTGACCTCCCACGCTGTACGACTGTGTCCCTGGGCACCCGGCACCTCCTCCTGGAATACCTACAGCTGGCCTGCACTGAGCGACCTGCCACTCTCCTCCAGCCGGGGCTCCACAGTCTCCATGTCCAGCCTCCGTCTCTCCTGCTTCTCTCCCTCTCGGCAGCTGCTCTGCTCTCCAAGCCCCTGGCCCAGCTTCTGCCCAGTCCTTACTTCCCGCCGCAGAGGAGAGCAGGCTACTTGCCCCAACACACTTGGTATGTGGTTGAGCTTTGTACAACGGCCAGCTGAGGGCTGAGTCCACTTGTGGGACTTGTCGTGTTGCTCCCACGTGCTGAGCCATACACTCCAGACCAGTCTCTCCTTAGCAAAACTAATATTTTATTTCCATCTTTCAGAAAGATAGTTTCCTAAGTAGCCCCAAAATTGAGCTGCAACAATACTTTGTTTTGGTTTTAATTCTGTTTCCTCTGACTTCAAATTATTGATTCCCACTTTGTGCCAGGTACTCCTTGGGATGCTGGACACACTCTGGCAATAAAATAGGTATGGTCCCAACCAGTCATGTGGGGAGCAGAGAGCAGGCTAATAAAGGAGAGGTTCATTCATGGCTGCATGTGGTGAGGGCTGGGAAGAGGAGGAACAGACTGTAAGACAGAAACATGGTCCGGGCGAGAAGAGCATAAATAGATGGTCAACAGAGGCCTGTCCAGAGAGAAACAGGAGACAGAGGCTCAAGCTGTCAAAAAGCTAGGAAACACTGTGTGCAAAGGCGCTGAGGCCGGAGGCTGCTGTACCACGGTGAGCGAGGGGTGGGGTGAGAGCTGGGACTGGAGGGGGTGCAGCCTGTGCTTGCCGTGGGAGGTACTGTGGGTGGCTCCAAGCGGGCAGGGAAATCTGAGAGGTCTGGAGCAGGAATCAGGGAGTCCCGTGATTCAGGAGCTCCCTGTGAGCCAGGAGGCCTAAGACAAGCAACTGGCAAGGTGGGTGCTGTCAGTCACTCAGGCGGCTGTCCAGTGCCACGCAGGTGGCCGTGCAGGCTGGTGCTCTCTGCCCCATGACAGCCAGAGGTGCAGACAGAGCAGGCCAGCAGCACTGTGATAAGCATCACAAGGCCGGCCCTGTGTCCCTGAGGTCCCATGTCCTGTAGGTGTGGGCCCTACTCACAGTCCTCACTCTCTCTGCATGCTGGTGCTGTTTTGCATCTCCATTTTCCAGACAGCAAACTGGCCACAGGTTACCAAGTGCAGTTATGCCCTGCCTGCCACCTGCAGTGCCATCGACACTGGGAGCCTGCTCTCCAGACCCAACCCTGCCTCAAGAAAAATGCACGTCACTCATGGGGAAGAGCTTTTCCTTTGATGGCTCTGCAGGCTTATTCTTAAACATTCTAGGGAGATCTGAAAACTTTGCTGGAGTGTTTGCTTAGTTCAGAAACAAGTGCAGCGTCTGTTCTCTAAGAGGTGGTCCAGGGCTGAGTGGAGCACAGGAAGGACACAGCACCATCACCGTGTACCCTCGGCCATCTCCCTTAGTGGTACTTTATGCAGAGTCACTGAGAGGATGATGAAAAGATGACAGAGTGGCCAGGCGTGGTGGTGCACTGCTGTGATCCCCGAACTCGGGAGGCGGAGCCAGGAGGACTGCTGTGAGTGCAAGCGCAGCCAGCACTACTTATTGAGACCTTATCCTTAAAAAACCAAAAAGAAAGAAAAACAGGAGGAAGGGAGGGAGGAAGGCAGGAGAGAAAAGAGAAAGAAGAAAGGAGAGAAAGGACAAAATGGAAGGTGTGGAACCAGGGCAGAATCCTAGATCTGTCTGCAAGCCTGCGAAGACACAGAGACGGGAGCTCACCCCCATCAGCCAGGAGGCCCCCCAGCCCCGAAGTGAGAACCAGGCCACCCCGGAAGGGCCCTGCGCAGCCCTGTATCAGGCCCTGATATCCCAGAATGGGAACATGTAACTGTTGCCAGTCAAATCAAGTTAAAAACCACGATGCTGGCCACTGAAACCAGTTGTGAAACCTGCTGGAAGGCTGCTCTGCCAAGTAGGACTCACTCCCAGAGCAGCATGCCAGGGTCCATTCCATGAGCCCTGCTCCCACTCCCGAGGCGCCTTCCCCGCCAGCACCACACACACGCTCTCACCTAACTCCTTCCTCCACGGCACGCTCACACCTAACACCACCCTCCCTCAGTATGTACACATGTGCGCACACCAGCTCACACACACACACACACATCCTGTAGTGCACACACGCACTCAGATACACACATACCTCCTGCCCTCAGCAGGTGTATGCACATGCACACGTGCACGCACACACACACACACACACACACACACACTCCTTCCCTCCGATGCACACGTGCACACACAAGCTTCTACAGAATAATTTTTCTTCCTTACCTTGTAGTCGAGAGACACAGGCCTTCCCCACTTCTGCTCAGGCTGTACTCAGCCAGCATCTGCCCACCCAGGACTATCTTCTTCAGCTCAGCAATCCTCTGCTCAGCTACGACCACATACCTGTTTTTGATTTCTCTGACAATAGTTTTCATGGGCAGGAGTTCTATCGGTTTCTTCTGGAGGTCTCCCCTCCCTTCTTAGCTTCTCTTCTCATGCATCTGGATTTGGGGCGCATGGCCTTTGCAGAGCCCTGCCTCTCACTCTCTCACTTGTACTCTTGGGGCGCATGGTCCTAGCGGGGCACAGGATGCTTATTAAGAGTTCATCCTCAGCAGGACCAGTTTTGATGGGGAGATCTCTGTGTGCCCTGGGTTCGAGAAAAGCCACGCAGGGAGACTGGTCTCTCCATTCTGCCAGCGATCAGGGACACACCTGGTTTCATGCTAAGGTTCCTGGTGATTTAATGTCTCTGCCCGGGATTCCTGCTTGAGGCGGCCTGTTTAACATCATTCCTCCTCAAGGAAATGTTAATCAAAATCAGGATGAAATGCCACCCTGAGGACAGCAACTGTCAACAGAGTAGCGAGCGCTTGTGAGGATGTGGAGAAACGGATGCGCTGCACCAACAGCAGGAGCGTGAAAGCGTGCATTTGCTAACCGGACAGCAGGGAGGCTCTCAGAGACATCCAGCAGAGAATTCCGGCCCGTCCAACAACTCCGCTTCGGGATACATATGCAAAGGAACAGACAGCAAAATCTCACACTGGGTCTTTGCCCACCCAAACACACAGCACCATTACTTAGCATAGCCAAAAGGTAGAAGCAAAGACGGAAAGTAGAATGGGGGTTGCCAGGGATGGAGAAGAGGGGAATGGAGAATTTAACAGGGACAGTTGCTATTTTATAAGATGAAAGGTTTCTGGCCATGGATGGGGTGAAAGTTGCACAACAGTGTCACTGTATTCAATCCACTGAGTTGTTCATTTTAAATCATTAAGCTGGTAAATTTTATTTTACCGCAGCAAAAAATTGGACAAGAAGCCAGGCATGGTGGCTCACGCCTGTAATCCTAGCATACAAGAGGCTGAGGCAGGAGGAACGCCATGAGTTGGAGGTCAGCCTGGGCTGCATAGTGAATCTCAAAACAAACAAACAAACGGGACAAGAACTGCTTTTTCCCATTGTTCACATGTAGCACTTGTCTATGTTGACATCAGAAGGGGGAAGGGTGCACATTACAGAGGGTCAGGCCCAAGCCATTCAGCCCTGCAGGTCGTCAGAAATTTAAGCTCTGCATTGTCATGTGTCCTTCATGGTTGTTATGATATTTATAAGCATGAATTTCATGACTGCTGTTAAAGAGTCACAGGGACTGGGGAGATAGCTCAGTGGACCTGTTTAGGCAAGCTTAGGCAAGCGCAGGGACCATGGTTCAATCCCAGGTACCACATGCTGTGCCAGTCCTGTCCCCAGGGCAGGCTGAGCTGACCACAAAAAAATGTAGAAGAGTCACAGAGTTGGGGTGACACTGAAGCTGGTGAAGTGACAGGTGGGTATAGCGATGGGACTCCACAGAATGTGGTACAGGGCCAGGCTGTGGGCCTGAGGAACAGTGGGGTACAGATTCTAATCCAGGACATCAAAATCCAAGGTGCACCTTAAAGCAGGACCCCTGTGTTCCTCACTTGGGAGGACCTGGAGGCCCTGTGGCAGTGGGACAGTGGGTGAACCGCATGCAGTGACAGAAAGGCTTTAACAGGAGATGACCTGGGTGAGGCCCTCATGGGCCTCTTCGGAGGCTCCCCCTCCTTCTGCTCACTTGGTGTGCCCTGTTCCTCAGCCTGCTGTCTCTCCTATCCCAAAGGAGTGTGTGTCTCTGTCAGTGGCGTGGCTCAAGCCTGCCCCAGAAGTCTTCCCTAGCAGAACATTCTATAGGCTCAGATGCGCAGCTAGTATTTGGGCATGTGAATTTGGACAACCACATCAGACCATGTGCATCTGAGACCACACCTTGACCCCAAGGGTCCCCAAGAGGGCTGGCCTCTCCCTCAAAGAGCTGCAGACCTGGAAATCCCAGAGAGAGCAACTCATTTCACAACAAATGAGAAACTCACTTCTGGCTGGGCCAGAGTTCCCGGAACTAGTCCTGGGTAGGCAGTGCACCCAAGCTCTCTGAGACAGAGTGCCCAGGGAGGGTCTGACTGTGCTCCTGGACACAGGCACAGGGGCTATGAAGTGGCAGTTCCTGCTGCTGAGAGTTTTAGGTGGCCCTTGAAGCCCCTTGGAAGGCTGGATTCCCTCAGGCTCTGTGGAGAGAACCAGACCTGGTTTTATCCAAAGACTCCTGTGATGACCATTTGGGGCCTTCTCAGGGCAGTGGCTGGGAGCCACAATCTTTTCCTGTCCCTGGTGCTGTGTTCACACCACCCCTGTGTCACCCTCTTGCTTGCTCCAGGGGCTACCTGGAATGATAGAAGCAGCCATGGGCTGGGAGACAGAGCACCCTCAGCTCTACCACCCCTCTTTCTCAATTTCTGAGTCACAGCATGGAGCAGACAGGGCTGGCCTTTAGAGTGAGCCTCCTAAGCCCTTCCCACAGGCACCCCACCACCTTGTCTGCCCAGGGCGCTATGGGACTCGGGAAAGGATTGGGATGAAAGTAAGACCACGTGACCCACCCAAAGGGGCTCGGCTGAGCACAGGGGGCATGCTCCCTGCCGGACACAAAGGACATCCATTCTGGCCTCCTGGAGGAAGGAAGCAGTTGCCCAGAAAGGAAGGCCAGAGCTGAGGTAGGACACCCACTGGTCAGAGATAGGGTCAGCCAGAGCGGTGGGAACCACAGGATCTTCAGGGTGTGGGGCTGACTTCCCTGCTGCCGTGAAGGTGTCCGGGCAGCACTGGCCATAGCCAGCCAGCTGGGGGCCCTCAGGGAAGGTGACCCTTCCAACGAGATACCTGGAGGCCTGCCTGGGAGGTGGCCACCAGTGCCGCCTTGTTCTTCTTTGCAATTTCTTCTTGATCCTGTAGTGCCCAGGCCATGCCCTACGCCTGCAGGTGCAGGGGATAGTAGAGAGTTCCTCACTTGCACCCTCATCATGAGGAGCAGTGTCGTGCAATGGCAGAGGAGCGCAGATATGCTCCCCCAGCCATGTCACTGGAAGGGACACAGCTTCCCCAAGATCCTCCTCACTGAAAGCCTCCCCATCATAGGGACGCTGAGTGCTTCAGGGACCCTAGAACTGGAAGGGTGTTCTCCCAGCAGGGCATGTGGCAAAGCTGCCTGCATGCATGACCTTCAGGCCCACAGTGAGGGGAACCTTGGACAGCCTGCTAAACCAGGGACCAACTCTGCTGGGGCCTCTGAGCCTCTGGGCCACATGGAGCAACTGCAGGCCTGCAGCCCTGGTTGTCCAGAAGAGATGATGTTTCATCTGATCCCACAGGCCCTGTCCTCCCAGAAGAGAATGGGGCAGCTTTGCAGAGCCAGCTGACCTTAAGTGACGACTGACTTGAGAACAGCCTCCCAGGGGAGCTGGGGAGCACCCAAGACAGGTGGAAGAATGCAGGGTGGCACTCTATGGCTGGACCTGCCTGAGCTTGACCTTTGCCCTCAGCTCAGGGACCTCACAGTGGGTCACAGTGTCATCTCCCTGGAGCTGTTGTTGGGAGGATGAGTGGGATAACACCTGTAAAACCGCCAGGGCAGATACCTAATAAGCAGAAGGCAACAAAGATGTGATGAAACCAACCACCACAGCAACAACGTGACCATTACTCAAACCTCCAGCTCAGGATCCTGTCTCCAGAAGAATCCGAGAGGCAGCTGAGCACAGGACCAAGGCACCCTAAAGCATCCTGAGACATCACACTGACTCTTCCCATCCATAGCAATCTTGGCTTCTGGCTGAGTGCTTCCCTGTCAGCGGTGGCCCAAGCAGGCTTCAGTGGGAAGGGAGGGGAGTTCGCTCCCTGAACACCTGCTGTGTGCCAGGCACAGCCATTTTCAAACAGCTGGAATTAGGAGGAATCAGATGCTAAGCAGGAGGCCCCCTGCAGGGTCCCACAAGGGCCCTTGCCTCACGGAAGGGAAGACTGAGCGAATGGGTGTTAGCAATAAGAAGCACTGAGTGACAATGACACAACAAATGATGACTGGGCAGAGGGACCGATGGGCCTGAGTCACCTGAGAAAAACTTCCTGGTGTTGGCAAGTTTATGGCATTTGGTTACAGCAGCCACAGTAGGCCGACCCCACAGTAAAGCAGTCCTGAGCACGCCAGGCCCTGAGGCTTTTCCTCCTCTAATGGATGTTACTGCTTCCTGTGCCAGGGAGAAGGCACTTGTACACGTTCAAGAGGTGCGTGTGGAGATTATGTATTGGGAGCAATTCCCTCCCTGCTCTGAAGCCAGGACTCTGGACCCCATCCACAATGCCAGCTTGGCGGGTTTGGCAGTGAGCTGGGAGTAGAATACCGGAGGAGGAAGACAAGCAGGTGATGTACGAGTGTTCCTTCCCTTCCACAGCCATAAGCAGTGCACATGTGGCACTTACTGAGGAACAGGGTGTCCATTCTGTGCACCCCCTGCTAGTCAGAGCCGAGGATGAGAGGCAGCACCGGTGGCGGGCTGGAGGACTTGGGGGAGATGAAGGGGGTGAAGGCAAGGAGGAAGGGAAGGTGGTGGCTGCCCTTCGCTTGGGAGCGGCATGCAGGAGCGCCAAGATCTTTCTCTTCTTTGTCTTCAAGAAACATTAGCAAGCAACAATGGTAAAAAAGCAACAATTAGAATCAAGCGTGGTGGCACACACCTGTAATCCAGGCATGGGGGAGACTGAGACAGGAGGATCGCTAGAGTCTGAGCTACGTAGTGAGACCCTGTATCAAATAATAAAAAAAAAATTAAAAATTAAAGGCAACAATTCAGTAGCAGACAAGAAAAGAAATGATCGAGAATGAAAGAACTCAGCCAATACTCTTCTGTTTCTTAATTATCAAAGCAGCAGTGATTTTCAAACACAAACTTTTAAAATGACACATAGTTGTATGTAATTATGGGATTCAACGTGGCATTTCAGTCCATGTAAACAATGTGCATCAGAGCAGAGTAACTGGCATATTCACCACCTCAGTCATCATTTTTTTGTTGAGAAAAAAGGAACCAACTGAAGTAGGAATAATCTCGCCCTGGCACTGTGGTTCATGTTTAGTCAATATCAAAGCTACACCTCTACAGCTTATATAAGTCAATACATATTTAAAAATTTTGTCTTAAGAAAATAACATCTGGCTAGGGATGTAGTTCAGCTCAGTGGCATAAGTGCCTGCCTGGCAAGTGCAAGGTCCCAAGTTTGATCCCTGGTTCAGCAGCAGCAGCAGCAGCAGCAGCAGCAGCAGCAGCAGCAGCAGCAGCAGCAGGAGGAGGAGGAGAACAACAACAACAACAACAACAATAACAATAACGACAACAAAAACAACAACAAAATGCGTATTCGGCATTGGGCAGGATCACACGGCATCACAGCCCAGCCTCCCTGAGGGCAGAGCCACAAGCAGCACACAGGAACTCTATTTGGAAACTGTCACCAAGGACTATAAGGAAGGACAGGAAGCTCAGCTCCAGGCCACATGACTGAGTTGGCCTGCACTGTGGGCACCGGGCCCCCCACCTACCGCAGCCTTACAAAACGTGTGAGCCATCCACCCAGAACAAGGGGAACATCTGTCCACGGCTCCCAACGCCCTTTGTCGCAGGCAGCCCGCGGGCACAGCATGCTACACATCTGGACTGAGCTACACATCTGGCTGAGTTCTTAGTGGTACAGCCTGGAGAAGCAGCAGGGTTGACCACAGGCAAAGATAGGGCTGTCATTCCTGCACAAAGCTACTACAAGCCCACCCAGAAGTGGTCTTCAATGGAAGGGGCACCCAGGGGTATCTGAAGTGGCCATGCAAGGTAAGAAGCCTGTGCACCAGCTTGGGAATCATAAATGTTTACCGAAAGGGCGAAATAAGCCAGGCACAGACAGGCAACTGCCTTAGGATAGCACTCATTTTTTTGAATCTTAAAAAAGCTGTTTTCCGGGCCAGGGAGATGGCTCAGTGGAATAAGCGCTTCCCTGGCAAGCGCAAGGGCCTGAGTTCAATCCCTGGTTCCGCAAAAAAAAAAAGCTGTTTTCAAAGAAGTAAAAGGAAGATGGCAATGACCTGAGGCTGGAAAAATCAGCAGGGAGGCAAGGGAGCGGGCGCTGGGTCCACAGGTGCCAAGGACTGCCCCGGAGGAGTGAGCTGTGGTGCTCTGTGGCACAGCAAGGTGACTAATGTCAACAAGAACATAGTGTATAGAGTAAGTCCCCAACTTAGGCGCTCGAGCTGCAAACTTTCACAGGTGCGCGTGTGAGAGTCACAGGGGTTCTACAAAGACTTCGTCAGATTACACAGGAATCCGACTTATGAACATTTTCCCGGAACAAAACTCCTTCAAAGTCAGGGATTTACTATATGTCAGAATACTTATAGAGGATTCTGGGTATTCCCAACAGTATATTAAATGTTTGAGGTGATAAATATGCCAGTTACTCAAATTGGATCTCTTTGCTTTGCAGGGGTGTGATGGAAAAATACAGTGAATATTTACATTTTTTAAAAAATGTTTTACAGTAAAAGACACATTGTCAGAATCTTCCTCTATATATTCCCTCTCATTCTGAGCACGCTTATCCCACGGTTCTTGCCTTTCTCTGAAGCAGTTCTGGAAGTTCTCTTTCGTGACTGTCGTTATTTGTGCTATCGGAGCTGCCTTGCTCTGGGTCTCAGGGAGGAGCGAGTGGGACAGCCCATGTACATGCCATGACACATGGTGCTGGGCTGTAGCAGAGGGTCCCCTGTGTGCCAGAGACCCAGCCCCACAATCCTCACCCTAGCCCTGGGAGCCAGATGGGACATGAGCCCAAGTGGTCCCAAAGCGATGCAGCTAAGAGCTGGCCCTTGGGGTGGACAGACTTCACCTGACTGCAGAGCGGGGCTTGAACCTCTGACTCTACTTCTCTTGGATGAGGAGGCACTGCCTGTTCATCCTTTCAACACCTGCTGCTGCCACTGCCACACCCATGCTCACAAAGGCCAGATTGGTGGCTGTCACTGCCTGCCACCAATCTGCAGGCTTCCCCGTGAAGCCTGGAGCCTAGGGGCTGAATCTTTATGCCCCCAGGAGTAGGGAGCCTGTCCTGTGGTGCAGCCAAGCACCTGGGGCTGGCGGCATTCCTGCTGCAGTCAGGAATGTCCTCAGGAGGAGTGGTGCCCGCTGGCAGACATGTGGCCCTGGCCTGACTGTCTGTGCTGCTCTGTGCAGTGCTGGGTGGGCAGTCACAGAGGCATCTCACACCTTGTGAGATTATCTGGATTTGGTGACAGGCAGCTCAGCAGGAAGGGGGACAGCAACAGAGGGTCCCCATGGCCGGCCTGGCCCTTAAAAGTCAAGATAAGCCAGGGATATAGCTCAGCACATGAGTGCCTGCCTGGCAAGTGCAAGGTCCCAAGTTCAATCCCTGCTACAAAACAAAACAAAACTGCATTTTGGGCTGGTGAGATGGCTCAGGTGGTCTAAAGCACCTACTTAGAACAAGCTTAGCAAAGCACAGGGACCGCGGTTCAATCCCCCAGCACCACATGCCAGCCAGCCCCTCCCCCTGGTGGGCTGAGCTGACCACACACACACACACACACACACACACACACACACACACACAAATAAAAATTAAAAAAAAAAAGTCAAGATGACCAGAGAAGTCCACAGGGAGCTGGCTGAGGGCTCAAGGACCCCACAGCAGAAGAGCACTTCTAGGTCAGGCCTCTGATCTTAGTAAGTGCCCCAAAGAAGCCCGTCAGGATACAGGCCCATTATACAGAGGGGTAGACTGAGCCTGGGAGAGGTTAAAGAACCTGGCCAAGGGCCTAATCAAAAGAACTAAAGGAATTTTTGCTTACTAAAGGGAAGGAGCTCCTGGGGCCATGGCATCTACCTCAAGTCTGAAGGGCCAGGCAGGCACTGGGGGCTCTCTGTTGCTGTCCCTCTTCCTGCTGAGCTGCCTGTCACCAAATCCAGACCATCTCACAAAGAGTCAGCTCTGCGAGCTCCCTGCCTCCAGCTGATGGGGCCTCCTTCCCTCAGCCTCACCAGGGACCTTCTAGCCAGCCACACCAACCCTGCATGGCTGAAGCTCTGCAGGGAGAAAACCCCCCCAGCACCCTGTGGAAACAGGTCAGGGTGTGGCTCTGCCCCTCCCCTCCAGCACCCACCCCAAATCCCTGATCTCACACAGGTCGGGGAGGTTGCTGTGCATGGAGACGGCACTGGGGGGGCCGAGCTGGGACACCTGAGGGTTGCATCTGGGCTCTGGCCCCACCTGGGCTGCCCAGATGGAAGAGGACTGGCGTGTCCTAGTTCTTTTAGTTTAAGCCCTTCAGGACACTAGCAGCCAATGCTGTCCCCAGACTGGTCACCAAGGTGAGCAGGAGGGAACCGTGGCCTGTTGTTCGGAGTAGCTGAGTGCAGACCTCCTGAGTTAGCCATCACGCGCTGCTGACCCAATCACCTGGTCCCTCCTGGTGTCCTCGGGAAGCCTCCAGGCCCACCCCCAGGGGCACAGGGTGAGTGCTTCCTGCTGCGGCTTGCAGGTTATGAAGCCAGCAGTGCCCCAGTGGCAGGCCTGGTAAGCAGCACAGGACACCCCTAGGTTTCTCAGGGCGTCCCTGATTCATCACCCCTTCCACAGGAAATACAGACCAGGCTTCACTGCCCAGACAGGAGAGGACCTGGAATCTTGGCTTATTTCCAGAGTGTTAGGAATGCGCACTGTCCATCACGGCGCGGTTGCTCCACTGCTTTCCACCACAGCTGCTGTTGTACTATTGGTTCACATGGGCTTACTGCCATGGTCAACTGGGTAGGGGTCAGGAGACCCCATTCTAGGCATGCCATTATTCTACTGTGACAGTCTGTACCATTTACGTAGCAAGGAACAGAAGTATCCAATCACACATTTCAAAAAGAAAATTTGTTAGTTCACATCATTGAAAATGCTGTAACCACGGTCCGGGGAGATAGCTCAGTAGAATAAGCGCTTCCCTGGCAAGCGTAAGGGCCTGAGTTCAATCCCTGGTTCAGAAAAAAAAAAAAAAAAAAGAGATTTCTTTCGATTTGATTTGAAACTGTCTCATTGCTATGTTTATCAATAAAACTTTGAAAAGAAAAAAAAAAAAAAGAAAATGCTGTAACCATATAGGCTTCGGGTACAGCTTGATCCAGTGATGTTGAGTGGCATCAGGCCCTAGCGCCACCCTGCTGTTCCCTTTGCTGTTTCCTCAGTAGCATACCAGCTTGCTTCCCACAGTGCTCACCTTCAGGACATCAGAAATGCCTGCAGCAATCCCACCACATCTCCTTAGACCCCTCACTCCTAGCAGAAGCCACCATGATGGGTTAGCCTGGGTCTCGGGCTGGTTGCAAATCGATGGCCAGGACCGGAAGGGTACAGTGTGCTCTTTTGCTTGATCCTGGTCCTAAGGCTGCCTGCAGACAGGGGAATGAGTTTCCCCAGACCACGCAGAACACTGGAGAGAAGAGACGTGATCACATGTGGAGAGAAGGCATGAACTCTCCAATTAAGTTTTCAGATGAGTTGCCTACCCTGCCTGTACCTTCTTAAGCCTGCCTATGTCCTCCATGGAGAAGGGGTTTCCTGGCAAAGCACGGAAGCCAGATCCTTGTCAGCAAGCAAACCCTGGTTGACTTCCTGTTCAATGCTTGTTCACATGCTGTGGCTGAGAAGCGGCTTCCAGGATGCAGCCCAGTCCTTGGCATGGAGCAAGCATTGACTGAGTAGCTACTGAGCGTAATTCATGTCAATAACCTTGACATCGTCCAGCAGGGAGTTTCCAGGTGCAAAGAGCATGGATGCCTCCTGACAGTCCTGTGGGGGAGACAGACGACAGTGAGAGGAAGATGATGGGCAGCAGGAAGACAAGCAGGTTCACTAAATGAAGGGGATGTTGGTTCTTGTGTTCAGAGAAAGGGCAATGGATGGGGAGAGAAGTGGTCTTGGGAGTGGGGGTGTTGCTCAGAGATACTCAGAGGATAAGGAAGGTTATAAAATTGTTTTTCTTATTTGGAATTGAACCCAGGGAACCAGTGCAATAGCTCAGCAGACTAAACACCTACTTAAGCAAGTGCAGGGACCAGGGTTTGATCCCCAGCACCACCTGCTGCACCAACCCTGCCCCTGGACATGCTGAGCCGGCCACTGAGACCAGGTGTGGTGGTGCACACCTGTAATCCCAGTGCTGGCACACACCTGTAATCCCAGTGCCAAGGAGGCTGAAAATAGGAGGATCACTATGAGTCTGAGCTGTGTAGTAAGACCCTGTACCAAATACATTAAAAAAAGAATTGAACCCAAGACCTCATGCACGGTAGGCAAACACAGTACCACTGAGCTATACCCCACATCCAGGCTACACAATTTCTGAGCTCTTTTGCAAAATAAAAACTGAGACCACTGCTTAAAGAGCAGGGAAAAGCATCTCTGGAGGTACCACTTCCTATATATAATGCTTTTTCCTTTCTTCCATGCTCTTTTAACTTGTCATTGTGGTTATTAACCATTTAATGCCATTCTAAGTAAATAGAGGTAAAACTTTTAAATTATTAGCATGCATTTTACTGTTCGATTTTTATATGATGCAAGGGTCATTTTGAATGTGAACACAGAAACATTTAATTTGTATGCAGAACTCCCCCCCACCCCCCAATTACACAACTTGCATGCGTTTCAGAGCAGACAGTGCGCAGGTTTTGCCCTTCCCGGAGGCATGGAGCCTGCAGAGCACTAACACACATCTTCTCGTGCACACTCTGCCTTCAGTTCCCTGATGGGAAAGGGAAGACATAAAGGGAGAGCGCACAGCCGGCCTCTCTTTCCTCTTCCTCCTTCATTATCATTTCCAGCATGAGTCGATGGCTAATAATCCAGGGAAGTCATAGAAGTTAGAAAGGCTTCTTGTCTCTGGCGTCACTCAGAATGTCCTGGCCCTCTTTCTCTCCTGGGCAAAAGTTCTAGTTTGAGTGACAAGTGTGGCTTCGATGCTGTTACACAGCCCTGAGGGCAGTACCCTAGGCCTCTACTCCCGGAGTGCCTCCGACACCCAGGTGCCCAGCTTGGCAGGCCCCAGCAGCCTGTGCTCAGGAGCATCACGGAGGCTCTCAGTGAGTGCAGCTTTCTCTGCTGGCTCACAGGCTCTGTTGTCCCTTGGACTTCACTTACAAAATGCGCCCTCAAAGCTAGAATGATCAAGATGACAACAGCAGAGCACACACCACACTAGGACCCTTATTGTGGCACTGCCCACGTTGTGTCATGTGAGGCCAGTTCCACCTGAAGGACAGGCAGAAGCAGCCTGGCAGGAGAAGGAGCTCCAGCAAAGATGAAAAGGCAAGCATTTACAAGTGGGGTCAACTGCACTTGAGAAAGGGAAGCTGTGGCCCTGTGCTCAGAACCTCCCTTAGTGCTGGGTAGAAGCAAAGATTCT
Source organism: Octodon degus (assembly GCF_000260255.1). NCBI lineage: Eukaryota > Metazoa > Chordata > Mammalia > Rodentia > Octodontidae > Octodon > Octodon degus. The sequence continues at coordinate 10,066,549 of NW_004524590.1, read as the reverse complement.
TCTTTTAAGTGTGAAAGGAAGAAAGGAGCTCTCGTTCCTTGGAATTATGCTTTCTTTAGTGTCTGATTCAAGCATCTGATTATTTAAAGTATGATGATTTCAGCTTCTAAATGGTCAGTCCTCAGTGTACCATCGTGATTAGCTTGGGCTTCTAGAACAAAAGGGAGCCATTCCTGCTCTGAGGAGTGCTTGCTAGCTCGCGGCGGGAGGATGGCTCTGCTGATTGTGGGTGACATCATCTCAAAAGCTGGAGGGGAGTCACAAGCCTGAGGTGCTCATTGATGAGGATGATGGGAGGGATGAGATCTGTCAGGCAAAGGCAGCAGCTGGATAGGTCAAAAGATGAAGAGGAATCTGGAAGAGAAGACCCCATTGGCCACCAACACCCTTCTTGCTCTAAAAGCCTTGGTTCTTGGGTTCTATCACAGCCCCACTGGGGCTGACTGAACAACTGTGTTGTTGGCTCAAATTGGCTCTATAAGCCTTTGAGGAGAGAATGTAGGGGAAGAAGGGAGGGGAGGGGAGGGGAGAGAAGAGATGAGACATCGGAGTGTTTGAGTGATGAGTTGCCTGGTTAGAGGACAAGGAGCAACGGCCTTTATGGGATTATGCATTGGCTTAATCTGCACACTGCCAAGCAATTAGCAAGAGTCATCAAGTTGCCCCGATTTGGTTTTCAAAGTTACAGTGCAGAATAAACATTTAAATTCCTGGTGGCTTCTCCCCAGTTTCCCCTCCAGATGTTTGGCGTGGTGCAGATACCACAGTAAAGAAACGTGTCTTGAAGTCCAATAAATGATGCAAGAGGAGGTGGAGGGTGAGCCACTTGCCTGGAGGCTCAGCGGGCACCCACGGGTCTCTGCACCTTGGCATGGGAGGGGCCAGGCAGTGTAGCTGGCAGGCTCTGCCGAGAGAGGCGCTTTAGGCAGCATGGCGAGGCACACATCAGGGAGGCTGGCACCTGCCCACCTTCACTGTCAGAATTCACGCCGCCGCCGAAGCAAAGGCAGAACAAGTTGGAGGAACCAAGGGTGTGTGTGTGCGTGAGTGGGAAAGTGCAGAAGACCTTCCGCGTGCTTGCTGGCGGCCTCAGGCTGGACTGGAGAAGGGCGGAGGCAGGGCTGGGCTCTGGAATCCACTTGTCATTCTCTCCTCCAGATGTGGGTACTGGGGATCCTGGCTGCTGGACTGGAAACTGATGAGCAGTGGTTACATCAGTGTCCAAACGCTTGATGGAAACTGACTCATGGCCGCCTACTAAATGCCTTTTATGGCTTATGGCCCTGGGGCCAAACAAATTTGCATGGTGATGTGCTGCTGTGGCAGGGGAGAGAAAGAGTTGCTCTGGGTGGGTCTAACTGGGACAGCGAAAGTTCTGCAGGGGAACAGAAGAAAAAGAGGCTGAGATTAAATGAAACAAACCCAGCTGTGTTGGGAGCTCTGGGAACTGCTGTCTTCACTTCTCTTCTCAGAAGTAGACCAGGTGGGGCCCAAGGCATTATCTTGGAAGGTCCCTCTCTGTTCTGAAGGTAGAAACTACTAAATAAAAAATGACAGGCACTATTAAAAGGTACGGTAAAGTCAAGGAGGACCTAGGGAATGTACTGCCTGCCTGCCCCCAGCTGCTTCTGTCGTGCTGTGGTTATCATCAATTTCCTGGGGTCGCTTGCTGGCTTTGATACCTCAGAGGTAGGGTCATTCAGAGGTTTCAGCCTCTGAAGTAAGGAAGTGGGGACAGTGTCAGCTCGTTTATGGCTCCCAAGGCTCAAGACAAGGTGCCCTAGATCAGGGTCAATTCCTCATACTCCCCGACATCTGAGGGTGAATGTGCCCAACACCTTCCAGAAAGAACTTGCCTGCAGGCCAGGTTTGACTACGTGCTGCCCACAGAGGGAAAGTCTGGCCAAGCAGGCCAGGGACTTCAGGGGTTGCTAGGAACTAGGGCCTGTTATCTTGCAGGTGGGGAAAGTACAGCCAGAAGTAAGAATGACTGCAGAGTGGGGCTCCATGGCAGACTTCGGATGTGGAACCAAAACCAGTGCTCCCGTACTCACCTGTCACCTGGCTACCCATTAATCCTTCTGAGTGCACTTGCGAATCTGCTAAGTGGGGTGATGGCTTTGTGGGGCTTCTCAGGGCTTTGCTGTGAGCATCGAGTAAGGCTTCACATTGCTTTGCTGTGGGTCAGAAATGTCTCCCAGACTAAGGTTTGGTCTCCTGAAAGGTGGAAAAGACTTTAGGAGTTGAGCCTAGCAAGAGGTCATTGGGTCATTAAGAAGTGCCTTAGAATGAGTCATAAACCCAGGCCTTCTAATCTCTCCCAGCTCCTTGGCTGGTGACAGATGCAGCTTTCTGTATGTATTCCTGCCATAAGGTGCTGCTTCACCATTGGCCCAAAAGCTGTGAGGCCAACTGACCAGCAACCGGAACTCCAGAATACACTTCCTCTCATTATAAGCTGATTGGGGCTGGTGAGATGGCACAGTGGTCTAAAGCACCTACTTAGAACAAGCTTAGCAAAGCAGAGGGATCGCAGTTCAATCCCCCAGCACCACATGCCAGCCAGCCCCGCCCCCTGGTGGGCTGAGCTGTTCCCCCCCCACACAAATAAATAAAATAAAATAAAATAAAAAATAAAAAAATAAAATTAAAAAAAAAGATAGTCCCTCATTATAAGCTGATTACCTCAGACACATCATTGTTGATAAACATTGGCCTTACACACATGTGTAACAAGTGAGTTTTTGGAAAATGTATTGCTTTTTTTTAGCCATTGGACTGGTTTTTTTTTTTTTTTTCTTTTTGCGGAACTGGGTTTGATTGAACTCAAACCCTTGCCCTTGCCAGGGAAGCGCTTATTTCACTGAGCCATCTCCCCAGCCCCTGGACTATTCTTGATTTGCCTTCTAAGGCAGCCAGGAAGCTGAGCCCCATGTCCTGGCCTCTGTCACCCTGTGAATTTAAGGAGTTTGGGGTATGGAATCCAAGAGAGAGGAGGGGAGATTTGGGGAGAAGGTTTGGACAGCTCCAAGGGGCTCTTGAAGAAAGATGAAGAGGACATAAATACAGGCATGGTGGGTAGGACCCAGGTCCCCCAAGGGCAGAGCCACTCAAGAGGTGGGAGAAAGGGCTGCATTAATGCCAGGAACTTCTGGGGGCCAGCCATGGAGGTCCACAAGGTCCCCTGGCTGCCTGACTCTGTGGCATACCTCCTAGCAGAGAAAATGCTTCTCTGGGTGGGAGGCCAGGTGACAGGACTACCCCAGCAGTGCCTGCCTCAGCTGTCCCGAGGGATGTCTCTCTGCCCATCATGCAGCAAAGTCTTCTACATGATTATAGCACCAACAGAGGGAAAAAGGAAGCTCCAGTGAATGAGTGATTATTGCTCAGTTTATGAAGGGTGAGGTCTTGAAGCAGATTTCATTGGCTTTAGGTACAGGAACATGGCATTTCCTACATCAAAATATCATGGAAGTATTCGTGTCAGGTACCAGCACTACACCCCAGCCGACAATAAGTGTCCTGCGAATGACTATTAGTAAGGGGCCCTGTTACCCACTGACCAACCTAAAACCACTGTCATACGCAATGTCAATTAATTTGGGTAGAAAAGCATAGGCTCTGTAAAAGGGTAAAGTCCGCAAGGGCTATAACCTCACAGTCAGGCTATAAAGGAAACAAATCGGTCCAAATTCTGTCCTATGGAGACATCCATAAGCAAATATTCATTCCCAGGAGACCCCCAGGACCTGCACAAATTCTTGCATTTTCTTGGAGAAAGCTAAGTTTCTGCCACTTGGGAGTTCCGGAGAGTCGGTATGCAGTCATGGACGCAAACTCTGTGGTCTCGGAAGGATCCCCTTGTACAGGTTGTGAGCATGAAGCGACTGGAAATCCTCCCTGGTGGTGGACAGCTACACTCGGGACCACAGCGGGGGCAGGTTGCAGGTGTCAAGGCTGTGGGCACAGCGTTCAGTCTGCACCAGGCTCCTGGACAGTTCCCAGGGCCCTCTGGGGGCGCTGAGTGACCCCGCCAAGCCACGAGGCAAGGTCTTGGATACCCTCACTTTCGCTAGTGAAGGTAGTTTCTTTTGTCATAATGCTAGGCAGCAGGCACCTATATTCACCCTTTGTCCACCAATAAAGCATACACACACACACACACACACACACACACACACACACACACACCCCTCACTCATTTGTTACATTATCTTTGCTTGTTGACAATAGGTGTAGGCTGAGAAAACAGAAGCTTGTATAGTAGTTGCTGGGGGGAGCTTTCTCATTAAATGGTCAGCACCACTAGCCTGGGGGCTTCGGCGGTAGCTTCTTGTGCTGAATGGTATCTTAACAAGCAGCATTCTCTGAATGTCATAAGAGATGAGGCCCTCTGGATATGGGTCAGAATTGGAACAGAATTAGTGATTCCTTGATTTAATATTTAGAAAATTAAGGACTAATGTTACGATCCTCCTTTTTCTTTTTCTTTTTTTTATATCTTTTTGCTTCCAATTAGCTTCTGAGCTTCTTGAAAACAAGGTCAAGATTTTCAGCTGAACAGTGCTAGATTCGTTGTATTTTGCTTTTCTTGAAATATTTATTAAGTGGTTTTCTGGACAGCAGAAACATCAGCTGAGAAGGCACTTTGCAAAATAAGAACTGTGATGGCTGGTTTGACTCTAGATTGCATTCAAAGGAGACAGAAAGTAGAGGGCCATTTTTGAGAAAGGAAATGATTTGACCAAAGGGATACTCTGTAAGGAGCACTTAACCCCCGGGCAGCCGTGCATGAAGCCACCTTTCCTGTTGGCCCCAAACTTCATTAAGCCATTTCTTTGGCAATGCTGGGGATTGAACCCAGGGCCTCACTTCTGCTAGGGAAGTGCTCCCCTACTGAGCTACATCCCCAACCCTGAGCTATTTCTTAAAAACAGGGGCAGCAGGGTACCTATTAAGTCCCAGCACAATGCAAGCTGGGAATCTCAGACCCTAGGCCATCCCATCAGCCTTTACGTTTCCCATTTCATAGCCAAGGCTCAGACTGTTGAGTGGCTTGCTCAGAACCCCAGAAGAGGAAGGGTGCTGAGTTTCTGTCCAGCCCTAGGCTCCCTCCTCCACTCTGTCCCATCTGCCCCTGGGCCAGCACAGCTGGCTGTGAGTTGCTCTAGAGGTATCTGGAATAAAGGACAGATGCAAGCTCTGACAGTTCCGGTTCTTTCTTGGGAACAGCAGTACAGAAAGCAAAAGGCTTTCAAGCAATAAAACTCGTTATCTGTGCGGAATCCCATCTGTGCCAAGGAGAATTCCACAGGGATTATTGTCCCCTGGAGACAAGAGAAGCCATTTGGTGGACTAAAGCATCTGAGACAAGACCCTAGCTGATCGTATGTCGCATTAGACAATTACATTCTTAGCTCCTGGGAGTCATGCTTGCTGGGCTTGCTCTTATTCATTCTTGTTGCAAAATGAGAATGCCTGAGTAGGACATGCTGGCCTTCTGTGTAATAGACCTGGGTATTGGATCGGGTTTGCAGTATTTGGCACGTTAAAAATTGCTTTCAAGTTGAGATTTTTTTTTTAAAAGTCCACTTTCCTGCTCACACTCTCCATCAGTCCAGAGACCTTAAATGTACCATATATGGAAACAGAGCTTTATTCATCCCAAGTGTAAGACAAGCTTTGGGGCAATTAGGGTCTTAAAGGTTGTTCTTTAACACCCACAATGTCACGAGAGGGAAGGAAGGTGCGGCTGAAGGGCGTAATGCCAAAGTAAATCTGGTCCCAGCCCTACACTTCTTAACAACATGACTTTGGACAAGTTACTCACCCTCTCTGAAAACTGACTTCCTCCTTTGTAGAGTGGGGCAACTAATTGAATTCTTTGGGGACTGCATGAGGTAATGGGTGCAAAAGAATCTGTCTTAGCTTTCTGTTAACGTAACAAATATGTTAGATAATCAGCTTAGAAAGAGAAAACACTTATTTTGACTCACCCAGTCTCTCACTGGGGATTCCATTGCTTTTAGGCCCCTGTGAGGGGCAGCACATCATGGCAGGAGCATGTGTTAAAACAACTCAGTGTGTGGCAAGGGAGTAAAAGAGGAGGAGAGGAAAGGACCCATTTCCTGCCCCTTTAAGGGCACACCCGCAATAATCTAAAAACCTCTCATAAGGCCCCACCTCAAAGGCTCTACACCTCCAAATAGCACCGGGCTAGAGATCAGGCTTCTAACAGGTTAGCTTTGGGGGCATATTGAAGTTTCAAACTCTTATAACACTAATACATGGTGGCTGTTGGGGAAACATTAACTAGCATCTAGTTGTTACATGGCTCCACCATTGAGTAATACCCAGTTCCTCGCCACAGAGACAAGACAGACAACAAGGGCTTTCACTCATGTAGCTGTGTGGAGTAGGGGGAGAACATGGGTAATTGGGTCACCCACACCTGACTCACACTTGACGCTCACTAGCTATCTGTCTTGGGCAGTAAATATAGCTCTCAGTACCTCTATTTTCTTGTCCGCAGAATGAGCTATCACACTACTTACCTAGCAAGGTGTGCTACAGGAGCCACGCTGGAAGAGAGCTAGGTTTATATAAAGACTTCATTGAACAAAAACCAAACTGAGCCCCATGGAGGCTCTAGATCGGAACCACAAGGTCTCAGAAGTTTGCGGGCTGAGTGAGGTCTCCCACATACATGCCCCAAAGACCAGCTCTCAGAGGTACACGGGTGCCACTGTAATAAGTGAAACTGGGTCTTCTAAGGCTCCAGTGAATTTGCTTTCCTTCAGCCAAAGGAGGCAAAGAGAACAAACCCAAGAAGCGAGCACTTCATTTCAGCACTAAATTGGATTTCTCATGGTAGAAGCTAAAAGGGTTAGAAATTGGGTCCCAAGAATGATGTGTGAGGCTGGATTCAGAGACTGGCTTGGAGGAGGCTGAGGTGAAGTTGGCCACTGCACCAACTCAGACACCACTCAGCCCGCTCTTTTATCCTTGCTGCTGACAAGCGCTTGGGCCCCTCTGTGGAGCTCTGTTGCTAATACTCTCTGACTCAGTCTCCTGACAACCTAGCAGCTCAGAGCTACTACATAGGCCATTTGCTGGGTGAGAAGACTGAGGAACAGCGGATGAGCAACCTCTCCCAAGGATTCTGCCAGACATCCCAGCTCCAGAAGGCTTGAGAGATGACGTGGGGACACACAGCTACAGCAGCAAGGACAGGGATGTAAACACAAAGCCAAAGACAGCTTGGAGTGGGCAGAAGCCAGGGTGGCACGGGAGTGCCTTCCCTACGTGCTCAGCAGTGGGAACTCTGCAGCTCCTTCCTGAGGCTCAGAGTCACTGGAGGACAGAGCTCAGCTGCTTGCTAAAAGCCTGGCATTTATCTTCTCAGCCTTTGCCCTTCAGGTCAGGGAAGCAAAAAGTGGCACGAGCTGCTCTGGTAGCCAGAGCCTCAGGGTGACGTTCCAGCAATGGAGCAGCAGCCGAGGACACTCGGTTTTGCAAGGGTTGCTGTTCATAGAGGCCATGCTAGTGCAAAGCAAAGCACAGAGGGGATGCACAAGGGGAGCATCCTCTTTTAAGGGCAGGCTTGCTGAAGATGTGACCAGGCACCAGCCCAGAAGCAAGCCTTGACTGGTTATATAAAGAGTTTGGGAGGGACCAGGGTATTGTAGGGCTCAGGGCAGGGATGAGAGGGGCTTTCTGGAAAAGACCAGAAACATGGGCCTTGAGATTTGGGGAGCATTTGGGAACAAGGCCATGGGAAATCAGGGACAAGAGGAATACTGAGGACCAGGTGCAGTGGCAGGAAGGTGACAGTGCCTGAGAGAGGGTGGTCCCATTTCCATCCATTTATGGCCATTAGGCATCTACGAGACTTCTATGTGTACTCTTGGTCTCTGTATGCCAGGCTTTGGCTTGGGCCTTGGGAGCCACCTTACCCTCAGGAAGCTTCTGGTCTGTTGGGAAGGCAGGGTACCCCAGAGGTTCATAAGTTTGATGATGCATCAGAACCCCCTGGAGGGCCCCTCCCCCAAAGTTCCTGCTTCCAGAATGGGACATGAGAACTTCTGCGTCTCTAACAAGTTCCCAAGGGAGGGCGATACAGGTGGTTTTGGACCACACTTTAAGAACTGAGGGGCAAAAGATGTGGAGAGCCATATTACTTGACCTTGGGGAAACCAGGACAAAGACAATGTCATGAATGGGAAGGCGTTAGAGTGAGCAACAAACAGAGATGCACTGTCAAATCTGGAGGGGATATGGGGGCAGAGCCCACTGGAGAAGAGGCAGTGGGAGGTGGGTCTGGGAGGCTGGGAGCAGCCCACCATTAGCCTGGACTCAGCCTAGAAGGTGACTTTCTCCTGGAGGGCCACTGAAGCACAGAGAATGAAGAAAGCTGAGGGGCCGGTGCTAGATTGTTGGAGGAGGAGATCCCAACTGAAGAGCAAGACTCAGATAGCAAGTGCTCGGGAGGCTGAGGTAGGAGGGTCACCACAAGCTTGAGGCCAGCCTGGCTACACAGTGAGTTCAAGAACAGCCTGGACTGTATGAAACCCTATCTCAAAAGAAGAAGACAAACAAGGAGGAGGAGGAGGAAGAGAAAGAAGAAAGGAAAGAAGAAAGAAAGAAAGAAAGAAAGAGAGAGAGAGAGAGAGAGAGAGAGAGAGAGAGAGAGAGAGAGAGAAAGAAAGAAAGAAAAAAAAAAAGAAAGAAAGAGGACTGTCTAGATAGCTCAGTGGATTAAAGTGCCTGCTTAGGAGATGCAGGGACTGGGGTTCAATCCCTGGTGTGCCGTGCTGGCCCTGCCCCCGGGGCGTACTGAGACAGCGATTCAGACTGGGCGTGGCACGCATCTGTAATCCCAGTGCTTGGGAGGATGAAAACAGGAGGATCACTATGAATCTGATCTGTGTAGTGAGACCCTATAGACCCTGTACTAAATATAAAAACAAAGAAAGAAAGACAACTCAGATGTACTTTCCATTTAAAATTTCACTTTTCATTTGCAATTTTCCTGGTGAATCACCTTGCCTCACTCACGAAGCAACCCTGGGAGTGCTGATGTAGAATTGCCACAGTCCCCCAACCATGGATGGGCCTTTGAAAGCGAAAGGTTCAGACATGTGACAGTGCTCCCTCCAAATGATGGCAAAGACAGGTGGATCCAGCACTAGAATCCTGGCCTTCCTACTAGAGTTAATTCCGTGATCTTACTTCCTCCTTAAAGTCCAGAGCCAAACACACTCCTTTCCTTGTTTCCATTAAGTAAGTGTCTTCAGCTTTTTCATGCTTTTAATAATAGCAGGAAATAAATCTGGCCACACAACGTGAGAAAGGTAATAGTCCCAGGTCAGGAAATCCTGTTGCTTAGAGTCCCTTGGGAATGTTAACTTTCCCACTCCGACCCCACTGGGATTTTGACCTTTTGCACAGTTGGCTTCCTCAGGTGAGACTAAGGCCCAGAAATGCTGGGCCCTAGGCCAGAGTCTGCTTATTGCCCTCTGGTTGTTTCCACTGGGGAAGAGATGACAGAGGGCCACCAAGAGGTTCCTCCACTCCTGGATTCTGCCCTCTGCAACGGGTCACATCATGATGCACAGCACAGGGCTGAGGAGGAGGTGTGGATGGACACCCACTTCTCTCACATACTTGCTCTGCAGTGAAAGGCACCTGGACAGGTAACCCAGCCTGGGGCTCCATTACCTTGACTGTGACTGAGGTGAAGCAAGAAGTGAGGACTCAGGACTGAAACTGGCTCCGCAGGTGGTATGGAAGGTGCTAGAAAAGCCTGCAAAGGGGGCTCCACTCTTTGCTGTGGTGGGGGAGACAGAACCAGAGAACCACCCCATTTGCATGTCAGACCACCTGAGCCTTGGGAACTGAAGATGGTGACTTCTTGGGCCTTTCTCTCATAGGGAGAATTAGATTTTGCCTGCCCAAGCTGTGTACACCATTATTACTTTATTCATTCACCCACCAGCTTATTCTTCTAGCCAGTGGCTTTATTTTATAACACAACATTCATTCATGTCTACACATAATTACTCCCCTTTCTTTGGAACAGCTCTGTCAATTGGATGGCTTTAACGTTATTTATTCTGCAATGATCCATTGCTCCAACAAATAATAATAGAGAATCATCAAAGTGCCAGGCACGAGTAGGTGCGGAGACATGGCATAGTCCCAGCCCCTGTGGAATTCATGCTCAGGAAGCCAACCCTAGTAAACAAATCATACAAAAAATTACTTAACTACCATGACAAGAAGTGATTCCAGGGAGAAGCATGAGGTGTTAGGCAAGTCTCTAAGCGGGAGGCCAGGTGGGGTCTCGCGGGTGAACTCTGAGCTCGGCATGGCATTTTCCGCTTGCTGTAGTCCCCTCTAGCTCCCTGGTCCTCCTCCATAAGCACATCCCTCCCACCATGCTGAGTGTGCAGCTCCCTCTGCATTTGCACTGTCACTCTGACACCAAATCCAGCCTGATCTCAGATTGTCTTCCTTGAGTCTGCCTTTGGAGAGAGATACCAGCTTCCCAGACCTGGAGGCCCACCTTCGAAAGGTTCTGCGCTGGCTGAGCATCGTCCAGGCTCAGGAATCATGCTGCAGAGACCTCTGCCAACCCTTCTCACAAACTTTCCTAACAAAGGCACCCTTCATTCTCCATCACGATGGCAGTGCTGGGATGAGAAGGCGCAGCCCCAGCCCCAGCCCCAGGCTGGAACTCACCCTGAGTGTGGGGCAGCATCACAGAACCATGATGTGGCCCAACGAAGATGCGCATGGATGGCTAGAGGCGCCCACGGCAGGATGCCCCCCAGCCCAGCAAGGGAGCCAGAGAAGGCCTCTGCTGAGGGTGAAGGAGTGAGAGAACACCGGGGGGCATCCCAAGGGAAGGTAGGGAGAGGCCACGGAGACTGTAAGGTGAAAAAGAGAGCAAGGCCCACTCGAGGGACAAAAGCCATTCAGAGCAGCTGGCAAGCAGAGTGAAAGGGACACTCAGCCCAGCTGGGGACAGCCAGGAAGGGTCCCGGGAAGAGGCAGGATGTGTGCCAAGAGAGAAGTAGGCCACCTGAAGAGCCAATGGGGCGGATCAGGGAGACAGGGAAGGGTGCCCCGGGCTATCAAAGGGAACTGCATCACTTGATAAAGCTATACAATAAGCGACCGCAAAACATACAGGCCTAAAGTAGCAAACATCATTTATTATCTCTGAGGTTCCTTTGGATCAGGGTTTGATTGATTGATTGATTGATTGATTGATTTGTATTTTAGGGAAGGGTCTACAGGGTGTTTAGGGTCTCAGTACTAGATTGGATTTATAGTGATCCGCCTGTTTACAGCCTCCCAAGAGCTGGTATTACAGGCGCGTGCCACCACACCCAGTCTTGATTGCCCTTTCAGTGCACCCTGGGGGCAGGGCCGGCATGGCAGGCCCGGGGATTGAACTCCTGGCCTCTGCGCCTGCTTGCAGGTGCTTCAATCCGCTGAGCTATTTGGCCAGCCCTGGGTCAGGGTTTGAGAGCAATCATTCATTCATCTCGTGGCTGAGCTCACAGGTTGCAAGAGCTGCTTCTAATGTGTCTTCCAACGTGGCTGGCACCCCAAAACTTTTCACTGTCAGCCTTTTGGTCAAGCCACCTGGTGCCCTTGCTGATGGGCAGAAAGTTCTATCAGAGCTGGTGAGGAGACACTAAAGCGAAAACCATGGATTTGTGTCCCCACCTTGGAAGTTGCATTCTGAATTACCCACTTGCTATATAGGTCAGCCTTGTTGCAAGGCGAGAAGGGGGCAGGGTTGGGACTTGGGAAGGCACTTGCTTGGGTGAAAATGGAGAGGCATGGCGAAAACTCGGGCATGGAGGTACATGGCACTTTGCAAAATCAAAGCTAGTGTGACAACATCCACAGTGACTCAAGTACGAACACTTTAAACAAAGACCCAAAGAGCTGATAAAGATGAAGCAGGGGAAGGGACTGGAAAATGTGAGCTTGGATCCTGAACACAAGAACCACATACCAGGTAAAGGTGACTGCAGGCCAGCTGGAATCTGTGGCCCCAGCACAGGGGCTGAGCCCCAAGAATCACAGCTTCCTCCCCCAGAAGGCTGATCTGGGAGAGCTTCAGTCCAATGCCACAGGGCTCCACAACCTGCTCGGTAGAAGGGCCTGGTGGGAAGGAAAGCTCCTCATGTCATGGCAGCCAGGAAACAAGAAGGAAGGAAGGACCAGGTGACAAGAATACAGTCTTCCAGTCACGCCCCAGTGGCCTACCTCTAGTAGGAGGGACCGTCTAACAGTGAGTCCTCCATAATGTCCCCACAATCCACACACCTTCCAAACACCTCAGGCTTGGGGGCTCTTTTATACCTAAACCCTAACAAGGAACATGCAGTCCTCAGAAGCAGGAGTCTGTCTGGGTCCAGGATGGAGGAAGAGTGGGAGAGAGACCGGCTTCCCCATCACTGCCACTGCCTGAGAGAAGAAGTCCACACACAGCCCCACAGGAAGAGCAGCCTCCCTCAGGGAGGATTTGGGGTTGGGGCTATTGTTACAGTTTACCACAGACAGGGCCCCTGGGAACAACAGGGATGGATTTTTCTCACAGACTTTTGGAGGCTAGAAGTCTGAAATCAAGGTGTTGGCCAGGTTTGGCTCCTTCAGTGAGGCCAAGTGGGGGATGGGAGTGAGAATCTGTTCTAGGCCTGTTTTCTTGGCTTCTGACGGCTGCTGGCAAACCTCAGGATCCTTGGCTGTGAGATGTGTCATTCCCATCTCTGCCTCCCTTGTCATATTGTGCTCTCCTTGCGTCTGTGTCCACATTTCCCTCTTATAAGGACAGTAGCTCCTGGATCAGACCCACCCTAATCCAGTATGACCTCATATTAATTTGACTGAATACATAAAGACCTTCTTTCCAAATAAAGTCACATGCCTAAGTTCAGGGTTTAGGACTTGAACATATTTCTGGGACACACACCATTCAATCCACTACAGGAGTACAGGATTATTCTAATAGAGGGTTTGCTACAGCGTTCAAATTGGAAAGAAGACAAATATTTTAAAATTCACATTTCAAGCATCTGTGTTTTAAAAGCACTAACAGGAAACAAAGTGCTTTTGAATAAAAGTGAAAAAAAATCAATAAAATATCTACAAAAGTCACCCCTTATCCATGGGGAATGTGTCCCAAGACCCAAGTAGACTCCTGAAACAGATCTCACTAAACCCTGCATGCACTATGGGTTTTTTTTTTTTTCCCTACACCTAGGTACTTATGATAAAACTTAATTTAAAGTTAGCCAAAGGAAGAGCTTAACAACATGGGCTGATAACGAATAGAACAATTATAATGACAGACTGTAATAAATGTTATCTGCGTGTGCTCTCTCATGAAAGAGTTGAGGAACATTTTCAGGCTGTAGTGGACTGTGGCGACCTGAAGCTATGGAGTGTGAGACTGTGGATTAGGGAAACAACTAGTCCCATGCTGCATTAGAAGCTGACAGGGCAGTGTCTGAATGCGTGGATGACGTGGAGGATTTGGGTCATACACAGACTGAGACAGACAGACAATCTCAGGGACACAGCTAGCAAGAGAGGAAAGATGGCGGCAAAGACTCTGAGAGGCAGGCGCATCCCCCAACCTCTGGATTCCAGCCAGAGCAACTTCCACAGCCTCTTGAGAATTGCAACAAGGGACACAAAGAGAGCACTCTCTCCAGGGGTTGGATGATGTCGTTGGAGCCCAAAGTGTCCCCCAGAGGCTCACGTGCTGAATGCTTAGTTGCCACCGACGGGCTCTTGGGAACAGAGGCGATCATGGGGGCTCTAACTTCATACAGGTTTAATCCATTGAAGACTGCATAGCTGAGAAGGCTGCCTAGGAGAGGGGCCTGACTGGGTGCAGCGGGTCACTGGGACAGGCCTTTGCCTTTGCAGGGCGTGTTTTGTCCCTTCCTCTTGAGCTGCTTTCTCTCTCTTCTTCCCAGCCTTCATGAGCAGTTCTCTTTCACCATACCGTTCTGTCATACTGCTGCCTCCCCACAGACCTAAAGCAAAGGAGCCAGCTGGCCAGGGACTGAAACCTCTGAAACTGTGAGCTGAACTAAGCCTTTCAGCCTTTTAAGCTGTTGTTCCCAGGCATTTTGCCACAGTGCTAGAAAGCCAACTTGCACAGCATGATAAGCATCTGGCCTGAAGGGTGGGGTGTCTTGTGCCTCCCATCACAGCAGCCTGCATTCACAGACATCCTTTGATGCCCTTGAAGGAAAGGTCCACTTCGTGACAAGTTAGAAGAGACTGCGATACATTTCAAGTCTAAGGATAACAAACACATTTTCTCTCTGCCACGGGTATTCATTCCAGAGCTCTGTGTGGGGAAATATTCATCTCCATTCACTGCCGGTTCACAGTACAGCACAGCAGTGTTCCACTTGCTGCACCCTCTGGACTGGGCTTGCCCCTCTGCTTGTCAGTGGGTGGCACCAGCACTGCTCGGTGGCACAGAGTCGCCCTTGGCATTCCCACTCCTGCACTTCTCGAGTTCCATCGCCAAGTCCTAGGCTCCCTCTCGCCAGCCACCCACTTCCCTCCATGCCACCATTGCCTTCTTAGTCCAGGGTTCTCAGAGGGGCCAGTGTTGCCCCTCTCCCGGGAGACATTTGGTGACATCTGAAAATAGTTGCAGTTTTCACAATGTTGAGGGGCTCTAGGGGCCTCTGGTGAGCAGAGAACATGGACGCTGCTGCTAAGCACCCTACAATGTTTAGAGTGTGATCTCTGTCCTGTGTGTCCAGTGCCAAGACAGAAAATTGCCTTAGTCCAAGCCACCATGGTGTCTTGCCTGCTTGGTCTCAGAGACTCATAATTAGCCTCTGACATCATCTGGCCCCTACATCCATTTTCTCTCCAGAAGCCAGAATAATCTTTTATTTTTCTTTCTTTCTTTCTTTCTTTCTTTCTTTCTTTCTTTCTTTCTTTCTTTCTTTCTTTTGTACCAGGAATCAAACTCAGGACCTTACATTTTCCAGGCAGGCACTTGTGCCACTGCCCCCTAGAATAATCTTAAAACTGAGATCCTATAGCTGTAACGGCACCCAGACCCATGCTCCCTCCCATAATCCAGTAAGACCCTGCTTGCTCTGGCTCTGGGCGCCTCTCTCACTGGGTCTGCCCACTGCATACTCCATCTCTATGGTCTCAAGCAGCACCTTGAGGCGTCTACCCCGGGACTTTTGCATAGGCTGCTCCAGTGTAGACTATACCTTCCCTCCATCTATTCACCTCAATGACCTCAACCCTTCCTTACAGAAGGCTTTCTCCTCCTCCTGACCAGGGAGAGCTCTCTGTGCCTGCTATAGTTTGATCTGGAGCATTCCTCAAAACTTGGCCTCCATGGCAAAACTGTGACAAAGTGGTGCAAACTCTAAGATTAAGACTTTGTGAGAGGTCTCTGGAACATTAGGGGGTGTGCCTTCAAAATGGAGTTTAGGACCCAAGCCACTTCTCACTTCTGGTCCCTGTCCCATGTCTGTGACATGCTACCTCACCCTAAGTCCTAAGCAACAGGCAAACTGGTCATGCACTGGAACCTCCAAACTTACGAACCCATGTAAACTTTTCCTCTTTATAAGCTAGTTAACTTGGTTACTTTGTTACAGCGGCAGAAAGCTGACTAACAGGATGCCCTCTTCACGGCACGTGCTACCACCTGCAATGACATTGGTATTTATGGGTTGTTTGATAAATGACTTCTTCAAAACCTTTTTATTGCTGGGATAAAATGCCCAACTCCCACAAGTTAAAGGTGGAAAGGTGTATCTTAGCTCACAGGCTGTAGTTAGCAGGGTCCACAGCAGGGTGGCATAGCAGAGGGACAACCGTTCATGGCATGCCAGGCAGAAAACATTAAAGCTTGCTTCTTCTTTCCTTTTGTATTCCATCTGGGCTACAAGCCCATTGGTTGATGCCACCCACACCACACGTGGGTCTTTTCTCTTCATTAGGTCCATCAGCCACACCCAAAACTACGTGAAACCAATCTGTGTACTAGTTCAGTGCCACACAGGCACGATCCAGTACCACATCTACGACCCAGACACTCCCAAAAGCCCCACCTATGAGGGCTTGGGGCTGTGGGGGGACATCCAGATACAACCCGTAACGACTTCCTCCTGCCAGGGTGGTATAATTTTCATAAGACAGCAACAGTGTCTGGCTAGGGATGTAGCTCAGTGGCACAGCGCCTGCCTGGCAAGCGTGAGGTCCTGAGTTCGATTCCCAGCACCAAAATTTTTTTAAAAACAGAAAAGAAACAGTATCTGTTTTGATCCATCTGTTTCAGTGCCTAATATCTGGGAACCTAGTGAGCTGCAGTAAGTAGCTACTGAGTAAAAGAGTGAGCAGCCTCGGCCTCTGGTCTCTCTGGCTCTTCAGCCACTTCATCAAAGCCAGGGCTCTCCCTGCTCCTCCATCTATTTCTCTGCCCTTCAAACTTTTCCTCCTCATTCTTAATTAACTGTCATTTCATGCAGTAAATGGCCACATGTATCTATTGTGCTGATTAAATGTCGTTCTTTGTTCTGTGCAACAAATTCAGTTGATTTTATAATTTGCATATCCTTCTAATGATGCTGCCAGGAATGAAAAATAGTCAAATATAATGAGCTGTCTATGCTGGATGGACGCCTGGCTCTGCCTAAAGGCAGACACTGGACCAGGTGGCCTGGGGCTGGGAGTCAACGTCAGGGGCCAATAGTCATCCAACCCCAGCCCAGCGGGGACACGGCTCCTGGCCCCGCAGCTGGAATCGCCAAAGCTGGCTCCTTCTCACCCTGCAGGTCTCAGGAGAGGATCTTCTGGCCCCCATTTACAGAAGCCTGGAGACCAAAACCCAATTCAGAAAGCAGAGTACAGACTTGGGATGAATGGGGGTCCTCAAGAGCACTACAGAATTGGCTACCTCCTCGTTTCTTGCCACATGATAGAGTTAAGTGACTTATGACACTATAGCAGGTCACTTCATCAGATACATGTTACTTGTACTTGAAAGTACTGCAATTCGTGTATTTTTTTTAACCACCTATATTAGTCAGCTCGGGCTGCTATAACAAATAAGACAGGCCGGACGGGATAAGCAACAGAAAGATTTGGGTTGTTACATGCGGCTCACTGTTTCCCAGGCTGGTCTTGCACCCCTGGGCTCAAGGGATCCTCTCCCTAAGCTTTCTGTAGGCACATGCTACTATGCCCAGTTTAAAAACAGAAATGCATTGTCCCCCTGTTCTAGAAGAAAGCAATCTGAGATCAAATTGTTAGCAGGGTGGGTGCCCTGAGATCCACGTGGGAACCAACCGCCCAGGGCCTCTCTCCTTGGTTCCTACACGGTACCTTCTTCCTGTAGACATCCTCACAGTCTTCCTTCTGGTGAGACAGGGTCTTGCTAAGGTCTGGCCACCATCTCCAGGGCTAATTGACTTGCCCAAGCTGGGCTTGAATTTATAATCTTCAGCTTCCCAGAGTTCTGGGATACAGAAGACCCAAGTCCTACTGGCTCAGGGTCTACTCTGATGTCTCCATTCTAATTTAATAGCCTTTTAAAGACTCAGGGGTGAATGCTGAGCCCAGGCCCATGTATCACATGCGCAGGGCCACATGGAAGCGTGGTGGCCAGGGAGGTGCCTCTCCTGTCTTTTAAGAGACGCTAAAGGGTGGGCAGTGGACAGCACAGCCCCTCCCCACCCCCATCACCTGCAGCAGAGCACAGAGAGGCTGCAAGGGCCAAGCAGGACTCCACCCTGCTCATAAAGCTGGCAGAAAGCCCCTTGACCTGGCCCATTCTGACCATGCTCACGGGAGCCTGAGTGCCAGGCCCATCACATCCCGATGTGCACCTGTTTGGACCCACCACCCTCTGAAGGGGCTCTGGAAGCTGGCTGGTGGCCACCACCCTCTCCAGGGCTAATTAGTTGAGCCAGGAGGAGAGAAAGAGGCACAGGGACTTGACCTGGTCCTGTGGTTCAGCAGTGCAAAGCATAGCTGTTCACTGCCCTTGGGCTCCCTTTTGTCTCTCTCTCCTGTGGCTGCTCTGGTCTGCATGGCAGGACCCAGCGATGTCTCTCAAGGGCTGACGGAGAGCAGGCAAGGCATGAGACTACCCACTCTGACACCCACAAGCATTTCAGGGCCACGTTGGGTGCCCTCAAAGTTGGGACCTTACTCGTCTTGTGGCTGGCAGGAGTGTCCACTCACAGAATGCCCATTCCCACCGCCTCCCCATCATTCCAGGCGTATTTTCCAAGTTGAGTGCTGGCACTCATGGTCAGCCCAGCTTCTCCTTCAGTGAGAAGAGCCCCTAGTAAAAACAGCATCCTTGATGCCTCCATAGACGAGAGCAGCAGCCTCCAGGGACTGGGTCTGTGACCAGAGGTACAGTGTGTAAATCTCTCTGTGTGTTTCTACTCATTGCTTCAGGGGCCAGAGAACAACACAAAGCAAAGGTTCTGGAACCAGTTGGATCTGGTTCTGCTCCTTCAAGTTTTTAACTTTGTAGCTTTGGATGCTTCATCGATAAAATGAGGATAGTAAAGCATCCTAAATTTGTTGCTAGGATTAAATAAGATAGTGACACAAAACCCTGATCAGAAGGGTACGTGGTCAGTGCTCAGTAGGTTTATTAATATGTATGAAGAGTGCCGCCAGTTCCCCTGACACAGCTGGGTCGCCTTGGCAATCTGCGTTCCTGAACATGGGTCTTATGGCTGTGGTTACCTAGCCTAGCATCTCCGAAGACTTTCTATACTCAGATTTCTTACATTATGTACCCTTGTTTGCCCACACGCTTGTTTACATATTTGGACGCATGACTGAACACTGTAAATCACTCGCAGATACACAAGTGCCTTACACACCCAACACACGCACATACACACATGCGCACATGGTGTTCAGGGGAGCACCTCTTCAGCCACAGTGATGGCACAGGGCCCACTGTGCCCCCTCTTCATGTAAGGGTGAGGGTCAGATGGCTAGAGAGCTGGCAGTGGGGACAGTCTTGCATTCCTGTCCCTGCCACCACCGTTTAACCCAAGGGCCCTCCCACTCCCTCAGGGTGGGTGCAGAAGCTGGCTCTGGCCTGGTGACCCACAGAGGCTCCTGCTGCCCCCGGCTCATCCCCTCTGCCAGAGGCCCACCCGGTGGAGAGGCCCAGCACCAGGCGTCAACTGGCTTTCCTGCTAAAAAAAAAAAGTGTGTCCAAACCTTGGGGAGGAAGGCGCCTGGCTCCTGTGGGTCTCACCTAGGACAACTTGGAGACTGAAGGAAGGGAATTAATACTAATGTTACTATGACTAATAAAACTGCATGTCATAAAAATAGATGACAATTGTTCCGTTGTAGGCTGCCCAAGGTGCCTTTCATTGTATGTGAATTGTACCGCACTGAGCTGTGGCATCCTACTCCACTCTGGCGTTAGGCTCTCGGCAAGGCTGTGAAGTGAATTAGCCGTTAAGCCCTCCCCGAGCCCACTCCACACGTGAGGAAAGGAGAGGAGGGGCTTGGCAGGGAGTCGGCAGCTGGTACCGGTTGGAGAGCGTCCCAGACCCCTCTTAGCAAGACTTCTCTTACCCACTGAGTCAGTCGCTCTTCTTTCTCAGAGTCCACCAAACAACTGATGTTCAGTATCTAATGCGACTGGTGTCTCCTAAACCGCAGTATATTCAGCAGCAGCTTGACCAAGATGCTTATTAAATGCTTTGGGAGCCTGCGGTCCGCTCGGACCTCGGCGGACGGCGCGGGCACCTGCGCTAGGTCCTGGCTCAGCATGCGACCCCTGAGGGCCAGGCCCGGGCTGCGGGAGGGCGCGAGGGCGGGGGCTGCGGGCGCCTGTGCACCCGCGCGGGACGAGGCTGAGTCACAGTGCGTTTGTGCTCGGGTATTAATAGAAACATAAAACCCCGGATCAGCCATTTCTTCCCCCTCTGGACGAGCCCGGACGGACGACACGGGGCTGCTCTTCTGCGACTCTGACCTCTGCCGCATATTAAACAAGAGGCGGATGGGTCACATGGACACCTCATTAATTCGCCCTCCCCGCGAGGAGGACGGTGGGGGGACCACAGGGCGCCGATCCCTCTTCGCAGCAGCGCTATCAAGGTTAACTGGTGACCGCTGCGGTGAACGCGGGGGAGGGGCGAGGGTCTCCGGGGGCGGGGTCTCGGTGAATGGCTAAATTAGCACGTCCTTTGTTTGCCTGTCAATAGGTGCTTCCAGGAGAGCCCCGGGGGGCTCAGGAACTTTGTTTGACCAAAGCGTTTAAACAATCCCCTTGCAATCCTGTTTGCACTCTTCATTTGCTCAGCAAACCTGCCCCTCGGAAATAGCTTTGGGGCAAACTTAGGCCCAGCTGCGCCGTGATTGCCACACAGCTTGCCTGAGACCCGAGGGTCTGCGCGGGCTGCCTTTGGCCTCGCGCAGCCCGAGGGGGAGTTCCAGTGTACGCAATGCCCGGTCCGAGGCTCGCCCACACGGACAGCACCCCACCCGACCTCCTCGCGCTGGACAAGGCGAAGGCATCCTCGTCCACATTTATGCTGTCTTCTAGCGAGGCCCTGACTTTGGGAAGATGGGGCGGCCCCAGAGTGGGGTTGAGGGACTTCTGCGCTGAAAAGGACGCCTCTCCTCCCTCCCCGTTTGCCTGGCTGCTGTGCAGACCCGACAGCCTGGGATGCTGGGTCGCCACACTTGCAACTCACCCTGCTAAGAAGGGTGTTCCAGCCTTAGGGCTTGTGTGACTGGGGGCCCCTTACTTCACCTAAGCCAGGAAGGGGCCTTTTTTGGTCCCGCTGCTGAGTCACACATTTCAGCGTTGCTGCCCCTGGGCCTGTCTCTGGCCCTGATGTCACTTTGGCATCGCCAGGTATTCTGCCAGCCATGCCCAGCTCTCTTTTGGCCCCTTTCCACTCAGATGAGGAGGAAGGAGGCTTGGAGCGCCAGCCCAGGCCCCTTGAGCGCTTCCTGAGGTTAACTGCGGAAGTGGAGTCGCCACCCTGGCCTTCCCTTTGACCTCTGAGGTCCTTTTCTTCTGGGTCCAGCCTGGCACCAATGGCCCTAGGTTCTGTGGAACCCAGCATCCTCAGCCAGGCTTCTCCTTCTGGATGGCCTTCTGTGTAGCCCCAGCTGCTCGTTGTATCCCATTCTGTGTCCTCTACCATCTACCAGCCTAGAGTCCACACTGGACCGGGGATACTGCACTTGATTCATAGAGTAATGTGCCAAGCGTAGGAAACCTATTCTCCCCTGGAAAGCCCAGCTTTGGGAGCACAGATCTCTGGCAAATCACTTCCCTAGCATTTGGGAAGCCTTAGTTGCATAGCTACCCTTGCAAAAACAAAGAAAGAAACAACCTTTCGCCGTGAGGTTAGGCCCCTAAACTGGCTCCCAGCTGGCTTTCTCTTTGTGTCTGATTCAATCCTAATCTTTCCCCAGACACTGGGGGCCCTTGGCAGACTAGCAGAAATGTCACGAACAGGAAGAAAGTGAAACAGAACAAAAGCTAGGTACATTCCTACATGCTGTATGCATTATTCTGATAAACAGGTGAATCTGCCCAAGGTGGGGTTGGGGGTCCTGATAGGAGCACAGGGTAGGACACAGCAGTGGGTGAGAGTGGCTCTGCCAGCCTGAGGCTCTCCTAGCATCTGCGAGGAAGGGCAGATTATGCAGTGAGTGGCCTCTCCCGCGGGTCTAATGCCCAGCTGGGGGGCGTTGGCCCTGAAGGCAGGAGTTTGCAGCACCTTCCTCTTCCCAGCAAGCCTCTGTGAGAACAGCAGTGTGAAGGCAGATGGACACTGTCCCTGGGAAGAAGGGACAGAAAGGGGTTTTCTCCCAAGTGTGGGCTTCTGATAGGGGTAGAAGGACAAAGGTGTGACAGAGGAAGGCTGGGCTCCTGGGCTTCTCAAGTCCACCTGACCCCATCCCCCTTGGAGATTTTAAGAGAGAATCAGGGAAGAGAGGAGGTGGGGGGCCTGAGACTGAAGGCCTTAGAGTCCCCTCTCCCAGCCAGACTACCCTGTGCCAGCTGGCTTGTCCTTTCCTGCCTCCGTTTCCCAACAGTAGTGTGGCCATCAAGCTGGAGTCAAAGGGAGACGGCCAGAGCACCGAGACCGAAGCTCTGCACAGTTAGGAAATCAAAAGCAATCTTTTTCTTGCTGCTGGCAAGGGTGGCTTGCACCAAGGTCAAGATAAAACCCACGAGGAGGGGAGGGGGAGCGGGGAGCCAAGGAGTGTTTTGTTTGGCTCGGCCAACTGGCTGCGTTGCCTCGGTAGCTGAGAACATCAGCTCCGGTCACGCTCGCCTCAGCTCCAATCCTATTACTCCATGTGGTTGGGCGCTGAAAATAGCCCCTGTCAGTCCCGTCATCGCAGTTCAGCGCTTCCACCACTGGCCACTTATTGTTCAGTGGACGCAGTCATCATTAACCCCTCCTTGCCTGCCAGCCCGAGCACCTAGGCTGAGAGTCCACCTTTTTCTTTTCGGTCCCACCAGGGTGACCCAAGGGGCAGTGTGTGGGCAGAGCTGCAACCCCATCCTAGACCTGTACCCCTTCCTTTTAACTCTTACAAGCAACTGCCCTCAATATTTGGAAGGTTATCTGCTTTTGGAGAGCAGGAAAGCCAGCCCCTAGGTGGTGAAATGACTTACTCAAGGTCATCAGCCAGTGTGTGGCTGAGCCCAGGCTGTCTAATTCCAGGGCTGGGCTTTGACATCATGTCCTGCAACCACAGCTGTTGCTACCCAGCAGAGATGGTGGCTCCTCCCCACGACCCTCCTCCAGCCCCTGTGGGTAACATACCCTGGCCTGCAAGCACAGTGGCCTGGCTCTAGCTGTCCCCTTAGTCACATAGGTGTTTGGGTAAAAGCTAGAGTGCAAGGCTCTGCCCTAGACAGCCTGATTCAGTAACCTGAGGCAGGGTCCAGGGACCTTTATTTTCAACCAGTCCTGCACAGGAGTCTCATCTGGGGGGGGGGGCAGTATACCTGCCCTGAGATTCTACAGTCCATAGGAAAGAAAAGAAAATCGACCTTTATGGAGCCTGACTCCAGCATGTTGACTTAGGCCGATCTGATTCTTTTCACCACAACCCAGTGTAGCACATGAGGATACAGTGAGTCCTTCCACTATACTAGATTGTCTCAAGTTTAAGCAAAGACCAGGCTAGAAAGTAGTGAAGTGAGTGACAGACCTGGATGTAGCAAAGGTCCTCTGTAGGGAGGCAGCTAGGCCAGGGGCTTTGAGCACAGGCTTTAGGGCCAAGAAGATGAAAAATTGCTAAGAGCTAGAATGAGACCTTGGGGGAGGGGGTGGTCACAGGACTGGCACAGACCTCAGTGCTAGTGACAATACCTGAAACATGCCAAGGCCTCAAGTGTGCAGCTGGCTCCCTGGAGCCTGTTACTGATGAACTCATGTAGACTGGGAGGCAGGTTATCATCCCAATTCCATAACAGCACACCAGAGATTTGGTACTGGGGAGTGGCAGGGGGGTAGCATAGGAAACCAGGCGTTTACTTTTAAGCTTTTGTCTGGTCCTCCTTGGATGGGGGTGCCAAGGAAAGAGGACTCTTGGTCTGATTTCTAGAGAGCCCTGACTTACCACTCAGGCCATCCTGGTTTCTCTATCTGCTCTGTAGCCACCCTTCTGACCCTGGCACACCTGACAGTGTCTCTGTTGGGCTTCCTGCACCCCCACACTGGCTCCTGCAGGCCGAATCCCCAGGCTACCCAGGCCCAGCTTCCATGAGACCTGGTGAAATCCTGCTTAGCAGCCTAAAGGCCTTTGCCCAGGCATAGCTCAGGCTGGTCCCTTTTACTGGCTTAGACTGCAGCTTCCAAAGCCTGCCCATGCTGTGCTTCTATCCTGGCCGGTCTTTGCTTGTGTGCTGTT
This sequence comes from Octodon degus, assembly GCF_000260255.1. Taxonomy (NCBI): domain Eukaryota; kingdom Metazoa; phylum Chordata; class Mammalia; order Rodentia; family Octodontidae; genus Octodon; species Octodon degus. The sequence goes on along the minus strand of NW_004524590.1, from coordinate 10,042,588 downwards.
GTGCTTAGGATCAATCTGCTGGGAGAAGTCAGGGTGGAGAAATCAAGGGCTCTGCTTTCTGTTTCGTGACCCTAAAGCCCAGAGGAGAGATGTGGCAGCATTAACCAGTATCTGTCCTTGAGAAGCGCGGAGTTTGTGGAGCTTCTAAGCATCTCAGTGGTGTGCAGTGAGAATGCGAGCGAGCCTCTGTGGTGCTTCATCACTAACTTTGGTGGCTACTGTGCAGGGCTCAAGCTGGATTTGCAGTGAAATAATTACATTTGTGGAGGACTTCCTGGAACACATTGAGTCACAGTAGCCTTGGACAGCTTCTATTTGTCCTTCTAGATGTGTCCCTCCCTCCACCCCTGTCCTGTGTCCCAGAGCCAGAATGGACCACGTCAAGGCTCAGGGGAAAGGGCTCGCAGGCCGTGGGTGCCCTGGGAGGACAGAGCAGAGGCCACCATCTATAGGCTGAGTTTCCTGCTATCAGAAGGCCCCGTCCCTCAGCCCTCTTGCTCATATGTATTCCCCTGCTTCCTCATCTCTTTAGGTCTAGATGTGCTATTGGACTTTCTCGGTGTCTTGCACATAGGCCTTAATTTTGCACATTGTCCCTTTATTAAACTCAAATCCCGACCTTGAGCATGTCATCATCTGTTTTTGCCTGTTGTCCACCCTTGTACAAAAGCTAAAATAAAAGGACACGAAACCAAAAAGAAAAAAAAAAAAATCCTGTTTTTGTGCGCGGAGCTCAGCCTCTGATTGATGTGAGCCCATGGCATCCCTGTAGCAGCCTGGGCTCCAGCTCCTTCCTCCTGTGTCCTTCTCTCCTCATACCCCAGAAACCAGATCCTGAGCCTCACTGGACATAGGGGAGCTCAGGGTGCCCCCAGGGCTCTGAGTCCTGGGAAAGCTGGTCCACCTGGCCTGAGACTGAAGGCTGGTGTAAGGACCACTTGTCTCCATCAGACGGCTGTGGGCCCTTCCGCAGCAATGGGCACCTTGGCTCAGAGTTCCTGGCTCATTTCTCTCCATCTTTGGGATCTGCCCCATCTATCCCTCCTACCACTGATCAGTGAGCTGGCTGAGGGCCCAGAAGGCCCTGCACCCCTTCTCTGAGTCCCCCATCTATGGAATAATAAAGTTCCACCCCTCATACTGAAAATAATGCCCAATATCCCTCTCAGCTACAGCTGATTGCTCCAAAAATTCACTGTTAGCAACCTGGCGGCTTAGCCTTGGGCTCTGATCACACTTAACATGCAAATGGATGTGTTAGTGAATTGGCACCACAGTGCAAGCGAGTTTATCAGAGCTCTCTACCTAAGAAAATCTCCTGATAAAGGAAGAGTGAATGAGTCACAGTTCCCAGGCAAGCTGCTCAGTCTTCCCAAGTAGATAAGGCTTATTTAGCTGAGGAGCCCGGGCCATCCTTCCGAAGCCTAGGACTCACCCATTTCTTCATTCTGTCACTTTCTTTGGCCAGTGGGGTTTCCCCAATGGCTAAGAAAGCCAACCATGTCCAGCTGCACACTTACTTCCCACTTGCTACTTGGGCTTTTTCCCTGGACAAAAAAAAAAAAAAGGTTCTTATCACAAGTCCCAGCCCTGGCATGCATTCTGAGCAAAAGAAATGAATCAGCTTTGTGCACAGTCTCTTACCAGTGAATCAGCAGCACTCCCACCCTGCACAGACCGCCGTCCCTGGGGCCCAGAGAAGGGCCAGGGGCTGTTTCCCTTGTCGACCAGAGAGTAGGAAAAGCCGGGTAGCCTTTGGTGCCTGAAGGAAGGAGACTAGGTGTCAGGCAGGGACACTCAGGGAAGCAGCAGCTGAAAGGCCTCTGCCATCCTGCCGCTTGGCCCAAGGCTCAGGGAGGACAGAGGCCCCCGGACCTGTGATGGGGGTCGCATCCAGATAGACCCAGGGAAAGCTAAAAACTCCAGGAAAACGAAAAGTGGAAAAGTGCGCTTAATACACCTGACCTACCAAACATCCCAGCGCAGCCTAAGCTCCCCTGAGGAAGCCTAAGCTCCCCTGAGGAAGCCTAAGCTCCCCTGAGGAAGCCTAACCTCCCTTGAATATGCACAGACATTTCCATTTGGTGACAGCTGAACAAAATCAGCTGAGATGAGGCTGATTTTATGACACAGTGTTTTATCTGTCATGGAATTTATTGACTACTGTCCTGAAGGTGGAAAATAGAAGCACTGTCTACATCATTACCCTGGGGAAAGATCAAAATTCTCTATTTGGTTTTCACTGAATCTGAATCATTTTTGCACCACTTTAAACTCAAAAAATGCTAGATGAAGCCATTGTCTGTCCGCTCTATGAAGTAGAAAGCTCCACTAGACCAAGACATCTATATTAGTTACAGCAAAACCAGCTCTACGTGGAACTCTGCGTATCCAATGTATGGGATGGAAAAATCTCCCTGCCCTGAAAATAACGCCCAGTAGCTGAATTCACTTCAAGCCACTCTGTGGGCCTTGGCTCTGTCCACACTTACCATGCAAGTGGGTGTGGTAGGGAGCTAGCACCACAGAACAAATGAACTTATCTGAGTCCAAAGTCCTTATTGGAGTCTCCCTTAGCTGAAGTAATCTTCTTTCCAAGGGGTCACTCCAAGGACGTTGGAGCAGCACCTTCAGTAGAATTTTCTGTGGTTTCTGTGCACACATGGTTATCCCATATTACAAATGTGACAGAAGAACCGAGCTTTTAATTTTATTTAATGTCACCAGCGTAGCTAGCCGGCTGCATGCAGTGGCTGCCATCTTGGATGCCTTGACTCTGGCCACCAGATCCCGTGATTCTGGATGGAAGACAGAAGAAGCAGCCACAGAGGAAGAACAGGTACCAATGAGGCTTGGCAAGTGTGGCCTGTGTCTTCTGCCTAGGCCCCAAAGGCCAAAACTGATCTCTGGACCACAGCTAGCTGAAGGGGGTGCTGAGAGCTCTAGTTCCTGGAGTCAGGGGTCAGGTTTTGGTGAGACAGCAGCAAGCTTTGCCACACATTGGACAGATTCACCCTAATGCTTCCCAGATCTAGATGGAGGTGCCCAGTAGGAGACTGGCACTCAGGAAGGGCGAATCTGAATATGAGTAAGAGTTGTGTATTCATATGAATATGGATGAAGCAGCCAGAAGTGTCTATCTCAGCAGATCCCAAGCCACTCTTTTCCCAGGAGCTGCTGGCAGATACAACCTACCTCCCTGACCTCAGCTCCTCCGGTCAGGACTGAAAATGTAGGGCAAAATGCACAACCTCAAATAACAGGAAAATGGTATTTATCTAAACAGCCAGTATTGACCTGTGTGGAGATAAGTGGAGTGCAAAGTGCACAGGCTATGCCAAGTGGAGTGGTAGGCGTTCCTCAAAGGAGGGCTCTGGGGTCAGGGACAGTGGGGGAGACCCGTTCCTCTGCTTTCATGTACAAACCAGCCACAGAGCTAGCAAGTGGTAGACCACACTTTAGGGGCTCCAGGAGAGGTGGAGATTCCTGCCAGGGAGGGGAAGAGGTGACGGGGCACACTGTCCCTACCTCCACCTCTGCTCTCTTGTGGACACGCCCCTCTGTGCTCTGTGCTTCTGGAGCCTCTGGGACAGTGTGAGGTCCAGATGCAGAAGTTCCGGCCTGGAATTGGCTTTCATCTCTGCTCCAATAGACTGACAGGCTTCAGTAAGGCCTTTGACCTTCGGAAGGCTTAGTTTGGCCAACCATGAAAGCAGAGGAAAACTGCAGACTTGGCGCTGTGTGAGACACAAGGATGGAACTTGAACTTACGCGACCAGTCAGAGTGGAACAAGTAAGAAAAAGACCTGCTTGGTAAGCCTGGCCCATCTCACCCTCAGTGCTGAAGACCTGGGGTTTGTGAAGGTGACCCAAGATTAGACCCCACAGACAGACACTGAGCTGGTGAGGAAAGGACCCATGCCCTGTCATGAGCCAGTTCTGAGGAGGGGCCTGGAAAGCTTAAATGTATAATGTAGGCCAGTGTCCATGGTGTGGGACTCCTCTTCCTTCCAGTGCCATGACAGTGTCAGTGAACCCACATGGTACTGTTGAGCCCAGAGTTGGAGGGAGACAGACACACTTGGCTTGCTGGTGCAACCCTGTTTATCTTGGCACCTCAGGTCCTGGAAGGGCCTGGCATAGGCTACTTGTTCAGTGTTCTTTGATGAATGAATGTAGAGCTGATGAACACAGACTGGCACCTGGGTGCCCCTCCTGGAATCCCTTACATTGAGACCCTTTTAAACTGACATTAAAATAAGTTAGAGGTCAGTATCCAGTACACTGGACTGAGTACATCTTCACATCCAAAATGCCCCTCAAGGATGAGTCTCTGGGTGTCTTGTGAAGGGTCCACTTCCTCTAATTGCCTTGCTATCACTAGACAGGCCATAGGAAAGCACTAGAAAAACCTTATGCACCCCATGTCTCCTCTGTACCCCATAACACATGCCACAGCTCTCCTGGAGACACCTTTCCTGTTGATAGCCTACTCACTCCTTTCCATGGCACCAGGAAGAAGGGGAAGGGGATCTAGGCCTGCAAATCAGGGCAACACTAACTGGCTGTTTTAATCAGCTTTCTGTCACTGTGATAAAACACCTGAGAAAATCAACTTCAAAGGGTGACAGTTTATTTTGGCTCATGATTTCAGAGGTTTCCGCCCATGGTCACTTGGTGCTGTTGCTTTGGGCATGTGCTTGCATAGGCCGTTATGGTTAGAAACCATGGTAGATAAGCCACTTGCTTCATGATAGCCAGGAAACAGAGATAGACAAGAAGGAATGGGATCCCTAAGTCCTCTCCAAGGAGCCCTCCCATCCCCTAACTTCTTCCCGCTGGTGCCACTCCAAAAGGTCCCACCTTCTCCTGACAGTATTGCTCCCTGACAACCAAGCCTTTGTTTACCACATGATCCTTTGGGCACATTCGACATCCAAAGTACAGCAGCAGCAGAAGTCACTGTGGCCAGTGTAGAGGGCACTTGGCCCTCAATCTTTCTCCTTGCCTGATCCCCCCAGGTCAGGGATTTCCAGTCTCTGCCATCCCAGCAGGTTACCCTAAGATGAATGAGCCACCCACCTCTGCCCTGACAGCAGCTGTGGAGAGCAGCAGGTGTGGGGCTGCCTGAGGTTGTCTACCATCACCAAGCGAACCATCTGTTCAGGTTAGACCCTGTGTGGGCACATTTGGACCCCCAGAACAGGTTTTAGCTGTTGCTGCGCCTTCCACTGACTCAGTCGGGCTCTGCCGGATGGTTCTTCTGCTCCACATGGAAAGAGGAGCTGGCCTTCCTGGAGGATCCATGACCTCAGTAGTAAGCTGGCACATCTGACTCTCACTCAGGGACTCACCAGGGAGAAGGTCCCAGAACACTTCGTTCATGCATAGTCTTTTCTAACCATGTCCAAAATGTACCCTGTCACATCTAGTCCCACGACCAAGGGGAGGGGGATTTAGCTCCATCTTTTGACAGGGCAATGCCAGTTCCCTATGTAAAATAGCAGGCCCCCAGGGGGATGCATTGCTGTGCCATCTGCTGAAAACACAATATGGCCCAGAGGACAGCCATGCCTTTGTGGCAGGCCAGAGACAGATAGGTTTGGATGGTTTGGTTCAGAAAGCATTACTAGGAAAACGCTGAGTGACTTTTGAATAGTAAGATATTCGAGTGGTTACTGTGCACCAGGTAGTGTCCTAGGGATATGAGTGGTTTATCTCTTTTCTTTTTTATAATAAACATAGGGAGTAAGGATTGTTTTGGGGTCCCAGGCAAAATCATGGGCCTTTGGGCTTCTTTCTTGAAAAAACCATGTGGTTAAAGACAGCCAAGTGGCCCCCAGATAATCAGGCTGACTGTAGACCTTTCTGAATCAGAATGCTGGGAGAGTCACTTGCAAGCCTTTGTGCCTGACGCCCTCCAAGCTCTGCAGTTTCCTAGACCGTGTAGTTGGATAGCAGATCTTCAGGGAGGTGGCATGCACTCCTGTGTCCTAAGCAACAGGCTACTGTCAGGCATTTCTTTTACTCCTCAGAGAGGACATGTGAAGACCATCCACATGATTCCTTGAGACTGTGGGGCATTACAATTCTAGTAATGCTGGGGTTAAAGCCAGTAGAACAGACGTTGCGGATATAGCTCAGGCAGTGGTAGAACATGTGCTTAGAAGAGCGTATGTGAGGTCCTGGATCCCACTCCCCTCAAAGCCTCGGGCAATTGTGGGGCGGCTTCTAGAGTTTGTGATTCATTCTTGATCCCATGCTGGGGTTATGGGTACGAGTGCTGCCCTGCCCTGGGGCAGATAATCTGCATACAAATGTACAGAAGGCAGAGAGGCTCGCTAGCTGCCTCCACTGCTGCTTCTCTGCCTTGTGCCAGCCTGCCTTGGAGCCAGCTGAGTACAGACTAAAACCTCCACTAACTCTGAGCTAAATAAACCTTTCCTTCCTTAATTCTGGGTGTCAGGTATTTTGTCCCAGCAATGAGAGAAAAGTAACTAAGATACCACTAAAAGCAACAACCTGCAATCAAGAGTGTGCCCTCTGCAAAGGGTAAAGCACAATGGTTGTAGCTGCTTCCCAAGTGCCCACTGTGTGCCAGGCTTCCTTCCAATGAAGTTGCAGGGTGCTCTGGAGGAGTCAGATTTGGAAGAATGCAAGCAATAGACCTAAAGCAGGCCTCGCAGAGGAGATCCTCATGCTGCACTCTGTACTTCCCTTGTCCCTAGTATCTTGCTACGGCCGGCAAGAGGCACCACTGTGTCGCGCACGACCTCGCCAGCAAGGACGACGCAACACACAGCTCTTCCTAGCGGTTTATTCAGGCTCCTAACAGTAAGTTTCTTATGCTCTCTCTCTCTTTTCCCTCGAGCCCTCGGCCTATATATGATCCCGAGCCCAATCCCAGTGCGCCACGTGGGGATCGCCCATGGGTCCAGCCTATGCGGAAGCAAATCA
>NW_004524590.1:10029839-10031537 GCF_000260255.1 Octodon degus | reverse complement strand
AGTAGGTGCTTTAGACCACTGAGCCATCTCTCCAGCCCAGGTCCGGTGTTTTTGCATAGCCTAAGCCTTGAAGGGTTTGAGGAGATGCCTGAACAGGCCAACCCGAGGGCCAGTCCTTTCTAGCAATTATGCTTTTGTCCGCCCCTGTGTCTAATAATCCCACATTTTTTTTACTATCTACCACCAATTCCAGTATAGGTCTATGTTCTAAATCTAATGATAGGAAGGCACTGTTGCTGCCCGAAGATCCAAAACCCTTGTCGCCTCTCTCACACGCCATGGCGGGAAACCGGTCATGCAGACTGGGTAAAATTACTAGCTGTGCAATACGGTCTCTTGGGGAGATGGCGACAATTCCTTTTGGTGCCTCGGCCATAACCTTAACAATGCCTGTATAGTCTGGATCAATGACTCCTGGGTGGACGTGTAGTCCTTTCAAGGTAGAGGAGGATCTTCCAATAAGTAATCCCACTGTTTCCTGTTCTAGGGGCCCGTGAAAATCAGTCTCCACCGGTTGGACCCCCATTTGTGGTGTCAATACGAGTCTGGAGGCGGCATGGAGGTCCAGCCCTGCGGAGCCTGATGTGGCTCTCCGAGGTTCCTCGGCGGTCTGAGGGAGGGCCACGATTCCAGATCGTGCTCCCCACGCCTGGTCTCCATTGCCCCATATATTTGTGGGCCCTGGGGTCGAGGGCCCCATGACCCATTTTTTGAACCCGACACTGCTGGTTTTTGATTTATGAGGTTACCATCAGCATCCTTTACCGACCAACACTCCCTTGCCCAATGCCTGCCCTTCCTACACCTGGGACACAGGCCCGGTTGTCTCCCGCTCGCGCTTGTCGTGGCAGGACCCTGTTCTTTCTTGGGGCAATTCCTCTTTAGGTGTCCTTGCTCGCCACATCTAAAGCATGCGCCACCTACTTTTCCACCCCCCTTTTGACTCCGGGTCAATTGTATCACTGCCGCCGCAATGCCGGTATTGGAGAGAGGGCCTCCTATGTCCCGACAAAGTTTCATCTAGGCCTCTAGGCCTTTGCTCTTATACGGGGCGATTGCGGTCCGGCATTCCTTTGTGCATTGCTCAAATACTAATTGCTTTACCAGGGGTATCGCGTCCTCTATGTTCCCAAAGATCTTCCCTGCAGACTCCATCATACGGGCCACGAAGTCTGAGAACGGCTCAGTGGGGCCCGGTGTGATCTTAGTGAGGTTACCCCCACCTCCCCTCTATTGGGTAAGGACTTCCAGGCCCTGATGGCACACCGATTAATTTGTTCATAAACTTGCTGCGGGTAGCCCGTCTGCTGATTGGCAAATCGGCCCTGACCCAGCAGCATATCTCGGTCCCAAGCAGGGTTGCCCGTGGCTTGATTGGCAGCAGCTTCCTCACTTGCGAACTCAATTAGGAAGGTTCTCCAATCAAGGTTTTGGCCGGGGCCCAAAGACGCCGGGCCAGTCCATTCCAATCCCCAGGGGTCATACAGAAGCGTTTAGGGATTCCACCTGGGAGAGAGTGAATGCGGCCGAGACTCCGTAAGTCCTAACAGATTCAGCCAATGATTTAATGGTTTTGCAATCCAGGGGATCATGGTATCTATTGCCTTGGGCATCTTGGAAGACTGGATAGGCCAGTGAGAGTTCACCCTGGACCGTCTTCCACACCCCTGGATTAAAGGACCGCCCAGATCGGCCTCC
>NW_004524590.1:10002317-10029099 GCF_000260255.1 Octodon degus | reverse complement strand
GAGCCCAATCCCAGTGCGCCACGTGGGGATCGCCCATGGGTCCAGCCTATGCGGAAGCAAATCATGACAGCAGCCCTGGCCATATAAGGAGTTGTTGTGCACAGAGAGTGCTCACCCATGGTTGGGGGGTGGAAGGCGGAAACCAGCGCCATCCTGTAGGTGCGGTCCTTCGCAGCTCTCCACACCACTGAACGCATCTCTGTGCTGTGGAAAGAGGCAGTATGGGGATTAACCTGGGACAGGAGAAAGCTTGCTGTGGATGACACTAATGAGTTCTTGCCTTCTAGATAACCATTACTAGAACCAGACTCCTCAGAGATTACCAGGCCCTGTGTACCCTGGGTGCCACCACTTCCCTTATCTCATCTCTTCCCACCCTGCCTCTCTGTCCCTGGCTTCATTTTGCCACTCCTGGGCACATGCCCCTCCCTTATCCTGGAGCACAGGGTCTTGGTGTGGCTCATCCTTCACATCACCTAGCTGACCACTCATCTACTTCTGAGAGATCTGCCTGACTACCACATCCCACTTTCCATCCCCTTTATCTGCCTCCCCCCGCACCAGATCACATTGAACATTATCTAGCATTATACTATGTACCCATTTCTCCTCCTCCTCCTCCTCCTCCTCCTCCTTCTCCTTCTCCTTCTCTTCCTCTTTTTCATCCTCTTCTTCCTCCTCTTCTTTTTCTTCTTTTATTTGTTACAGGGTCTCACTACATAGCTCAGACTCATAGTGATCATCCTGTCTCAGCCTACCCAGCACTGGTATTACAGGTGTGCACCACCATGCGCAGTTTCAGTGACCAGCACAGCATGCCCAGGGGTTCTGGGGCTGGCATGACATGCAGTACTGGGAATTAAACCCAAGTCCTTGTGCTTGCCAGGCAGGTGCTTTGAAAGCCGAGCTATCTTCCCAGCTCCCCCATTTCTTCTTCACATTCATTATCTATCTTCCCCCTTACAATAGCACAGGGACAGCCCTGCAGAGCAGAGACTTTATTTGCACTGGTCATTGCTCTGTGTTTGGAGCTTCATTGTAGGCTTACATACAGTAGGTGCTCAATAAATAATCACAGGAATAAAAGACCTGACTAACTGATGTGATGGTTAATTTTGACTATCAAGTTGACTGGCTTGAGAGATGTCCAGGAGATTAGTGAAACGCACTTCCAGGTGTGTCTGCATAAATCATGAAGGTGTGGCCTGCGGACTCTAAGTAGTCCTGGGCCTTTTCCTGTTAAAGTCTTCCCTTGCTTTCTGGTTCCTGACCACCACGAGCAGAGCAGCTCTCATGACGCTTGTGTGTTGGAGCCAGCTGACCATTGACTGAAACCTCAGAAACCATAAGCCTAAAGAGACTTTCACCTTTAAGTTGTATGCCAGGTATTTTGACCCAGCAAGACAAGAAGACTGACATATACAGACCAAAAAGTCCAGGAGTGTGAAAAGCTTGTGACTTAAAGTTTCTGCTTGAAGAAGAGTCTGCGTAGGGCCTTTGTTTTAAATCAGAACTGCTCTGATCTGTCTGGCCAATGGACACATCTTAGCTCACTGAGCTCAGGCTTGTTAGCAAAACACAGGTTTTTGCTAACAAGAGAAAGGTCACTCTTTAGCTGAGCACCAGCAAGCACATTCCAGACATTTGTCCAGACAGGGGCAGGGTTATTTCAGCAGGAGAGTCCAACACCTAACCCAAGCAGGCTCCTTCAGGTGGGTAACTGTGCAGTCTTCAGAACCCCTCACCCAAAAGAGAATTTTGAGTTTCATCTAATTCCGGGTTGTCTCAAAATTCTTAACTTTTTTTGCAAAAGGCCCACGTTTTCAGTTGCACTGGGCTCTTGGAATTCTGCAGCCAGTCCGGCTGAAGAACTGACTCGTGGTGGGGACCCCCAGGGGGTTTAGAGATGCTGGTTATTTGTAAAGAGGGCCTCATAAGGGCTGCCCTAGAGGCTACCAGTCAAGAGGAGAGGCCAGCAAGCACCGAGGGAGGTGACATGGTGACACTGAGCTTGCAGAAGCCGGCTGGCAGCAGAGAGAGCAGCAGTGTAGGCCTGCGGTGGGAAAGGTCAACTGAGCCCTCGAGTTAGGATCAGCCCTGAGAAAGCTGGCTGCAAGTATAGTCTTGTTTCCCTCAATAAAGCCTGTACAGTGATGCAGATGGGGACGAGGGTGACACATCAAGGTAGTCTCAGAAGCACCAGATCTAGAGCTAGGTTGGGGTCCTAGGTGCCCAGGAATTGCTACAGGCAAGGAAGGTGACAGTCCCAAGCCAAAAAGCTCTGCCATCCCAGAAGCCTGGCCAGTGTTTTGGAGGTAAAGGGACCCCGGTGAAATTGACTCTGAGGTGCCATGGATGACCTCTTGTTGTTGGATTGTTTTCCTGTCGGTATTGTGGCAGCTGTGGTGGAAATGAAGGCAAATACCTCAGCGGGAAAAGAATAAACTCCTTTAAAAACATCTTTTCTGCTCCCTATCCCTCAAATCTCCTATTATTTATTGAAACAAATGATAGCAATAACATGCATATAACACCTTCCATCCTCATAACCACTCAGGGGTGTTATTAACCCCAACTTCAGAGGAAACCGAGGAGAAGAGACTTGGAATCCATCCAGGCTGGGGCAAGGGCTTCCCAGCAATGGTAGTGCCTTGGACAAAGCACCTGCTCTGGGCTGCTTTGCCACATTGGGACCTCACCCTGGGACCTCGAAGAAGGTGGCAAGGGCCCTGGGGATCCCCGTGGGCAGCAGAGAAGACAGGAGCTGGGCAGGAAAAGAGCCTCCCGCTCCGGGGGCTCCACATCTGCGTGGGGGCTTGGGCGCGGCAGGCAGCCTGCGTTTCCGCCTCCTCGGGGACTGTGCCGAGCGGATGCCGCTGCCTGCGTGTGAACAGGGCTTGTTTTCCCTTCACGCCCTCGGGCTCCGTTTTTATGAAGCATTTCCTTCTGTTGGCGCTTTGGGAATATTCATTCCTGGCTGCACAGCACGCGGTTGACAGTTGGGCTGGGAAATGTACCCGTGGCTTAATTAGGGCATCGCTAGATCTGCCAAGCTCCTGCCCCGCCCCTCTGCCGCTGCCCCGACCCCAGAGACCCCAGGGCTGGCCCTGGCTAAGAGAAAGAGCATCGTGGCTCCTGCCCTGGGAGCCCCAGGAGGATCCCTGCTGCCCGCCAGAGTATCATGATGCTTCCAGTCTGCCCTGCTCGCTCTCCTGGCTCCTAGGCATCTGTCTTAAAGTTTTCAGCCAAGGCAGATAGATATCCGATTGTCCTGCAAATAGATCAGCCTCCTGCGTTTGTGCTCTTTGCTCCCTGCTTGTAATGCACCTACACTTGATTCTCCAAATTCCTTCTGTGCCCCCTCCCTCAAGCTGGTGTCCTAGGCCTTGTTGGACCGTGGCCCTGGGCTGCTCTGAAGCCGCCAGCCTTCCGGTTAAAGTTGCCCCTGACTGGGAGGAAGCTGAAGGCTGCATTAGCAGGAAGGCTGGCTTTCCCCTCACCACTAAGCCTGAAGAGGCGGACAATCTCCACCTCCTCAACTTCAGCTAGGGTCCCGGAGGCCTCATACCCCCAAAACTTAGATAAGCCACAGAAGGAAGCTGACCGAGTTACAGTTAAATGTCAAGACACTAAATAAATATTGAGAATTCAACTGTATATGATATTAAAATCCTACTATATAAAAAAAAAGCTAGAAAAAATATTTGGAACACATATGGCAAAGGGTGCGTTTCCTTAAATGCTAAAGCACTCCTACAGCGAGTGCGAAATCAACAGCCCAAGAGGAAAGCGAGCAAATAGCAACAGACCCATTCCGGAAAAGCACCCCGAATGGCTTCCAAAGGAATGTGCAGGCTTATGGTGACAGAAACGTGCAGGGAAGAGTGACTTTGTGGCTTGCACTGGCTAGAGACCCACCTTGCAGATGTGTGGCCCAGGGGAGAAAAGGGTTGCATGGAGGTTTCGTGGCAGGCTCCTCAGGGTCCCAGTATGATGCTAGATGGAAGTTGGTTGGTCAGTGGCTCAGGAGTGGGAAACCAGCTGTCTTGTAAGAGCTCGGGAGGACTTCATTAGATTCCAGAGAGAGCTCATGAATCACCTACTTCCCAGCTGCGTGATCACTGGCAGCGTATAGTCTCTGAACTCAGTCTTTCCAGTCCTAAACTGAGCACTTCATGTGTTTCCAGGAGGATTAAGGTGTGGAAGCACAAGGGTGAGGTGAGGAGAGGTCGCTGGGGGAGGAGGAGGGGCTGGGAGAGGATGTCTTAGTGTTGAAAATAGTTCAGTTACCTAGAAAGTGGGTTTAGTGAACACAGACCCACGAAGGCTAAGGGGATGGGTTGGAGATGGAGTTGGCCTTGGAGACCACATCTTCATAGTAGATAAAACGGGGTCCAGATGGAAGGATCTGTCTCCTCAGGATGGGGGAGATGGGAACATCTGCTGCCTGAGAAAACAGCCCAAGGTTCCCAGGCCCAAGCTCTGCCAGTAGCGTCCCAAAGCCTGGCACTTGGTTAACTCTCTGGAGTGCTCATGCTTTGTAGGACCCAATCTAGCATAAGATTCTGCTTGGAGGTCTGGGACACAACCAGAGCCCAACCGAGAGGTGAGCCAAGACCTAGCTTCCCAGAAATTAGATGGCTTTGGTGACATTTAGCCCAGAGCTGCAAGGACGTCAAAGCAAGAGCATCACTGGGGAGAAAGGAGTACATACAACCCTAGCCTGAAAGAAGCCCAGTGCCATGGGCTGAGGAGCAAGGCTGACAGGAAAACAACCCAGGGGGAGAGACTGGGTTTCCACCTCAGATGTGTCCCTGTGGAGAGGTGCCTGACTTGCAAAGGGGGTTCAACCAACATTTCTCAAGTGCAGAGACAGAGGAGACTTGTGAAACTCCAAAGTCAAGCCGGAAGGAAGTGGGACCTGGGGATGTGGTGGCAGTGAAGAGTGCTGCTGCAGAGGGCGTACCAGCATGGTGACGAGATCTGCTGGCTGCATCACCACAGTGTGGGGCCCTTGGGGCCTGCTCCTGTCATCCCAGAGAGGGCGCACAAACCCTGGGTGCAGTAGGCAGGCACACTGCTCCGCTCACATGTAATATAGAAGAGAAGACAATGCTTTGCTGGGGACATGGTCTTTGAGGGTAGGCTCCCTGGATTCTGTCCACTGCACTGCTTTCTTCCATGGCTTCAGATGCATGGCTTCCACAGACCTGAAACCCCTACTGACCTTGCTAGAGAAAAGGTAATGGGGCTGCAGAACTCCTAGTTTCCAAGGCCACACAGAGGAGCAAAAAAAGCAAAGGGTGGTGAGAAGTCAGGATAACTCTGAGGACCTTAGAAATAGGTTCCTACAGAATTTTAGCTATGTCCTTCCCATAGTGTCTTTCCATAGTGTCTCTGGTCAGTACCTCAAGAAACAGTGCAGGCCAAGGTCAGAGCTAGTGGAGATGACTGGCTGCTGGCCAGCCAGTGGGTAGCATCTTCTAAGTCTGTTCCAGGCCCAGGCTGTCTCTTGGAGGTCAGCTCACATTCTAAGAGGAAATAGGGCTCAGCAAGCAAACTGACATCAATGAACATCTGGCTTGGTTTTTCAATCATCCATCTCTCTCATTCTCTCTCTCTCTCTCTCTCTCTCTCTCTATATATATATATATATATATATATATATATATACACACACACACACACACACACACACACACACACACATATTTGGTACAGGGTCTCATTATGCAGCTTGGACTCATAGTGATCCTCTTGTTTCAGCTTCCCCAGTGCTGGGATTGCAGGCGTGCACCATCATGCCCAGTTTCAGTGGTCCACATGGCAAGGGGGCAGCACTGCATGTGGTAACAGGGATTCAGCCTATGTCTTGAGCTTGCTAGGCAGGCACTCAGATTGCTGAGCTATCTCCCTAACATCTGGATTGTTATAAATGACTTGTGGGTTCACCTTGGAGGCTGGAAAATAGGTCGATAGATAGATAGATAGATAGATAGATAGATAGATAGATAGATAGATGATAGAGAGAGTCCAAAGCTATAAGACAACCTGGGCTTCCTATCTCTGAAAAGCTGAATAAACTCAGTGTTTTCTATTTCTCTGATCAGTTTCCTAAATTTCAAAATGAAAATAATAATGTGTTTATCACAAGGCTGTTGTGAGAAAACAAGATAGTGAACAGGAGAGTGTTCTGTAAACCGTAAAGCTAGAGATGAGTTGTTTTAGTTCACATGCAAGGAAGTGAATGTTTTTGAGTTTTTCCTTCCTCTGACCTAAGTCCAGCACCCAGCTCCTAGTTGGCCATGAGCCAGATCTTAAACCTGTGGCCCCAGGTTTCGAGGGAGACGGCATGCAAGTCTTTTTGCAGAATGCACAGGGCTGCTGACCTCAGCTTCAGTTGCAGCTTTGCCCCTGCAGAGAAGTTGATAGGTCTTTAGTCTTAGATTCTCCATCTGCAAAATGGGTCTCACCCAAGTTTTTTGCTTCTCCTTCCCTCCCCTGTTCTCTAGGGCATCTTTAGATGGTCACAGTCAGGATGGAAGGAGTCCTGGGGTGCCTTTCTGTGTCCTCATCAAACTCCTGCTTCCAGGCCCCCGAATCCCTGGCCACCTGCCCACACAGCCCAGTGCCAGACAGAGTGCACTTTACATCCCTCTTTAATTGTTCCAAGCCTGTCAGTGAGATTTTCATGATGGGATAAAATCTCAGAGGTCCTTGATGTCCTCTTTCATGGCAATCACTGCTGCTTTCTCTGCAGGCCGGTAGGAGGTCCCTGGCAAAGCAGCTGGTGGAGGAGGTGGACCTGAGTGATTGCCCTGTCTTGCCACATGCCTGCCTTTCCTGCTGTCAACCTCTTGACCTCTGCATGTTCCTCACTGGCCCCACAGCCTAAATTTTCTGTACTTCGCATGCTAGAGACGAAATAATCTTCTCGAGGAGGCCTGCCAAGCTCACACCCTCCTCAATCTCCTCCGGCTGGTCCCTGGGATCCGGGACTCATGCAAGGAGGGGCTGTGGCTCCTGATCTCTCACCCAACTCTGCAGACCCGGGTGTCATCTCCTGCAACAGCTGACAGTGGCGCCTGCAGCGCTCTGGTGTCACTTTTAACACTGTGCATTAACACCAGCGGGGGACTGTCGGCGCAAGGCCGACCCGGCGGAGGCGCGTGGAGCCGCAGCCCACATGTGCGGTTGTTACCAGCAGTTGTTTTCAGGTTCTGGGCCTCACCTCCAAACGTGTTACTTCTGCAGGGAGCAGCAGCATCGCGCTGCACACACTCCCAGGGAAGACGTGGGGCCTGCCGGCCTCGCGTCCCTCCGCCAGGAGGCACGGGGAGGTGTCATTTCTGAGCCATGGCATGCAAAGATCAGGAACCGGGATCTCCGCCACCTACGCACAGCTCCCCCAATTAGAAGAATAAGAGGAAGAAGAGAAAAAGGAGGAGAGAAAGGGTGTCGGCATGCCACTTAAAATCTTTTCTTATATTTGTTTTATACGTACCACATGTTTTCAAAGAGCACTGCATGATGTCATGGGAAGAGACAAAAACAGCATGCAAAAGCACGGCACACACTATGCAATCCCAATTCTGTCAGTGCGTGGGGAAATGTCGCCCTCCGCACCTCGTCCCACTCCCCCTGTGGCCGGGGGCCCTGGAGGGAATCAGATGACCACGTGACTTGATTTAGCCAATGAGATGGGAGGAAAGGACTGTGTCGCTGGCTGGTGCTGCTGCCCAACCCCAGCAGCATAGAAGTGTGTGCTCATTTGGAAGGCTGAGAAGCCCCAAGGAGGCTCAGTCACAGAGCCACCATGCAGGAGAGGATGGCCCTGAGAGTCACCTGGACTCCTGTCATCTGGCTGTGAGCGGAGAGAAATCCGTGTGCTGGAGACTCACTGAGCTTGTTGGGTTTTCCTGGCACACAAGCGACCCTAGCTTGACATAGGAAGGCACGAAGTAAATGGAAAAGTGTTAGCAGGAAGTATCAAGCAACCGCTGATTTCTACTGTGCGTCTTTCTAAGTTCTCACATTTTCTATAGTTGCTGTGTATCACTTTTATGAGTTTAAAAAGCTCTTAGTCTTAAGCATAGATAATTTTTTAGAGTACATCCAATGTGTCTTTGGTACAGAACTACACACTTCTTGAGTCATTTCACTGAATATACACAAAGCCCTAAAAGATTTTTTTTGGTTGTTTTTTGTTTTTGTTTTTGTTTTTGTTTTTGTTTTTTGCAGAACTGGGAATTGAACTCAGGCCCTTGAGCTTGCCAGGCAAGAGGTTATTCTACTGAACCATCTCCCCTGCACCGGGTTTTCCTATTTTAAAAATGAAAAAATCTGAGTTTAGGAAAACTAATGTCAGGGTTTTTGCACTGATTGTCTAATTACCTCCTCTATGGATTGAAATTTTTTATATTAGTTTAGAAGGTGAGGCTCAGAGAAGCTCATGGCTAGTGCCTTAGGATGTAAAGGAGATGAAATTAAAACAGCTATTACAACAACAGCAGGGGCCCTTCACTAGCTGTTTCTGTGTGCCAGGCTGGGTTACAATCTTAGGCAACCCTCCAGTAACTTGATGATATAGGTGCTAAAACTATATTTAGTTTCCAGGTAAAAAATAAAAATTCAGAGAGACTGAACTGTTGATCTAGAGTCACACAGCTAGCAATTTGAACTGCTGAGCCTGGACTCTTGATCTGTCCAAATTTTGGTCTGCTCATTTTGCTAAAAGCAGGGGGTTTCAAAAGGTGATTTTAGGTGATAGATGCATGAGCATTTTAAAATTCAATTGCTATTTTTACCAAAAATGTTATGCATGAAATATTAAAAGTCAAGCAGCACCATGAAGCTGATAATGAAAAGCAGCAGTCCTACCACTCCTCAGAGGGAGCGACGTCAATTCTCTTTGCTGTTCCTTCTGACATTTACTTTCCTATTTCTAAATATCATTCTTTGCTGATTTTTAAAGATATTATTTATTGGCTTCCTCCTGTGAAAGATTGCTGGTTCTTCACCAGCCATCATACACAAACACACACTTTCCCTTCCAGTACGGCCTGAGCACAGTTGCTAAACCAATAGCCAGTCTTCACATGATGGTATCTACATATATAATGACAGCTCGGCACAGAGCTATAGAGCAGTTGCTATCGTGTGCAGCATTTTGTCTGCCCTAGAGTTGATAATTACCTCAGTGTTTCATTTCATTCGTTTCTGGTGTAACATTAGTAATTCCTCCCACAAGCATGTCCACAGAGGTCTAAAATCTCCAGCAGTTCTGTCCGACACTGAGTATCTAGCCATCTTCCTGTCTGTTCCTTTTATTTTTCTCCCTTGGCCCTGCCCTGCCCAGCTGCCCTCCAGGTTGTCTGTGGAGTAAACGTCCCGACACTTTTCTTCATTCATCCTGGGGATCCCCTTCACCTCCATCCCATGTTGGTTGTCTGTTTCTTAGAGTCTAAGTCATCTTTTTGCTTCTGGGTTTGCTCTCTTCATTTGGTTGTAACATATACGCCAGTAGCTTCCTTGGAAACTGCATATGGGGAGTTCAGTTTTTGGATCCCTGATTGACAGTTTGGCTGGATGTATAAATCTCGTTTGGAAATCATCTCCCCTCGGCGTTCTGAAGGCAGCTCTCCATCGGCATGTGGTGTTCTGGGTTGATGTCAAGTAGTTCAGTGCCGTTCGTTCGGATTCCTGAGCCTCATTGTGTGACTCCCACTGCCTCCAGAAGCTTTGGGGGAATCTTCCTTCTCTCTCCGATGGCCTCAAACATTTAGTAAAACTCAGTGTTTATTCTGGGAGTAACAAAAGCGTTGGCTAAGTTAGATAAGATGATGATTCCATAAATTGCCACTTAGGTATTTTATCTCAAAGCCAGGACACACACCAGAGACATGGTAGTTGCTGTCACCATTGCCCTGGAACACTGGCCAGTGACCCTGAAAGGGAGGTGTCAGATTGACTGAGGAACTAACTGATCACAGTCCAAGGATTATTTGACAACTTATCAGGAATACCCATAAAAATCAACTAAAAAATTATTATAAAGTTACAAAATAATTATATGAGGCTAGTGGCTACCGAATGGAGCATTGTTATCTGTAGCCTTAAAACATGCAGACAACAAACAGAACTAAAATAGAGTGGATAAAAGGCCCTATTTGCAAAAACAACCAGAAATAAACTTTTTTTAAAATGTGAAAAATCTATGTGAAGAAAACCTTTTAAATGCTACTGAAAGAGACAAATGTGAACTTATACACACTCTTGGGTAAAAAGATTTAACATTATAAGGATGCCAGTTCTCCCTAAATTAAACTCCACATCAACACAATCACATTGAAAAAATATCAACAGGATTTTTTGTGGAATGAGACAAGTTGATTCTAAAGTTGATATTGAAAATACACATGTACACATACATATCCAGGAAGAGTTTGAAAACAGAAATGTAAAAAACAGAACTAATCCTATCAATTATTTACATGTATTTAAAATCTAATATAAAGCTAAAATAATTAAAACCATGGCACAAGTATACGAATAGCCATATAATTTAGAAGTTATTGGAAGTCATCCAAAATATATAGGAAGTTGCCATATGATCCAGTTGGCATTTAAAACAGGATTTATCCATATTTAGTATTGGGACAATTGGCTACCCATCTGTAAAAGAAATTAATTTAGAACCTCACTTCACATGCTATACCAAAATAAATCCTACATGAATCAAAGGTTTGAAGGAAATCATGAATTTGTTACAGTAGCAGGAGATGAAAACGGTGAATAGGGGGACCCATCAGCTGGCTGCCTTCATTCTAGTCAGGGGCCCGGAAAGCCCAAGCAGTCCCACCTTCAGATTATTGACTGAAAATAGGTTGACTGGCTGTCAGGTCCTGCGCTAGGTGCTAGAGCAGAGGCTGCCAGTCGGCAGACCTTGGGCTGGACTCGTTATGTGTAATTGGTTTGGTTCTACCAGTGTTAAAACATTTTTGGGTTGGATCCAATATTTTGAAACTTGGAGATTTCACATAAAAATCTGGATCCCAGGCCTTCCCTGAAATGTCTGAAAATCTGGCAGCACCAGGCCCTCTTTTTTTTCAGGGACAATCAACTAAGCCACCACCCTTTGCCCTGAGGATGGAGCACCTGGGCTCCAAGGGGCCAGGAACTGAGGACCCAGGGAGCAGGCAGATGAGGGAGGGCAGGGATCCTGAGCCCCCAGGAAGGAGGGCCGGAGGGCAACAGCGCGTGTGGGAGGGGCTGATCCCAACCCTTATGGGTCACCTAGCTGAGGAGTCAGGGTCCAGGGGACCCAGGGGACCCAGGAAGAGGCCTGACAGAAGGAATTTGGGACTTGGATCCATAGGGCTTGGAGACAGATGGGACTGTGTGCGTGTGTGTGTGTGTGTGTGTGTGTGTGTGTGTACACCCGCACTGGTGTGTTAAGGGCTGGTGGAAAAACTGCTGTTGGAGGTGGGGCTAAGGAAGCCCTGGGGTGCTCACACTGATGGGCAAACGCTCCCAAGCTGAGCCAGATCTGGTCACGCTCCTGCTCTAACTCCAGCCAGCTTCCCTGGAGGTCCAGCCAGCGCCTGACTCTTGGGTCATTTCTTCTTCCTCTGTGTGAGTGTCTCCAGAGACTTGGGCGTCCTGGAACCAGCCCGATACCTTCCAGCCTCAGGGCTCTTGCACTTGCCCTCTCTCTGCTGGGACGCCTCTTCCCACCTCTTGAACCGGCCACGGCCCTCCACTCTGCAGGTTTCATCTTAACCGCACTCTCCCAAAAGAGAGTTGGGCAAAGGCCGTCAAGAAGGCCAGCTCCCCCAGGGGATGTTGTGGTATGGGGCATCTTTGAAAGGGCTGGGGCTAGAAGAGGGGTGGCGCTGGAAGTGTCGCATCTCAGGAAAGCAACCTGGGAACAGGCGACCCACAGGTGCTGCGCAGAGGCACCGAGCCCCTCCCTGGGCTGTGTCCCTTGGAGTAGCGCTGCCCACCCGGCTCCCGGGCTGAGGCCGAGGCCTGTCTGCTGGTCCAGAGGAAGCCACCGAGTACTGACAGCGCAGCCCGCCGCTCTGGCCGCAGCCCGGCCAAGGGACAGGGCACAGCCCAGAGCCGGGCAAGAGGCGGGCTCCACCTGTCCGGTCCCGAGCCCACCGACCTCCTGCGTTGGAAGGAACCGACCTACTCCCACCTCGCAGAGCCAGGAGGGGCCCACAAGAGCGGGCGGGCAGGGCGCGGGGCATTGTCTGCCTGCATAAGCCAGGAGCCGCACAAAGGCCGCTTTGTGCCCCTGCGCGGCCAGCGGAGGTGGGGTGCCATGTCTCGGCGCCCCGCACCCGGCGCAGCCTTGTCCCCGAGGGGGCGCCCGCCACTTCGCCGCCGCCAGCGCCGCGGCCCCGGGCGCCAGAGGAGCTCTTAATTGTTCCCAGAACGGGTGGCATTTAGATCAATTAATATGCAAAACAGGAGTAAATCATCTCATTCGCGGGCCCCACGCGGGGCGGGGAGCCCGGCATTTGCGATGCAGCGAGGTCGCGGCCCCCGCCGCGTGTTTATCTGGGGAAATGGAAATCAGCCGCGCACAAAGCCGCCCCGCCGGCCGCCGCGCCCAGGGCCGCGCTGGGCAGGTCGCCGGCGCCGGTCGCGACCCGCGCCCGGGCTGGCTGATGCGCAGGGAGGACGCTGTCGCCTGTGGCCCTCTGGCTCGGCCGCCTTGCGCCTCAGGCCACGCGCCACCCTTCTGGCTGCCTTTCCTAGCTGGGGTAACAGGAGTCTGTTGCTACCTAAATCAGAACTAGAAAATAACACCACGCAGTGCGTGCGATTGCAGTTCTCGGGCTCAGGACCTGCGATTCTGCTACGGAGCCTGGACTGAAGCCAAAATCCTCCTCCGCTCCTGCATAAAACCCTCTAAGAAGTAGGTCTGCTTGTTCCCGCTGTACAGCTGGAGAAACTGAGGCTTGGGTCTACATGGGCGCCTCAGACTCATGAAGTCATAGGGGAGGCTTGTTGAGAGGTGGCTGGATCCAGAATGACTGATTCATGGTGCAATGCTGGGATGAAGAGTGCTGTGATCACTAAATCGGTCCATTGATTGGTTTGACTGGCCCTAATCCAGGAGCCTAGATCGGATGTAAAAGGGGCAGAAAAAAAAAAAAATGCAGAGGTCCCCGGCTTGCTTTGCTGCCTTCTGCCCTCCATGGGCCATCTCTTCTCTGCAGTGCCCTCTTCCAGGCCACCCTTCAGTGAACCAGATGATTATGGACTGAAACCTCTGTGAAGTGTGAGCCCAATAAACCTTTCCTGCTTTCCCTTTGGATGTCAGGTATTTTGGCTCAGCGCTCTGTGGCCTGGGCACACATCTCTCCTTCCAGGGCTCAGCTCTCTGGCTGTGCCAGGCTGGTGTGGGCTCAGGCTGCAGCCCTGGGCTCATCAGACTCCTGCTCCCAGCTGGGATTCCCTGATGCCCCAGCCTGTTGCTTACCCTGGGCCAGTGGCACCCCTGGATTGTGGAGGACTTGAAAGAAAAGCAGTTGTCTCTACTTTGGCTGTGCCTGACCCTATTTCCATGTATTGATAGGTGCAGGGCTGGCTAGGGTTTTCCTTAATCCTTCAATTGGCTTTAAGCAATGCATATTGGTCTAGCCGAGGTGCTGGTAGTAGTCTTTGAAGACAACACACATGTTTGCCTGATAACCTCCACCTGCTGCTCTTTAATGTGAGCTGGGTCAAGATGGGAGGAAGAGCCGATGCTCATGCTGTTGGCTGGGATCGAGCCTCGAGACAGAGGCTCTGACTTCTTGGGGCTTGAAAGATTACACATCAGAGCTGAAACACTGGCCCCAAAACATTAAAACTATGTCAATAGTACAATGCAAATTACTTTTTCTGCATATCCTTCTCTCTGCATATGACAGAGGTAAATGCAGGCTCCTGCCTAGCCCAGCTCACAGGGCTCACCTACTTCCTGAAATTCTCAGTCATTC
The DNA here is from genome assembly GCF_000260255.1 of Octodon degus. Classification (NCBI taxonomy): domain Eukaryota; kingdom Metazoa; phylum Chordata; class Mammalia; order Rodentia; family Octodontidae; genus Octodon; species Octodon degus. The sequence continues at coordinate 10,015,102 of NW_004524590.1, read as the reverse complement.
ATCCTCAAGGTGCTCCTCCTTCATGACTGAATAAAACCCAGGTTTGGCCCTGGGTTGAGGCCTTTGTTCTGGATAGCCATCTTCATGTCTGGACTTAGGACCCCTTGGCTCCCCAAACTATAAATATGCCTTAGTGTCTTTATTCTCACGGTGGATTGCCTCGGAAGTTGTAGATTGGAATTAAGTTGATGGGATTCCAATAACTTATCCATGGGATTATAAATATAAACTTCCTGGACCCATAGGAGGACCAAAAAGTGTTCCTTATATTGGGTGGCAACTCACTGTGTGGTTTGATTTTACGATTTAGGGCTGCAATCACAAATTCATTAGCTACCTTAAGTTCCTGGAGTAGCTCCAGGTAGATCCCGCTCAGAGGCCAGGAGACACCAGCTTATTCAACCCCCTGCAGCCTGCCATCCACCCAGGAAACCAGTTCTGGTTCCATCTCTGCCACTACGCTTTGTGGGGAGCTGAGCAAGCCCCTTCCTTCTGCAGGCTCTGCCTCATGGGCTGCACACCTAGGCTGGCAGATGTCCTCTGTCCCATCCTTTCTACTCCACATGGTAGGTCCAACTGCTTGCTGCATCTTGTGCCTCCAGTGCCAGGGGACTGTCCCTCCACCCCTCTGTGCCCTACAACCAGGAAGGATAACTCTTAGGGCCACTGTGACTCCCAGTGCATCTAGAGTAGGCAGCCTGGTGGGTGGAACACATCTGTTTTATTAATCTGTCTATCAGAGCCTGCTTCTCACCCACCTGTCCACTGCCATTGAGTGTCTTCTAGCAGTAGCACTCCGGAGCTTTAGCTTGGCCAGGACTTCCCTGGCTAGGCCTCATTTTCCTGTCTCCTGGCAGCCAGGCATGGCTACATGACCAGGTCCTCAGTCATGGAATATGAGTAGACAGATGTGCAAACTGCCCGGGTGTGTCCTCCTCTATCACCTCCTCCCACTGCTGAGGTGGCGTGTCACTTGGGACTGGGCAAACAAGGGTTCTACTCCAGAAATAGGGGGCAGTGAGGCCCTGAGCACCATGCCAGGTGGGGCTGTGACAAGAGGGACCTAAGCCTCTGTCTTGTTTGCACCTGTGCTACTTTGAGTAGCTCAAGTGTGTGCTTTTTCAGTTGATTTTCTGGTTTAGGGCTGGGTTTCTAAACTAATTAGAAAGTTTAAGTTTCTGGAGTTACTTTAGACAAATAGCTTCCAGGAGTCAGGTGACCCCAGGTAGCTCTCTGCCCTTCCCCCTGTCATAGTAACTGTTCCCCAAACCTACTTGTCCACTGTGGATTGTAAGTGCTTAGTAATTATTTGTTAATTGAATGCGCAAGTTAGCAAAAGTATTGTAAGCTGGGAAAATCAATCATAAGCTTTAGGTACATCATGAATTCAGAGAGCTTTTATGGCCTAACCTGGGTCCTAATAAACACTATTTGCTTGAAATCTGGTTCAGGGCCCTGCACATATGTCTGTGTGTCATCAGACAGCTGCCTCAGGGCAAGGATGGCTTGATCTCCTCCTCCTGACGTGGGACAGGCTTCGTGCTGGTAAGGACATATGCACTAGAACCCTGAAAACTGAAAGCCACATTGTATTTTATCCAATGATGTTAAATCAGAGTTCTTTTTCATTCTTTTTGTAAAAAATTATATTCAGCTGGGTGTGGTGACGCATGCCTGTAGTCCCAGCACTCAGGAGGCTGAGGCAGGAGGGTTGCCACAAATTCAAGACCAGCCAGGGCTACATAATGAGTTCAAGACCAGCCTGAACCACATCATGAGACCCTGTCTCAAAAAAAGTTACATTCAAAGGTTTTGAAATTTAGTGCTCGAAGAAGGATCATTAGTACCTATTTTTGACAAGGGGGATCTCATCACAGGAGGGGATGTCATAGCTCAGCCATCCTCTCTGTGGTCTCCACAGATCTACTGTGTAGGTCTGGCCCATCCTCCAGGCGCATGTGTGGTGCTGTTGGGAGGTGGAGGACCCTTTGGGGGAGGTGTGGTCTAGAGGAAGAAGACAGGTCATTGTGGAACTGCTCTTGAGCAGGGCAGTGGGGTCCCAGTCCCTTTCTGTCTCCCTCTATTGCTACGAAGCGACCAGGCCTGCCCTGCAGCCTGCTTCTGCCATGCGGGCCTGGGGTGTCACAGGCCTGAAGCAAGTGGGCCAAGGGACCATGGAAGGAAACCTCTACAACTGTAAGGCAAATAACTCTAGAAAGAGTGTCTGTGGTTTAGCTCAGTGAGCATGAGACCCTTCCAGCTGATCCAGAGCAAGACTGAATGGAAGAAGAGGGAGAAGAGAGGGAAAGGGTTTGACACAGAGCCTAAGGGTAGCACAGTGTAGGGCTCGTGCTTCACCAGTGCTTAGCAGGGGTGATGGGAGAAGGGTACTAACGCCTTGTTTATAGGAAAGAAAAGATCCGCGCGGTTCTCCCTGCCCCAGGTGCTGGAGAGGTTGCCCAGCAGTGGCTCCGAGGTCTCCAAGTCGCTGCGGTCTCCAGCTGGAAAGGCTCTCTGAAGCCAGCTTCCTGGCTCAAGGCAGAGATCTGCCTGGGCCATGCTGGACAGATGTGCACCAGCCTGAGCTCAGCCTGTGTGTTTCATTAATTACATACAGAAGCATGAGCACAAGGAGGTCTCCAAGGCCAAGGAACTCCACAGCCTATTGGAGATGCAGGGCAGGTGGCTGTGGTCACCAGTGGGCCAAGGCTCAGGCTTAGCAGGAGGATAAATTTGCAGGTGACCATGTGTTTTGGGAAAAGCTTTGGTCTACCACAAGACCCCTCCCTGGACGTCTGTCACCAACAGGCCTGATGGGGAGATGCACTCCCTCTGTGGGCTGTGTATTGTGCAGGAAATCTCTGGGGAATGGAAAGGAAAGAGCTGCTGGGGTAAGGAAATGACCTTGGGAGTCCACAGCCTGCAGTTGGGTCACCAGTCCATCCCTCTGAGACACTGTGAGGCAGATCATTGCCCTACTCTGAGCCCCACTTTCTCTCTGAAGACTCCTGTCTCCATCAGCCCTGGGCTCAGCTGTCTCTCAGTGCTGCCTCCGGGCTGTATCTTTGCCCAGGAATCCAGTGTCCCTGAACCACAGCCTGTCTGGTGCAGCAAGAGGGACGTCAGAGCAGGCATCGCTGAGAGACTGAAGTGAGATACAAATGTTCTGGATTGGAGAGGCCAAGCCTCTCCAATATACTCTTGCTGGCCAGGGGCCTGGCTCTACCCAGCCCAGCCACATCAGTTGGTCCCTGTGTGTGTCTCTACTGCAGAGGATGCAGGAGTGGCCCGGGGACACCTGCAGCAGTGCTCACTCAGCCCTAGTCCCAAGGAACCATAGAAACACACCCTGCATGTCTGACTTCCCCAGATGAATCAGAAGACCCAGAACCCTTGGTGCCAGTCCTGCCAGATGTTAAGCAGCTGCTGCTGAGTAGCAGCTGCCCTTTCAGACGGGGCATCCCCCCCATCCCTCCTCAGTCCCTGCCTGCACCACACCAGGCGCTCATTTGCCTGCCAAGTCCCAGACATCTGCGAACCATCACATTCCTGTCGCTATTCTGTGTCCTTGTAGCTTGGGGTGGATTCTGTCTCCACATTGTTGGAGCCAGCCAGAGTACAGCGCAGGGTTGCGCACAGTGACCACCTTTTGACTCAGACCCTTCCTCTTTCCCCACAGCCTCCCATGCCCATCCATGGGCTGGCACAGGCTTCAGAGCAGTGTAGATGCCCAGTGTGGACCAGTGCCTGGCCCAGGAAGAGACTCGGGGTCTGAGCTCTGTGGAGCGGGGGTAGCACCCACACTCTTTCCTGCTTCTCCCCTTGTGGCCACAGTGTTTGTTGAAGGCCTGAGCTTAGACAGTTCCTGGCTCTGTTACCATCCCTGGGTCTCATGCCACCCCTCCAAGCCTCTCTTTCCCTCATTCCTCAAGTACATAGCCATCTGCCAGTGTCATTTCACAGCACCCACTGCCACAGTGGGGTGTGGCCACACACCTGCCTTGATGGGAGGAGAGTGACAGCAGGGATGGGTCCCCCTGCCAGTCCTGGCCCCTCCAGGCATGCTATTCTTCCCACTGGCCAGGCTGGACACACCCAGGGCGGATCTGAATTCTCATGGTGAAGGTCACAGAGCTTCAGCGTGGGTCATGACAGCACAGAACAAAGCCCCTGCCAATCTACAACTTCCAGCCAAGATTTTCCAGAAAGCAAGTCCTTTCCCTTGAGACATGCTGCAGCATTTGGGGCTCTATTTTCTGTGACAGTTTAGCCTACCCTGACTGATACAGTCTTCGGAAGCCAACACTTGGCCTTGGGACATCTGGTTGGCCCAGACTAGCAGGAGTATGGAACTGGCTGCAGGCAGGGCAGCTGGACAGGGCACAGTCCTGGGCAGAGACTAGTGACAAAAGTCCTCAGCAGGCAGAGGGAAGGCTGGAGTGGAGGTCCTCGGCCTGGCGTGGAGCCCCATTCTAGCCCCATTATGCCCAGGCTCTGGTACTGCCAGCACACTCCTGGTACAGCCCAGGAACCTGGCCCTGTGGCTGTTGTAGCTCTGGTCCCTACCAGAACACCCCAGTCAAGTTTCCTGCCCCCTACACCTAGGTAGCCCCCTTTCTCCAGTCCAGCTCCTTACTCTTTTCTTCAGACCCCTTGTTGGATGTCTCTGAAAGCCAGAACCCTCGAAATCAAGAACCGCTTCTTCTCCTGTGCGTTGGGGGAGCCCTCATACCTTAGGAACAAAGCCACATGCAGTGACTATCCCTTATAAACACCTGCCTCTGGCTAGCTGTGGCTTGACTCATGGCCAACAGGAAGGTCACAGGACTCTGGGGATCAATATGGAGACCTCACCAGGATGCTTGCAGCCCAACCTTGGTCAGGAGTGATCGTCCGTGTCCGATGACTCCTTTTTTTTTTTTTTGTGGAGCCAGGGATTGAACTCAGGCCCTTGCGCTTGCCAGGTGACCAATAACTCCCGGAAATGAAAGCGTTTTATCACGGAGCCGCACCATCCCTGGCTCTCCCTCCTGCTCACCTCTTGCTATGTGGGAATCTGCAGGTCCTCGGTGACAGCTGGGCTGCTGGGGCTTTGTCAAGACACCTGCAGAGGAACATAGCAATGAGCTGTCCCCAGGCAGCTCCCAATGGCTCAGTTCACAGTGCCTGGACCCATCACCAAAGCTTTTCAGTTGCCTTTCATGTGCATGTGTTGTTCCTTTCCCCCAAATTAAGATGACAGCAGAAGATGTGACTTTGTATCCCAGGGGCTGGCAGGAGGAAGGCGTGTTGGGAGGATGATGTGACTGTCTGACCTGATTCAGTGAGCTGGCTGGGCAGCCTGTAATCCCAAAGCCATGTGAGGAGGCTCCAGGACCCCGTGTTCCTGAGCTCAGTGCCGCCTCTGGGTCTACTTTGTAAAAAAGGGCCCACAAATGTGTGCATTTGACTCTGTGTGTGTGTGTGTATGTGTGTGTGTGTGTGTGGGTGTGCATGCACACACGTGCTAAGGGGAAGGGAAGAGGCAGCTCGGCCTTTGGTCCCTGCGAATCTTGCTCAGGAGTGGGACATGTGCGTGACAACTTGGTGTCGCTCTCAGTCCATGCTGTGAGGGCAGCTACATCTGGATGCGTGGTGGCACTTACTACCCTCCCAGAAGGGCTACAAAAACCTTCCCACCTGTCCTCAGAGCCCTTCTGCCATCCAGACCCGAGCCGCATGCTCCGTTCTGCCACTACTGGGCCCTAGGAACCTGGCTAGCCAGAGCCTCACCTCTGGCTTCCTCCCAGCAAACCTCAGCAATTCCACACCAGGCAAGGATGGGCTGCTGGGGACACTGAGGTGTAAGACTAAGGCCCTTCAATGCCAGGTGCCCACAGTCTCCCAGGGAGAGGGCTAGGCAAGCCAGAAGGTGGAAGAGGGGCACATGGTGGGGGCAAAGCGGGGCTGGCGTGAGGGGCTTTTCTTGGCCTCAGCTTTGTCTACTCCTCCCCTAAGCTGCCTTTTCCAGTTCTCTTTTCCTATTATAGCTAAGCCTGAGGGATTTTTCTCTTCTGGGATGTTGTAGATGATGACAAGTAGGCACTGGAAGGCCAGACCCTATAGTCCTGACTTTGTGGCTCCCACAGAACCCAAGCTGGACACTGCCAGTGCTTCCTCCCTAAGGCAGTGGCTAAATGTCACCTCGGGCCCTGCCAAGAAGGAAGGCTGAAGATAGCCTGACTCTGCCTGGCTTGGGGCAGAGGTGTGGCTGCACCCTGGGCATGCAAGTGGACTCTGCAGCCTATCTGCTTGGACAGCCTGCGTTCCAGCCATGCGCAGGCCCATCTACCTCCAGCACTGCAAGGACCCACAGACTCTCAGAAACAGCCCCTACCTTTGGGGAGCTCGTGGCCAGGGTTGGAAATGGATGGTAAAGTTGAAGAGTGAAGCCACTGCAGGCCACAAGGTCTGTGGACACCTAAGGAAAGGAAGCTGAGTTTTGTGTGTGGGGACCTGGCCTGGAGGGCTTCTGGAAGAGGTGGGACAGCAGCTCTGAAGGTCTGGAATATTTCTTTCATTTTTATGTATTTGGTACAGGGTCTTACTCTGCAGCTCAGACTTGTAGTGATTCTCCTTTTTTCTGCCTCCCGAGTGCTGGGATTATAGGTGGGTACCACCACTCCTGGTCTCAGTGGCCCTGAGCTTGCCTAAGCAGCCACTTAGTCTGCTGAGCTATCTCGTCAGCCCTTAGGTCTGGACTATTTCCGTGCATACTCTGGCCACTCTCAGCTCTCTGCTCCTTAGAGCCCAGGTCCTGAAAATGTTCCTTCTGTGAGCGCTATGCAGAGGAGGGGTCCAGGTGACAGGGTTCAGGCTGCCCAGGGAGACCTGGGACACTGTTCTCAATGGAGAAACTGTTCTCGATGGAGCAGCAGGTCTGGCCGCCTGGCAGCAGATTGGAGGCCTGGCCAGCTCTAGATGTCCCAGGGTTCTGACCCCAGCTGCCAAGTCTTGGACCCTTGCTCTTCTGCCTACTCTCTGCCCTTCCAAATCAGCACTGCCCTGGGCTGCTGCACCCCTGGCCCACTGCTGCACGGTTCCTGTTCACTCGCTCCTGCTCTCTGTCTCTGTCTCTATGTGTCTCTCTGTCTCTGTCTCTCTGTGTCTCTGTCTCTGTCTGTCTGTCTGTCTGTCTGTCTGTCTGTCTGTCTCTCTTTCCCTCTGCTCTCTGGATCTTTCTCTCTGTGTTTTGCCTGCAAAAGTCCCAAGAGTTAGCATCTGTCTGGCAGAACAGGCCTTGGCTCTCGGCTGCGCTCTTGAGCCAGGCTACTGACAGCTGCCCCAGGGCAAAGCTCCTAGTCTGGTGTTACCAGCTGTGGCCAGGGCTGCAGGGTCACACAGAGGTGGTGGCTCTCTGCAGGGCAGCCTTCCACCTGAGTGGAGGGAGGGGTCTTAAGGCCCTCACAGCCAGGATCAGCCTAGCCCCACCCCTGAGGAGAGCCCCCGGGATGGGGACACTAGGCCCAGGCCCAGGGCTAGCCTCGCCTATAAGATGCAGCCTTGAGTGCGCTCTCGCGGGTGCCTGCAGGACCCAGTCAGCTGCTTCCCTGCCCAAGACAAAGCTGCCAAGCCCATCCTTTGGCACCAGCCTGGGAGGCGGACGCTGCCAGCAGCTTGGCGCTTACTGAACGGCAAGACCTCCTGGGCAAAGGATTTTGTTCTTTCTGCCCCACCAAACACTTGTCTCCTTTGATTTTACCATTGTTCTTTCCAGGGAAATCTAATTTTAAAACAAAAAAACATGTTTTCTGACCAATAGGACACATACATGTGCCAACAAATATTTGATTTAAAAGCAATCTTTTGCGCAGTTCCAGTTTTGTTTTTAAGAGACAGGACAAAACATCATACCCAGCTGTCCGAGCATGTGTTAGGCCCCCACGCCTCCCTCTGTTCCTTTCAGCTCAGAAATATGGCCTGAGGTATCCCACTGAAACCTCATGGTGATGGTCACATAGTTTCCAATCTGTGGGGTGAGGTGGGGCCTGGCGGTGGGGGGGATGGTCAACAAGATCTGCCCTTTAAATAAGGAAGAACCAAAATATCCCAGTCTGCAGCATTATCAACCCCGGATGTGTCTCCACACACAAAGCCACTTGCAAAATAAAGCTGCATTTGAGTCCAAGCCAAGGGTGATGTTAAAAACAATGGAGTTAATAAGTAACCAGTTGCTGGATCAAATCAAACTGTTTTTGTGTTATGGGGGACCTCTACCTGCTCCACTCCAGGGATGCCTTCCAGTAGCCAGAAGGTCAGAGGTGGACTCTGGAGGCCGAGCTGCATTAGGAGGAGATCTAAGAAGGGAGGCAAGAGGTAGGGTCACTGTGGACTCTGGCTTTGGGGACACAATGGAATGAAAGAGGTGCCCGGCCTCTCCTGTGCTGCAGTCCACACGCCACGCTACACGGGGCCTCCCTACAAATGTCCTTATGGGAGGGGTTGCAGGCACATCCACCCCACTTTGCTTCTCCTTCACTCTGCCCCTTGTGATGCAAACGGCATTGCAGGGCAAGGCCCATGGGAAGCAGGAGGCCTTGCTGTGCTCCCAGTATGGTGACCCTCACATCTGCTGTGTGGTCCTGGCCCAACTCCCTCAGAGCGCTCTCCATGGGCTGGAAGCTTCCTTCTTCTGCTCGGGGGTTCCCCCTCTTCTGTGGACACTCATCCTGGGGCCCTTCCTGGGCACAGGGCCCAGCATGCAGCGCATGGGAACCACCCACAGCCACAGGAACAGCATTCTTCCTCTGAGGGTGTGCGTGTCCCCTCGGACATGGGGATGACCGCTGCAGCTGCTCAGTGGCACAGAGAAGGCCTCCTGCCTTACTGTTCTCAAAGCAGGCTGGGGTGTGGTGGGAGCAGTGGAGAGCTGCCCCCAGCCTGCCAACCACCACCTCAAGAAGAGCCAGCCATGCCCAGCCACGCTGTAGACATCTGAAGGACCCTCGCTTGGTAGATGCTGATGACACCATGCTGATGACACCATGCAGCCCCGCTTGTGGCAGAGGTGACAAGAAGGGCCTTGTTGCTATGGGGCTCCTGCAGCCCTCAGCAGCACCCATCTCTCCACTTTTCCCCCTCACGCACACATACACTGGCCTGGGTTCCCCACCCCACCACCCCAAACCAAGGCAGGGGGTGGACATAGCCGCCAACTTGCCCTTGATGCCTATTCTCCCCTTTCATCTGAGTAAATGAGCTTCCTTGTATGAGCTTCTGGGTTCTAGACCACCCAATTGAAAACACTTTCTTCAGCCTCCTTGGCAGGAGGGTGTGGCCCAGGACTAAGTCCCAACAGTTACAATGTGAGCAGACACAATGGAAATAACTTCTGGGCCATGCCTTTAAAGAAAAGAGTTTGTTTTTCTCCTTCCTGCTGGCCAGAGTGTAGATGTGATGGCTGGAGGAGAGACAGCCATCTCAGTGTGTGAAGTAGAAGCTGTGACTTAGGCTTAGCGGGTGGGGCCACCACACTGGTCCCTCATGCTCGTCAGGGGCCACTGTGGGAGCCAGCCGCAGGGTCTTCCTCTTATCGTAGTTAAGTTCAGTACATTTTATCTTGCTTGTGCCATAGTTAAGTGGCTCTTGCTTGTACCGTTGTTATGTATTTTATCTTTACAGCAAGCCTGCACTTTACAATCCTGAGTCTGTGGTCAGTGTCACATACCCTACTGTCCCCATGTTGCATCGGATTCATTCATGTCCATTACCATCTTGGACCATTTTATTTTTCCACCCATCTAGCTAGAAAAGTGACCCCTGAGGATTTTCTATGCAGTTGCCAGAAGCCGTGTGAAGGCAGGTAACTTATAGCTCCTCGGCCTGAGCAGGAGTAGACACCTGGCTCTGGGAGGACGAGTGACACCAGATCCTCTCAGGGCCCAGGCAGTCAGAATGGCAGCTCTAAGACAGCTGTTGAGCATCCTGTCCGTCCCCATGTGGGCCGGGCACTTGCTTCGGCTAGTGACACCCCCTGGCTAAGATTCCAGCCAGGTGAGGAGCCCGCTACTGTGTGTGAGCGGCGCACCTGTAGCCTGCTTGCCTGGACTCCTGCGGAGAAGCAGGTTGCTGCCCTCACTCCCCGGGCTGAGGAAGAGCCCTGTAGTTTCCTTCATGCCCAGAGCTATGAGATGTCCCGGTGCCCTGCTGCGGGGACAGTTGTGGCATGTGTCTCTGCACTTAGGGTGTGTGTAAAGGGACTCGTGTTCTTTCCCACCAGTCTTCTTGTGAGCCAGAGCAGGAGCTAGGGGCTCTGCCTGAGGCCTCAAGCAGGATAACCAGGCTTCTCGAATCCCCGGCTGCTCCCGTCACCCACCAGCTGCTGGCCATGAAGCTGAGCGTATGGTATACACCATCTCTCTCATCTTCCTCAGAGCCCTCTAGTGAAGTCGTCTATGCCCATTTCACAGAGGAGGAAAGTGAGACTCGGAGAGGATGTGACTGATGCATAATCTGAGCCCATATGTGGACTGTAAAGCCATGTGCAGCTCCCACTCATGCAGCCAACTCTGATTGAACGCAGAGCGGGCTGCGGAGTGGGGTTGGGGGTGGCTGGGGACAGAAGTGTGAGGACACCAGGAAGGCAGAGGTGCAGGACTGGAGCCTCCAGGCTTCACCCTCCTCTCTGCTTTGTCCCAGAGTCAAGTGTTGCCTGTCAGCCCTGAAGAGCATCTGACCAGCCATCCAACTGGCCCGCTTTGTGCCCCAGAGTTAGTGGGGACATGAGGGGAGACGACCTGGGTTAGGAGCCCAGCAAGGCTTTGTATTCAGAGTCCCCAGTCTTTGGTTTCTCCTGAAGATTCAAGAGCTGTTGTGGTTGGGTTTTCTAAATCATCCTGACCTCTGTCCATCAAAAGCAATGTGGCTGGCCGTGCCTTCCTCAGGGGGCCCATGATGGGCCCCACGGATTTCTCCTACAACCCTGGACATCTACCCTACAAGCTTTGATAGGAAGCCACCTGGCCTGACAAAGACTGTAAGATACAATTTCAAAGATGCCAAATGTGTGTGTGTATGTGTGTGTGTGTGTGTGTGTGTGTGTGTTTGGGAGGGAGGGGTCGCCTGAGAAACCATGGCATTCGATGAGCTGGGAAAGAGAGTGGGCGCCATCTTGAGGAGACTGGGCCACGCCTATGCAGCGCCCTGCTCCTCCACCCTGCTGGGTAGCCCCAAAGACACATTGACGAGGAGGTAGGTCCTTTCTTAATAACCACCCAGAGCCTCTGTGTCACAGGATCAGTGCAAGACCTAAGGGAAAACATGGAAATTTAAGGATGGACTCAGCCCAGAGCTGATGGGGTCAGGTAGCGACAGGCTGACAGAGAATGTTAGACAGGTGGCTCTACCCTCACTGACAAGGTCCCTAACCCCTGTGTAGATACCGAGAGCCATGGCGCCCCCTACTGGGCTGTGAGGGTGAAATGAGTCACCTGCAGGACCAGAGTGTTCTTCCTCAGCATCAACCAGTACTCTGGGCACACACACCCTCCTCTCTGGACTGGAGCCTTGTCCTCAGCTGTGTGGTGGACCACACTGTCCCTGAGCTCCACCCTGGTCAGCAGTGGCCAAAGGCATGGAGTGCTCTTGTCTACCTGGGCCCCTAGCTATGGTTCTGCAGTTTCTGGGCTCCCACAATGGTTGTTTCCCTCCAGCCTTTCCAACCTTTAGTCCATCAGCTCATGAGCTCAATAACCAAGGTCAGAGGCAGAAATGAAGACAAAACACAGTGGCCGTTAAAGTCACCAAATCAGCTGCTGTGGAGGAGGACAGTAAAAGAAAATAAAACAAAGACAAGATACTGGCTCTGAAATAGCAGTGCCAAGGAGAAAGGCCAGTGGGGAGGTGAAAGGCTTCAGAGCCGCACAGACCTGAATGCTATCTGGGTGGCCTTGGGCTGGTCCCTCACTTTCCTGGGCTCTCCCCCTTGGCTCCCTTGGCAGAGGTGAGAATGACAGTGTCCTTGCCATAGCCTGTGGTATGGGGGTGGCTGGGCTCTGTGCCTTCGCGTTGCCCAGGGATGTAGCTTTGGCTCCACTGCACTGTTACCTGCGCTTGGTTCCAAGCTCCCCCAAAGGTCTTGCTCCACCTGGTCCCGAACTGCAGGTGCGCACGAGCACCGGTTGTCTGGCTGCCCACCAGCTGGTCGTGTCCCATCGCTGCAGGAATGAGTCCTCAGCTGACTCGGGCTATCCCTGGGCTGGGCCCAAAGCTGCAGAGACCTCTGTGCAGGAGACCCTTGCCTCTTCCAGCTCCTCTCTACCAGAGAGGAGCTGAGTCCCCACCCAATGCAAGGAGCTGAAAGAGTGACACTGCCCCACAGAACTGCTGGCGTCCCCTCCCCTCATTGTGCTGTTCAGGTGGCATCAGCCACAGCTCTGACACTCTCCTGCCCAAGAGCTTTCAGAGTTCACCTCGCCACACACCTAAAGAGAAGGGACCCAGCAACCTGCCCCAAAGCCTTCCAGGTGCCTGGGAGAGGGCCAGTGGCAGGGGACACTGTCTGACCTCTTGCTGCAGCTCCCTGGGGCCTCCTGAGGACCCCCAGTGTGTGCCTTCTGAGCCTCCCCTGCCCACCTACAGCACAGCACAGCACAGCTCAGCTCAGCGCAGCTCAGCACAGCACAGCACAACACAGCACAGCACAGCACAGCACAGCACAGCACAGCACAGCACAGCACAGCACAGCACAGCACAGCACAGCACAGCAGAGCACAGCTCAGCTCAGCTCAGCTCAGCTCAGCTCAGCA
>NW_004524590.1:9976884-10000646 GCF_000260255.1 Octodon degus | reverse complement strand
GTGTGTGTGTGTGTGTGTGTGTGTGTGTGTGTCTGTGTGTCTGTGTGTGTCTGTGTGAGTGAACATGCAGGATTCTACAAGAGGCCTCTGTCCTCTGCTGTCCCATGCTTTGCATTTCTCATTGGCAGAGAAGAATAATTTTATGGCTGCAAGTCTGTCATGCCCCGCAGTGAACAATTTGGCACCTTCCCTCTCCACCTCCCTTTCCTCTCCCCTTCCTTTCTTCTTTCTCTTCTTCCTTCCTGTAGTGCTTGGGATAAAATCTAGGAGCCTGAATCAGCTACATCCCCAGTCCTTCTGTGTTTTATCTGGAGCCAGGGTCCCACTCAGCTACTGAGTTGCCCAGCCTGGACTCCAACTAGTGACCCCCCTGCCTCAGCCTCGCAGAGTGCTGGGATTACAGGCATTGTGCCTCCACATCTGGCAAGGCAGCTCCCTTCTTTCTTTGCTGGGGCAAGCCACAAGACATCAAACATCTCTGAGCTTTTCAAGAATAAGCTCCAAAGAGTCAGCTTTATGACCTAAGGAGTATGCATTTTTTTTTTTTTTTTTTTTTGGCAGAAATGGGGATTGAACTCAGGCCCTTGTGCTTGCCAGGGAGGTGCTTATTCCACTGAGCCATCTCCCTGGCCCCAGAGTACACATTTTGAATGTTACTGAGCAGCCTTTTCTCAGCATAGGTGGTCCCAGGAGTTCTCTGTCATAATAGTGCAAATTTATCACTTTTTAAGGGTGTTTTGGGCGTGTGTGTGTGTGTGTGTGTGTGTGTGTGGTGCTGAGGGTGGAACCCAAGGCCTCACACATGCTAGACAGGTGCTCTGCCACTGAGCTGCACCTCATTTTAACACAGGGTCTTAAGTTGCCCAGCCTGGCCTCGAACGTACCATTCTCCTATCTCAGCCTCTGGAGCGCTGAGATGATGGGCATGGGCCACTGCACATCACCTCTTTCCTTTACATTTTGCCCCTGATAGCTTCTTGCTGTTTTGATTTCCCCAGAGACTGGGAAGCTCAGGCCACTATTCACTGGCCGGGACTGTTCGCTGTCCCTGTGTCGCCATGCCTGTCCTCTGATCACTTTTTCCCATGAGGCCGTAGGTGTTTTACTGGCTCATGGAGTTTCATTATTCGGGATATTAATCTGATGTGTGTTGTACATGTTTTAAATATTTCCCCAGACCAGCTGTCTTTTAACTTTGTTGATCATGTCCTTGGCCATCCGGAAGTGTTTTATTTTTCTGGAGCCAGGTCTGTCCAGGTTTTCTCCGCTAGCTTCTGGAGTTCATGTCTTGCTTAGGAATGCATTCCTTCCTCCAAGATCGTGAAAATATTCTCTTTTCATCCATTGGTTTTATAACTTTGTTTTCCTCCTCTGCAGCCTCTGCCCATCTGTAATCTATTTGCAGGGACGACACTCCCTGTCTTGGGTAACCCTGTCCTGCATGAATGCTCAGATGCCCCAGCCCGCCTCCCTTTCCTCGTTCCCTGCTCGTTCACTGTACACCCGGGTGCCAAGGTCCTGCTGTGCACCACATGCTGATGACTCAGCAGGCCAGGCCACAGGCCAGTGCCGAGGGAGAGGAGCTCTCGCGGGGAAAGAAGACAAAGAGAAATGCACAAATAATTCAATTCCAGTAATGTGTGGGGGAAGGTCAAATGGGATAGGAGATAGTCACACGGGGGTGATATTTTACATCCTATGGTCAGGAAAATCCCCTGGGGTGGCCCAGGACACAAATGCTCATGAGGGGAAGGAGTTGGCTGCTCCATCCATGGAGGCCGGGCCAGTGCCCAGGCAGCTCCTGTCAGGGGGAATGCGGCCCACTTCACCTTGAGCAGACGGGAGCCTTCGCTGCTGGACTGCAGCACCCTGCTGCCCACCGGCAGCACTTCAGTGCAGGTGTCCCAGGCCCAATCCGTCCTCCTTCTGGTCACCACATTTCCCACCTGGCTCTAGTCGCTTCACACAGCAGTGCTCCATACCCAGCACGCAGGGTGGTTGTTGTGAGCACTCAACACTAATCCAGGTGAGCTCTAGCTCCTGCCCTGTCTCGGTCCCCAGCCCTGGGCACCTTGCACCCCACTAGAGCATCATGGAATGCACAGCTGTCCTTGCCCCATGCCTTCTGCTCCTCCTTGGCTTCCAGGGGTTGTGCTGAACCTTACCTTCCAGCATCCTCCATGTGCAACTGTGGCCGCCTCTGCTGTCAACTTCACTGGTGAACAAAGACAGAAGCCACCCACCTCCCGGGTCACTCTTACCTCCCTCCACTTGCCACCTGGACTAGGAAATCAGTTTTGTTTTGTTTTTTTTTGCGGAACCGGGGCTTGAACTCAGGCCCTTGCGCTTGCCAGGGAAGCGCTTATTCCACTGAGCCATCTCCCCGGCCCTAGAAATCAGTTTTGACTAGACCCCAACCAGCCTGGCTGCCCCCATGTATTCCCTGCAGGGCAGCCGGCATCGAGCTCTAGCCCCAGTCAAAAGAGCACTCGTGGCCTCTGGTCCTCAGCAGGAGGAGTGGGCAGAGAGAATGCACGTGAGGAGAGGAGGTGACAAGTGGGACCCAGACAGGGCCCGAACAGTGTCCTTCACCTTTAGGTGGAGTGGGATTGGGAGGCCCAGGGAAAAGCATAGGAGAGACAAGGACCTCAGAGCCTTCAGAAGAGTTTTAAGAATCGCTTCTCGGCCTTTTGGCTAAGAAGAGTTTTAAGGCAGAAGAGATCGAAGAAAGAGCTGCCAGTGTCTAGTGCTGCTGAGGCCAGTCGCCAGGAGTCCTGCAGCTTGCTCCTTGCTGCCCACAGGAAATCTGTCCAAGGACTGGAGACATTTGTCCACCCCCAACCCACCCCTGCTGGCAGCAGCATTGACCTCAGTCTGGCAGAAGGGTGAGAGTGTGTAACCTTCCTGTTCAGAAAACTTCCATGTGTCCCATCTACCTTACCACCCTCACAAGGGCAGAGACAACGTCCCCACTGGTAGGCAAGATGTGAACAGTGACCTGCGGCCAGCACTAGGACAGGTAGAGTCCCGACGCTCCCAGTGGCTTCCACCTTGCCAGACACGGACTCCAGGGGCAATCGAGCGCAGTGGAGATGGACTTGCAGGCAGGGCTCAGAGCCTCTCAGAGGTGCTTTGAGCTGCAAGGCAGGAAGACCTGTCCACGGTAACACTGCACAGAGGCCACGGGCAGCTGCCCCGCCACCAGCGCCCCTAGGTCTGGTCCCCGCACAGACACAGGCAGTGTCCCCAGAGTGCAGCCTGCAGACTCACTCTGTGTCTCCCTATCACCACCTGGCAGGAAGCCGCACACTGTGGCCTGGTGCGGGGACAGCACATGTGTCGCCATCAGCACAGGCCCTGCTGTGCACTTGCGGGGACTGCGACGACGGACAAATGGAGACAGCACCCACATGTGTGACGGGCCGGGGAGGTGTGCAGAGCTGGCCCTGGATGACGGAGACAAACCCAGAGGCGGAGGGAGCAGGAAGTGCAGAGGGGCACCGGGAGGTGGGCTGGGGACCCCAGGCTTAGAGGGGGAGGGGGCACGTGGGCGGAGCAGGAGGTAGACGCTGGACACAGGGCCAGGGTGTAGGGGCAGGAGGAGCCGCGGCCTGGAACCGCAGTCAGAGGGCAGGGGGCCCTCTCCAGGGGCCTGCGTGCGGACGGACAGCACCTGTGCTCTGCGCGCACACAAACACATCACACTTCCCTTACACACGCACACAGCACGTGTGTACATGCACCACCCATGGTACATGTATGCATGCATGCCACAACGCACACAGCATGTGTATGCGCTCACACCACACTGCACACAGCGCATGTGCACACATATAGCACACCATGTGTGCATGCACACACCACACACAGCACATGTGTGCTCACACACCACACCATACACATATGCACATGCATACCACACCACACACATCTCATGTGTACATAGCACATACAACATGTATATGTATACCACACCGCACACAGAAACTGTGTATGCACATCACACTGTGCACACAACAAATCTATGCACTTCCCACACACATGATGCCATACAAACACCACACAATCATGCACCCCACACACGCCACACATCCATAGGCACACTACACACCATGTACATCAGGTACACATACACACAGCGTATATACAACACATCTGTATGCATCAAATACACACATCACACAATATATGCACCACACACATGCAATACGTCAATGCATACATATCACACCTATACCACACACCACATATACACAGTATACAAACATGCATGTTACATGCATGTGCTACACACACCATACATATACCATGTGTACATGGCACTCATATACCACACACACCACAGATGAACACACGTCTCACATGTAACACATGCACAACAAGCATATACCACAGATGCACACACAACATACATGTAGACACAGAACACACTACATGTGTCACATGCTGTGGGCATAGCACACTGAGTCCACTCACACATACCAGGGACCCACAGACAGCACAGCCCACTGCTTGGGCTGTCATCCCTTTCAGCAGAGGAGGCCCCAGCTTCTGCAGGCCACTCTGGTGGGTGCGGTCACCGCAGGGCCTGGCTGGGCCATCCATGGGAAGATAGGAAGGTGCAGGGCAGGAGCTCTGGGGCCCTGTCTGGGCAGTGTGCAGAGCCTCAGGCGTGCCTGTGCACTGGTCCACACCGCCTCTGCAGGGTTCTGTGTGTGTGTTTGTGTGTGTGTGTGTGTGCTCACATGTATGTGCGTTGTTGGGGACTAAACCCAAGGCCCTTCACTGAGCTGCTGATCCAGGCAGCCTCACAAAGCCATCCAGCTGCCCAGGAGGGCCTGAATCCTCCTGCCTTGGTTTCTCAGAGTGCTGGGATTACAGCGCTGCCACACCTGGCTTGTAGGGTTCTTCCTGGAAATGGAAGATAGGGGTCAGGAAAGGGGGGAGGCAGATGGGACGGGGATGGAGGCTTGCTGCTCAGCGTCCGGCCCCTGCACGGCACCGTGTGCACCATCATCTCACCTGTGCCCTGCTGCCGCCTGCTCTCACCATACAGGTGCCCGGTGGCCCCATGGCTTGCTGGACTGCACCCTGCCTGATCAGAGATGCTGTGCCAACCCATGGCTGCTGTCCTCCAAGCCTGGTCAGTCCTCCAGCCAATGTAGGGGAGGGGTCAAGGCCACCCAGAAGACCTGACAGGAAGAGGGTTTCAAAGTGCATGGCTTGAGAGTTGAGGGTCCAGCCAGGCGCACTGCCTTTACCTTGGGTCCCTGTCCACTTCCTTAGTACATGTTTTCATTTTTTAAAATATTTACTTATTTACGTATTTATTTGTTACAGGGTCTTGCTACACAGCTAGGACTCATAGTGATCTGTCTGTCTCAGCCTCCCCAGTGCTGAGATTACAGGCCTGTGCCACCATGCCCAGTTTTGAGGTCAACATGGTACACCTCTGGGGCTGGCATGGCATACGGTACCGGGGATTGAACTCGGGTCCTTGAGCTTTCCTGGTAGGCACTTAGACGGCTGAGCTATCTCCCCAGCCCAGCACATGTTTTTCTTAAGAAATATGTGACTAAAGCTTCTATTCATCTTGGTGAATCCCTGAGGAGCCAAATGAGAGCTGAACAAGTTAGGCAATTCTTAAGTACCGGGATCATTGGAGTAAGGACAATGAGGGAGGGAGCTAGGGGCTCAGGACCATCAGGGCATGGGCAGGTGAGGACAGCGGAAGCGAGGAGCTTGGGAGCCCCAGGGGAACCTCCTCAGTGTGTCAACTTTATCCTCAGACTCACCCTCCTTATGTCTCAAGGTGGCTGAGGGTGATCCAGGCTTCATACACAAGGCACGACTGAAGGAGAAAGAGGCCATCTCTTCTAATGCGTCTCTTTCTCTAAAGCTCTCTCTCTCAGCTACTTCCCTGGTATCTAATTGGCTAGAATCATGTCACAGAGTCAGCTACAAACCAGTCACCAACAAGAGTGAGGAATTGCCATGTGTGGCTTGTGCAGCTCAGTATAATTAGGCTTCGCCCTGAACCGCATGTGGAGCAAGTGTGAACAGCAGCAAAAACAAACCCGGTTGGCCTCAGCCTCCCCCGGGAGAGACGGGATCTGGGCTGGCTACCACTTCCTGGCAAGGAGCTGTCTAGTCTTTTACAAGCCATCAGCCGCAGCCTACCCCGGCCACGACTGCAGGAAAGCCTGCCGGTTGCAGATCAGAGGGGCTGAGGAGGGGGCGACCTGGGGAGGGATGTCCTGTGCTTCCAGGAGGGTTGCCCTCCCCTCTCTTACCACAGGGCTGCACTCAGCCTGGCTCTTTTCCATCCTGGGGACCCAGGTGGGGGCCCAGAGGGGACCGCAAGAGGTAGCAAACATGGCAGCCTGGGGAGTTTGGCTGTAGGCGTTGAAGGATGTTCTTCTTCCTTTCAACCCAGGCCTGCCGTCTCTAGCACATGTGGTACTCTGTTCTGTGACGTGAGACTGCAGCCAGGGACTGCGATCCCTATTCGACTGGTGAGAAAATGAGGTGAGCGGCAAGCCTGGGGTGAGAGATCGTGACGCCCGCAGGGTGAGCAGGCCCACGGAGCAAGGGTGTCCCCCAAACAAGTACCCCACGGCTGGAAGACCTGGCTTCTAGGTGCCTGCTGTCCCTGCTGCCACTGCCTCTCCCCTAAAGCCAGCCCTGGCACCCTGGTGACCTAATATTGGGATTGGCTCTGGGCAATATATTTGTCCTGGAGGGCAGGGGTCACGCATCCAAAGTCTCTCACCCGGAGCTGGCTCCATTAATAGAGAGAGCATCGTGCCGAGAGCTCGGGGCAGCAGGGCTGTGAGGCACCCAGCCTGGCCGGTGCCTTAGCTGTGTCTGCTGAGCTCTCCGAGGGACACGTGCTTCCCTTGAGCAGGTAAGACAGCAGCCGCTGAGCTCCCGTGGCTCTGCGGCCGAGGTCCCATCGGGCCTGGGCTGCCAGCACCACGGCCAGCCTGGGTTTATGCCCCACTCTCTGCCATGGGCACGGGCAGTAGCACATGGGGGCCAGGGAGGAGGGGTCCTAGCCCTTCTCCGGCTGAGGAGCCCTGCTGCCCTCTGTACCCTCATGACTGGAGGTTGCTCCCTCTTCAAGCTCATGACGGGAGAGTCTATCCCTGCAAACAGGTAAAGTGACTTCTGATTCCACCTCGGAACTAGAAATCCAGGGTTCAGCTGTTTGTGACAATGCCTGCAGCCACATGTCTCCTGTCCTGGTCCCTCTCCACATGGGGCAGGAGGGGGCCCACGGGTGTTCAGCAAGCAGACTGTGCCTCACAGGCACCTGCACTGAGCCTGTTGGGCACAATGGAGTTGGGTACAATACCAGATGGGTCATGCTGTGTGCTGGAGCCAAAATTAGCTGCTTCAATTAAGCCTCCTCCCTCCTTCTCTCTGTTTCCTTCTTTTAACCTCCTCCACCCCTCTACTGGGAATCACACTCGGGCCTCTCACTGAGCTCCCTCCCTGCATGTTGGTTTTCCATTTCGAGGCAGGGTCTCCCTAAGTTGCCCAGGCCATCTTGCCGTCTTCCTGCCTCAGCCCCTGAATGCTGGGATTACAGTCATGCACCAACACACCTGACTTCTCTCTCTTTCAGTGAATAATACCAGGCTGTGTGGATGCTCAGGGCTGGGCAATTGGTGTGGGGGGGAAGAAGAGGGTGCACAGGATCTCCCCCAAAGCTTCCATTTCTCCTCAGCCCCAGCCCCATCCCCACACAGCTGCCTCTGAAGAAGATGCAGCTCTGAGCTCTTCCCAGCTCTCTGGACCTTGGGCCAGGTGGGAGTTTTGCTCTGGCCCCCATGCAGATGAACCCCTAATATGCAGCACCTGGGGGCGTGGGGGGGCTCCTGACCCCCAACTCTACACAAAACCCACTTCTCCACCAGGTCTCCATCGGGGGCTACTCTTGCAGCTCCCCTCCCTCAGTGTCAGCCCAGCACAGCTCTGAATCACCCCTGTACTATGCCCCACAGCCCCCCTCATTTTGAGGGTCTCCAGTGACTCGGCGCTCCTTCTCCTAGCCAGCCATAGCCTCAGGGAAGAAAGACAGCTCTAGATGCCAACTATCCAGTGTCTAGTCCCTGCCTAGGCACCACAGGGCCATGAGGCATGTCTTTCCCGGCTCTCCCCAAGGTCCCTGCCCACAGCTACCCACCCTTACAGCTGTCTTTCACATCTGTAACTGAACCATATGCCTGGGCCTCCACCCCCCATGCCTGCCTCTGGTGTCTTCTTCTCTCGCTAGCTCCCGGCCCTAAGCAGGCCTTACCAATGCAGGAAGCCCTCCCAGACCACCTGCTCACATTCCTTCCCCATAGCCTGGAGCAGGGAGCCTGGACCCTGTCCCCTTGTAGCCACCATCCGTGCCATCTGCATATTTGTCCCTCTGTTCTCGTCTGACAGCCTACTCCTGAGGACCAAGACATCACAGGCATCTTTCTGTTGCCAGTGTCTGGCAAGGCGATCACATGCAGCATGGGTCAGCTCTGCAGATCAGGGGGCAGCCCTGACCCCGGGGAGACAGCTGGCTGGACCCTGGGAGACAAGCGGCTGGAGGGAAGTGGGGAGCAGCAGCCTGCGCCGGCCCATTCTGACTCTGGTTTTGCTGTATAACTTCAGGAAAGCCACATGATATGGAATCTGCGTGTGTGTGTGTGTGTGTGTGTGTGTGTGTGTATGTGTGTGTGTATGTGTGTGTGTTCCACGGAAGAGAAAGGTCAAGACATCTGTGCCTCTGTCCCTACCCCATCTTCTCCAGCTGGACTGTGATGGTGACATGAAAGGCTGGGGACACACGATATCACAGACTGATCACAGTCTCGACTGTTTGTGGTGGATGTGTTCATTACCCAGAGCCACGGTGCCTCTGCCAGTCAGGAATGCCAACGAGGCAGCAATGAGTTGCAACAGCACCAGCCTCCACCTGCCCCTGGGTGGCAGCTGTGACCTCACCCTGTGTCACCCAGGAAAAAGTTCTGTTAACTTCAAGCCGAGAGCATCTCCACTGCCTGACTGTGCTCAGACCCCCTCTGCTGTTCTCTGGGTCCTCACCCCCATGCCATGCCCTTAACCTTGTATCCCAAGAATATCACGTGCCTGCTGCCAACTGTGGGCCAGACCTGGAAACCCTGCTGGAGGTGGATCCTCGATGCCCTGCCCCCTGTGTGACAGCCACTGTCCTCTCAAGTTCGAAGTGCTAAGGAGCTGCCAAAATCAGCTTCGAGGGCTAGAGAGATAGCTCAGCGGTCTAAGTGCCTGCCTGGCAAGCTCAAGGATCCAGGTTCAGTCCCTGATACCACATGCCTTGTCAGCCACTAAAACAGGGTGTAGTGGCGCACGCCTGCAATCCCAGCACAGAGGAGGCTGAAAACAGGAGCAACACTATGAATCTGAGCTGCATAGTGAGACCCCGTATCAAGTAAATAAATAAATATTTTTTTAAAAAATATTTATTTATGTGTATATGTGTGTGTGTGTGTGTGTGTGTGTGTGGCCAGCTCAGCCCACCAGGAGCCAGGCTGGCTGGCACGTGGTGCTGGGGGATTGAACCGCGGTCCCTGTGCTTTGTTAAGCTTGTTCTAAGTAGGTGCTTTAGACCACTGAGCCCTCTCACCAGCCCTAAATAAATGATTTTTTTTAAAAAAAGAAGTACAGTAGTTTAAAAAGAAAAGCAGCATCGGTCCATGCCCACTGCTCAGGAAATCCCTTTCCACTGCACCATGTATGAGGACACCCCCACACCGGGACACACGACCTGGGAAGCTTGTCTTCCTGTCTGAACCCCACCAACCTGATTTTAGGTATCCTGAGTTAGCCCCCTCATACCTCCTCTGCACCCCATCTCTGCTGTCCTCTTTTCCTTTCCAAGAGGAACTCCTCTTTTCTCACCAAAACTTGCCGACCCGTGTCCCGCTGCCCGGGCTTGTGGTCCCGCAGAGGCCCACAGCACTGTGTCAGACCAGCTGGATTGCAGGGCTGAGCAGCATGCCTACAGAGGGGGAGAAAACCCCTCAGCTTGAAGTAAGAGACCATGTGGGTGACAGTGGCATGGCAGAGGGTGGGCCAGCAGGGGCTCTTTCTCCATGGCCTTCACTCTGCCTGTGCCACAGCCAGGCTAGACCTGGGGAAGGGAGCAGGCCCAAGAGCCCTGGCCACTGACCTTCCCGGCTACTGTACTGCCTCAATCTGTGCATGCAAAGCCAGGCCAGCTGCGCTATGTGCAAAACCCCCAGCTGCAGGAGCAGAGGCTGCCAAGGCCCGAGTCCGAGGGAAGCCCCTGAGCTTAGAACTCAGAGCTGGGACCTTTCACAGTCTGGGTCCATTTAGACTGGAGAAACACAACTTCCATTCCTTAACTGGACAAGTAGTGGGTGGGGAGTGCAGAGAAAGAGAGAGAGAGAGAGAGAGAGAGAGAGAGAGAGAGAGAGAGAGAGAGAGAGCACATGAGCCTCACAGTAAAAAGCTTGTGCATCCTGCTGGACACGAAAAGGTTGTAGGAAAGCCTTCAGTGAGTTTGGGGTAAAAAAATCATTGCACATGGATTAAATTCTCTGTTCATCAGGTGTCAGCCTGAGTGGCAGGAGGAGACTTCACGCAGCATAGCCCTGGGTCAACAGGCTAGAAAACGCTGAGTCACAGGGGACCCGAAGGCAGTCAGCCACTCCTTCATCCTGGATCTCCCATCTGCTATGAAAGCCCCCACCCCCACCCCAGGAAGCCAGCTGTTGGGCTTCCGACAGGCTGACCCCAAAGCACCATGGTCAGCCCCTTCCTTCCCTTTGTGCCTCTCGGGCCAGCTCAGCCCAAACGCAGCCGGGCTGCCTCCCATGTCCGGCCTCCCCACTGCTGCCCAGGCAGCTGCAGGCCCAGTTGCAGCAGCAGGAACCTCCCTGAGGGTGGAGGACAAGGAAGTACCCCAGCCCATCCAGAAGTACAGCTTCACCTCCCCAGCCTCTCCTCCCAGCTCGGCCTCACTGCTACCCACATCCCCCTTCCCAGGCCCCACGCAGGGCCTTCTGATGAATGGAAGGGCCACCATGTGTCCCCCATTGAGTCCCCCGTGTCTATGTCAGCTGTTGTGTGTTCACCTCCATTTTACCGTAACTGAACTTCTCTTCCTAGTCCTTTGTCCCAGCTCTCCCAGGTTTTCAGAATCTTCATACCCCAGGGACAGAAGGCCTGGAGTAACTGCTCAACCCATACAGAGTTGGAGGGAGGCTCTCGCATATCTGTCATATATGCTGGCATTTGACTAGAGACCCCAGCAAGGGGAGAAACCTGTCTCTTCTGGAGGCCTCAGGAGAGCAGGACCAAGAAGACCAGATGCACGGTGGCTGCAGGGACACATCACCATGTCCCACAGTGGGAACAGAACATTCGTTCCTCTGGCTTTTCCTGTCTTACCGTTCCCAGAGGCAGGAGAGGGTCGTACAAGGCACACACCTTTTCAGGGGGACACATCCATGACTAATTGACAGTGTGGGCATCATGGGCAGGGGACAAATAGTGTCCAGAGCTCCCCTCTGGGTCCCCCTGCCTGGCAGCTGGACATTTTCCCTTGTCTATTCCTATTTCCCTGTGACAGTTAATCTTGGTTGTCAACTTGATTGGCTTGAGCAATACCTAGAGATTAGTAAAGCAGGCTTCCGGGTGTGTTTGGCTGGGCCTTGGGAGCTGCATGCGGTCCCTGGCGCCTTCCTCTGACGTGCTTCCTCGCTCTGCTTCCTGGACACTGTGAGGTGAGCGGCTCCCCCACCCCTACTGCCTTCCCACCAGCTACTTCTGCTTCAGAGCCAGCCGACCATGGGCCAACACCTCTGACACCATGAGCCTCCCCTCCCCCGAGGTTTAGGAGTCAGAGATTTTGTGCCAGCAATGAGAAAGTTGACAAATATGCTTCCTTTCCTCCCACAATTAGGAGTCACCAGTGCAGTCCTTAGTAAATCTCCCCCATGCAAACTCGCCTCGGTAGTTTCCCAGGGAGCCTCACCTGCAACATTTCCAAGCGGGAGGTAAGGACAAGCCAGCTCTGGGAAAGGAGAGTGGGAGGCAGAGTTTGGCCTTCAAGAGTGCAAGGGTTTCTTCCTCAAATGTGCATACAGTTCTCTCTGGCCGGTACACCCTCCCCACATGACCCTCTCACAGGCAGAGCAAAAGCCCAGCCCCCAACAGGAGGGCAGCTCCTCTCATGCCAGGAGCCTACAGAATGGAGGAGCCCGTTCCTGGTAGGTGGGGTGTAAGCATGGGACCCCACTGCACAACAAGGGGGTCCCTGGCAGGTTTCAGCAACTGACTAGAATAGCATCTTCTCCCCAAGAGGGGATAGCAGGGAAGCCAGCACAGAGGCCATAGAGGAGGGAAAGCGCCCTCTACCCTTTTTCATTTTGAGCTGAGCCCAGAAGTCATCAAGCTAAGTCCCTGCTGCAGGGATCGTTATGAAATGACAGTCACTTTAGTCCCAGGAGCCTCCATCTCCTCAGTTATCAAGTGAGCTTTGTGACCCTGCCCACTTACCTCAAAGGGGAGGGGAGGCTGCGTTGAGGCTCGGGGGAGATGCAGCATAGGCCAGGGGGAGGAGCTTGCAGGGAAGCTGCTGTGGGGTCCCCTGTAGACTCTGGGGTGGTGGGCTCCCCCTGTATCTGGGATCTCCCTGACAATGGGATCAGCCTGGACACAAGTGTTGCCTGAAGCTGCCTGGGTGAAGGAATTAAGGGTTCAAAGAGTCTGACGGCAGCCTTTCATTTTCTCCCAGAGGCCCGAGAGAGTGCACAGCCAGGGCGGGATGTGAGGTCCAGCTGTGAGGGACATTTGCATGGCGGCATTCCTCTCTGTGGCCACCTCGCTGCTGCTGCTGCTGCTTCAGCTGCTTCGTCTGACATCTGCAGCTAGTGAGTGGGCTCTCTGTGTCCTTGGAGGCTGGTCCGAGATTCCGGGAAAGGAAAAGTGGCCCCCAGTGACTGCACAGGCACTCTGCGCCCCTTACTCACACACTCAGACCACAGGCCCCTCAGCGTGCGGCCACAAGCTCCCACTGCCCAGCTGCAGGCTGTGCCGACAGGACCGCCCTTTCGAATACATCCCAAAGTTGTAGGAGTTAGCAGAGCCTGGACGCCAAGCTCCGCTGAGGGAGGGAACCATTGTGTGGTGAGAGAAACAGGTTCAGAGAGGTTCAGTGACTTGCCGTCGGGCCCACAATGAGGGCGACGGAGCACAAGCTAAGATCTGTTTGACTCCTCTTGCAGGGTGGCGGCAGGGGCAGGCTACTGCTAGCTCACAGTGTAGCCTCACCACATGGCCAGCACAGCAGGTTTCTCCACAGGCTGCTTCAGGCCTGGCCTGGCCTTAATATTTGGGCAGGCAGATGATACCTTACATGGAGTGCCTGTTACGGTTCTTTTGATATCAAGTAATAGAGACCAAGCCAGCAAGAGGGGAAAACACACACACACACATTAAAAAAATACCGAGAGGCCTCATGGAACCCGAGGAAGAAACTGGCAACTCTAGCCAAAGGACCGATCCTAAGATCGTCTGGGTTAGGCGTGAAGGTCTCAGAGGTGAAGGGCGGCTGCCTTCCCTCCAGAACTCTGCCCATGGCTTGGTTTGATTCCCAGCCTGTCAGCCTCATGTCACTTTCCTGAGAGAGAGCATGACTGGACCTTCAGGGTCAAGTTTCTGCCTTCTTTTCTACACATCATTTCTGGGGGCCAATAGGGTCAAGTCCCATAGGACAGGCAGGCCCATGCCACCTACCGCTGTGCAGGGACTACCGGGGACCACACACACCATCCGCTGGCCCAGCAAGAGGGCTGCTGTCTTGGGCTTCCTGCATCAGAGGGCTCTGCTATGCACACACACACACACATACACACACAACACCCAACACACACACCAACATGGATACACACAATACACACACCCCAACAAATTGCCTCAACACAGAGAAACACCCAACACACACATATATGCCAACACACCCCCAACACCCTCCATAGTAACATACACACCAACACACACACACACACACACACACACACACCCCACAGTTACTCTGCACCATGTAGGACTTGGTCTTCCAGGCTGACAGATCCCAGCCTCAAACATCCACACACATGAGCAGTTCTGCTCAGGCCCCAGGGAAAGCCTGTATCCCACTGTCACCCTCCCACCTAATGTCCACACACACACACACACACACACACACACACGTGTGAAAGACGTCTGACAGCGCGAAGGTTTGTGACACTTGAAGACCTTGTTCCAGTGCCGGCAGAATGCTCTTCCTCAAAAGAAAACACACTTTTCCCCTTGTTAAATCCTCTCAGTGTGGACAACATAGATTTGTAAATGACACGTGCTTAGTAACAAACATTGTCTCCTACTGGCGGTGAACATCCGTTTTCTTCCTTCTCTCTTTATTCCAGTCTATGGCTCTGAAAGTACCAGATAACCAGCTTGTCTTTCACATACGTGGAGCTGATGTTTTGCATGAGCAGTTGAGAAGTCTTTTTCAACAAGAATTTGTTTTATTCTTCTGGTTGTCCATATGTCATTTAGAAAAGTCATGAGGATGGGCTGGGGGTGAGGCGCACGGGAGTGCTTGCCTGGTGGGAGAGGCCCTGGGTTCCACTCCAGCACTGCTGAAAAGACAGTAAGGGGGATAAAAATGGAAGGCAGGAGGCGGGGGGAGGGGCAGGGAGGCTGGGAGGGTGGGAGGAAAGAGAAAGGAGGGGAAAGAGGGAGGAAGGAAGGAAGGAAGGAAGGAAGGAAGGAAGGAAGGAAGGAAGGAAGGAAACAATGCTGCTATACAAAAAGAAGATTTCAAAGGTGGCTTCTGTTGGGGACAACTGGGAGGTGGCAGTGTCACTTAGTGGCCCAGGTAAAACTGGAGGAGCACAGATTCAGTGTTGCTAGTACGCCCACTCCCTAGGAGTAAAGACCGTAAGTGACTGGCCTCAGGGAACGCAGCCGACAAGCATCAGGCTGGGATTGGATTCCAGAGCCTGAGCTATTGGTCACTTCCAGTTTTTCCACGCTTCTACTTCCTTCCCAGGTCTGCCTGGCCTAGGACACTGCCGCTGTTCTTCCAGGTGTGCCGTTTTCCTATTTAACTCTCTCCCGCTGAGAGGTGGGTTTAGTGTCCCTCTGTCAGTCAGCCTCCATCAGTATGGCTATCTGAAAGGCTCAGCTTACAGAGAAAAGGTTCCTCCTGGCTCTGTTTCGGCACTTCCGGTCATGGTGCACTGGCCTCTGTTAGGGGGCCTCTGGCCAGGCAGTGGCACAAGGCAGAACACAACCATGCAAGCTGTGGGTGGTGCCTTAGTGGCTGGGCAAGAAGGGGCTTTGCGCTTCAGGCTGAGGTGAGGCAGAGGCAGCCCCTGTGTCATCCCAGCTGTGCAATCCTGGCAGGGTATAGAGGAAGATCCCGTGCTCCCACACCCCACCCGTAGGAGCACCAAGGTCTGAAAGGCCACCACTGTGGCTGCCCAGCGTAGGCTCATGGCACCAGCAGAGAGGCCTGGGTGCAGCACCATAGGATGGCAGGAGGAGATGTGACTGTCCCCTTTGCTGAGGACCTCAGTGGTGGGAGGATCTGAGGTAAACAGGTAAACCCCTCAGGAAAAAATCCTTAGTCTCCGAGCTTGCAGACTCCCATGTTGGCTTAGAACCAGCCACTGACTGCAGTGTGGCGGCATCCAGTCACCAGCATGTGACCAAGGTCCCATGACCCCCCTCCCCCATGGGTAGCCACATCCAGAAGCTGGGGGAGAGGGAGAGACTATCTCAGGAAAAGTCACACCCTGCCACCCCAAGTCCTCCCAGCTAGGGGTCACATCTACATAGGGGAGTGGAGTGAGAGACTCTGAGCTCCGGATGAAAGGTTTCAGCCCTCCAGGCATCACTCAATAATCAAAAAAGCTATTTGCTCAGTTTGCCAGGTTGCTAAGGATTCAATTAAATTTGCATGCAGTGATGGATTTCTGTGCTGCAGTGTCCAACTGGACCCTCCTCTCCCTGTGTTGACCTGGATGGCAGCCTGCTGGGTGGACACTGCTCCCCTTGGTGCCTCACATATAGAGAAGCCAAAGGGAACAAGCATGGGGGTTCCAACCCCCACCTGCCATTCACCTTGACCTTGATCTTGGGCTGGGCAGCCAATTCAGGGAGGACAGAATATACTGACTCACAGCTGGGAGACTGCACCCCTACTACCCCTGGTGACAGTGACCCAACAGAAAAGCTCTGTCCCAAGGCCCCACAGCCTGTCCATCAGAGGCCAGTAGCTAGCCCTGAGCAGGCTCTGTTCTCAGCCCAGGGGCTTGGTTACTTAAGTCAAGACTGTCACCCTGTGCAGAGTACTGCCCAGTACAGGAAACAACACCTTCACCAGGAAGCCGGAAGGGCCAGAGGCACAGGTTAGAGGACCTCCCCCTTCCCCTGCAAGCTGCATTTTGCCCCCTTCCAAGCTGCATGGCTGACTGCCCTGACCGTCTGGCCCCAGGGGTCAGTGGTGATGGGACTGTGACCAAGCTACCTGCAATTAAGGCCTGGGAGTGGAAACAAAGAGTCAGTGCTGCTGCTCTGCTCCCCGGCCAGGTGAACCAGTCCTAGCTGCTTCTATCAATCCCTGTCTTTACAGTTTTTCTTGTGGCCAAGGTGCAAGAGCTGGCCAGGCCCAGAGCTGCAGGCTCAGCCTTATGCGGTGCTCTAGGCCCAGGCTCAAAGCTGGGGGACTGCTGAGGACAAGAGGTCAGAGACTCTGGTGCCATTTTGGAAGGCTTTGTGCATAGGACACCCATAGGTGGGGTAGAGCGGGGCTGCTGGGACCCAGGGGAACCAGCGCTGTGGGTGAGGGATGCTCAGGCCCAGGTCCCAAGCTTTGCATCCAGGGAAGCAGAGCAGCACAGCCCACCCTGAGGGGCTGCCAGGAGCTGTGCAGCAGAGCTGGGCAGTGGGCCGCCTGAGCAATCCAAGGAAGGGCCCCCTCCAGAGGGGCTGCGGTACAGGGTATGACCTCACACATGGCTCCAGCCACCTTCCCTGTTCTCCTTTCCAGCCCAGACTTCTCCCCATCACACTTCGTTCCCAGAGCTTCAGCCAGTGTCCCTGTCTGGGCCCACCCAGCCTGAGCCAGGGGCTGCTGTGGACGCTTTCCTTCTGTTAGCACGGGTCATCCTCACAGCAGATTGTCCTCCACAAAGAGATGCTATCGTCTTCTTTTCACTTGGGAGAGCACTGGGCCACAGAGGGGTTAAGGGAGTTGCTCGAGGTCACACAGCTACTTCCTACATGCAGAACACAGTTTCACTTGTGGAGGAGCCCAGATGGGCTCTGGCACTCCCCACCTGGCATCTTGGTGCTTTTCTGGGCCAGAGTCGGGGGTGGGGGGGAGGTTATCCAGCAAATGGTAACTAAAACCACTACCCATGGAAACAAGCAGCCGCCCTGGACCCCTAGCAGCCAGCGGCCATACCAGCTGGTCATGTGATGCCACCTCTTGTGTCCCTGGCTGCTGCCCTTTCTTGGAGAGGAGGGGGAGTCATGGCTGGGCATGGCCTCCAGCAGCAGGAAAACAAAGAGACCAACCTCTGCCCCCCAGGGTTTCTGGGAACCAGATTCCCATCCAGCTGTCAGGCGTGAAGGAATTCTCCCCAGTGGGTCCCAGGCGAGTGAGAGGTGCAGACAGCCTGCAGCGACAGTGGAAACACTGGCCATCCTCAGAAGCCACGCTCTGTCTCACCAGCTGTCACCGGCCACGGTCTGCACCAGCAAGCCGTCAGTCCCCGCTGGCCCACGGCGGGCACAGCCGCCATCCCTGACTGGGCCAACGCCCCAACGCCTGCCCACCAGGTCCTGGTCCATTTCCCACCATGGCCCCTCCCTGGTTGCTGGCTTCCCAGAGTCCCCTCGGTTGGGCACAGCCATTTCGTTGGCCCTCTCCACTCCCTCCTGTCTTCCTCATTTCCTTGCTGGTTGTGCCCATAACTCTCTGTCCTCTGGTCTCTCTACGGAGCCCATCACAGCCACCGGACAGAGGTGCGCACAGCCAGCCTATGCGTCTGCTCGCCCAGTGCCCAGTGTGGGGGAGGGGCTGTTCTTCGCACCCAATCCACATAGCGATATGGGCGTGAGATGAGCACCGCTTGGAAAAGTGTCATGCGTAGTCACCGCTGACCTTCCCAGAAGCCACTACCCAGGAGCCTAAAGTAACAGGACAGCTCAAGTTGCCAGCATCAACAAGGCCACCAGAGCCTCCATCAGTTAGAATCAGGTCCAGCCAGTGACAGTGCCTTAAATAGGTGTCTCTCCAACTGTAACATACACACAGACCCTCACCTAGAAAGTGTGGACCCAAGAGGGTACATTTCTGCAAGCAAACACAGTTCTTTTTTTTTTTTTTTTTTTGCATTTAGTACAGAGTCCACAGTGTCTCACTAGGTAGATCTGAGCTATAGTGATTCTCCTGTTTAGCCTCCCAAGTGCTAGAATTACAGGTACATGCCACCACACCCAGTCTCAATCGCTCGCTGTCTGGTGTGCCCCTCTGGGGTGGGGCTGGCATGGCACAAGGGGGATAAAACCCCAGTCCCTGCGCTGGCCTAAGCAGGGGCTTTAGTCTGCTGAGCTATCTAGCCGGCCCTGAAATGTCAGTTCTGTTGGTCCTGGGGACATATTTTGCAGAGAAAGTTTATTTTTTCTCCATGTTCTTGAAGTCTCAAATAGTCAGTATGGAGTTGATATGGTGCTGTGCTGCGGTATCAGGAACTCATGGTCCCCTGGCTTTACTGTTCGCACATGTGACTTCCCTTCCCAAGGTGATTCTGTGCTTCAGAATGGCTGCAGGGGCCCTAGCCGTCGCGTTTGCATTTTAGCGGGCACCTTTCTCCTAAGGTAAAGACAGGTGGAAGAGCCTGACCCTTCCTTCCAAGAATCCATCAGAGCTCGCATACTTCCACCAATTCCTCCTGCCCAGAGCACAGCCACATGAGCTCTCTGATGTTCATCAGAGGCTGAGACCTAAGTCCCTTTTTAGGGAGACTACGCAACCAGCTAAAAATTTAAAATTCTGTTACTGAGGAACTGGGTTAGGAGCAGGAGGGGCGATTCATAACACCCTGGAAGTGGGAATGAGTCTGTGGATGCTCCTGAGCCCTTCTGGGCAGGGCCAGCTCTTCAGGCTTCTCACACCAAATGTAAAATGAGAATGAGTCCTCAGACTTCTCTCTGTCCCCAGCCCTTCTTCATGACCACCGAAGGCAAGTATGGCAGTGGACAAGCCTCACATGCCTAGTCCCAGAGCATGATAAAGCGGGCATCTGGCACTGCAGGTGAGCAAACTTCTTAAACTGGCTACAAAATCTTGAGCAAACTTCTTAAACTCTCTATACCTGTTTGTCACCTGTACCATGGCAATATAAGACCTGTTACGGGTCACCCATCACACTGCCAGCCACCTTGATGTGGCCAGAGCTGGGACAGCCATGCACACAGATGCTCCCAGAGAAGAGAGACTTTTCCTGGAGGGTGACAACCCACGCGCTATACCATGCTCTGCACTGGGGACCTGGCAGCTCCACACGAGGAGACCAAGCTTTGGTTTAGAGATCACCTCCATTTGCTAAGAAAACTTCAGGATTATTTTTCCCCCAAAACTTTATTTTTGTGATTCTTATGGCACCAGAAATAAATCATAGTCACACTGTTATCTCTTTGCCATGTGTCACCTTGGCCATGCTAAGCTCCATGCCCTGAAGGCCTTTCCTGGTGCTGTGCATCTAAGAAGGGCAGGCTACCAGGGAGCTCTCTGCGTAGCCTGCACTGCTGGTCCTCTTGTACCTACCTGGACCAGAGCTGCCCATGAAGGATCCGCTTCTGTCCAGACTCCATCACCAAGGCCAGAGGTGACAAGAGTGGATCAGAGCTACAACTCTTTCTTGGGGTTCTGGCCTGCTCTAGTCTTCCCTTTCTAACTACCAGTTACTCGGCGCAGCTCCAGTGGCTGGCACGAAGGGGTCCACATGGGTATGAGCCAATTCCCTACAATATATCTATCTACATATCATCCACTGACTTATCCATCTATCAAGCTATCGGTCACCTATCTCTGTCTCTACAATATGTCATCTATATGTCTACCATCTGCCTACTGATTGATTTATCAGTCTATCATCTGTCCTTGCTACCTTCATCTGCTGATTCTGCCCAGTGGTTCTGGTCAAACCCCTAATGACACACACATTATCAGAAGTGCAGAGAAACCTTCTCCTATGTCACAGCTGGGAGAACTGAGGTGCAGAAACATCAGTTGCTTTATTCATGACCAGCTGCTGAGCATGAGGCAGGCAGAGCGGCGCTCTCCTGACGCGGAGCCCCGTGCTCTTTCAATGGACTGTGTCAGCGTTCCAGTGTCCCACGTGGGGCAGTCCGGGACTCTTCTATGTTCTTCCTGGACCTGAGAGGAGGACCTCAGGCCAAGCCACAAGGGAAAGCTGCCCTGAGGCTGCTCACAGCCTGGCAGGGAGACCATGAACCTGTAGATGCGTTGCTCAGGGGTGGCAGTGCAGGGAGAACAGTCAGCACAGGAGCCTGTGGCACCCCTTGGGCAGCACAAGAAGTGACCATAAGATGCCTGGCCCTCAGCTTTCCCCTGGGAGACCCCTGCAGAGCATTTTCCCAACAAAGCTGCAGAAGGAGCCCGGGATAGAGATCCCCTGCCATAGCCCTGCAGGTCTTGGGGTGAGCAATACTCCCCTGGAGCCACTATCCATCCTGACCTCCTGAAGCCCTCTGCTCCTGGCTGTGTGAGCCTCTTGCTGCAGTGCCACCTGGCTCCTCCTCCCCGCACTCCAATAAGGACCAGTGTTTGCAGCTGCCCTGGTGCTCAGTGGATGAGGTCTTCCACCTGACTTTACCCTGCACACTTCCTTGAGTGCCATGCACTCAGGATGCCAGGGACAGAGTGCCTGGCCCTTCCTGGCCCTGGGAGCTCCAGTATCCAAATCCAGAGTACTGGCCAGGGGATTCAGAAGCACCAAGCCCCTGGGAGCAGGCTGCATTGCCACCCTTGGCCCATGGGACGCACTGATGGGACTGGTGACTGATGTGGGGAAGGAGCCAAGCAGGTGCCCGTGGGGGGGGCAGGGAAGCCACTTGTCCCTGTTTACTCTCTGCTGAGCCTGAAACTCTCAGAACTTACTGGAAAGCTCTTGGGACTTTGTTTTCCTGAAGGGAAACAAAAACAGGTTGGTCTTCTCTGGTGTTTATCTGAAGACATAATTAGCCAATTCTGAGCCGGAATGCAGCCAGCTAACAAAGGTAAAGAGGGTACGTGCAACGTGCCTAAGACGTTCTGGGAAATGGGCAGCCCGACACGGGGCAGACACATCTGCAGGAAGACTCCAGGCTGTGGAGCAGGAGGGAGCGGATGGAAATGCTGTGCAGCTCTGAGCAGCGTGTTTAACCTCTCTGGGTTTCTGTCTTCATCGGCTTCCCTCACTACGCTGTTGGACGGTTAGCAGTGGCAGCCGGGCACCAACACTCCAGCAAAGCTGGCCGAGGTTAGCAACAGCGAGCTCATCAGGCCAGGCTGCTAGGCCCCATATGTTCTGCAGACCCAGCTGCCACCCTCAGTGCTTCTTGCATCCAAACATGTCCCTTGCTCTTCATCCTTCACTTCCTGCCAGCCTTGCTGTCCCTGCCTGAACAGCTCTACCTCCAGAGGCAGGGACACTGCCACAAAAGGCATGGGTGTGCTCCTGCGTGCTGGGAGGAGGGGCTTCCTGTTCAGCTCTGCCATAGTGTGGCTCAGTTTCCCTCTACTCTCCTCTTCCTGAGATCCAAGGACCTGGGGACATACCCTAAACCACGATGGCACCTGGCTCTTTTCTCTCCAATCTCCCATGACCATCAGAACACTGCTGCTTGGCACTGACACCAGGGTGGTGAAGAAACCCTGGCTGGAGGGCATCGCAATGGCTAATGGGACTCCAGGCTGTGCCAAGAGGGCCCAGAGCATGCCTAAAAACACTTCTAGAAAGACGCCGCTGCCCCTTGTCTAAGACATTCTAGATCAGAGCCACTAGGCCTGGCCTCAGCCCGCCACGTCCTCTCTCTCACCATGGCACCTGTGTTCTCAACTGCAAGATTTGCAGGAGAAACAGGGAAGATCAGGAAGGGGACTTTAGTGGTCACAAGCAGTGGCCAAAACCTGTGCTCCTCCTCCTTTCCCACCTGACACTGTAGCTTTCCTCAAGCTGGGTCTGCTCCTCTGACCTTGAGCCCACGCTGGGCTGAAGCTTGCTGTAACCAGAGAACGCAACAGAAGCGAGGTCGGCTTGAGCCAGAACCCAAGGCCGGTGGACTCCCCGCTCCCATTCTGTTCCTCCCTTCAGGCCAGTGGCCTGTGACTCAGTGGTCGAGTGACTCAGAAACCAGAGCTTCTTTCCTCCATGACGAGAAAGTGCTGGACCAGGGGAGAAAGTGTTTCTGGCGAAGAAAGGGTGCACGGGGGAGGGAGGGAGGAAGGCCAGGTGAGCCTTGGTGTTTCTGTTCTGAGGAGAGGGAAAGTGGGCCCAGAAGCCAGCAAGCTTCCCTCCTCCCTGGAGGAACACCTGCAGCCTGCTGGGAAGCGGCACCCTCTTCTCCTGCAGCTCCTGAGATGGGAGGCTGTCTTGGGGCGAGGCCTCGGCCATGTGTCTGCTGGGGAAGCGAAAGGGTATTCTCCTGCACCCTGTAGCCCCAGGCTTCTGGAGCCAGCTGCAGGGACATGATGCAGCCCAGAGACGCTGCGGCCCTTCCCCAACTGCAGAGCAAGCGGAGGCAGGTAGACACAGCCTCTCACAGGGAAATAAAGGCAGGCTCCCCACAGAGCCCACAGCAGCGTCAGTCAGAGGCTTTCTCTCCTGGCCAGCAGAGTCATCCAGCTTATCTTCCTGCTGGTGTTCAGCGCTGCACCTGGTCAGAGGAGGTGCTTGCTGGGCAAGGTTGCTGAAAAAGTAAAGTTTTTCTGACTTCTTAGCAGTCGTGCCAGTTCAAAGCCCCAGGGTACAGTGCGTGTACAGGGGTGCCTCGGTTCGCGAACTTAATTCATTCCACAGTTCTGGGGAAGATGGTGGCAGTCATGTTTGTCACCTGATGTGGAGTTCATAAACAGAAGCAAAATTTTGCCAAATGCTCCTGTTTGTGAGCCAAACTGTTCACAAACAGAAAAGTGTTCATTAACAGAGGCATTATTTTAAATACATTCATAATGATTATATATATCATATATATACATATATATGATATATATATCTATATATATGAGATAGATAGATAGATGATAGATTGATAGATAGATAGATAGATAGATAGATAGATAGATAGATAGATAGATAATCACCAACTCCTAGAGCCCCACTTTCTCCCAAGGGATCACATCTACTGGTTGGCAAACATTGGCATTTCCCCAAGAACTGTCATTTTTTTTTTAAAAGCATTTTTCTCCTTGCTTCATCACTAGGCCCCTTTCTTTGCCTCTCTGTATTGGGAGGTCAGCAGGGCAGGAAAACTTCGCCCATAGAGCCCCTTTGCCTTTCCCACCAGCCCCTCCATGGCCTCCCCTGTCCTGGCCCTCCTTGGTGTGGTGCTGTGGGACCTTTGATACTGTGGGCCTTCTTTGAGGCTCTGTTCTATTTCCACCCACGCCCCTCTGATCTATACTGCAGTATAGGACCTGTACTGCAGAT
>NW_004524590.1:9973804-9976784 GCF_000260255.1 Octodon degus | reverse complement strand
TATATTATTGAGTAATTTGGTAGTATTGTTTCTGTTTTGGAGCAGAAGAGTGAGATGTCAGAGCTACTGGGAAATTTCTTGAGCAGGAATTCTGAGAAGACTGTTGAGAAACTAGCCAGGGATTAAACTGCAAACTCCATTTTCTCTAAATGCCCAGGGATCTGCACATAGGGAAAACTTCTGTGTGAGTCAGGATACTGATTCCGGTAGTAAACTTTGGACTCTGACTTTAACCTTTCCTTAGTATTTGCATGGGATATTAAAAAAGAATGTAATATATAAATATATAGAGAGTTCACTGCACACATATATACATTAGGAAAAGAAAAAGTTGTAAATATTTTAATACTAAATTTATTGAGACATCATAAGATTAATGCAAGTAACCTTTGGTTTCTACAGTTATAAGAGGTGCTCAAAGTAGTGACCATTAGCTTTTATGGTAAGGAAAAATTACTGAAGAATGTATAGTGTATATATATTTTTTCTCTCTGTTTCTCTATATATATATGTATAGATATAGATATAGATTCCATATGACTATGAGTATGTGTATGTATGTGTATGTATGTGTATATATGTGTTCACATATGTACCCTTCTTTATCTGTTGGATTGTGAGCTCCTTAAAAGTATGGGCTGTGAGACATTTATAGACTGGCTGGCTGGCTGGCTGGATAGACAAGTGGATGGATGGATGGGCAGACAGATGAACATATGAATGAATGATAGATACATAGATAGAGGATGGATAGCTGGATGAATGGTATGTGGGTAGATGGATGGATGGATGGATAGGTTGGTGGATGAATGTGTGGGCAGATTTGCACATGAATATATTGATATGTAGATGGAGGAATGAGTGGGTAGACCATAGGATGTATGGATAGATATGTGGGTGGATAGATGGGTATATAGATGGATAGGAAGATAGAAAGAGACAAGAAGGCAGGCAAGCAGGCAGGCAAATAAGCAGATAGATGTACACATGAATGGATGCATATATAGATCAATGACTAGATAGAGAGGCACATGGATGGATGGATGGATAATGATAGCTAGACATTTTGATAACCACTGACCTTGGGATGTGGCTTACTCATAGTGGGCTCAGCTGATGTGGGAGGAAGGCAAAATCCTGAGTCCTTACTACTAGGGACACTGAGGAGCCTAGAGAAGACCCTTCAGCTACAAAAACTCAGAGCTTGGCTCTAGAGTCTTGGTCATGGAATTTCTCTGACCATGTGTATAAAAATGGAATTGTAAGAGTAAAGTCTTCCCTCAGGGTCAAGGAGGAGGGTAAGCCTACAAGGACATATTTCAGAGCCACATAGAATGGACAGGACCAGAGACTTGATCAGGCAGGGACTCTGGCTTGGTTTTGGCTCTGTCACTCGTGTGCCAGTCAACCCTGAGGAAATTGTTTGAGCCCCTGAGACTGTGTTGTATAGCTGGGAGAGGAGGGTGTTCTTTGGCAGGCTTGGTGGACATGCATGAGACTGTGTGGGGAAGCGCACACCACAGATGCTCTCAGTAACAGCCACCAGTGCTGCTGTTTCTGTTCCTTTTGCAGAAGGCCTGGCCCTTTTCCCCTGCAGTGTGCAAGGTCAGCTTGGCAGATCAGAGGGGTGTGGGTGAAAATAGAACAGAGCCTCAAAGAAAGCCCACAGTATCAAAGGTCCCACAGCACCACACCAAGGTGGGCCAGGACAGGGGAGGCCATGGAGGGGCTGGTGGGAAAGGCAAAGGGGTTCTGTGGGAGAAGTTTTCCTGCCCTGCCTGGATGAAGCAAGGAGAAAAATGCTTTCAAAACAAAAACGACAATTCTTGGGGAGATGCCAATGTTTGCCAACCAGTAGATGTGATCCCTTGGGAAAAGGTGGGGACCTAGAAGTTGGGGACAGCTGCCAACACAAACAAGAAAAGGGGCCCAGCTTCACCTATGGACACAGACTGGAGTAGGATTGGGTCTCCCATGACCATTGAGCTGGGAGAGCCAGAGGCAACTGAGGGTCCTTTGTTCTGCAGGCCACACCTCTTGCCCTGAGACCCTGAGGTGGGCTGCTTCCCTTTGCCCACCTCCATGGCCTGGTCCCTGTGGTGTTGGGAGGGGTTGGCCAGTGTGCTCAGTCCCTTCAGAGACCCTGGCCACCTCAGCCCCTCTCAAAGCTGCCCTCCTTGTCCACTTCTGCCCATGACCAATGGTGAGTGCATCCAGCAGAGGCTGGACCTGGGATGGCCAATCACTGACTGGTCAGTGCCCAGCAGTGGTCAGTCTGCTGCTCTTCATCATGGACCTGAACTCAGAAGAGATTGACCAGGTATCAGAGGAGCCAGAGAGGGGCTTCTTGTGAGAGGAGCTCAAAGAGAGGAGAGAGGGAGGGAGATGCTGATAGAGTGATACAGATGAAGAGAATAAGGAGGAGAAAGACCTCTCACCCACACTTAAGACCTTTCCAGTCCAACTGCACCCTGAGGTCCAGTGTCAGTTCCCACCAAGCCCCCTATTAATCTCATCCTTTTGCTAAATTTGTGGGCTTTACTCTTGTAGCCTTTTGTACTTTGAAATGCAATCATGCCTCGCTACCCGAGGAGGCTCGGTTCCAGTCGCCCCCAAGGATACGACAATCCGCAGGTGTGCAGTGCGTGAACAGAACAGCACATCGTCCTGCACACTTTGCGCCATCTCTGGGCGGCTTCAGGCACATGATCTGAAACTATGCACCTAGGTGCTGTTCTGTGTTAGGGAGGGAGTCATGACAGAAACAGAGAAGTTATTTAATACTTTCAATCTGTGGCTGGTTAAGTATGTGCAGGGGGAACCCATGAAGATAGAGAGTAGACCGCATAACACAGAGAAAAGCACCCATTAAAAATATACCTACAGGGGCTGGAGAGATGGCTCAGTGGTCTAAAGCACCTACTTAGAACAAGCTTAGCAAAAGCATCAGGGACCGCGGTTCAATCCCCCAGCACCACAT
>NW_004524590.1:9952141-9973704 GCF_000260255.1 Octodon degus | reverse complement strand
AAATAAATAAATAAAAATATACCTACACCTAAAGCCGGGCGTGGGACCCATATTGATAATCGTAGCACTTTGGGAGACTGAGGCGGGAGGGGCGCAAACACATCCGTCCAGCTTGGGTAACCCGTGGACTTAGAAGAGCCCTGTCTCAAAATAAGAAATAGAGGACTAGGAATGTGGCATGCAGCTCACTATGAAGGCCCTGAATTCAAT
Organism: Octodon degus; assembly: GCF_000260255.1. Classification (NCBI taxonomy): domain Eukaryota; kingdom Metazoa; phylum Chordata; class Mammalia; order Rodentia; family Octodontidae; genus Octodon; species Octodon degus. Next base: position 9,973,494 of record NW_004524590.1, on the reverse strand, counting down.
CTCTAGGATAGAAAAAAAAAAAATCCCAGCAAATTCCTGGCCAGACCCATTGGAGAACTGGGAGGTGACAGTTCACCCAGAGCCTGCTCCCTCCTTCCACCGCCCCTGACCTCGACCACCTCAGCTCTGGCTCTCCTTTGTCATCTTATCCAGCCAGCTAAGCACGCAGCCATGAGCAACACGGCGCACATTCGCCAGCTTTTTAACTTTATATAAATAGACTCTAATTTGCATGTTCTTTGAGGTCAGCTTCTTTCATTTACTGGGAGTTTTCAAGACGAAACCAGGTTTGCACATAGCTTGGCTCATCTTCCCTGTGGATCCTCCACTGCCTGACCACACTGCAGCCCACAAATCCATACCACTGACACTTTGTTGGTGGTTAGGAATAAGCCTTCCTGTTCTTCCATTCAATTTTCTTTAAGTCTCCAAAGAAATCACTGGATTTTCACCACTCAATAAACAACTTGAACATGGGGAAACAGTAACCCCAACTTGAACCTGAGGGAATCCAGAAAAACCACCCCCTGGGAGTGATTCACTTCCTGGCCTCTTGGGGAACGGAGGCTCAAAGTCACTTAACTTAGGGGGCCAAGACATCAGCCAAGATTTGGGGGGTATCTAGATAGAGTCTGAGGAAGAATGGCCACAGGATCCACAGAGTAGGAACCTCAGGTTGCTGGACAGAGGGCTTCAAAGCTCTGCCCTAGTGCAGCGGGAGGATTTAGCTAGAGGACTCTGGGAGGTCCTTCATTCAGTCCTTCGTAGGGAACTCCTCCCTTCACCCTAGGCTCCTGGCTTCCTCATCTCCCCAAGCTAGGAGAGCACAGTACTCCCCCATTCCTGTCTGGAAAAGCAGCTGCCTGGACACTGATACTCACCATAGCAGTGGGGCAGGCGCAGGAGGAAGAGCCTGCACTGGACAGACCTGGGCACAGAGCAGGGACAGATAATGATGGACAAGATAAATGAGCCCAGTCATTTTTTAGATCTACTCTCCAATCTGAGTTTTCGTAAATGAGCGTTTGAGCCGTGGGTGTCTCATGATGGGAATTGGGTTGTTTGCCTGGCAGTTCACGGCCTCACGGCTGGGCTCTGTTTGTGCTGTGTAAACACACAGGCGGTAGTCTGTGCCTCCAGAGGATGGACACTTGGTGCAGCCAATTCCAGGGAGCCAGGGCCAGTGGGTAATCCACGAGGTGATCTGGGTTTGAGTCCCAACAATGGCATGGTCTTATGCAATCCTTAGCCCCCTTTCCCCTCTCTGGGCCTCAGCTCTTTCATTTGTTGAACAGGGACCTAGACTAGGTAGTTTCTAAAGTTCATTCCTCTTCAAACATTGAATGATGCCACGCACTCTCTGGGCCTTATACATGAGGTGAAAAGACGTGACCAAGACGGGGTGTCACACACCAGGGCCTCTCAGGGAGGGGCCCTGACAAACAGGCATTTGGCTGGGGAGAGCACATACGTAGAAGCTGCTCTGGTGGCCTGGCGTGCAGATCAAACACAAACAGCACAGATGACTTTACAGCTTTAAGGACATACGCACGCACGCACGCATGCACACACACACTCCAGATAGCGTACTGCACAACTTTTTGGCTGTAACTCCAAGAACATCTTTCCAGGAGAACACATATAGCTCAAACTCACAATCTGTGGAACAGATACGACGCAGCTTATTCAACTGGCTCCCTACTAAGGCACACACCGCTTGTTGCCAGTTTTCTGTAAATAGTGACAGAATGACACCTGTACATCTATTCTCACGTATTTTAACATAGGGGTCAGCGCATTTCACTGACCTCCTCTAACTCAAGCACAAGCTCATTACCTGGGGGCCCCCGCAAGCCATACCTGGCCCTGTTAGGCAGCCACTACGTCAGCCTTACTTCAGGTCTTTGGGACTCGCCCAGCCCAGCTCTTCCTCAGTGCTTCTGCTCTGGCTGTTCTCCTTCTCACGTTCCCTTCCCAATCCTCTCTGTCATAAGCACTGAGGTTAGGTGACATGTCACCTAGCCAGCGGCTTCCTCCTCACCCTGGCTTATATGGCCACCCTCCTCTCCTCTGCTTTCTTGTATCAGTTCTCTGCAAAGCCTGGAGCTTTGCAAAAAGTACTTCAGTTGTGTCTAAACACATCCTGACCCTGAGTACCCACCGATGCGACCTCAGTTGGAAACGGTCTCTGCAGAGGCAACCAGACGAGACCATGATGATCTAGAATGGACCCTAGTGAGATTAGTGGGGCTCTTGTAGGAAAAGAAAACTTGGACAAAGAGATGTAAGAGAGGAGGGCGCCGTGTGGCAACAGAGAGCAGAGATGTACTTGAAAGCTAAGAGAGGGGCTGGAGAGATGGCTCAGTGGTCTAAAGCACCTACTTGGAACAAGCTTGGCAAAGCACAGGGACTGTGGTTCAATCCTCCAGCACCACATGCCAGCCAGCCGCGCCCCCTGGTGGGCTGAGCTGGCGCCACACACACACACACACACACACACACACACACACAACACACACACACACAACACACACACACACATACAATAAATGTTAAAATAAAAAAAAAAATTTTAAAAAAAAAAGAAAGCTAAGAGAGGCCAAAGTCAGGCACCCCCAGAAGCTAGGACAGAGCCCCGGAACAATCCTCCCTGACAGCCGCTGGTAGGAAACAACCCTGCCAACACTTGATTTCAGACTTCTGGTCTCCAGAACTATAAAGACCTGGGAGTCATTTCTGTTATTTTAACCTAGACCATTTGTGGTTATTTGTTACAACATCCACACGAAACTCAATCCCAGCCCAGACCCAGATCCAGAAAATTCCTGGTTTCTTTCCCTTAGTATGTCTTGTAAATCTGTGCCTTGCGTAAGAGTACAAGCTCCTTGGGAGCAGGTCCTATGTGGCATCACCCTCAGTGCCTGCCTGACGTGATGACACTTTGTACATGAAGGGACAATGTGTTCCTTCCGAGGCAAATGGCTTCCTTCAGTGGGATTGCTGAGTCAGAGTGCGGCACATCCTTTTCTCTTTTTCAGTGTTGGGGATGGGACCCAGGGCCCTATATGGGCCAGGCAAGCACCCAGCCCCATGTCAGTGGGTATTTATGTTAAGTCAACAGATGGTTTTTTCCCATCATGCCATTGCTGTGGCACCCTACACAAGCACAACAGTGCTGCTGCCCATCTCCTCACCAGCCCTGGAAAGCTGAACAGTTTGAAAATCTACCACATGAACGGTGCACACGGGATCTCGTTGCTGTTCTAACTTCCACTTGTCTGACTGCTGGCAAAGGTGACCTTCCTGTCACAGACTGAGGTGCTAATTGCCCTTTTCTTGTGAATTGTCCGTTTCTGCACTGGCACACATGGCAGGCAGGATAATTAGCCTACGTAATTGTCCGTGTTCTGATCCCAGAGCCTGTGAACACATTACCTTATACGACAAGGACAAATTACGGTACTGCATGGAATTAAAACTGCCAACAAGGTAGCCTTGAGATGGGGATTTTAGTCTGGATCATTGGGGTGCACTCAGTCTCAAGTGTCCTTATAAATGGAAAGGTGAGGAAAAAGCAGAAAATAGGATGGCAGCATGAGATTTAGCCTGAGGTCACTGACTCCGAAGACAGAGGGGGGAATCAAAAGCCCAGGAAGGCTGGTGAGATAGCTCAGTGGACTAAGCACCTGCGTAGGCAAGTGCAGGGACTGGGGTTCGATCCCTGGCACCACCTGCTGTGCCGACCCCACCCCTGGACATGCTAAGCCAGCAACCAACACTAGGCATGGTAGTACACTCCTGTAATCCCAGTGATTCCGGCACTAGGAAGGCTGAAAACAGGAGGACCACTAAGAGTCTGAGCTGCACAGTGAGGCCTTGTACCAAATACACTCCTGGGAAGGCAGGCAGCCTCCACAAGCAAAAGAAGATGAAGAATAGATTTTTCCTGAGCCTCTGGAAAGAAGGCAGCTCTTCCAAAACCTTGATTTTAGCCCACTGACACACATTTTAGGCTTCCAACCTCCAGAGATATAAGATAACGCATTTACATTATTCTAGGCCCTTATGTTTGTTGTACATTGCTAGAACTTCAGGAGGAAATATCACAGCTTGAATTTTCTTATCAATTTCCACTGTATATTGGGAATATTATCACTTTATTTTCTTATACCCATGCAAGTCTTTTCAATTACTGAACTTGCTATTCCTGCTCCCCTAAGCCCTTAAGGACAGAGTCTGTGGTGGTTAGATCTCAAATGTCCCCCTAAACCCAGAGGTAACCTAGGAAGCAGGGGTGGGCCACTGGGGTTGCGCCCTGTCCTTAGCGCCTCCCCGCACTCTCCACTTCCTGAGCACCACGGGATAAGCAGCTGCCCTCCACACGGGCCCTTCCTCTGCACCATCACTGCCTTGGAGCTGCCAACTTTAGACTGCACCCATGGGGAACTGCAAGCCAAGTCAAGCTTTCTTCTTTTAAGTTGTAAGTTTCAGATATTTTGTCCCAGAAATAAGAGACTAAAGCTGAATAAATTGGTACCAAGAGCAGGATTGTACCTAACCATGTGGTCCAGAAGCCTTTAGAGCTAATTTGAAAAGAATGTTTGGAAATGGCAGGTAGAAAAGCCTTAGAATGCCACAAGCAGGGCCGCATGGTGATTCTGGTCAGAGCTTAGAAGATCAGGATGCTGATAAGAATGTGGACAGTCAAGGTGAGCCTCAGGAGGTTTCATTTGGGAATAGGGACTCCACTGATAGTTGGACTTGATATGTGTTACACGTTCGCCGAAAATTTATTTTCTTTTTGCCTATGTCTTGAGACTTTGCGAGACACTGAGATTAAAAGCAGTGGATAATTGAACTAAGGGAGGAAATTTCAAGGTAGTCCAATGTTCAGGCTGCTTGCTTGTGGTCAGATCTACAGTAAGAATAAGGAGCAAAGAGCAGATGTAAAAAGTTTGCAATTCTACCAGAAAAGAAGTATCTACAAAGTTGGGCTCAAGGAGAATTTGGTTAGTGAAGAGATTAGTGTTAAAAAGAAAACAAGTAGTTTACATCAGGACAATAGGAAAGATGGCTTGGAGGTATCTTATTAATCAGCAGGACCCCACCCATCATAAGCCCAATGGTGCAGAAGTATAATCCTTTCATTTGAGAGGCGAGCCCCTGGAATCCTTGTTCAAGAATTCCATATAAAGCATTGGTTCTTGCGATTCTGTTCAGCCATCCAGGCACTCAGAGACTGTTGCAGCCATGGTCCAAGGAACCCTAGTTACTGTTCCTCTCTGGCAGCAGAACTTGGTGTTGTCTACACGGTGCCAGTTTCAGGCTAGCAGAATACACAAGTTGTGGGATCAGGGAGGCTTTCACCCAAATTAAAGACCCTGGAGGCAAGGCAGTGCATCCCTGAAACAGAAATGTGGAAAACTCTGACAGTGAAGCAAAAGGTTCAGTGAAGACTCCAGAAGTTAGAAGATACCAGGAAAATGAAACATCTTCTGAACAAAGCTGCAGGGAGTAAGTGCAGCCAGTCCAAGACGCAGGCCGTGTGGGCTGCAACAAGCAGTGCTCTAGGGGTGGGACTTCCCATATCCTTTGGAGTTCACAACTCACTACAACCTTCCCTGGGTGCTGCACTTGAAACTATAGGGTTTAATGTTTGTCCTGCTGGGATTCAGTCTTGCTTTGGTCCAACTCCTTTCTACTCCCTATTCTTATTGCATCTTTAAATTTCTAGAAGCCCAGCACACAGTCGGTGTCACCTCTACCTAGAATAAAGGAAGGCACACGTGAACTATGGAGATATCTTCACATTCTAGAATATGCCAACTGCATCTTTCTCATCTTTATATGCCACCAACACTGGGCCCTCAGTTACTTGGGAAGCCTGAGTATTGCCCAATTTTTCAACTCCGATTTCCAGTTTAGTTCAGTGATGAGGCTCATTGCAGAGCCCTGAGGTGAGTTGGGGCCCCTGTTCCTCACATTCTTGGTGGGCCTAGATAAGCAGTAGTATGTACACTCAGCAAAACGTGACTCTACAGAGTTCATGCGGCTGGGGGAGGCAGACAAGGATAGAATCCCAAAGCCCCAAGGATGCCACATGCCATAGGCTGCAGCAAGACAGTCTTCCTTGGGGATAAAATGGAGTCCCCTGTGAATCTTATCCTATGGTGAACAGAAATTGAGTGGCCAGAAGCCAAGGACCAGCAGAGAAAGGAAGACAGCATAAGATGGAAGGAAGCCTGGGATGAGGACACTCAGCAGGGCCAAGTGTCTCCTTTCTGCATATCTGGAAGACAGGTGACTAGGTGATGCCTGAATTCAAGGTCTACCACACAGAGCTCTTCAATTTTAAAAATAGTCACATCTGCATAGGCCCTCTCTTCCCCGCTTTGTGCTGGCTATTCAGAAGCAGAAGAACAAATCTAGCCATAGATATAAAAGGATGCTTAAGATACCTAAAAAACAACACCATAATTTTTTTCATTCCCCCATCCCTCATTTTTTAGGTTTATTTTTGTTTTTGCTTTGGATTTACTATGGAGCCCAGGCTTACCTTGAATTTGCAGGGACACTTCTGCCTCAGCGTCCCAAGTCCTTGGGTTACTTATGTGCTCCACTGTGCTCAGATACTTCTTTTATTTTCTCCTCTTTACATACCCAAGCTTTTGAGAGGATTAAGATTGCCAGGGATTGAGCTCAGGGCCTCGCACATACTAAGCACATACTCTGGCACTAAGCGACAGCTTAATTTCTAGGAATTTATTTTTATCAAAAATAGGCAGGCTTGGGCCAGTGAGATAGCTCAGCAGACTAAGCATTGCTTAGGCGAATGGAGGGACCAGGGTTCGATCTCCAGCACCACATGCAGTGCTGGTCCTGCCCTTGGGTGTGCTGAGCTGGCCACCAAGACCAGGCATGGTGGCATACACCTATAATCCCAGTGTTAGGAGGCTGAAAACAGGAAGATCACTGAGTTCAAGCTGGGTAGTGAGACACTGTACCAAATACATTTTTAGAAAAAAGAAAGTCATAGAGTATTGGTTAAAGGATCAATCCATCAGGAAGAAATAACAAGTATTTACATATATGCACCAAACAATAGCCCACCTAGTTTCATAAAAGAAGCACTACTGGACATATAAAAGACCAGATAAATATGAACATGATTATAGTTGGGGACCTCAATACCCCAGTATCACAAATAGACAAATCAATAAGATAAGAAAAATCAACAAAGAAATATTGAAAGAGTTCAATAAAACCTTTAAACAAATGAACTTAATAGATACTGGCAGAGTGTTCCAACCAATGACAGAATACACATCTTTCTCAGAAGCACATGGAACTTCCTCCAAAATAGGCCACATATGTCATGGTTTGTGCCTGGTTGTCCCTCCAAAGCCTCATGCAGTCATGGGGCAGTTTCTGGAGTTTGTGATTGACTCTCGATACAGTCCAGGGATTGTATGTGTAAGTGCTACACCCTGGCCTGGGGTGGGTCATGTGCATTATAATGTGTGGAGGGGAGAGGAGCTAGTTAGCTGCCATAGCTGCTGTTTCTCCCTTTGGTTTTTGCGCTTTGTCACCACCACGAGTGGCTGCTCTCCGCCATGTGCCGCTCTGCCTGGGAGCCAGCTGAGTGTGGACTGAAACCTCCAGGAACTGGGAGCTAAATAAACCTTCCCTTCCTTCATTTTGGGTGTTGGGTGTCTGTCTCAGCAATGAGAGAACAGTAACTGAGGAAACATACTAGTCAATTACTAGCAAATTTAAATAAATGTAAAAAATTGCAAGCATACCATGTACATTATCAGATCATAACCCAATTGAACTAGAAATTAATGACAAAGAAAACACAAAATTATGCAGATACATGGAAACTAAACAACATACTCTTATATAATCAGTGGGTTACAAAAGAAATTGAGGAAGAAATAAAACAGTTTTTAGAAGTAAACAGTTATGCCTGGGCAATATACCAGAACTTAGGAGATACAAAGAAAGGAGTCCAATTTGTATCTGTGTATTCAAAATGGTTAGGATAGATATACAACTACATTCTCTTAATTCAATGAATAGAGGGATTTGTTCTAATAGTGTTTGTAAGTAGGATATAATGTTTGCATCTTGTACAACAAATAACCACTAGGAAGACAGTATGCAATGTGTTTATTATTGGAACCATCCTACCTATTTGATTTGAAACTGTCTCATTACTATTTATTTCTCAATAAAATTATGGAAAAAATTATATATATATATATATATATATGAAAATGATATATAAAACATATTGACCTAATAGCACCCTAAAAGATTATGATAATTCTTTTGTGAAAGAAGTGAGTTATCATCAAATCTGTTGCTCATATTAACATATACAGTTATGTAAGATTGGACATATGATTCCAAATTACTTCTTGCTTTCCGGAAACCTTAAATATTTGTTCTTGTCTCTCTTGTTTGATAATAAAGATAGATAATATGTCAACTTTTTTTAATCAGCTATTCTTATTTTGAAAATCTGTAATACATATATTGTTGTATGTTACTCTGTTTCTGTCTTTGTTTCTGATTTTTTGTTCTTGCTTTTCGTTTTTACTTTTCAAAATAAAATAACATTAAATTTTTAAAAAAAGGAGTCCAAAGAGGGAAGCTTGTATTTGCAAATGTCCATATCACAAAAACAGACTGAACTCAATTAAATAACCTAACAATGCACCTCAAGGTCCTAAGAAAACAAGGAAAATTCAAACCCAAAGCTAGTACAAGCTAGTGTAAGCAAAGAAATTATAAAATTAGAACAGAAATTAATGAAATGAAGACAAAAATATAAAGAATCAATGGATAGTTCTTCAAGAACATAAACAAAAAAGACACCTCCTTAGTCAATCTCATCAAAAAAGGAGGGAAAAGGCTAATGCAATTAGAAATGAAAAGGTGAAATCACCATGAAACAGCCAAAATCAAATAGCTTATTAATAGTTACTTCACACACCTTTATACCAATAAACTGAAGCATTTAGAAGAAATGAAAAGGGGTCGGGGAGATGGCTCAGTAGAATAAGCACTTCCCTGGCAAGTGCAAGGGTCGTTCAATCCCTGGTTCCACCAAAAAAAAAAAAAAAAAGAAGAAGAAGAAAAAATGAACAGATTTCTAGATATATATGAATAACCAAAACTGAACCAAAAAGATTTAAAAATCCCGAATAATCCAATAACAGGCAATGAAAGTTGAGTAGCTAAAAAATTATCAACTGAAAAAAGTGCAAGATCCAGATAGATTCACAAAAACTTCAGGAAAGTTCTAACACAATATACCACAAGCTTTTTAATGAAACTGAAAGGGAGAGGGTTATTCCTGGGAGCTACTATTACCCTAATTCCAAAACAAGAGAAGGATCTAACCAAAAAATGAAAACTATAAGCCATTCAGGAATGTAGCAGGATACAAAGTCAACTACTCACAGAATGGGAAAATTTTTGCTAATCATTCCTTAGACAGGGGACTAATATCTAGAATATATTAAAAAAAAAAAACAAAAAAAATTAGACTTCACAAAATGAAATGCCCAATCCAAAAATTGGCAAGTGAAGTCAATAGACATTTCACACAAAAAGTACAAATGGCCAATAAATACATGAATAAACATTCAACATTGCTAGCCATTAGAGAAAGACAAATTAAAGCAACACTGAAATTCCATCTTACTCAGAAAAAATGACCATCATCAAGAAATGAAATACACAGGGACTGGGGTTTGATTCCCAGTGCTGGCCCCACCCCTGGGGTGTGCTGAGATGGTGACTGAAACTGGGCATGGTGGCGTGTACCTTTAATCCCAGCACTTAGAATGCTGAAAACAGGATGATCATTAGGAGTCCAATCTGTAGTGAGACCCTGTAGATCCTGGCCTAACTACATTAAAAAGGAAGAAGAAAGAAAGAAAGAAGGAAAGAAAGAAAGAAAGAAAGAAAGAAAGAAAGAAAGAAAGAAAGAAAGAAAGAAAGAAAGAAAGAGAAATGAAGGAGATGGGGAGATGGCTCAGTGGAATAAGCACTTCCTGCGCAAGCGAGTTCAATCCCCGGTTCCACCAAAAAAACAGAAAGAAAGAAAGAGAAATGATATGAAATGAAATACACTAATAGCAAATACTGGCAAAACTATAGGAGAAAAAGAAACCTTTCAGCATTGTTGGTGAGAATATAAACTAGTATTGTTGTAGGCTTCTGAATTAGATAGAAATATTCTAGGCAGGCAGACAGGGCCAGGCCCTCAAGGAGACAAGACACAAAACAAGGTGACTTCGCAACTTGGAAGAGACTGATACACCCTTTTGGGCTAGATCTCAACACAAAAGAGGAAAAACAGCTACAGACTTCCCTAGGGCTGGGCATCAGAGATTGACATTCTAAATAGGTATCAATCACCCTGAAAGAGTCCAAATGAGTCACTAGCCCATCCCCCAACAGGGAGAGACCTGTCCTGTGTTCATACCCGCTTGCTGTGTGACTCACTTCCCTACTTGGTAATGGATTTAATCTATTTTACGGGAGCAATGATGCTTGTAATCTCATTGGCTAACCATAGTTTTGTCCCACCTAAGCGAGTTCCCATGTCTTCTCCACCACCTTAGACTCACCTCACCATATGGTTCTCCTCTACAAAAGTCCCTGGAAGAGACAGCTTCCTGGGGATAACCCGATCAGGCCCCCCTCTGTTGGACAGGAGCTTTCTTTCCCTCAATAAATATATTCTGCTCATAACCTCTGCTTGTTCCTAAAATTCATTCTTTGGTTTTAGAGAGCATGAACTCGTCCCAGGTACCTTTTAGGTTGGGAGATCAGTTTTTCTCCCTGGATCATTTGGAGGTTCCCCGTATCAGTATAACCACTATGGAAATTCCTCAAAAAAGTAGAACTAGAAATCCCATTTGACTCAGCTATTCCTCTTCTAGGTGTCTTCCCAAAAGACTTAAGGACATCATATTACAGTGACACACGCCTACTCATGTTTATAGCAGCACAATTCATAATAGTTAAGTCATGGAAGCAGCTTGCATTTTCATCAACAGCTGAATGGATAGAGAAAGTGTGTTATTGGTACACACTCTATCATAAAGATGTATTTGCTCTACCATGAAGTACTTTATCATAAATGTAAACCTGAGTCATTTGTAGGAAAATGGATGAGATCATAATATTAAGAGAAATAAATCAGGCAGGCAAGATTAAATACTGCATGGTTTCTCTTATATGAGAAACCCAAATTATAAATGAAGAGAGAAATAAACAGTACATAACAGGGAGTAGAGAGCTCTTTCTCAAATGAGAAAGGAAGCAAGAGATGGACGGATGAGAGATAGAAGGGAGGGAAAGGAGATGAGCAAATGAATTAGGTTGTGTTATGTATCTGTCCTCTGCACAAGGAATGGCTTGTGTTTTAATAGGAAGGCCAAGAGAATTTAAGTAGACCATCTTGCTTTCTTAAAAGTTTATCCTATCTTTTAAATTTTAATTTCTCCTTTTCTGCCTGTATGTATATTTATGTATGATTCTTTTTTTAACCTCTTCTGTTAATTTTTTTTTTTTTTTCAGAACCAGGGATTGAACTCAAGCCCTTGTGCTTGCCAGGGAAGTGCTTATTCTACTGAGCCATCTCCCCGGCCCCTCTTCTGTTAAATTTTAAACTACATTTTTATTAGTTTTTAGTGGTTAACTCTGAAATATATCATTGATTTTTGGAGTCTACCTTAAATTGGTAACTGTCATTTTCCAAATAATAGAGGAAATTTTAAAATAGTGTATGACCATGTATCCCACCCTCTCCTTTGTACTATCATTCACTGTTACAGATTTTACTCCAAGTATGTTAGAAATCCAGTGAGACACAATCGTTCTTGCTGCTGCAAACAGTCAGTAGTTTCGTATTTTCTTATGTATTTCTCCTCGTGGTTTTTTTTCATCTGATTTTGTAGTTGTGTGCTTATATTTGGGATCACTTTTCCTTAATGTCTCAGTGATACAGGGAGAAAAACTGATCTCAGGTGTGGGGGGGTGACCTCCAAACAATATAGGGAACCTCCAAATGACATAGGGAAAAGGGATCTCCCAACCTGACCTGGACAAGTTTGTATTCTCTAAAACTGAAGAATGAATTTTAGGAACAAATGAAGGTTATGAGCAGAATATATTTATTGAGGGAAAGAAAGCTCCTGTCCAAGAGAGGGACAGGAGGGGGGCCCAAGTGGGTTGTTCTCCCAGGAAGCTATCTCTTCCAGGGACTTTTATAGAGTACAACCTTGCAGTGAGGCGGGTCTAAGGTGGTGGAGAACCTGGGAACTCGCTTAGGTGGATATGGGGTGGAAAAAACTATGGTCACCCAATGGGATTGCAAGCTCAGGTAAAACTGATTAAGTTCAGGGCCAAATGGGGAAGCGAGTCACGTAGCAAGCAGGCATGAATGTAGAACAGGACTTTATCAGGTAGTCATCCAGTAGTGGTCAGATTAATGATTCTTCTGGCTCCCTCAGGGTAATGATCAATCTCAGATGCCAATCTTCAGGGAGGTCGGCATTTGTTTGATCTCTGGTCTTTAGGTCTGGCCCACAGCAGGAGCACCTATCCCTCCCAGGGTTGCAAGATATCTTGTCTTCTGTGGTATTTCCTTCAAGGGCCTGGCCCTCTCTGACTGTCTATAATATTTCTATCTAACTTGGCTGCCTACAACATCAGAATGTGATACTAGGAGAGATAAGTTCTCCAGCTTTTGCTCATATGAAATTTTCTTTACCTTGCCTTCATTTTTTATAGAATTAGACTTCTTGAATTTATTAAGCAGTCACAACATTACTCCATGGTCCAATAAAAAGAATATTTTCGCTGAAATCATTGGAGAATATTTTGCAGCCTGATGACCGATCATCCTGGCTTACTTGAGAATATCTTTCCTAACAAATGTTCTCTGCACAGTACAACCTTCAGTGATGCATGTTAGGATTTGTGTCTAGGTGTCCCCCCCAAAGCCTCATGCAGTCGTGGGGTGACTTCTGGAGTTTGTGATTGATTACTGTGAGTATGGATGCTCCACCTGCCCTGGGACTTGTAGTTTGCATTACAATGTAAAGAGGGAGAGAGGCTGGCTAGCAGCCTGAGCCACTGCCCCTCCCTTGCTCCCTGCTCTTTGCCACCACTATGAAAGGCTGCTCTCTGCCTTGTGCCACCCTTCCTTGGAGCCAGCTGAGTATGGACTGAAACCTCCAGTAACTGTGAACTACATAAACCTTTCTTTCTCTATTTTGAGTGCCAGCTATTTGTCCCAGCAATGAGACAAGAGTAATTGAGACAGAATTTGATACCACAGAGTGGGGTCATTGCTGTAATTAAACCTGACTGGATTTCAAGCTTTTGGGAGTGGCTAATGGGAAGAGATGGGAAAGATTTGGAGAGGTCACCTAATTGCCAAGAGCTGGAACAACTTCATCTTCAACAACTTCTGTTTGGAAGATTCTGGTCAGAGCTCAGAAGACCAGAAGGCTGATAAAAAGCCCCCCTGTAAAGACCAGGCTGAGGAGGTTTCTGCTGGGAAGAAGGACTGCACTGGTTGTTGGACTCTGGATGATTTCTGTTTTGGCTTGGAAGAATCTTTGCATTTTGTTCATGTCCAGAGATTTTGCCTGTGATTAAGCATGGCAGACTGATTAATCTTTTGTGTGTGTGTGTGTGTGTGTGTGTGTGTGTTTTAGGGAAGGGTCTACGGAGTGTTCAGGGTCTCTCTACTAGGTTGGACTCCTAGTGATCCATCTGTTTACAGCCTCCCAAGAGCTGGGATTACAGGCGTGCACCACCATGCCCAGTCTCAATTGCTGTCTCAGCACACCCTGGGGGCAGAGCTGGCAAAGCAGGCCCAGGAATCGAACCCCTGGCCCCTCCATCTGCTTGCAGGCACTTTAATCCACTGAGCTATTTGGCTGGACCTTGATTAATGTTACAAAAAGTATTTCAAAGCAGGCAAATATTGGGACAGTGGCATGGTTCTTGTTGGGGGATTTTAGCCAGATTTATTTTGAGAAGGAAGAGCAAAGAGTCTATCTGGAGGATTTAAAATGTGAGTTTGACCAGAAAGGAAGCTTCAGAAAAGGTGTAGACTGCAAAGATGGAGCTGAGAGGATCTCCATTGCCAGGAAGGAACAAGAGTATGGAAAGGATGGCGAAGGCATCACAGGAGTGGCTGGTCTCCACCCTTTGCAGCCTCAGAACTGCAAAGGTCAGGGACTTTGCCTTGAGGGGAAGGCTGCAAAGCCCCTTGTTCCAGAATGGTGGCAGCAGCCACACGAGGTTCCAGAATGGTGCCGGCGTGGAGACTTTGTTCCTGGGAATGAGGATCAGAGTGCTCAGCAATCCCAGTGCTTGACTCCTCCAACCAAGAGAGAAGGAAGCCTGGCTACTGCCCCAGCTGGCAGCAGCCCTTGGCAACATCCACATGGCCCTGGTTTTAGGCGCATGCAGAATGCAGGAGTTCTGAGGTTAAGAGAGCTTCCACCTCGATTTCAGAAGAAGGTCTGGGAGGCCGGGCGGTGTGCCCCTGAGAGGGCACTGTGTGAAGCTGTGAGTGAGAAGCCTACTCAGTGGAGATCCCAGAAGTTTGGAAAATCCAGGAATGTGGATCACCTAAGGGAAACTGCAAGGAGGGAGCAAGCTGGCCTAAGACAGAAGCCATCAGAGCCACCACCGAGAGTGCCATAGGGGCAGAGCCACGTGGAGCTCAGAATTAAGCACAGATTGCTTAGATGTTCCACTTGGAACTATAGGATTTAATGTTGGCCCTCCTGGATTTTGGACTTGTGTTGGTCCCAATGTTTGGTATCCTGCTGTGTGTACCTTTTGGAATGGTAGTGTTTGTTCTGTGCCACTGAATGTTGGAAGTGTTTAACTTTTCTTTCGTACAGGGGCCCACAGCTTAGATCCTGGAGGAGACTTGGGACTTGGACTTTTCAGCAATCCGAAAGTGTTGGGACTGTGGCAACTCCTAGAGATGGACTAAAATGTCTTGGGCATAAGACGTTTGGGGGTCCAGGGTGAAATGTTATGGTTCGTGTCTAGTTGTCCCCCCCCCCAGAGCCTCATGCAATCATGGGGCAACTTTTGGAGTTTGTGATTGATTGTTGTGGGTGTGGTTGCTGCACCTGTCCTGGGGCAGGTAATTTGCATTACAGTGTAAGGAGGGTGGAGAGGCTGGCTAGCTGCTTCAGCTGCCGCCACTCCCTTGGCTCTCTGCTCTTTGCTGCCACTGTGAAAGGTTGTTCTCTGCCTCGTGCCAGTCTGCCTTGGAGCCAGCTGAGTGTGGACTGAACCCTCTAGTAACTGTGGGCTACATAAGCCTCTCCCTATTCTGAGTGTCAGTATTTGTCCCAGCAAGGACAGAAGAGTAACTGAGAGCAAGCATTGCCATCTTACCTGCAGCTCAGTGAGGTTCAGCCAATTGGCCACTTTTTCCTATAACATCTCTCAAAAACAGATCACACCCTGCACTGCGCTGTTCAGAATACTCATGGCTTTTTAATTTCTATCAGTATGTAACAGATCCTTCATTTTTTTTTCTGGACTTTCTTTTTTCTTTTTCTCTTTCTTTCTCTTTCTTTCTTTCTTTCTTTCTTTCTTTCTTTCTTTCTTTCTTTTTTTTTTTTTGTAGAACCGGGGATTGAGCTCAGCCCCTTGCCCTTGCCAGGGAAGTGCTTATGCCACTGAGCCATCTCCCCGGCCCCTTTCTGTACTTTCTTGAACTTGATGTTTGGGAAGAATCCAGGCAAATATGTAGACTGTCCCGCAGTCTGCGCTTGCTTCATCCTCTGATTTGACAGCGTTAGTCTTGTGATGCATCTTAGCAGAGCCACCCCAAGGTGGGGCTGCGTCCTTCCCATCGTCTCCTGCCCGCGAGCCTCATCAGCTTGCTTCAGGGCTGATAATGCTCCCTCTGACCACCTGAGTAGGCGGGGCCTGCCAGTCTTCTCTACTGTAAAGTTATTCTTTCCCTCTTGTAACTAATAAGTATTTTATGGGAGTTTCTTTGCAACTATATAAATAGTCGCATTGTTCACTTTCATTTATTTTTTTATTTATTGACTCATGTTTATATTTGTATAGACTTATTTTCCTGTTTATTTGTAAGGTCATAATCCATAGCAAATATTTATTTATTTATTTATGGCAGAACCGGGGACTGAACTCAGGCCCTTGCACTTGCCAGGGAAGCACTTATTCTACTGAGCCATCTCCCCGGCCCCCAAATATTTATTTTGATGTTCTGATTGTGCCTGATTTGGTGAGTGGGAGATTCCCAAGGTGGCTTCGGTGTCCTTTTACATGCCCCGTCATTTTTTGAGCACTTCCTTACATTTTAGCACAAGATGTTCCAGATTTATCATATACTTTCTTTACTCCAACCCTGGAATCAGTCATTTCTCCAGGCTTCTGATTTCCTCTTAATGGAAAATGGTATTCCAAAGCCAAAATCTGGTTATTAGAGATGTAAGTGTAGGTGCAGGTGTATTATATGTGTGTGCGTGTGTGTGTGTAATATGTGGATTCTATTCATGAATATACATAATCTATTGAATTTTTTAAAATTCATTTGATATAGGGTTTTATTACACAGCTTGAACTCGTAGTGAACCTCCTGTTTGCAGCCTCCCACGTGCTGGGATTACAGGTGTGCACCACCACACCCAATCTCAGTGGCCAGTTCAGTGCACCCAGGGGCCAGACCAGCATGGTATGTGGTGCCTGGGCTCTAACCCCAGTCCCTGTGCTTGCCTAAGCAGGAGCTTAGTTCGCTGAGCTATCTTACCAGCCCTAATCAATTGAATTTTTTTCTTAGTTTTCTCATTTGCATATTTGTAACTCCTCTGGCTCCAAGCTAAGCCTTCTTCTCAGCACAGAGATGCCCTCCTTACTTTGTTCAGTCTTTGGTTCCACACATCCCACCAAGCCAGGGGGTAGATTCTCTCTTCACCACAGTGATGTGCTCTGCCTGCCTTGCTGGCCCGCCACTCTATGGAGATGCCTTCCTCTTTCTTTTTGGGCCCTGAGACCCTATTCTGATCCAAGGTGGCTTCCTCCACTATCATCATCCTTAGCTCTCAGTACCTACATTAGTCATTTATAAATGGAAGAAAGGGGGAAAAGCAAGAGAAACATGAGCTCTCATTGTTTGGAGAAACTTTCAGCAGAGTATTCAATATTCCTTCCTACAGCCAAGGATGGCTTCCATCGTCCCCTGGCTTTCATAATTACTATTGATAAACCAGCCGTCACTCATAATTGCTCCTTTGAATATGGTGTTTTACTTTTTTCTGGCTGCTTTAAATATTCTCATCATCTTTGATTTTCATGAAATGCCTGCTATGGTTTGTGCCTAGATGTCCTTCCAAGCCTCACGTGGACATGGGTGGGACTTTCAGAGGTGGCTGGATCCACAGTGTGTGATGCTGGGATCAATGGTGTGTGATACTAAGTTAGTCCACTGACTGCTTTGGTATGGTCCTTGTAGGACTAAGGGTGCCCCACTGCATGTGAGTGCTACCTGCCCAAGCTTGAATAAAATGTAAGGGGCAGGAAGAGGGCTTGCTTACCTCCGCTTGCTTCCTTCTGTATGCCCCATGGGCTGATTCATCCTCTGTAATGCCCCACTGCCATGCCACCCTGCCCTGGAGGTAGCCATCGAAGGACTGACACTTGTAAGAACTGTGATCCCCACAACCTCACCTCTTTTACTTAAGGTGTCAAGTATTCTATCTTTACAGCAATAGAAAAAGGTAACTAAGACAATGCCTATGTGTAATATTTCTTATACTTATTCTTCATGTTCATTGAGCTTTGTGATTCTGTAAGCTGATGCTTCTATCTGCTTTTGAAAATCCTTGCCCATTATGTCTTCAAATATTGCTTAAGTTATTCTCCTTTTCCTTTCCTTGAATGGATTTTATATTTTTCAATCATATCTTAGTATTTGTTTTATATTCTGATATGTTTTCTTTTCATTTTTCTGTCTAGTTTGAATATTTTAGTTCAAGCTTGTCTTTGAGCTCACTAATGCTCTCATTTGTTCATCTGCTATGTTTGGGTTGCCATTAAATTAATTCATTCAGTAATTTTTTTTTCTAGGCTGGGGAGATAGCTTGGCAATCTAAGTGCCTGCCTGGCAAGCACAAGGACCCAGGTTCGATCCTTGGTACCACATGCTATGCCGGCCCCATGCTGAGCCAGCCATCAAAATTGGGCATGGTGGTGCATGCTTGTAATCCCCATGATGGGAAGGCTGAGAAAGGAGGATCACTACGGGTCCTGTGGAAGACCACCTGAGCAGCTCTCCTTGAAAGAAGAGCGACTGTCTCCATTTTGACTGAGCCTGACCCTATTTCTTTGTATTGTTATGTACAGAGCTGGCTAGAACTTCTGTTTATCCTTCAATTGGCCTTAAGCAATGTGTGTTGGTCTAGCTGAGGTGCTGATGATAGTCTGAAGGTGGCGTGTGTTTTTCTCTGGTACACCTGCTGCTCTTTAATGTGAGCCAGGTCGAGACAGGATGGTAGAGCTAATGCTCTGCACCACCAGCTGGGAACGAGCCTCGAGATAGAGGCTATGACTTCCTGGGGCTTGAAAGACTACATCAAAGCTGAAGCACCAGACCCCCCAAAACATTAGATGCTGTCTCTATGGCATAAAATTGTAATGCAGATTTCTTTCTCTTCATATCCTCTCTGCATATGGCAGAGGTAAATGTAAGCCACCCACCTAGCTCGGCTCACAATGGTCACCTACTTCCCACAATTCTCAGTCAATCCTCCTCAAGCCACTCCTTCCCTGAATAAAAACCGGGTGAGGCCCTGGGTCACTCTTTTTGTTCTGGGAAGCCATCTTCATGGCTGAACTTAGAGCCCCTTGACTCCCCGATGATTGGAAATATAATTTAGTGTCTTTATTTTCGCCATGAGTTGCACTGAAAGTGGTAGATTGGAATTAACTTGATGGGATTCCAATAACATAATTTTGGGATTACAAACATTGGCTTCTTGGACCGAGAGGAGGAACTGGAAGTGTCTCCTACAGGTCTGAGCTATGTAGCAAGACCCTGTACCAAATAAATAAATATATAAATATGAAAGAAATTCTTTTCTTGGTGGTGGTATGCTAAAGCCAGGACCCCATGGATGCTTGGCAAGTGCTGTACCCCTGAGCTACACATCCAGTCTGCAATCAATTCTTCATCTTATATACTAGATATCTTCAGTTGTGGAATGCTTACTTGAATCTTTATAGATTTCAACTTTCCACAGAAATTATCATTCAGTAACTGTGTTCATCTTTCTCTGCATATTACTTTTATAATCTAACTGTAACCATTATTTTAAATCCTTGACTGATAATTCTAATTTTGAATAATCTTGTGGTAGAGGGATAAATAACTCTACCCAAACTTTGGTTTAAGTGTGAAAACTGATGACAACACATACACAAACACAAACACACACACACACATACACACACACACACACACAAACACACCAAGAGGAAATGCAATGGTGGGTTTTTTACATATATGAAGACTTCTTATAACCTAGCATTTTAGTGTTTTGGTTTTTTTTGAGACAAAGTCTCACTATGTAGTTCAAGCTGGCCTCAAAATCACAGCAATCCTCCTGCCTCAGCCTCCCAAGTACTAGGGGTACAAGTGTGTGCCCCCACACTTGGCAGGAAACTTCTCAGGAAGGTCCAAAAAGAGTTGATAGAGTGAGAAACTAGGCTGGGTTTGTGGTTATTAGGAGATGGGGCTGCGTGTCACAGTTTCCATGCGCAGGACAGAGTTTGCCTGGTCCAGATTTTCTGCTGATACCAAAGGAGAGGGCACTTGTTTTTCTGTTTGTTTGTTTATCTTTGTTTACCAGCTGTACAAGATGTAAGGCAGGAGGGAAGAAGAAGTAATGAGCTTGAAAGCTGCCAGAAGTAAAATATCAAAAATGGGGCCAGACTTTGTTCCAATCTGTGTTATCCATCGAGTGTTGATGTCCTCCCTAAATTCAAGCTGGAAGCCCTAACCCTGAATGAAATGGTATCAAAGTTGGTGACCCTGTGATACATCAGTGCCCTCATAGGGAAAGAAACACCAGGCTGCTCGCTCACCATACGAGCCCCCAGAGAGAAGCCAGCCACCTGCAAACTAGGCAGTAGCTCCTCCCAGGAATTAAATCTGCCCTCGGACTTACAGACTCCAAAACTATGAGAAATAAATCTTTTGCTCAAGTCTCCTCGTCTATCGCATTTGTTTATAGCAACCTGAGTAAAAACAATCTATAAGTTTGTCTTTGCCATATTTTTTCCTCTGCTTATTGGTTCTGTGTTCCTGCATAGACCCGTGGAATTTCTGGCATTATATGAAGTAAGCCAGGGACTTAGAGCCATTACTATTAGTCCCCAGAGAGGAGACTCTATTCTCTTTTAGGCTGTGTAATGGTTGACACATTGTGTCCATTTGAGAAGATTAGAAGCTTAACTAAGTGACTCAGCAATTCTACTTCCTAGGCTGTAGAGGACATGCCCTAGGGTGGCTGTTTATGATCTGTGATATAATGATGGTTGATTTATTGGGTCAACTTGACAAGTTTAGAACTTCACTAAGCGATTCAGCAGGGGACCAGGGTCCTCCCTTTGTAAACATGTTGAGTCGGTGCAAGAGGAGGACACAGGCGATGGTGTGAGTGCTACACCTGCCCTAGGGCAGGTAGCCTGCACACACTGCAAGCAGGAAAAGAGTCTTGCTTATCCCCCTTTTGCTCCTATTGCTTTGTTATCTTCTGCCACCACAAGTTGTTGTCCCTCTGCCATGCCATCCTGCCTTAGAGTTCATTGACAGCACTCTGAGACCTCCACAAACTGTAGGCTAAATAAACTTTTCTTCCTTTAGCTTTGAGTGTGGGGTGTTTTGTCCCAGGAATTACCACATACATTGTTCACTTGGCTTCCTTCTCAGGCATGACACTCCCAAGGTTTTTGTTTAATCCTTTTGTTTTGTTTTGCAACACTGGAAACTGAGCCCTGGTCCTTCACACTGAGCTATATCTTCAGCCTTCTTAAATTTTGATGTAAGATGTTGCTAAATTGCCCAGGTTATGCTCCGGCTTGCAATCCTCTTGTCTTACCTCCCAAAGTACTGGGGTATAGACATGGCTTCTGGATTTTTAACTATGATATTATTCTTTTTTTGTTGTTGTTGATGTAAAGATTTTATTTTTTATTTTTCAACAAATCATACACTGCATATATTCTTCTTAGTGGTTAATTGCTGTACAAGATGC
>NW_004524590.1:9925247-9949725 GCF_000260255.1 Octodon degus | reverse complement strand
GTTTCTCCAGCACCATTTGTTAAAGAGGCTGTCTTTCTTCCAGTGAGTATGTTTAGCCCCTTTGTCAAAGATAAGATGGTTGTATGATATTATTCTTCATTGTGGCCTTGGACATTTGGCTCTTTAGAAATTCTGAGTTTAGCTTTTTTCCCCTCTCCACATGCAAGCAAAATATCTGACAAATATTTTAAAGAGGATATTTAGACATCTTTTTCCTTTTCTTTATCTCTCTATTTTTTCATTTTTTTCCTATTTTTTCATTTTTTTCCTATTTTTTCAATACTAGGGATTAAACAAAGGGCCTTTACACTGAACTATATCTCCAACCTTTTTGCTTACTTTTATTTTAAGCTAGGTCTCTCTAAGTTGTCCATGTTGTTTGAACCTGTAACGCATCTGCCTCAACCTCCAAGAATACTAGGATGATATTTTTCTTAAAGATCTTTTTCTCTATTTACAGAGGATAGCCTCATCCCTAGCATCCCAACCCAAGAGCTTGGCCCCGGCTGGGCAGTGGCAAGGACTTTGGTGTTCCACTTCTCCCAGTCAGTCAGGTGACTCCATATGGCTGGCAGAAGTTCAGCTGGGACTGCCTCACCCAGAAGCTTTCTCTGGGTACAATTAGCCCAATACCCAGGCAGTGAATGATTCCTGGCAGAAAAGGGCTGGTAATTCCACCTCACTGAGAAAAGGCTATTTCACCTCAGAAACTTTAGTTGCCTCATCATCTTCCACAGATCTCCAGCATCTTAAAAATATGCTTCAAGTGCTCTATACAGATGGTTTTTTCCTGGATGGTCCAGTGTGAGAATTTTGTTGCTACTGATTGCATTCTACCTCAGAGTGGACTCTCTTTGCCTCTTCATTTTTCCTAGTGTCTAGCATGGAACCATGCTATGAAGGAGGCAGAGGAGTGTCTGAATATTCTCAGCACATTTCAGTAGAAGATTTAGCTAGCTAAACAACTCCAGGGAAATTCCCAAATATTTTTTCTTTCCTGGCTACACAATTACCATCTCCTTCTCGTATAGGGAGATTTAAACTTTAAGTTTCTTGTGGCTCAAATAATATTGCAAAAGACAAAACAACTGTCACGGTGGCATTTCAGGTCTTGGCAACGTGTGTGGAGGAGGCAGGAATATTGGAATGTAGAACCTCAATGTCAACCTTCACATCTTGCATGTCCAGTAGCTAATGCTTCTATGTATTCTTTAGGCTGTCTCGAGATCTGAGGGCCAGGAGAAGAGTGAAGTGCGTAGTCAGGTGGAGGGTACTCCTAAATACTTGGGTTACCTTAGGGACGGTGAGGTGGGGGCGGGGGGTCAGCTCTGTGATACAGCCTTTATTTTCAGCTCCTGCCCCAACCAAACAAAAGGCACATAATGATTCTTTTCCTGGGCTATTTGACAGTTACCTGGGGTGTAGACTGCCTTGAACGCCAGCAACAGTACACTGTCTCCACTGGTATTTATTTGTCCTCAGTGTACTCTGGAAAACACAGATGCTCCAGAGATGCCTGTCACTGCAGCACTGAAGAGGCTGAGGCAAGCTGATCACTGTGAGTTTGAGGCCAGCTGAGCCACACAGAGAGTTCAAGGCCAGCCTGACTCACATAGAGGGACCTTGTCTCGAAAAACAAACGAATGAAACTATGACAAGGATGAGAGCAGACTCTGGTTGTTTTGATTCTTTAGTTAGATGACACCATGGCAGCGAAGGGACTTCCAAATGTGAAGTGGTGCTCAAAAAGAACACCCAGCGCCAGTGCGGGTAGAGACTCTAAATCGACCCACTGACTGTTTTCATGCCCGAGGCCATTCTGGGTCATCTGCGTTCCAACGTTCCAACGTCATCTTCAAAAGCAGGGGGCACGCAGTCTTCTGTGAGGCCTCCTCTCAGCTGGCCAAGCAGTTGAGCAGGTCCAAGACGGGCTGGAAGGGTCTACCTTATACTATAGGGTCAGCATCTGGATCCACATGCACGCTCCACCTCCGCCAAGTAGCAGTGAGACTACCTCTCCCAGTTTCTGCTTGCCTTCCTCATCTTGAACTGGAGAGAAAATAAGGCCCATTTTGCAGGATTCTTGCATAAACGGACTGAAACAACAAGAAGCTTGGGATGCGTTGGACGTAGCCAGTAAATGACGCCTGTCTAAGCTCGTCCCTGACCTTCCTCCAGCTTCCTAGTCTCGAGCTGGGGCAACGTCGATGTCCTGCACTCCTCACGCTGGGAAAACCGCGCTTCACGCTGTGACCATACCAGGGCAGCACAGGGCTACCCGCCCGGCCTGGCGAGGGCTCCAGAGAGCCAATGAGCGCACGGGAAGATCACAGGTGAGCCAATGGGCGCGGCGGGGCCAGGGCCGGGGCGGGGCTTCAGCGAGGTGGAGCTCTGGCCTCTCAGTCCTGCCCCCTGGCGACCGCTGGGGCCAAGCATCAGGCACGCAGTGGCTCTGGGTCTGTCGGCCCGCATCCTAGAGAGCGGGAATAAATTAGGCTATTCTTAGGCCTGAAAAAGAGTCCTTTCTGCCTGCTAAGAGAGACAAAGTTGTGTCGGTTTCTAGCTCCCCAAACGGCCCTGCTCTGTGGGTCCTCGCCTGGTGCTCTGACCTGGACTGGCAGCGGGGTGCTGGGGCCCCCGAAGGCGCTGGGAGCCCAGAACCTCTACCTACCCCGCTACCCTGCTTCAGGGTCCCCACTGTCCCCCTGCCCACACCTCCACTTTCGATGTTCCTCCTCCCCCATCATGCTGTCTTCTTCACCGCTGTAGCCCTGATGAATGACACATGCTGAGTGAACGAACCCAAAATACAGCGCCCCAGACCTCGCTGCAGATGGATGAGGCTGGCCAGTCGCCTGGTTTCCCACACCTGTCTAACGGAAGACTCATCGTGGTAGGGGGGCTTGGGGGTACTTCCACTAGACTCTAACCCCCTGAAGCTCTTTCTGACTCACACAAACCTAAAAGAAGGAGGAGCTCCTGCCAGTGGCAAGCCTGGAGAATTTTTTAGAGCCATCAGAGACTAGATACTTTGAAGATTGCGGTGATAGGATTTTGAGCTGAGAGAATCCACACTTGTCAAAATAGTGATGTAGATAACCGTTACTACTGATCACCTGCTGTGTTCCTGCGGTAGGCGTGTCCCTCACAGGGACTACAATCTCCACAGTGATTCATCCCAAAAGGCAGACCCTGAGGCAGAGGGGTAGAGTGACTCACCCTGGCTCGCACAGTGAAAGAAAAGTTCAGTAGGCTGCCCCTGATGGAGCCCCCTCAAGCTGCTGGCTGGGCCTCAACACAGGGCTCACTGTAGGCCTGGGCCCAGAAGGAGGTCTGCTCTGCCTGGCCAGCTGATCAGGGAATTGATCGCTGGAAAAAATAATCCCAGAGAGGTGATGGGCCTGGATTGGGCAGTACCTTCTGCCTTAAGCACTGTCTTTTGGATCAACTCATTCCTTTGTCCCAAAAGCATTTGTTGAACAGCCAGAGCGCTGAGGACACCCCATTGTGAGCGAGTGTCATCCTCACCCTGGCTCAGAGGAGCTGACACTGACCAGATGTGCATGAATTCATCGTTACATGGTGGGATGAGCACCTATTAAGGACATATGCAGGGTGGCAGGCACAGAGGGACGAGGAGGAGCGGGCTCCTGCGCGGTGGTCCAGAGGGAGCGGTGACACGACAGGATGCCAGAGGCCTGGGGCCATGCCCCACACGCGCTCCTGGGCCCCAGAATCACACTTGTGGAGCCCAAGACCCCTGCTCAGGAGACAGGGGCCAGCTGGGCCACATCAAAAGACCAGTGAATGGTTGCTGCCTGTCTGCCCAATACCTCCGACCGCCACCTTCCTGTAGCACTTGTCACCCCCCCATGCTGCCCCCTGGTTTCTTTATTTATTTGACCACATCTGAGGAGGTTTTAATGGGAGAAGAAGGGCCAAGGAACGGGGTTGTTTGAGGACAAGGAAATGAACCTCTTGCTGTGATGAATGTTCTTGAAAAGCAATTTATTTTTTCACGGGCAGCTTGCTGGGCTTGCGAAGGACAAAAGTGCTTTGGCTGCCTATCAAATATTAACAGAGGCTAGCTGTGTTTTCAGCCTTTCTCTTTCCTCGCACACGCTCGCCCGCGCCTCTCCCTATGCATGACAGAAATGACATCGCATTCAAGGGCTCCCTGGGGTCCACTTCTGAGAAAGAGTGGCAGCTGCTTTCTGGGGCCCATGGGACCCTCTTTCGCTGCAGTCACCTCCAAGCAGCAACTGGTCTCTGAGGTCATTCTTCCCTCCTGCCAGGAGGGGGATGAGGGAAGTCCCAGGAATCACTGGTCAGATGGGAACCCTGAAAATTCTTAGGGTGCTCACAGCAGCCAGGAGCCCACTTGTAGTCACTTCACAGGTTAACCAGGGAGACCTCAGCCACCAAATCCCCGTGGCAGGACTCTGCAGTGGTCTTGAAAGGTCTGCAAGTTCTTCCTGCGCACTCACCTCTCACTACAGGTAGCTTTCAGGACTGACAGCGCTCAGGCAGGGAAGACCTCTTGGCTGACGGAGGAACCACTGAGCCTCCTAGCAAGCGATTCACTGGAATCCTGCTTTTCCCAAAAAATGGCCATGCCTGACTATTTGTGGGGGGTGGGTGGGGTCCTTTATCCCCTTGGAAATATGACAATTAAACATTAACTTTCCAGCTGGGCCTTCCAATATTGGAAGATTACAAGGTCTGAAATGTACTGTTAGGAGAGCCCTACTTCCGCAGAAATTCTGGGAAGCCAGAAGTCTCCACTAGCCCAAGTTCCCCAAAGGAGACCAAACTCATCCCTGCCTCCTTGCTCTCGCTCACCTTTGATGCCATTCTTGTTTTCAGCTTTGGTAAAGGGACAGCTGTCAGAAACAGGAGACCAGGGCTGGGGAGATGCCTAGGACACTGGCCCTCTTTTGCATGCATCTGGATGGAGCGTGGGGGCGTGACCTTGGGAACTACATTTGGTCCCTGGCCTCTTTGTCTCTTCCCTGTTCTCTGCTTCTGAGATGATGGGACTTTACCAGCTTCCTCCTCCACAGACTTCTGCCTTGATGTTCCTGCTCTGGACCAGCTGACCATGGACTGAAACCAAGAGCTAAATTACATCTCTCTCTTCCTTTAAGTTACAGGTATCAAGTTGCTTGTTTCACCAACAGAAAGCTCCCTAATACACAAAGCTAAGTCATAAAACTCATTACAGGGGCTGGTGAGATGGCTCAGTGGTGTAAAGCACCTACTTGGAACAAGCTTGGGAAAGCACAGGGACCGCGGTTCGATCCCCCAGCACCACATGCCAGCCCACCCCGCCCCCTGGTGGGCTGAGCTGGCCACACACACACACACACACAATAAATGTTTAAAAAAAAAAGCTCATTACAAGTCCTGCCAGCAGGTCTAGGATCTTGAACTCTGGAGGATGTCTCACTGTGCTAAGCCTGTCTTACTGTGAGGAAGTATGTGTGACATGCCACATGGAAAGAGGGCTGCTCAGCTGGTCCTACACAGTTGAGCCCAGTCAACCCACAGAGTGTTTGTAATGTAGTAAAAGATAACCAGAACAGAGATCCCAGCAGGTAGAATAAACAGGTTGCAGGAGCCACTGGCCCACTGGGCTAGTATTGTGAGCAGTGGCTTTTAAACTTCTCAGCTGAGGATGCTGACCCAGTAGAAGAGACCATGAGAACTCAGATATGTAAAAGGACCCACACACAGTGGCTGTGTTTCTGAAAAGGGAGGAGGCCCCCACCAAGACCTCCTTTTGCACCAAGCCCCCTCAGCAGCCCCTGGGAAATGAACACAAGCACTGCTGACTTCCCAGGGCGACACATCTGCACCATTCTTTGTCCAAACTCTGATGACCCTGAGCACACCCGGGCCACACCCTGAGGTTGTGCTCACAGTGATCCTGAAGGCTGTACTCTCAGAGGGTCATCGCGTTTTCAGTAAGAGGGAGAGGCCCTGGAGGGAGCCAGCAGCTGTGTCCTTTGTCCTTCTCTCATCAAAGGACACCAAGGGCCGCACTGCAGGGAAGCATGTGATGCTAAAACATCACTTTAGCTAGGAGACATTGTTGACAAGTCACTGTTACCAGCTTCTGTAGCCCAGCTTTTGGCTAGAGAAAGGGACAAGCAGTTTTGTTTGTTTGTTGTATGGTACTGGGGGCTGAACCCAGATCTTCACACTGGGCTACGTCTCCAGCCTTTTTTATTTTTTATTTTGAGACAAGGTCTCACTAAGTCATTCAGTTGCCCAAGTTGGGCTCAGACTTGCAATCCCCCTGGGAGGCAAGTGTGGTTGAGCCCCACTGAGGTCCAGAGATACAATTCCTCTGGTCCCAGGCTTGGCCTGTCTTCCCAGCAGCATGTGCATGAAGGTGGAAGCCTGGGGGTCAGAAAAGGCCACTGAATCTCAACTCTTCCCAAGACCCCACCAGACCAGAGTGACCCGAGGTGGCCCATCCCTCCCTGAGTCACCTAGGTCCTCCCAAGGCAGAGGCTGCCTGGAAGCCAGGGCTCTCTCCTCCGAGACAGAATGCACTGCATAGTCCTTGCTCCTTTGCATCTTTATCACCAGATTCCCCCCAAACTCTGTCCTGCTCCCCGGACTGCTTTCTCCTAGGAAGAGCAAGAACTTGCATAATAAGCACTTGACTCCTCTCCAAGCCAAGGCTTGTTCCAATGGCGTTGACTTTCAACCTCCCCATGTCTCCTTGAGAAGATGAACCGCGCTTTTGTACCACAGGACACGCCAGGAATAGCTCACATCGAGTGCCTGCGGGCGGGGTGAGCAGAAGGAGCCAGCCTCAGGTCAGCAGAGCCCTCAGAGGTACCATTAGGATGATGGACGCCTTTTTCCATGGAGCCTTGGGCAAGCCGTTTGACTTCAGTTCTCGTCTCTTGTGGAGAGAGGTCACGATGTGAGAGGCAGTGTCCTGCGCTCCTCTGGCCGGCACGCACGCTCCGGGGACCACACTCGTGCAGCCTTGGGAGCAGAGGACGTGGGAGGGGGACCTCAGAGTGCTGTAGCTCAGGACAGCCCTGTAGCTTACCGCAGAAAGACTCTGGCCAGATGGATGGAGCCACTCCCAGGCCACCGTGGCTTGTCACAGCCTCTGTCCTATGACCAGGCCTCTCCTTCAAGTGGGTAGACTCTCCCCATAGTCCCCAGCTTCTTAGCAAGGGAAAATCTCAAAACCAAATCTACTTTCCGACCAACTCAGGACTGTCTGAACACACCACGCGAACAGTGACCACGATGGCAGCCCACCGTGCAGTCACGGTAGAGACCAAGCTCTGCGCCAGCTGCACGAGGCAGTCAGGCCTCCTTGCCTGCCAGAGACTCAGAGAAGGGGAGAACCTGACAGAACAGGGTTGGAAGCAACACTTATCTAGTCCCAGTGCCACAGAGCTCTTCTCACGGGAGACCGTGTCCGTGGGATGAGTGTACACTGCTGGATTTGCTGTGCTAAGAGGGGCCTTCAACCAAGAGCTGGGTTCAAGGCCCGCAGGAACTGGGTCAAACCTGAGCTGAACAGCAGAGTCAGCAACCTCTCTGCCTCCCGGCGGAGTTCCCTGGCTGGTCTCTAGTTAGGGGGCCCAGCTGAGGCAGGGGGAAGACATGGAAGCTGGGTGAACCCCTCCTTCCTTGACCAGTGGGGACAGGGAAGTAGCAGCGGAACCCCACTCTATCCCAGTGCTGTCCCCCAGGTCTTGATGATCCTCAGAGGAAGTCTATAACATGGGTGTTGTTCCACCCATTTCACAACTGGAGAAGTGAGGGGCCACAGGAGCCCCAGGACCCAAAAGAAAGGCAGGCTCCACAGCCAGCTTCTCAATATCCAGGAGTGTGCTTTCCATGCTGTCCACATAGTCCCTGACTGGAAAGACCTGCCTAACCTTGGGGAATAGCCCCTCTCTGCTCTAATTGTCACAAGGTACCAACCTCAGGGCACAAGCCAAGCAGGACCTTATAACACCTGACTCATCCCCAAATTGCCTTTAGAAGTCTGTGGAGTCACGTTGGTGTGATTGCTGAAAAAAAAAAAAAAAAAAGACAATTCATCATTCTCTCATTACCAAAGAATGGACTTGGCTGGTGTACTTACAAAATTCTCCCCACTCCTTGGTACATTAATCCTTCTCTGAAATATTTTAATTATCCTTGTTTACACTATTGACCAGCTTTTTAAGGTCTGTCTGTGTAGATACAGCAAAGATAAATTTCATCCGGAGTCCCATCTGAATTACTCTGAACTCGAAATGCCGCCAGGTCTGCAGGAATGGGCTTTGAGTGTACCTTGAGTGGGCAGACAAGGAATACATTACCCCTGACCTTTCCAAGAAGAGTGCAGTGATTTAGCCCTGTCCCCTGGGACACTGCCTGAGAGGACAAGCCTTTCCGCATCGTCCAGCTGCCTCTGTGGTCCACAGCTCCCTCCCGGCCCAGAAGAAGAGCAAGCGCTCTGGAAGGCACATGGAACTGTTGGCTGCCAGCCTGTGCTGGGCAGCTGGCGGCCAGGACCACCCTTGACCACCCCTTGCCAGATCGAACCAACAGGCTTCCCAGCCACTGGCCTTCCCGATGGGCTTAGGGTGGAGAAGCCACAGAAAAAGTGACAAGGAGGAGGCTGAGACTAGGACCTGCTCCCCTGGGTCTTTCCCCAGCAGACTCCTTGGGCAAGCAGTCCTCGCCACACAGATGTGGATGGCCCTCTCTTCCCTTCCCTCCAGGTCTCTAGGCGCTGCAGGTCTCCAGATACACACCTGGCCCCAAGGGCTCCCTGTACCCTGCCCAGAAGGCTGCACATGTCCCCAGTAGCCCAGTTAGACCTCCTCTATTGCTTTACATTACTGAGCCAGCAGCTTCTGGGCCCAGGTTTGGTCCCCAGGACTGAAAAACAAAAACAACAACAAAAAACCCTTCAGTGGTATGGTCATGTCAGCACTTGAGGGGAAAAATGTAATTGACCAACAACTAAGAAAAAATTAAATCTTACTTTTAGACCTGCAATGTGCCCAGGAACTGATAAAAATTATGACTAGCACAAATACACACACTGACACACATACATATTGACACACACAGAAACACACTCATGCACACATTCGTATACACTAAAATAAACACATTCATACACATACGCACTGACACATACACATGTGCTCACAATAACAAGGGCCATAATAAGAAAAATTATAAACGAACCAAGAACTGACCCATGAAACAGTAATAACATTCTGTGATAAAAATTAAGCAGAAAACAACTCATCTGATGAAAATCATTTCATCAAATGTCAAGACAAAAAAATGGTACTTTAACTGTTATTTAGAAATATAGGAATATATAATTTATTAATCTGTCCATAGTCACAGGTCAGTTAAAAATCAGTGACCTGGCAAAAAGGACAAAAACGCTCATCACTGACCCTGAGGAATCCCTGTACCCTAAGAAACAAAACCCTCAAAGACTCCTGCCAGACCCCAGACCCACTGGACATCATCAACAGCAAAGCCAAGTGTCTTGGGTGCCTACCCAGAGTAGTCACGGAGTGCTATCTCTGTCTCAAACTAGTCCTGAAGGGCAGGCCCCCACCCTTCCTGAGGGCAAGGACTGGAGCTCAGAAAGAGTGCACGATTTGTCCATGGCCGTCAGTAACTGAAAGGTAGAGGGAAAATAGGAACCCAGACCTATTTGGTTTCTTTCTTTTTTTTTCAGAATTGGGGATTGAACTCAGGACTTTGCGCTTGCCAAGGAAGTGCTTATTCCACTGAGTCATCTCCCCAGCCCTCCTATCTGGTTTCTGAGGCTCTCATCAATCATACTCTGAGATGGCAGACTTCTGCTGAGAACACCAGCACAGCACCTAGTTTTACAGGGATCTGGAACAAATGTTGGGATTCAGGGCCCATTGAAAACCTTCCAGATTTCCAGTAGAGACACAAATGACTACATTCTGAGAGTAAGATTAAACCAAAGAGGGCTGGTGAGATGGCTCAGGGGTCTAAAGCACCTACTTAGAACAAGCTTAGCAAAGCATAGGGACCGCGGTTCAATCCCCCAGCACCACATGCCAGCCAGCCCTGCCTCCTGGTGGGCTGAGCTGGCCACACACACACACACACACACACACACACACACACACATAAATAAATAAATAATTTTTTAAAAAAAGATTAAACCAAAGACATTTCCCAGGGTGCCTGAGTTCAAAACCCAGAATTTGATTGGCTTAAGGGGTTCTAGGATTGTGAAGTTCTTAGCCTAGAAGGCAATCAGAATCAAGCATAAGTCTTTTTGAAAATATAGCAATATCATTCAGAGTTACAAATTAGAATGGAATCCATAAAATACAATGTCTAGCATGCCATCAAAATTAACAAGGCATCTGAAAAGATCAAATGACAAATAAAAGCTAGACAAAAAGACATACACTAGGGCCGGGGAGATGGCTCAGTAGAATAAGCACTTGCCTGGCAAGCACAAGGGCCTGAGTTCAATCCCTGGTTCCGCAAAAAAAAAAAAAAAAAAAAAAAGATATACACTAGCAATAATATACCAACAGAATCTCCAGATAGGAGTTACCAGACACAGACATTAAACTCCTATTTAATATGCTCAAAGAAATGAACTACAAGATTAATATTTCAGCAGAGAATATAAATTATGAAAGACTGAAGTTCTTTTTTTAAAATGTGTGTGTGTATGCTGGGGTACTAGGGGTCAAACCCAGAGCATCGTGCATGCTAGGTCAGTGCACTAGCACTGAACTATAACCCTAGCCTCTGAAGTTGCGAAACTGAAAAAGAAACAAAAAGGAAATTAAGAGTTCAATGGAAGCATGTAGGAGCAAATTAGGTACAGTTGCAGAGAGAATTAATGAACTGGAAACTATATCAGAAGAAAATAAGGAGAGAAAAGGTAAATGAAACACAAGACCTTGTGCTTGCCAGGCAGGTGCTTTTGTAGCTGAGCTGTACCCCTGGCTGTATCACTTTTATTGTTTTATTCTCTCTTTAATATAAAAAAATAAAATAAATGCACGTATCTATGCATTGAGCTGTCTGTCTGTCAACTGTCTGGAACTTGGTGTGCTTCCCTAGGCTTTCTTCACTGTTTCCTTGTGGAGAGACCAGGTTCCTCAGCCCTCTCACTCTGTCTGTCTGTCCCCTCCACCACTGACCCAGTTCCACCTCCTCTCTGTGTTGCAGTTCTCCCCCATCTACATCCCACGCCCTGCACCTCTCCTCACGCCCTGCACCTCTCCTCACGCCCTGCACCTCTCCTCAGCCACAGTCCATCATCTCCTTCATCAAGACATGGAGTCATCAGTGTTGCTTACTACATTCTGTATTTCTTGAAATCTATTTGGTCATTTCCCAAAGTTGTGTCTTACTTTATGATTGTCTTCTTTCTAAATGCTTTGATCATATTTATTTTGCTATCTCTTTTTGTTCAGCTATAGATTGATCGATTTTTTCTAGTTCTTAGAATGCAAATTTCTCTTGATCCGGTAATCTGGATTGCGAAGGTCGGAAAAATCCCACATAGCCTAAGGAAATGACAATATTGGCTCAATAACTGAGAAGTTCAATTAGAGCTTGTCTCGGGTCCTTTGCATTCACTTCCCCATGCTAACTCTGTTCTCAGCAGGTGATTCCTTGTAGAGCTACACAAGTACACACTATGCCATCCTCCTAGATTCTAATATGGCCAGTAAGAAAGAATTTTTTTTCTCTATTAGCTCTTAAAATAGTTCTAAGATCACCTTGGATTGGTCACGCTGCGTTATGTACTCCCCCTGCCTTTCTTCCCTACGGGGCATCTCTGCCTGCCAAATCCTGATGGGCCTTCTTATACCTGACTCCGTGCTGTGGATTCTTCATTGTCTCTCATGTATCTCCTACCACACATTGATTTGGAAACTTTCCTCTAATTTCCTGTACCATATTCTAGAGCAGTAAGCTCTGCCATGTGTTTTCTACTCTCTCAAACAGGGCTTGAGGGGGCCGGGCAGATGGCTCAGTAGAATAAGTGCTTCCCTGGCAAGCGCAAGGGTCTGGGTTCAATCCCCAGTTCTGGAAAAAAACAAAAAAACAAAACAGGGCTTGGTTAGTTACCTACCATGACTAGTACTCATGGGTACCTGCTTAGGAATCCCAAGTTTAGAATATAATGGGTTCCATATTCTGACCAAAAGCCTACGAATTCTAGAGACCTCAAGCAGAGACTGAGTCTGACCTCAAGATGTAGACCCTCCTTCTCAACAGCTGACCCAGGGCTGGTTCCTTCTGTGGCCAGCTTGTCACTGTGGTCACAGAGATCAAGTCTGATCTATTCCCTGCCACTTGGAAGCTATGAGACCTTATGCATTAGTTTCCCATTGCTGTGACAAAATATCTAAGAAATTCAACTTAAAGGAAGAAAGAAGTGTTTGGGGCTCATGGTTTCAGAGATTCCATGCTTGGCTGGCTCTATTGGGTAGCTCCATTAATTCCACGGCTGGCTGGCTCCATTCTTCTAGACCTGTAGCAAGGCAGAAACAAACACCATGTGGAGTGCACATGCTGAAAGCAAGCAGCTCCCCTCATGGTACCCAGGAAGCAGAGAGACACAGGCTCACTTTTAGAACAATGCCCCTTCTTCAAAAGCGACAGAGTTATGAATCCATAAATGGATGAGTCCATTCAGAGCCCTCCTAACCCTGCCACCTCTCAAAGGGAACAGTTCTGAACACTGCTATGCTGGTGACCACTTCTTCAACGCCTGAACTTTGGGGGGATTATTAAGATCCAAACCACAATGCCGTGAGTGGGGGCCGTGGTCTTTCTTCTGTTGGTATACCTGAGTATCACAGATGAGGTGATGTACAAAAAATAATCTATGAAGAATATTCAGCTTGAATTCTCTCCTTTTTAAAATATATTTTAGGACAGGGTCTACAGGGTCTCACTGACTAGATCAGGCTCGTAGTGATCCTCCTGTTCACAGTCTCCCAAGCACTGGGATGGCAAGTGTGCACCACCATGCCCAGTCTCTTGGCTCACCTTCTCAAGCCTGTGAAGTTCCAAGAGCTTGGGCCCAGCGTAGGATGAGGGTCTTCTTGCTGTATCAGATCATGGCAGAGGGCATCCCAGAGGGAGGCGAAGCAGGAGAACCAGAGGATTGCAGATGTGTAAAAGCCACCCCTGAGGTACCCTACTAACCCTTTCATCCCTGAATGTATTGATCCATTCATGAGGACAAAACCCTCATCAACCAATCAGTTCCCAAGGATCGGCCTCTCAAAGACCAGCAACGAGGACTTGAAAGAGAAACTTTCAAACTGATGAACTTTAGAGGACACACTCGACACATGCTCAGATTCACTGAGTCTTGTTTTCCTCTCCTGTGAGATCAAAATACTGACGCTTCCCTCCCAAGGGTGGAGGAGGAAGAGCATCTGACTTGAAGTCAGTCCTCTGGGTCTCCTCACCTGCTCTGAGTCTGGCTCTGTGTTCAAGGCCTTGTAGTTCCATGTCTGCTTGGGACATCTGGGAGCTGAGCGGTTCTTTGCCTCTTGTCCTCAACGGCTGTAAGCCATTGCCTTGACACAACTTCCACCTGATCCTTGGCCTCCAACCCATGATCCTCACGTTCCCCACCCTGAGATTCCACTGCCACCCTATCCCCTGTCACAGACACTCAATATAGCCCCACTGGCTGGGGGCGGGGGGTCAGGAAAAGGGGCTAGGTGACATAAATGAGGTGATGGGGATCACACCAAGAGAGGCCTCTGGAAGTTCTTTTTCATCTTGACAGAACATCTGTGGCTTCCATGTTGTCACAAAACAAACAGAAGTGAGTCTCAAGTTTCACAATCTGGTAGTCTCATAGATCTTTGACAGCTCTGCCATGTCCCCATCAGTGTCAAGCCCTTCCCTGGGAAGTTAGAGGGGCGTGTGCCACACCTTCACAGCCCCCTCACCCCAATGACGTTATCCTGGCACTCCCAGGCTAATGACACGGTGCTGTCACCTTCATGTGTAATCAGATGCTAAAGGGTGGGTTTCCAGGTGGCTGCGCATGGCCCTGGCCACCTCCCCTTCCTGCCACACAAGGATCCTGGACTCCCTGACTCACCTGCTTTTGCTGCCCATGAAGGCTTCCTGCTCTTCCTCTCTTGGGCATTTTTCCCAGTTTTCAATGAACCTTTTCTGTTCACAGAGGCTCTTTTCCCAGTGAGGGGTTGGGGAGGGGCCCATACTCTCACCCCAGTGAGCAGCAGCTCGGGGTCCCCAGCTCTGCCGTGATAGCCTCTGACCATGGCTTGATTCCTGGAATATTTGTGTTTCTATTTGCGTTCATTTCTCCCTTTTCCCCCTCCAACTTCTGGCCACAGCCCCTTTGGCAAAGCTGTGATCAGAAACATAGCAGAGGTCATGCTGTACCCTGGCCCAGGTTATGGGGCACCAGGGTGCTGTGACGAGGCCTGGGCTTACATCCAACATTCCTGTCCCTTCAGTTTGCAGTGTGCAATAGAACCAGCAGGAGCTTTGGGACCAGAAAGAGCCCCTCCGGCAGCATCAGGCTTCTGTGGGGAAGCCTTGGGCAACTGTGCCCTCCTGGAGCCTCAGTTTCCCCATGTGGAGTCTGAGGACTATAACGCTCCACCTGGAGAGTGGCGTGAGGGCTAAGTGAGAAAACAGGTACGAAGCAACGGTTTATGGCAATAGATCATCACTCGGCATGCAAGACAACAGCGGCTAATGTTCGCTACACGCTAGCCGCACGCTAGGCACAGGCACACAGGTATAATTTACCCAGTTCTTATCGAAAGCCACAAGATGCTCTGCCTACAGATGAGAGGTGGCTTCACAATGTCCCATTCTTGGGAAATGGCAGGGCTGGCTGTGGCCCCCGGCACAGTCCCTTTCTCCCCAGGAGGAGGTCAGCCTGGGGGTGGAGGGTACGGGGTGGCCTGCTCTCTGAAGGCTCATTTTCCTTTGTGACTTGCTCAGACTCCTTGCTTTCCTGAACCCCAGCCCCTGGTTGTCACGGCCACACTGAGGGGCAGCTCGTAGGGACCCTGTGCACTGGCGTGTCAGGAAGGCCCCGGACAGGTCCAGACAGGAGCCCAGCACAGGCTCAGCCCCTCCTGCCCTGACGGCAGCTCTGGGCTCGGGCACTGCCCTGCAGCCAGGAAGGGCGGTGGTGGCTGGCCCTGGCTGGCCCCCAGCCTGCAGGTGCTCTCTGGGCCTGGGGAGGGGGTGGGGCCGAGACAGCTGGGACTGCAGG
Source organism: Octodon degus (assembly GCF_000260255.1). Taxonomy (NCBI): domain Eukaryota; kingdom Metazoa; phylum Chordata; class Mammalia; order Rodentia; family Octodontidae; genus Octodon; species Octodon degus. The sequence goes on along the minus strand of NW_004524590.1, from coordinate 9,934,427 downwards.
CAGAGCCCGCCAAGAAGGTATCTGCTGTTTCCTTCTTCATCTCCACGAACAATTCCCCCTTTGAGCTTCTTGGCTGAGCCAGTTGAGAGATTCTTTCTCCAAGGCTTCTTCTTGACAGATTGATTTATTTATTTCAGTAACTTGGCCTTCCTGAGAAAGGGAGGCTCAGCGCCAGGGCGGGCATGGGGACAACCTGGGGGGACAAGAGAGGGGGGCTGGCTCCAGGCTGAAAGGCAGGCCCTGGGGCATTCTCCCTGACCTCCTAGTAGGCCAGGGCCCTTGAGCCAGGAACAGTGCAGCAGCCACAGACAGTTGTCTCCTCACTCTCATCCTGGCCTCTGCCCCCCTCTGTCCCCTGCGACCCATCTTACAGCTCATCACGAACACCCCAAGGCCACAGTGAGCCAGGTGTAGTAAAGAGTAGGTCTGGGTCTGGGGCCACCCCGGCTACCTAAAGAAAAGGCTTTGACCGTGAGATCAGAGGGGTCTGGGCTGGGCCTCACCAACAGCCCACCTAGCCCTCTCCTGGCCCTGTGGGGCTTCCTTCTGCTCCGCTGGCTGGGTCTCTCTGTGCCTCCAGCCCCAAGGGTTATGCTCCCTGCTCCCTGCCTGTCTTCCCAGCACACTGCCCACTGCCCCATGCAGGGACTCCAGAGCCTGACGGGAACTTGGCAGGACCTGGAACTGAGGAAGGACTCAGGAAGTGTCCGGGAAGGAAGAAAAGAAGGAAGGAGGGAGGCCAGGAGGGAGGGAGGAGTAGGGAGAGAGTAGGTTATGTGGGAGGGGTCCTGAGCCAGTGTGCATCCCCTAAGCAGGCTGCAAGAGGGGTGCCACCCACAGTGTTTTCCCCCGGGCTTGGAAACTGGAGCAAGGGCATGAGGCTGGTTCTGAGCCTGGGCCAGTGCATGGGTATTTGTCTGAGTGTGGGCAGCCCTGAGTCCACCCTACTGTGTGCCATCCGTGGAGGAAAGCCTCCCTCCTCTTGCTGCACCCACTTCCCATGGCTATGATGGGGCTAATGCAGACTCGGGGCAAACGCGGTATCACGAAGACCCTGCACCTGCCTTGTCTGCCTCTCACTGTGAACCGCTTTGGGTCCTTCAGGAGCAGCACTAATCCCCAGGCGGAAGTAAACCACTAAACCATGGTAGTGTAGTGGTGTGGGCAGGATGTACTACCGCAGGGGCCACAACTCCTTCCCTGGGAGGACTCTGGCTCCCACCTAGTAGGCTGGGCCTCTGAGTCTCCTTACTCAGACTGTGGCTCTGAGTACATCACACTGCCAGAGGTGAGAACAGCAGGATTCTGAGGTTTCTTGGCCAAGCTGCTGAAGGTCAGTGTGGCGTGCTTGGAACAACACTGACCTCTCAACCAGCAGGGAGACTTGAGCCATAAACAAAACTCAGTGACTGCCAGGCCTGGGCCAGCGCCCTCAGCCTCTGTTGCCCCATCCACTGCTGTGCTGATTCCTCCTCCTCCGCAGGTGTGTGCAGGTGAGCCAGTGTGGGCTTCCATGGCCCTGCACGACAATGCTCAACAAGCAGGGGCCAGTGCCCTGCAGGTTTGCTGCCCAGCTTCCTCGCTCATGGCAAGACAAGGAGGCTGAGGTCACAGGGACCTGAGTCTTGGTCTAAACAGAGAGCAAGAAGAGCAGGACCGGCCCTTCCCACCCTTGTAGGAGAAGTTGCAAAACACCAGGCCCCAGTGCTTGCAGCCATCAAGGACTCAGCCCATGAGGACCATGCACACCAGTGGTCTCTCCCTCTCACCTGGCCATGGACTCCAGACTCACACAATAGCAGTGCAGGCCTTAGGACCTTCCTGCCTCATGGTGTCCTGGGAAAGGTTTGATGGTCAGCTCCCTGGTTCATAGCATGTATTAGTCACTTGGACAAAGTACCTAATACAACATGAAGGAGGAGAGGTTTATTTTGGCTCATGGGTCCAGTGGGTTTAGTCCAACATCAGCTGGCTCTGAGGCGGAAATGGCATGGTGGAGGGGCCTGGCAGGAAGCCAGGAAGCAGGCAGAGAGAGGCAGGAGCTGGGGACAAGAATGCGGCCTTCCAGGTCACAGCTCCGGGGATCGCCCCAGCCAGGCCCCACCTCCTCGCAGCATGTTCAGCCAGGAGCTCATTGCAGATGAGTGCAGTGCCTCTGTGGCCCAGTCGCCTGCCAGAAGGCCCATCTCTGACCATGTGAGGTTTCAAGGGGACACATTAGGTCTAAGCTATGACAAGCACGTGCCCATTTCCAACTGCACAGGATGACATTGAACAAGGGGACTCAGCAGCGTGGCATCATTGAGAGCCCCACCTCTCTGATGCCACTGCAGAAATTACCACAAAGTCACAGCCACAGTGCCACGTAGCCAGGCATCTAGGAAGGCTGAGCCCCGAGGGTGTACCACCCTGATTTCTAGCACGGTTTGTTCCATTATAAGTGTATGGAGTTGCGTGTGTGCTGGTGGCTCGCAGCACTCCTGAACGCGGGAAGACTGGGTGCTCTGCGCTGCGCACCCACTTCTGGCAAGCTTCAGGAATGGGGTTTGCAGCCAGGACATTGAGGCCTGGGCAGCCCCCACACCTGGGCACGGAGAGTAGCCACTGCCCATGGCCCCTGAGCAGGTATTGGGCTAGGCTCGGGCCTTCAGCAGCTCAGAGCTGCTGTCACCCCACCTTGAATGGCCCCACCCAGCAGACACTGCTGATGTCCCTACTGCTCAGAGCTCGGAGGGGTATCAGCAACCCAAGACCCCAGATCTGGTGCTCTGGAAGGATACAGCTCCCTGGTCCTCAGGGCCTTGTACCCAGCAGTGTCCTTGCAAGGGCAGCCCAGGCCCGGGGCCCTGCTCACTGTGGGGCAGAGACTGCTAGACCTTGAGCATTTGGCTCTTCCTTGTGCAGTCCCTGTGACCAGGCAGTTTTTTTTGTTTTTGTTTTTTTGGTACAGGATCTACAAGGTCTCACTATTTAGATTAGACTCATAATGATCCTCCTGTTTTCAGCCTCCCAAGCACTGGGATTACAGGAGCACACCGTCACGCCCAATCTCAATCACCATCAGCGGGCCCCTGGGCCTGCGCTGGGGCTGCTCCTGCCTAAGCGGTGCTTTAGTCAGCTGAGCTATCTGGCCTGCCTGACCAGGCAGCTTTGAGTGTCACTTCCCTGCACAGATTTCCATACTAGGAGAGGCTGAGCCAGCTTGAGACTCCAGTCCATGTCCCTTTTCCTGTGATAAGTGACTACAGTAGACGTGACACGGCAGCAGACCTCAGTGGCATTCTTCAAGCCATGCTCCAGCAGCCCAGGAGGCCAGCAAGTGGCCGCGCCTCCCTCCAGGACACCTTGAACACCGGGCCTCTTATCCTACTGGGGACTCCTGGGAGTGTGCCTTAAAGGGGCCAGTGAGGGGATCCTGTGCTAAGGCTGAAGTGTGCTAGGGTGAGATGGGCAGGAAACAAGGCCACATGCGGCTGCGCCCCTGCTACAGTGCAGAACCAATACCAGCAGCCTTCTGCTAGGACTTGGGACCATGGCAAGGGTATGTTTGTCTTTTACAAATGTTAGCCTTTTTCTGTAGAAAGCCCCTCATTCACAGGGACCTGTGAATGGAAAATCCTTCTGAGTTTTTTTTGTTGTTGTTGTTTTTGTTTTTTGGAACCGGGCATTGAACTCAGGCCCTGGCACTTGCCAGGGAAGCGCTTACTCCACGGAGCCATCTCCCCGGCCCCCCTTTCTGAGTTTTTAAAAAAGATGACCCTCTCATTGTCCTTAAAAGCATGCAATAAGCCAAGTTTGGTGGCACGAGCCTATAATCTCAGTACTCAGGAGGCTAAGGCAGGTGGATTGCTTGGAGTTTGAGGCCTGCCTGGACGACATAGTTCAAGACCAGCCTGAACTGCATAGAGAGACCCTGTCTTTAAAAACAGCAAGACATTCCTGCTTGGAAATCATGTCCCAGCCTCAGTGTGCTCCAGGCCAGGTGTAAGAGAAGGAGGGAAGAAGACATGGGGTGGAGGGAGAGGACCAGGGGACAGCGGCCTCCTCCTTCCGCCGCCTGCTTGCTGGCTGTAACATTCCTGGAAGTGACATTCAGGGCCCTGCTCAGCCCCCAGGGATATGCTTTAGGAAGAATGGGCAGGAGTGAGGAAGGGAGGGAGAGACTGGAGGGAGGGAGGGAGGGAGGGAGAGACTGGAGGGAGGGAGGGAGAGACTGGAGGGAGGGAGGGAGGGGCAGCCCGATGTGGTGGGCACTGCAGGACCCTGCCGCTGCCCACAGATCAAGGCAAGGTCCGAGGAGCAGGGGTGACGGCCCCCTCTAGCGGCCGCCTCAGGCAGCACAACGGGGCGCTGCGGACGCGGCCGCTTTCTCCCAGGAGAAAGGGGAGGTAAAAAGCCACCCTGGGAAGCCAGGGAGAGCAAGGACGTCTGCCTCGGGGAATAAAAAAAAACCCGCGCGCGTCCCCAGCCTGGCTCAGGACCCTGGGATGTTCAGGCGGACAACATGCCCTGCGGCAGGGGAAGGCAGCCGGGGGCAGTCCTGGGGTGGGGGGCGGGGGGCTCCCCCTGCCTGTGAGGGAGACCAGCTCTGCTGCCCAAGGAGCCCCGCCATTCTGAATCTTGACCTTTCAAAGCCGTTCCTGCGTCCCGTCTCTCCGCCCAACAGCCCCGGACAAAGGGGACACGGGCTGCGCAGCGCGCTCATCTGCACCGTGTGGCCTGCGAGCCACGGAGCCGGGTCTGGGGACCGCGGCACCGACACCCGTGGATTCTCTGCCCAGGAAATGACAAAGGTGGAGAGGAAAAATTGGATTTGAGGAGACCTGAGAATGGATAAAGAGCAAAATGTGGAGAGGCAATTAGAACATGCTGCCTCTCGGGTGAGGACGAGGGGAAGAAGAAGAAAACGGACAGCTGTTCCTTTGGGCAAACGGAGCGCTGGAAAAATAAGACAGAAACCAGCGAGGTCGCTTCCCTGCAGGGGGTGGGTTTGGACAGAGAAAAGGTAGTGAAGGAACAAGCAAGAGGAGAGGGAGCGGGCCTGAGGTACCTTTTCAAGTGGTCCTGCCTCCTAGAGTCAGGTTGGTAGTTCAGACACTTAAAAAAAAAATGTTGGGGCCGGGGGAGATGGCTCAGTACGATAAGCGCTTGACTGGCAAACGCAAGGATCTGAGTTCAATCCCCGGTTCCGGAAAAAAAAAAAAAAAGTTTTTAAATGGGAGAAAACCCAAAATGGAATACAAACTGAGATAGTCAAAACCGATAGTTTTACAGATAACACACTTTCTGTAAAGAGGAGGATTCAATCTAGGAGAAGAAGACAGAGTATTTTGATTCTATTCTAAGGCTGAAGACAATAGGAAGTCAGGATGCGGCACCCTCAGCCAGAAGGCTGGCGCGGGTCTGAGCAGACAGCTCTGAAACTGTTTCCATGCTTAATGAACACATAGACTGTCTCTAATGAGATCCACATTACTCCGCACTGCAGAGAGGAGTTGCCAGTGAGCAAAGGGAAAAGTTAGAGGGAGTCTTGGGGCGTTGGAGTGGAGTTGGGATGTGAGTAGGAGCTTAGTTTTCAATGCATACACAAATGGAAGTGTGTGTGTGCGCGCGTGTGTCGGCTGGTGCTGTCTGCTCAGAGTCCTGCAGGCAATGAGAGCTGAGAAGCAAGGACCAGGTTCTAAAAGGCACCTTTTTTTTTTTTTTTTTTTTTTCAGAACTGGGGATTGAACTCAGGCCCTTGTGCTTGCCAGGCATGCACTTACTCTACTGAGCTTTCTCCCCTGCCCCTAAAAGGCATTTTCAATTAAAGGACGCAAGGTCCTTAGAGAAACAACTCACAGGACCCAAGTGTGGACCAGAGGGCCTGGAGCACATTGTGGAGCCGGAGAACAAGGAAGTACTCCAAAAATGAGGACACCACACTACAGCTCCAGGCTAGGTGTCCCCCCCAAAGCCTCAGGCGCTCCTAGGTGGAGCTTTGAAGAGGTGGCTGGCACTAGAGTTGTGTGAATAGGGAGGAAGGGTGTGTGACAGCTGCACTGACCCCCCTCCCACCCCGTTGGATTAACAAAGTCCGGGTGTGGTTGGGGGGACTTACTGACAAGGGTAGCTGGCCCTAGGCAAGGGTGGCATCAATCAATTGTTTTATAGCCCAAATGGAATATAAAGGAGTAGAAAGAAGGCAGGCCCACTGCTTTTTCTGCCTGCTCTGCCCTGCCCTGAGTGGTTCCCCTTCTGCTGCGCTGTCCTGCTGCCCTGCTTTGGAGCCAGCTGACTGTGGACTGAAACTTCTACAAGCTAAGTTAAAATAAGCCTTTTCTTTAACTTTAACATGAGAAAGTAACTAAGACAAAATATACGGCAAAAGGATGATAATTACCCGGAAGAGACTGCCAATGGTCAAATCTGGGACAATCTGAATAACCAGCACTGATAGTCATGAGCCACAGAGTAAAACCAGAATACCGGAGTGCACGTGACGTACACAGATGCATGACAGGCAGACATGGGGGCAGAAAACAAAGCTCTTCCTTTGAAAGAATTTCATGTGTTCAATGTGGACAGAAGGATGATCACAGAAACATCACAATTTGAACACCACCTCAGGAATAATTGTTTTAACCAAGGGGCCTCAGTGAACATTAGAACTAGGAGGTAAAAATATGGTGAGAGATAAGACATCTACATCTTCTCGAATTCTCATCACAGAGACTTATTAATTACAGAGGGAGAATAGTAACCCCGAGGCAGAGGAATCAAGCATTTTGTGACCCTCCAAAATCAAATTCCTCCTGTTAGATTCCTGCCTATAGTGCAGAACCTGAGTCTAATTATGGGAAAACATCAAACAAAACCAAATTGTACAAAGTAACTGGCCAGTACTTTGAAAAAAATACGAATTTTAAATTTTAGATATTAAATTTTTTAATTTTAAATTTAAAAAGAGAAAAACCAATGTTGATAGACTCTTTAGAGCAAAACAGACAAATAAATTGACAGGACTGAAATCAGATCTGTAGATCAGGTACATACTGTATTCATGTTAATTTCCTGATTTTGATCATCCCACTGTGGTTATTATGTAAGATATGAGCATTCAAAGAATCTGGGTGAAGAGCATAATGGGAATTCTTTGTACTATTTTTGCAACTTTCCTGTAGGTCTGAAATTATTTCAAAATGAAGAGTGAAACAAGAAAGGAAATTAGAGACTTCAGAGATATCTCGCTCAGTCCCTCTGTAGGGAGTTCATTTGGATCTTAAGTCAAACCAGACAGGAAATTTTATTGCTCCCAGACAGAAAATCTGAAACCTGGGTGTTTAACACGGCTGCTGTGGCCCTGGCAAGTTTTAGAGATACGGAAGGAAGTATTTCCTATGAAATCAGGGCTGAGATTGCTTCAAAATGAGGGGGAGCAGATAGGGCTCAGGTGGACTCGGAAGAAGAGGACAGCCAGGGCTCCTGGCTGAAGGGCTCTAGGGTGGGCACCGTGTTTCGTTTTTCTCTCTGCTTTGGTCCAGATTCAAATTTCTCCACATTGGAACATTTTGTATAACACCGGGAGGAGGCTCTCAGCCAGGAGAGAAGAGGGCAAGCGTGTTGGGCTTCCTGGGCTGCTCTTCTCCCATACTGGTCTCGGCGTTGGCCTGCCCGGGCCCTCACAGCCCTCCTGCCTGCCAAACAGATTGCTCTCCAGGCTGACCTGGGCTCCCAAAGCTGCACACCCCAGCACACAACCCTGCGCCCATCTCTGCAGACAGGCCCTCACCGCCTCCCAACCCCTCCACAGTCTCCCAGCTGCTCTGCCTCAGGCCTGGAGGGATGCTGTACCATGCGAAGCGAGTGTCTTGTGGGCTCCAGGGGGCCTCCCAAAGGGGCTGCTGTGCTTGGTCAGAGGAGGCACCCCTTCTGAGGACTGGCCTTCCCCACTATTCCAGGATGTGGAGCCTCCAGGGCCACCCCCTGAAAGCCACCCAACCTGAGTCCCTGGGACATCCAGAGGGAGCCCACGTTCAGAGAAGCTGCTGCCTGTGACTTGGGAAGCTGCGGTTACAAGGGTGAGCACACTCCTGCTCGAAGGGGCTCTGAAGAAGAGGGGTGGGAGCCAAAGATGAACGGTCCACCATCCACCAAGCGGGAACCGCTTGTCGGGGTGCAGGGGAGGATGAAGACACGGCAGGAGGAGCATATAGGCCCCCAGTGAGAAGTCTAAGAAGGAATGTCGAAACCCCAGAGCACGGGCCCTGAGCCCATCTCCACTCAGCACTGTTGAGTGTCACACGGGCCACGGCCCTGCAGAGACACACGCACCCTCTGAGGGCACAGAAGTAATGGTACGGCGTCCTTGCTCACCCCCCAGGCTGGGACCCTACGTCTTCTGAGATCCGTATCAGTGGAGCCTCACAGGTAGACACCTTGGCAGTGTGTCGGTGGGTGTCCTGTCTCCCACATGCATGCACCCTCCACACACCCCAGCTCTGTTATCATAGAGTGCACCCCAGGAATCTGCAGGAAGTCAGGTCACCATCCTCTGCTGGAAGTAGCTGGGACCCAACCCATGGTGGGCTGACATTTTACTTGGTGTCTAGCAGTGTGCTGAGCACATGCTGGTCCAAACCTCAAGCACCCTGGGTCCTTAGCTAAGGGGCAGGTCAGATGCACAAAGCCACCAACCCCAGCCTCCCTACCTACCGTCTAGCAGACCCTTGATTTTCCCGCTCAAGAAAAACCCGCTCAGCGAGAATGGTTGTCCCAACCGTGGCTTCAAGGCGCCACCTGGTGGTCCATATGCATATTGTAGGGGTTTTTTTGAACAATCGTGTGTGTGTGTGTGTGTGTGTGCGTGTGTGTGTTCCTGAGCACCGTGGGCCAATAGTCAGGAGCAGCTTGGAAAACGGTGGTCTTTATTGTCTGGCAAACCTGATTCAAAGCTCAACTCTGCTACTTGCTTTAGTAACTGACCGTGGCCCAACTCACCGAAACAAACTGAGTTTACTCATCTGGAAAATGGGAATAAATAGCACTCCCTTCCCTCTCTCATCCAGGCTGTTGGGGTTAGCCATACATGCTGATAATACTGATTCTTCTTCTTCTTCTTCTTCTTCTTCTTCTTCTTCTTCTTCTTCTTCTTCTTCTTCTTCTTCTTCTTCTTCTTCTTCCTCCTCCTCCTCCTCCTCC
>NW_004524590.1:9909972-9925044 GCF_000260255.1 Octodon degus | reverse complement strand
CTTCTGCTTCTGCTTCTGCTTCTGCTTCTGCTTCTTCTTCTTCACTGTACCAGGGATTGAATTTGGGGTCCTGCATTTGCCGGACAAGCACTTATTCTACTGAGCTATTTCCCCAGGCCCAATACTGATTCTTTTTTTTTTTTTTTCATTGTCCCAAATTTATTGACATTACAGCATAGCAAAAAGATTCAAACAGCTCCACATGGTGTTTTGAAATTCATCCTGGGGGCTGGAGAGATGGCTCGGTGGTCTGGGGCACCTGCTTGGAACAGGCTTAATAAAGCACAGGGACCGCGGTTCGATCCCCCAGCACCACATGCCAGCCGGCCCCGCCCCCTGGTGGGCTGAGCTGCCCCCCCCACTAAATGAATGTTAAAAATAAATGAATTTTAGAGAGAGAAGAAAAAAAAAAAGAAAAGAAAAGAAATTCATCCCGATGGTAGGCTGTGTGACCTGCAGGTTGGAGAGGCAGCCGAAGTCCAAAAGCGTCAGCATTTCTTTAGTGTCAGGATCTACTTCAGTGATTTCCTGGTCCAAGGCTGAGATGTAATTATCTCTCCTTTCTCTCTCCTCCTCCTGCAACATGATGGCAATACCCTGCACAGGGTCCCTGTGTATCCGCTTCATCCGATGTGTGACACAGCCTGCTATCTTGTTGTGGAGCTTCTTGCTGGCGATGATGGCGATTTCCTCACACACGCGCTTGTTGGCGTGGAAATCGTTTCCCAGGCGCGTATAGTACTTCTCAATGATGACGCAGGCTGCCTTCTTTACTGTCTTGGTACAAATGTGGCCCATGTTGGCGGGTCCCAAGGAAAGAGGCCAATACTGATTCTTTTACCCCAGTCAGCAGAGATACTTCACAGCAGGATGTCAGCTCCTACCATGGGGCAGTTTCTCTTTGCTGCCCAGTCCTGGCCTGCCTCACTGTCCTACCACTGCAACCCAAAACTGAGACATGGAATCTTTTTAAGTGTCAGCCTCAAAGTCTCTCTTTTGTTGTTTTTGAGACAAGGTTTTACCATGTGGCTCAAACTGACCTTAAACTCATGTGATGATCCTGCCTCAGCCTCCTAAGTGCTGTGGTTACAGGCATGTGCCACCACAACCAGCAAAGTCTCCTTTTATGACAACAGTTATGATCACTTAGAAATGAATGATGGGGACTGGGGAGATAGCTCAGTAGAATAAGCGCTTGCCTGGCAAGTGCAAGAGCCTGAGTTTAATCCCCAGTTCTGCAAAAATAAATAAATAAATAGATAAATAAATGAATGAATAAATAAATAAAAATGAATGCTAGTTAATTGCTTTGGGGGAGTTTGGGTTTTCTCTTCGGCTATGAGAATAAACTGATTACCATATTGGCCAGCATTCTGCTGCTGTGATGAAGCACCTCAGAGGGCCAGTGATATAGCTCAGCAGACTGCAGTGCCTGCTCAGGCAAGCACAGGAACCACAGCCTGATCCTCGGCATTGCACGCCACTCCAGCCCTGCCCCTGGGCATGCTGAGCTGGTCATGGAATCTGGGCAGTGGTGGTGCACACCTGTAATCCCAGCAATGGGGAGGCTGAAAGCAGGAGGATCACTACGAGTCTGAGCTGCATGGTGAGACCCTATAACACCAAATACATTAAAAGGAGAAAAAGAAACACCTCAGAAAGAAAAAGGGGTGGCTTTGGCTGATGGCTTAAAAGGTTCTAGTCCACTGTCATCAGACGCCATTGCACTGGGCCAGTGCTAGACAGAACACGGCAAGAGCACATGCTAGAACAAAACCCCTCACCTTGCGCAAACTGCAAGGCAAAGAGAGAAGCAGAAGGAGACTAAGGAGCCCCTTCGAAGGTCCCAGTGGCCTAAATGTCCCACTAGGCCCCTCCTGCTATGCCACTACCTCCTGACAGCACCACCCTGGGACCAAGGCTCCAATCTGGCACCTTCAGAGGACATCCTAGATCCACACTCCAGTCCAAGAACTAAATGCAGAGCTAAAAGTGTGACAGCTTCAAAGAAAAACACAAGGATAAATCACAACGTCAGATTTTATTTTATTTTTTATTTTATTTTTTTTTCAAATCAAATCAGTACTACAGTTTCAATAACTAACACACTGCATATATTCTTCTTAGTGGTTAATTGCTGTACAAGATGCGGACTTGAGATCCTATTTACAAACATCATTAGAGCAGATTTGATTTTAATAGGGCCCACGAGATAGCTCAGTGGACTAAATACCTGCTTAGGCAAGCTCAGGGAACAGAGTTCGATCCCTGGTACTGCATGCTGAGCCAGCCCCGCCCCTGGGTGCACTGAGCCAGTGACTGAATTTGGGCTTGGTGGCACTGGCCTGCAATCCCAGGGCTGGGAAGGCTGAAAACAGGAGGATCACTATGAGTCCAAGCTGCGTAGTGAGACCCTGCACCAAATACATAAAAAAAGAAAATAACAAATTCTTACAATATGACACCAAAAACACAACTATAAGAAAAAATATATAATTTGGACTTCCCCAAAGTTAAAAACTTTTTGCTTCAAAAGACATAATTCAGGGCCGGCCAAATAGCTCAGTGGATTAAAGTGCCTGCAAGCAAGAACAGGGGCTGGAGATTTGATCCCCAGGCCCGCCGTGCCGGCCCCACCCCTGGGATGCACTGAGAGGGTGACTGAGACTGGGCGGGTGGCTAACACCGGTAATCCCAGCTCTTGGGAGGCTGGAAACAGGAAGATCACTGAGTCTGAGCCAGTAGTGAGATCCTGAACACCATGTAGACCCTTCCCTATTAAAAAAAAAAAAAAAAAAAAGACATGATTCAGAAATGAAAAAGCAGCCTGGGGGAAATTGTGTAAATCATGGTCATACAAGCCTGATGGGATTTGTATCTATAACATATTAGAAAAGCTTCAGACCACTGAGCCATCTCTCCAGCCCCCCAAAAAAAAAAAAAAAAAAAGAAAAAAAGAAAAGCTTACAACTCAGCAATTAAAACACAAATAACCAAATGGACAGAAGATCTGAATAGACAGCTCCCTAAAGACACACAAATGATACCCATGAAAAAATGCTTAATGTTACCCGCCACCAGGGACACGCAAATCAAAGCCACAATGAACTCCACTTTACACCCTGTAGGAGGACGAGAATGAAAAACAGCAAGTGTGAGCCAGCGAGGTAGCTCCATGGCATATGCTCCTACCTGGAAAGTGCAAGGTCCAGAGTTCGATCCCCAGTACCAAGCAAACACAAACACACCAGTGTGACAGACGTGAGGAAGCTAAAGCCCTCATGCATTGTTGTGGAACTTGAAATGTCACAGCCACTGAGGAAAGTTCTGATAAAGGTTAAACACAAAGTTATCGTGTGACCCAGAATTCCACTTCTGGTAAATATTCCAGAGAATTGAAAAGATGCATCCACAAAAATAGGTCCACTCAGGAGGCTGAAGCAGGAGAATCACTTGAACCCAGGAGTCACTGCCAACCTGGGCAATGTAATGAGATCTTATCTTAAACAAACAGACATGTATGCAAACAGCTATAGCAGTATTAGTATCTAGGTGTGGTGGCAAATGCCTATAATCCCAGCTACGTGGAAGGTGGAGGCAAGTTCACGGTCAGCCTGGGCACGTTGGTGAGAACGAAATAAGAAGGGCTGTGCATAAAGCTCAGTGGTCGAGCGCTGGCCTAGAATGTGCAAGGCCCTGGCTGCCATTCAGAGCACCATTTTAAAGAAAGCAATTGGCATATCCTCAAAAACATTGCCCTAAGCAAAGGAGTCTCTCACGGCGGGCCACATAGTATCTGAGTCCACTTACATGGAGTGACTAGGTGTCTTAGTTACTCTTCTTGTTGCTGAGACAAAACACCTGCATCAGTGCTGTGCTAGAGAAACAGAGCTACATCGCTTCTCAGTCTTTTGGCTAAGATCAAAGGTAAGAAACAGATATAACGTAAGCTGTGCAAATGAATAAGAAATTATAAGATCAGCTTACAATGGCCACCCGCAGAGCTGATGAAGAAGCGTGCAGAGGGGGTCTGCATGCTGGAGACCAAAGGTTTCAGTCCAAGGTCTGGAGCTCACTGCAGTGCCCTATGTGAATCCTTATCAAGAGGCTGATGGGGAGCCTGGGAAGATAGCTCAGTAGAATAAGCACTTACCTGGCAAGCTCAGGGTCCTGAGTTCAATTCCCAGTACCAAAAAAAAAAAAAAAAAAAAAAGAGGTTGATGGGTCTGCGATGGAAGGCTGAAGAATCTGTGAAGGAAGTTGAAGAATCTGCCCTGGAAGCCAGGAGATGATGCCCGGGCTTCAGGAGAAGACTAGAGCTCCTCTGGAGAGCAGAAGCATCCATCCCTTGTCATTATCCTTTTATGCCATCCAGGCCATGAGCCCTGCCAAGGTGGGTCTTCTACATCCTAAGGTGCAGAATTACTGAGCTGATTTAGCTAACATTTAAACTTCTCAAATTGACACAATCAATCAACCATTGTAATACCCAGCACCTAAAGTTAAAGGAGTTATGTTGGCCCACAGTTGGTAAAGGTTTCTGTTCATAATGGGCTGGCTCCAACACAGGATGGCATAGCAGAGGGGCATCGTGGAAAAATATGCACCTACCTGGCAAGGACAAGGTCCCAAGTTTGATCCTAAAAATACAATCACACTCCCTTAATCCCAGCATCACACCCTTAATTCCAACAACGTATCCTAGTTCCAGTAACCTCTGAGACGTTTTAGCTATGACTGAATGAGGCTTGGTGGAGGGGACAGCTAAACACAAACCATAACAGCAAGAAAGTCTAATCTGTGGACAGTGGCTGTCAAGGGCTGAGGAGGGACGGGAAAGGGTAGGGCTCAAGTGATGGCTAAAGATATGGGGTTTGGGGAATAATAGAAGTAGTTGTGGTGATGGGTGCACAACTTTGTGAGTTGATATACTTAAAAATAAATAGATCTGGGAGTGTAGCTCAGTGATAGAGGGCTTGCCTAGCCTGCACAAAGCCCTGGATCCCATCCCCAGCACCACAGAATAAACAAAACCCCATACATTTATGACTGCACATCTGTCTATGTCAAAACCCTGGGCACAGCATAGCTGGGTGACCTGCTTGGGGGTCACTAGTATGAGATCAGTGTGTTGGCTGGCTGCATTTGGCGTGAGTATGCCCTTCCTGGCTCTCCCTGGTGGTTGGCAGAGTTCATGCCTTGAGGCTGCAGAAATGAGGCCCCAAGTTCTTTCCTGAGCCCTCAGCCTCAGATCTCTTCTTTCAGGGAGGGCCTTGCCCCCCTTGGGGGTCTCCTGATCAGTCATGTCCAACAAGGGCCTGTGGATAACACAGTGTTAACTGATTAGGGACCTTAATTACATTTGCAAAATTTCTTTTCCTTGGTCCTATAAGGTACTCTAGTCCCAGGAGTCCTGCTCACACTCGGGCACCTATTCCAGGGGCCAGAGTCAGGCCATCTCAGAATTCTCTTCCCTAACACCTCAGAACTTCAGGCTCTACCTCCTTTCCATGGCATCGATCATTTAACCTGTTCCCCTGCTGCTGTTGCTCCACTCACCTAGGCCTGACTGTTGAACAGTTGCAATCAATTTCTCCTCTGTTAACTACAAATTCATGTATTTGATTTTATAGGGATTTACATGCTTTTTGGAAAAACAGAAACATGATATAAGCAAACTAGGCAGCATTATCTATCCTGCCAAAATCTTGAGTCCTTTCACAGATCAGCAAGGCCAGAAAAAAAATAATCTTCTTCACAAATTATTTTACTATCTTCATACTTACAACCCAGCCACTAGTTTGTTTGCCTTCTGGTTCTTTCACATCTGACATGCTTCACTTACATCAGGTTCTAAACACATTATCATCCGGGGAAAAATTATAAACTCTGTGTTGAAAACAGGAGGATTTTTTTTTTTTTTTTATGTAGTTGGTTGTTACAGAGTCTCACTGCACAGCTCATGCCCATGGTGATTCTCCTGTTTTCAGCCTCCCCAGCACTGGGATTACAGGCATGCACCACTACACCTGGACTCTGGCCCTTTCAGCCCACCCTGGGGACAGGGCTGGCATGGCGTGTGGCGCTGGGGATCCAACTGGGGTCCCTGAGCTTGCCTAAGCAGGCGCTTTAGTCTGCTGAGCTATCTGGCCGGCCCTCTCTGTCTTCGATATTACTGGACAGTGTCTCTACCACAATCCACACCAGGCACAAGTTCAGCATTGGATGTTGGGGTCCCACATCTTATACACTGAGGGTGGCTGGGGACAGCAGAGCAGGTGGCCCAGGCATGTGCCATTGTGCACAGAGCACCCCAGATCTCCCCCAGCACAAGAGCCAACATGCCCTCTTGCCCTGCAGTTCTGCTCTGGCAGGAGCCTTGTGTGTCCAGGTTCACTGAAGCACCCAGGGCAGATGCTGGGGCACTCAGTGGATACTGATGACCTTACCGGAGCTTCAAAGCTAGTATGAGGAGAAAACAGCAGAGCCCAGGAGCAGAACAAAGTGACTCTGACATCAGAGGACAGCTCTGCCTCTCTGACCTCAACTCCCACAAAAATCGCTCAGTGCTCAGTCTGCAGTGCTGACTGACGTTTCGGGGCCCCAAACGTCTTCTCTGCCTGTGCAGGGCCAGGAAGAGGCTATGATCTGGACACCAATGGGCTGGCTGGGAGTGGTCCTCCCGCTGAGAAGTGGCTCTGTGCACAACCCGACATCCTGGGAGTAAGCGTCCCCTCCCAGCCTGGAGCACAGCATGCACAGACGAGGAGGAACCAGGAGGTGGCTGTTGGAATGGCATCCACTGGTTGACTCCTATGGTGCCAGACAAGGCGGCCTTTCCACACTGGGTGGAAGGTCACTGTGTGGCTTTGTCCCTTCAGTCAGGTCCAGGGTCCCCGCTATCTCAGCCCTACTGAAGCCCCTTGCTGCTGCTGAGCCCAGCATGTTTCTCCTGCTCTCAGCTTGGCTTGTGCACAGCAGTCTTGGCCACTGCTGTCATCTTTCCTAGTTCTCAGTTGGACCCGGGTTGTCAGCACAGGGCCTGATGAGCAGGCAGGGCAGGGCCTCTCCCCGTGAGAAGGGAGGTTGCACCGTCGAGCTCTGCTGGCTCTCGGCCTCGGGGGCCTTGTGTGGGGTCCTCATCACTGTGTGCAAAGCCTCCAGAGGACAGGAGGACCTCACTTCAAACTGCTGGACACAGAGCCAGAGGCTGTCAGCACAGGGAGAGCAACATGGCTTCAGCCTGGGCTGACGGGAGAGGACAGCTATAGCCTCTCATCACTGCAGCGCCTGCTGGCCCCTTGGGCACCCACCAGGCACCAACCTGAGTCATCACAGGACACTGGGCAAGAGTCCCAGCCTGCTCCACCTTATGAATCTTCCCTGCATTTGCCAGACAGAAGAGCTGAGACCTCTAGATGCTGGGAGGTGAGAAGCAGCCTTGGGGCCAGAGTATGGGGCTGTGCATGGGGGTGGAGTCTGGGAAGAGGGATTCCCCGCCACTCTGGACAAAACAGGCCTGCTCCCGTCTACATCTGTCCTGACTGAAAGGAGCCAGCACACTGTGTGTGTGTGTGTGTGTGTGTGTGTGTGTGTGTGCGCACGCGCATGCGCGCATGTTCACTGGGGTGGAAACCAGGGCCTTATGCAGTCTACACCTAGCTGCACCACTAGGTCCCCTACAGGACAAGACGGGTCATGGGGGTGTTGGAATTCACAAAGAGCAGACGGAGTTGGCCCCAGGCCAGGTTTAAAGTAATGGGCCATAGTTCAGTCCTGATAGTCCGCAGCTTAGGACCACGCACACATCCCACGCCATTCCTGGGAAACGGGGCTGCCTCTCCTTGCACAAGAGGGCCCTCCAGATCCTACTCAGCAGGTGAAGTGATCCGACCCAGTCCAGGTGAGGACATGGCTCCCAGACAACTAGCCGGGGTGCTTCTTGTCAGTGCTCCAAAGACCATGGTCATAAAAGACTAGGAAACCTTCAGGCTTACTGGGGACTAAACACAGACGGCTCCAATGCGCAGTGTGATGTGTTCTCTCCACACTACCTGGCCCCAGAGTCAGCTGTCAGGGACATTTGGGGCACTGGCGCTCCATAGCAGAGCCCTTATCTAGCATGTACAGGGCCCTGGCTTCCATCCCAGCACTGTCCAAAAAAAAAGATATTCGGGAAATAACCATGAAAATTTGAACAGATTGATGTTGGATATTCTCAAATTGTTGCTGACTTCTGTAGGTATGGTTGTGGCAGTGCAGTCATGTAGGACAATGTCCTTAGTCATGGCACAAGGACTGCTGGGGCACTTACAGAGTCATACGTCACCATACCTGCAGCCTGCACTCTGTCCTGTACACAAAGCACATGTGTGCGCCCCGTGTGGGTCTGCAATCTGCTCCTGTCTGTGTTGTGGCGATAGGGTGGGGGTGGGGTAGAAAGAAACCCATGTAGCAACATATAAGGAGGCTTGGTGGTTTTCGGTGAGGACAACCAAGTGTTCGTGGATCCACTGTTCCAACTTGTGTAGCACAGTCCCCTGCTATTTCGCCGTTCCACTCTTGCATGCACCCTATTTCACAAGTTTTCAAAAACTTTTTTTTTATTTTTTAAAATTGAGAAGGATTTTTTTTTTTCCTTTTTTTTTTTTTTTTTTTTTTTGGCTGGCTCAGGATGCCTTAAGGGCAGGTCAGGTAAGGCATGAGGATCTGGGGATCGAACCACAATATCCTGAGCCTGACTGCCTTTGCTTAAGCAGGCACTTAAACAACTGAGCTAATGGGCAGGCCCCCTCAAAAATTATCAATCTAGGTTATTTTTCATGAATTTTTCACTATATTGCAGGATTTTATAGTACATGTATATTGTTAAAATTATATAGGTTTATGAGTTGAGAAAATATTTAAGAACATTAGGAGTGTTTTGAAAAGTGTGGGAAAGTTTATAAGAGTGTGGGAAGAGTTGATAAAGCCTTAAAATACGTATAAATACTAACATAAATATAACATTGCTACCGTGTTGGCTTTCACTTAGCGCAGGGGTGTCTGGAACGTGTCCTCCACCGTAAGTGAGGGACTGCTGTATGATGAAGTAACTTTTTGTGTGTGCTACTGGAGAGGGAACCCAGAGCCTCATGCATGCTTAGCCAAGCAAGGGATCGGCCAATGAGCCACACCCCAGCCCTGAAAAGGCTCAAACTAAGCTGGGGGAAGCCCGCCTCAAGCAGTGGCAGCACAGGTAAAGCTGTCCTCCTAATGGGGATGATTTCGTTACCAGAACATCCTAGAAGGGCTCCTGACATCTCTGCAGGACAGCAGTTGCATCCACCCCTCCCATTCACCGTGGGATCTTACTCCCCGACATCCTAATGGGGATGATTTTGTTACCAGAACATCCTAGAAGGGCTCCTGACATCTCTGCAGGACAGCAGTTGCATCCACCCCTCCCATTCACCGTGGGATCTTACTCCCCGACATCCTAATGGGGATGATTTTGTTACCAGAACATCCTAGAAGGGCTCCTGACATCTCTGCAGGACAGCAGTCACATCCACCCCTCCCATTCACCGTGGGATCTTACTCCCCGACATCCTGGGCGGCCTTCCCGCCAGAACGTGGCTGGGGCCCAGACACGAGGAGCCGCTGTCTCCCGGCCCGACCACGGCTGGTCGCCACGGCTGTCACCATACATGTCTTCTCATCCCTTGATGTCCAAAGGGGGCCTATACTGAGATTAAATGGGGGAGACCCACTGGCTCAAGCCCCCAGGATCACTAGTGTCCCAGAGAGGACCCCAAATGAACCAGTGGGCGACCCCATCAGCCTCTCGGAGGGCTCCAGTTTCTCTTACTGGGAGTTTCCATCTGTTCACCAGGGGCCCCAGCCTTGCCCCACCTGACTTATCCTGGCCTTACAGCGCCTCGGCCAGGTAGATGGGTGGGCTGCAGAGTGCCTTCCAGACCAACTTCCTAGGAAGGTGGTCACCTTCCTCCAGACCCCAGACGACCTGGGTTTCTCAGTCTCTCCAGTACCCGTGACCCTGTGCTCCCCTCTGCTCCTCCCCTCCCCTCACTTCCTTTCCTCTCCTCTCATTTCTCCTCCCCAGGCCCAGGCCCAGGAGCCTGGCTCCCAGCCTTCTCTTCCTGCAGCCAGCAGATCTCTAGACGGCTCCCAGCTGCATCTCTTCCGCTGGGGCACTTCCTGCAGGACTTGGGGAAAGGAAAAAGGCCCGGGTGAGCTACTGAAATAATTATGAGATGAGAAGAGACATACAAGGAGCTCCAGCCTTTAGGCTGCGCCCCAGGGGACCTTGAAATTGGACCCCACTTCCTCAGGTGCAGTTTAGCCCTTTACCACAAGGGGGCAGAGTAGAATCAAGAATAGCATCCTCCCGCTGTGGACCTCGGTGGTGGCAGGGATCCCACTGCACAGTTGCGTGATCCTGACCCTCAGGTTTCATAAAGTCCTGGCTGCTGCAGCGTTCTAGACACCGTGCTGGGCCCTGGGTGGATATGAGCCTGCTCGATGGTGCCGTAGCCGCTTGACACGGCACTGTGAGGTCCATTTTGTAGTCACGCACACCGAGGCTGC
This sequence comes from Octodon degus, assembly GCF_000260255.1. Classification (NCBI taxonomy): domain Eukaryota; kingdom Metazoa; phylum Chordata; class Mammalia; order Rodentia; family Octodontidae; genus Octodon; species Octodon degus. Next base: position 9,914,454 of record NW_004524590.1, on the reverse strand, counting down.
ACGAGGCTGACGGTGTGTCCCCAGCTCTCGGACAGGGATGGCCGGCCATCCGTGCTCAGTGCTCTGGTCCCCCACACCCCCCAGGTGTGGACCGGCAGAGGCCCAAGCTCTTCCCTGCTGGATGCCCAAGGGAGGGAGCCACAGACAGCAAAGTCCAGGAGCAACGGGGCGCCGGAGCCAGCAGAGCAGAGCTAAACCCACATGCTGGGCCTCTGAGCTACACTTCCCACGGGGACTCAATGGCCACCGCTATTTCAGGCTACTTGTATTACTTAACAGTCAATAAAAGTAAAAATTTAAAAAATTAAAAATTCAGTCCTCAGTAGTTATATCAAGTTGGATGGCTCCGGTTCAGAACATTCCAGAACCTGAACATTCAAGGTCCAGAACATTCCAGGTCAGAACATTCCAAGTGCTGAACATTGTAGGTCCTGTAATATTTACAGGTCCACAACATTCCAGGTCCTGAATATTCCAGGTTCAGAATACTGTCATCATAGAAGATCCTGTTGAGCAGCCCTGCTCCCGAAGGAGGCCTTGATCATCCTGCAAACAGGAGGGTTCAGAAGGATATAGGGGTCCCCAAGCCCTCACACTGCCTTCTAGTGCCTTCTCTTCCAAGGCTTACCCTACTTTCAGGGGACAGTGGTGAGAGGTTTTTTTTGGTTTCATTTTTTAGACAGATTAAAATCTGGCTCTTTCTAACTCTGAGTTGTGTCAAGCATTGCCAGATTGCTTAGAGGTAGGAGTAAGAGTGGGAAAGCAAAATCCCACCAGGATTCCTGAGCAGGAGCCAGCGGACCAACCACAGAGACAGCGCTAGTCAAGCATGCAGTAGGCGGAGTGGAAGCTTGGCTGTTGTCAACTTTAGCATCTTAAAGGGAAATTCATGGCATGGTCAGTCTGCAGGGAACTTGTATGGGACAGATCTCTGGCAGGAAGGTGCAATGTGGTCATTGCCAGCTGGGAGTTGTGTCATGCACCTATGATGCCTTCGTTAGAGCTCACTGAGGCAGAAGGATCACAAGTTCGAGCCTTGTTTGGGCTACACGGTGACTGAGCAAGACTCTGTTTCAAGATTAAAAAAAAAAAAAGAGGGCTGGGGATATAACTCAGTGCAAAGGCCCCAGGTTTAATGCTCAGTGCTACAAAATAAAACAATGCCTGCAATGAGGTACACCTGGGGAGTGAAGTGGTCCACTACAAGTGCCCCTTATCACTGAGTTGTACTGTAGGGGCTGGGGAGATAGCACAGTAGAATAAATGCTTGCCTGGCAAGCACAAGGGCCTGAGTTCAATCCCCAGTTCCACAAAAAAAAAAAAAAAAAAAAAAAAAAAAAAAGAAAGAAAGAAAGAAAGAAAAAGAAAGAAAGAGTTGTACTGCTCATGGCAGAGTGCCCACTTCCCCATGAACAGTGAGCACACAGCACACAGGGACAGGTGACACTGTTGGGGGTGTGAGTGGCACCCTCAGGTCCCAGGAGTCATAGCTCTTGGTGTCGTGGAGCACCAGGCCCCATTTATTTAGTCCTCAGGCGTCATCAGCAGAAACTCAAATTTCCAGTGGACTCTGAATGCTGCCCCCTCTTCCCTGCCTCGACCACATCTGGCTCTGTCTCCAGCTATAGAAGAGAGAGGCAGGGAGAAGCAGCACGTGTGCACCCACGAATAATCCCCGGGCGTCCTCTTCCTGTGCGTGCAGAGCCGCTTCTGCTGACACCAGGACAGATGGTCATGACAGGGTGCCTGGGTGACCCAGGGCCGAGCCGTCATCACTGAGCCCAGGGTGAGTGAGGAATGGCTCCTTTATAGCCTAACAATTCACAGAGTAATGACCTAACATTGCTCCTCTGGGAATGGGGCCCAAGACATACATTTTTGCAGGTAACGGGAAAGAAGCGCCTACTCGGCAAAGACTGAGACTGAATAAATCTCCCCACCCCGGGAGAATTGGTGCAGTTTGACAAAGCAGTCTGGAAGCACTCTACTGACGCTGAAATGCCCGAGATGACCAGAAAATGGTATTCATGGCTGGGTCTGTAAAGCCCAGCAGACCCACAGGGAGCCAGCAACCCGCATCCCTCACAAGAAGCAATGGAGGCCCTCCACTGGACTTGGGGAGTCTCTGAGGGTTCTGTGTGAGTTTTCCAGCTTGTGAATGGTGGCAACAAACTACAGGGAACAACTGGAATAGCCACTGTGGTCTGGTTCGCTGGCAAACTTCTGTTCATCCTCTAGAACTTTACGGGTGAATCCCCTCCTCTGGAAAGCCCTGCTTCAGCCCTGGGGCTGCCTGCTGCCAACTCTGTCCTGCGTGCAGTGTGGCCTCATTGGCTGTCCTCCTGCAGTCACCTTTCCCTTTCATACTTGAGGAGCAGTGGTGGTCATTGCCCTGTTTCTTTTCTCCCAAGTGTGTTTTTCCACAGCGGAATGAAAAGGTCTTATTCTCAGAAATGTGTGCTTACACGTGTCTTACACAAACTGAGATGGCCAGGTACCACCAGGCCACATCGTCTCGCAGGGCCACCATCCCCTAGGGGGCCATCACTGGCCAAAATGTGGTCATAATGCGGCTCCCAGGGCTGGAGCTGTCCCTCGCTGCTCCTCCCACGTGAGCAGGGTGACAGAGCCCCAGCCTTAGGGATTTCACAGACAGCCAGGGCCTGATGTGAATGTTCCAGCAGGAAAGATATGCTAGGATAAGAACAGGAAAGCCTCCAAGGCTCAGGGGTCCCTACTCTGCTGACTGTCAGTGAGGTCCCCAGCAGGCTCACAGTGTTCCCCACCCTGAGCACATGGGGACTCTCACCCCAGCCAGCTCCAGCTCCTGGGGCCCACACCTCCTGCAAGGGTCTCGCCCTGCCCATCTGCCTAGCCCTCTGGAGGCCCAGGGAAGGCAAAATCATCAAAGTCACACAGGCGGTGAGCAGAGCAGACCTATCCTTTCCAGAAAATGGAAGGACAACAATTTACATTTAATTGAGGACAATTTAGCTCACAAATGAATCCTTTCTGCTCAGGAATAGTTTCCGGCTTTAACTGGGACATCTTTTCTTCAAAACAAATAGCAGTCTTTCCCAAGTTTTTAACCAAAAGCTGTCAGAGATTGAAAATTGACCTCTATGGCCTCTGGAATGCAGGGTCCACGCTTGTGGCGGACGCGTGGTATGCAGGAAGAATTCCGCAGTGATGCGCCTTCAGACTCAGCAAGGCGGGCCTCACTCAGGGCCACCACGTCAGCCAGGCCTTACGGGGGACGGAGGCAGGCTCAGGCCCACACACCTCGTAGGCAGGGGACTGACCTAGGGAGCAGGGCTGGGGTCCCTGATGGACAATAACAGACAGGAGGGTTGGGGGAATCTGCCTAAACCTGCGCAGACCTAACATGGGTCCGCCTGAGGACTGGCCGGTGATTGGGCAGCACTTGGGCTATGGCGGCAAACCAAGCATGTGATCATATATCCGGGGACAAGATGCAGGGGGTGGGGCAGGGGGTCTTGCTACACTTGAGCCACTACCCACACGGAAGCCTTTATCTCTGTCCTCCTAGGGTCTGGGGAGCTTGGCTCTGGCTTAGAAACCAGGATTTTCTTTCCCTGGGCCACTCTGAAGAGTGAGCCAGGTCACTATATCACAGATAGCTAAGTCGAATAAAAACTAATGTGCAGTCAGAGAGGGACCGGGCTCTCAAGGAAGTCAGCAGAAAAAAATAAAGACATCAGCATTGTGGCTGGATGTGCATCTGAAGAAGGCCAGGCCTCAGGACAAGATGCCCTGAACGGCCAGACCTGCTTGCCTCCTGAGGAATAAGCAGTAATTTGGGATTATACCGCAGTAAGCACCATCTGGCCTAGGACTCCCAGAGAGGCCTCAGTCACCCAGGTGCGCTGCCAGAGCGTTCAGCCCCATCCCTCCCTGCAAATGCCTTTGATCTTTCCTGTACCCTTGTTCCATGACCCGCTTCCCCACTGGGTCAGTGTCAGCTAAGCAGCAATGCTGTTGATTGCAGTCTGACCCACACTGTACCCATGTTGTGACTTTGCTGAATGAATTACCCCTGACAAAGGGCCTTGGAGGCCACCGTCTCGGGACCTTTCCTGTCTTTCAGGAGCTGTCTGTCCATAAGCTTTTCCTGCTCAACCTCCATTATTCCTTGGAATTCGTTCTTCAATTTCAGGGGCCGTGAGCTAGACACATCTGACATCTAGCGGGTTGGGAATTATAGTTCTCCTACCCTACCATGACCCTGCTGAGGCTCTCCTCAGGGCTCCACGTGACCTACTGCCCTGTTCTGTTTCCTCCAGGCTGGGTTGGTGGGACTGGTGTGTGAATGCAGTGCATGCTCCAGGGAGGGGGCCGGTAGATCAGAATGCTACTGGGTCACAAGGTCTCCAGGGCCCCCTCCATCCTATGGGCCTCTAGTGTTGACTAGGGCAATGGCTAAGAATAGGGCAGGTCTGGTTCCAAAAAAAAAAAAAAAAA
>NW_004524590.1:9887652-9909872 GCF_000260255.1 Octodon degus | reverse complement strand
CACTATAGGAGGGAAAAGAAGTAAACTTTTGCTAGCCAGCCCTGCCGAGCACACGTCTGAACTCCAGTCACGCCGCAACACCTCGTATGCCGTCTTCTAAAAAAAAAAAAAAAAAAAAAGACTAGGGCAGGCACAGGAGGCAAGGCACCTAAGAATCTCTGAGTACTCTGAAGCCAGACATCCACCCCGTAAGCCCTTCTACGCCAAGCCTCAGGAAGACCGGAGAAAGCTCAGGGACCTGAAGTCAGACTCTGACCTGCCCAGCGGAGCTTTGAACTTGGGCAACTCATCTGCTCAGCTGGGCACCTTCCTGGTCTACAAAAAAGGGGAATATAGCCAGGCACAGTGGTACACAGCTGTGGTTCCAGCTACGGCCAAGGCTGAGGCAGAAGGATCACCTGAGTGCAAGACTTCAAGGCCAGCCTAGACAATACAGCAAGACCCTGTGTCAAAACGGAGGGAGCAGGGCCAGGGAGATGGCTCAGGAGAGTAAGTGTTTGCCTGGCAGCCACAAGGGCCTGAGTTCAATCCCTGGTTCTGAAAAAAAAAAAAAAAAAGGTGGGGAAACAAGTACAGGAAGCATCATTTGCTGCGAGGCAGGTTTGAGCACCAGAGGAGGCAGCATGCTCAAGGACCAGCCCAGCTGGAACTTAGGTGGGCTCTGAAATTGTACTTTGAAAACTGTTGGTCCAGTGCGGTTGCAGGCTCAGCCATCTTCCTCTGCCTTTGGGGGACAGAGTGGACAGGTGGCTGGTGAAGGAGGAAGCCCCGAGGCTTCGGCTCTCCTGCCTGTCTCTTCGCTTCCATCCTTTCTTTAACTCTTAGCACCGTGAGCTATGTCCCATGAGTCCAGCCCTGTCGGGCTTGGCTTGACCAGGACACGCCCATTTTCAAAACAAGTCTCATGAACAGCTGGGTCCTCACGTCCTGGTCAAATCTAGAGATCTTTTCACGTCACAAATCAAGTCCTACACCTCTGAAAACTTCATGGCTTCCCAGGACTCTTGGGACAAGTTTCAGAACATATGGGGCTGGGGGGGGGGAGCTGGGGGTGGGCAGGGAGGTGGCTCAGTAGAATAAGCGCTTGCCTGGCAAGCACAAGGACCTGAGTTCCATCCCCAGTTCCGCAGAACAATAAAAAAAGAACATACGGGAGGGCCAGGGTGTGGCTCAGTGTTAAGAAGCCTAGAGACTTGAGTGCGGGAGCACGCGCATGCATGCACACATACACACACACACACACACACACACACACACACCTGCCAACCTTGCTGAGCTTTGAGTTATAATAAGCAGGGGCTGTGGCACGCGTGCTACACCTGGCTTTGCCTGCCCTCCAGACTCCACTCCGCAGGTCTCCCTGCCACTCATCTTCCGGTCTACTGAGAGGCTCTGAGTGTTCCCTGCCCCAGCCTGCCCTGGTATGACAACTGGCCTAGCACAGTTCTGTTGCATGGAGAGCTCCCAGCAGTTATTTGATGGAAGAATGAATAAATCTTGGGGCCGAGGAGACGGCTCAGTAGAATAAGCGCTTGCCTGGCAAGCGCAAGGGCAGGAGTTCAATCCCCGGTTCCGTCAAAAATAAATGAATAAATCTATTAAGTAAGAATATGTGGAATAAGACCCAATGGGGCTGCCTTTAAGAAAGCCACTGTCACTGCCACCACTGGAGAATTCATCCCCCAGCAGAGTCACAAGCGCAGTTCTCCAAGTGTCTGCCAGCTCCTAAAGCCAAGGATATAACAAAATCAAAAAGCATGTCAAAGCCCCAGCAGGCCAGTCAGCAAAACAAAGTATTTACTCCTTCACTGCTAGTGGCCCTGGGCTTCTCCTCTAACCCCAGCTCCATCCTGGGGGCCTCCTGCAGGCATTTTGGGTCCAGGAAGCTCAAGTAATGGAGACTGAACAAACAACAGAGCTCACGAAGACACTGCCACATATTTCTCTCAAAAGGGACCAGCTTCCCATTCCAATAGGCCTTTCCACTTGTCCTCAGAATGAAAGTGATAGGGAGACCATTTTATTTTATATTTTTATTTTTGGCAGAACCGGGGATTGAACTCAGGCCCTTACGCTTGCCAAGGGAGCGCTTATTCCATTGAGACATCTTCCCAGCCCTGGAGACCATTTCAGAAATATTGTTCAAAAACAAAAAAAGAATATACTGTTCAAAATTTAAAGTTTGCCTTTACCATCTGCTATGTGTGTTTGTTTTCTGAGACAGGGTCTTGCTGTGTATCTGAGGCCGGCCTTGACCCCAGAGCAGTCCTCCTGTTGTGTCCTCCTATGTGCTGGGATTACAGGCTCCAGCTACCTGAGCCAGTAATTCTAACTATCAGGTTTCCATTTTAAACTATTCTTCCACATTTGTTTTCTTCCACATTTGTGCAATGATACACACATAAGGATATTCTTAGCATCAGCATCTGTACTTAGGAACACAGAAACAATCTTAAGTGTCCATCAACTGGGGATTCACCAAGTGCATCATGGGTTATTCTTGCCTACACAAGATAGTAGGCAGCTCTTAGAACCCTGGGAAAAGCAAGTTTATACATATTTAGAGAGGATAGCTGATTCTGGACCATGAAATGGAAGGTGATAGGGGCCTCACAGGAGTGACATGCAGGTACCTCAGCTGACTCAAGGGGGAAACAGGAAGTGCAGAGAAGAAGACCCCTTGTCTCACTCTGGAAGGCCGGAAAGCAGAGAAGGCAGCCAGCTGGATGCTTACAGAGGATGGGCAGGTGGTGCCTGGCATCCTGTCAAGGGGACCCTTGTATCCTAAGAGGAAGATCAAGCCTGGAGAGATTGAGAGCGAGGAACGAAGGGCATTTAGAGCACAAAAAGAAGGGCTGGTGTAGCTTCCTGTAGGCGAGTTGCCTGGTCTCCAAGTCCCTCCTTTTTTTAAGGCATGGGGTCCACTATGCCTGAGCTCATGTGATCTGCCTTCCTCAGCCACCAAGCATCTTGCATGAGGCACTCAGGGCTGATGCAAGCCCCGCTGAGAGCCTGTTCACTGCAGACTCCAGCTTGGGCTGGGAAGGTGGAGTGGGTAGGGGCACTGCGGGTTTGGGGATGGCCAGAGGAAGAAGGCTTGGAGAATGCTTCAGCCCCTTGCTGGCTGTGTGCTTCTCCAGAGACAGCCTCTGTAAAAAGAGTCAGAGCAGGACATCAACCCAGCCTGGCTCCCTCTGGTGTGATTCATGTACATGCTGTGTATGAGCTGAAACCACACAGCAGTCTGCACTACACAGCACCAAGTTGGAGGCCTGGGAAAGAGAAGAGGAAAAGGGGCAAATGTGAAGCCCCACTGGGAGGAGAGACGGGCACCTTGCACCTCTGTGTTTTTACAGTGCTGGAGTTAGAACCCAAGACTTCTTGCACACTAGGAAGTGCCAAGTCATTGAGCTACAGCCCACAGCCCCTGTTCCTGTGGTTGTTTTGGGGTGGTGCTAGGGATTAAATCCAAGGCCTCCAAGTTGAGTTACATTCCAGCCCTTTTAGTATATTTTATTTGAGAGAGGGTCTCTTGAAGTCATCAAAATGCTCAAGCAGGACTTGAACTTGAGATCCTCCTGACTCAGCTTCCCACCAGGCCCAGCACCATATCTGTCTGAAACATGCAACCGTGGTTCTTGTGTGGCTTTACATAGTGGCAGAGGTCAGGATAGAAGAGGTCCTGAGCCCTAGGGATGGGTTGGGGAGGACCCTGGGGAACCCTGGCCTTGCAAGATGAGTATGGCTAGAAGGAGGGGGAAGCGTTACAAACAGGTGGGCACCCTGGCCACCCCGCGCCTCCAATAGAGGGTGTGTTCCCTCCTGGTGTTGAGCGGGGCCCTGACTTCAGGCTTCTGAACTGAGGCCGCACGCCTGGGCAGAGAAGAGCTGAAGGCTCAGGCCAGGGGGTTGGGGGGCACTAGTGCAGCTGTTTCATGTTTTTGCCTTTCACACTCTACTGGGGAAGGAACTAAGGGGTCTCACACGTGCTGGGGCCTGCTGCACCCCTGCACCTGGACAGTTCTGGACTTCACTCATGGCCCCGCATCTCCTGCCTCAGCTCCTGCTGCATGCTGAACTCGCAGCGGTGGCTGCAGATTTCTAGAGCAGAATTTGCGGAGCTGCAGCCAGGCCTGTGGATGTGGCTAAGGGACTTGTCTGTATACAGACATGTTACACTGTTTGAAGTGACCACTTATGTGGGGCAAGGGGTTTGGGAGGATAGAGAAAATGAGGATCTAGATTCCCCCAAACTACCCACGTCTGTAGCCAGGCCCCGGGACTCCAGATGGTTAAGATGCCACTCTGGGCCGGGGAGATGGCTCAGTGGAATAAGCATTTCACTGGCACGTGCAAGGACCTGAGTTCAATCCCTGGTTCCACCAAAAAAAAGATGCCACTCCTCCATTTAGAAGCCTTACAATTAAGTAAGTGAGACATAGTACCACGTCATTAAAATGTGCAGTTGAGCATGCTGGACATACACCTCCTGACGGGAGCCTGGGTCCTACCCAGGAGGGCTTCCTGAGGGGGCAACAGCACCCTTGGCTCTGCCTAAGGTCTTGCCAGTCAGCTTGTTGTCACTCTAACAAATCCTGGTGATGACCAGTTTAGCAAGAGAAAGGATTTGTTCTGTCTCACAGAGTTGGTGGTTCCAGGCCATAAGCACTATGGCCGGGGGCAGCATCCTGGGACAGGATTGTGTGGTGGAGCCAAACCGCCACTCAACTCATAGCAAGGAAGCAAAAGTGAGAAAGAGCAGGGGCTGGGGTCCCACAGACCCCTTTAAGGGCCTCCCACTTTGACCCCACCTCCTGAAGGCTTCCTTGGGCCCACTCCCTCAACACTTGGGTGATGCTGGGGGACAGTCAGGACATCCATGGTGGCAGGCATCTGGTGACTTGAGTCCCAGTGGCTCAGGTCTAGTCTGGCGTTCACTGATGTCCAGGAGATGGAGGGTGGGGTGGTGGCCAGGGTGGCTACTGTCCCCATTTAGAGAAGGGGAAGCTACGGCTCAGGCTGGCTGAGTGCCCTGCCCACAGCCACCCAGCTGGTGAGTGGTAGGGCTCTCCTCCAGGCCCAGGTTCTCTAGTGCCAAAGGCAGTGAAGGGCTCCTCACCTTTGGGGACAGCTCCTGACAAGCACCGGCAACCTAATTAGCTCTGTGCCATCCGGGCCAGGAAGACCTCTCAGCATCTCTGAAGAGGATCAACAGGATTTAATTGATAGGAACCAGAAGGTGAAAAATGGCTTTTATTAGAATGAGCTCACACTCTTGTCTGATTTCCTCCTGATGATGAGATAAGAGAGGAGAATGGCACAATTTCAAGTTACACCCAAACCACCAGGAATCCTTCCCAGCCTCCTGCACCCGCGGCTGTTTGAGCTTCAGCACTCCTGTCCAGCCCCAAGCCTCCTCCGCCCCCCACATCGCCCTCCTCCCCCTCCCACCCACTTGGCCTGTAGAACTCTGCCCCCCTGCCCCGGGCCCCAGTTCTCAGATTCTGTTCCCCTATTGGGGCAGGGTCTCAGAGAAAGGCCTGGGGGCTCCTCCAGGCCAGCTGCAGGCACAGCTGGTGAGTGGCTCAGGAGCAAGTGCCTGCCTTCTTCGACACACACCCATTCAAGGAGAGAAACATCAAGGCCAGCATCACAGGGACCCAGCCTGGAGAGACAGGCCACACAGTTAACCCACAGCAGCTCCTCCAGAGGGTGTGGACTCAGGCGTGGAGCAGTGTGAGCCCAGGCCTTGGCCACCGCTGCTGGAGGAGCTGTCGCACACTTCATCATCCCCTCTGGAGGAACATTTGGCTTCCAAAATGGAGCATTCATTTTTTTAACAGGAACCAAATTTTCACTTTCCCACGACTATGCTATAAGCTGTTTCCTTTTCCCCCTTCATTTTTGCCAGCGGCCTCTGTCTTATGAATCAGAAATGCTCTCCAGGGTCCCTGTTTGGGGTGGCCGAGGGCCTGTCTTCAGCTGCAGGGGGTCAGTTTCTTTTGGGAACCTCGCAGAAGCCCTGCACTGTAGACAGGGGAGCCTCGAGGAGTGACCCCGTCTCAGTGGGTGTGTGAATGTCAGCCTGCTCTGTCCATGGCGATGGGGTGGATTTGGGATAAATGGGCCATTGCCTTAGCAACCTGAGCCAATTACCTACCCTGGAAGGTTCTGTCTGGATTCACTGAATATTCAGAGCACCCCCAGGTTGGAACTCTAGGGTGAGGAGGGAACTTCCACCTCCCAAGTACTGCCTCTGTTGCTTCACCTCCCCCTGGTCCTTAGTCTGGGTTCCTGACTTGAGACAAAAACTATATGCAGATACCTTCTTGGGCAAGTCCAGAAAACAATAGAATAAAAGTAGTGTACATTTGCCAGAGCTGCTGTGACAAACTAGCACACACTGTGTGGCTTGAACAACAGAAATCTACCGGCCTAGTTTTAAAGGCCAGAAGTTCAAGATCAAGGTGCTACTGGTAGCTTTGGTTTCTCCTAGAAACTGTGAACGAGAATTTGCTTCACGCTGACCCTGAGCTTCTGGGGGTTGTTGTCAATCTCCATTGTCCTTCGGTTTGTAGAAGTGTCACCGGGCTGCCTGTCATTGCCTTCCAGGGCTGTGCTATCTATGCACCAGGGCCATAGCCATGTTAGATTAAGGCCACCTTACAGCCTCAGATTACCTCTAACATTGTGACAGCAGCAGCTTCAGTTCCAAATAAGGTCACAGTTAAGTTGTGTGGGCCAGGGCTTCATTACAGAGAGACACAGCTCAGCCTCTATCGGGGTGGAGCAGCGAGGCCAGGAGGGAAGCCTGTGAAGAACGCAGGATCAGATCTCCCCTGAGGGTGACTGAATTCTCTGAGGAGCTCAGAAATAGGAGGTAGGCTGCTTACTCGCCAGGGCCTGCTCACCAGGGTGGATGGCTGCCCCCACAGCACATCATTTGCTCCGGCTTCTGTCCCCACCCTTGCAACCACATGGAGAAGCTGGTAGGAAAGCTTTGGGCTCAGGTCAGAGAGAACAAAGCAAAGCATCAGAAAATGTGAGTGGGCATGGACCCGACATCCTATTCTCTGCCCAACCCCTGAAGCCTTCCAGCTCCCCCAGGTGCGTAATGTAACTTAGCAGTCTGGCCGTTGCTCTGGCCTTCAGGATGCTGGGTCTCACTGGTCCATCAGTGATTCACCATCTCCTAGGCCCAGACCTGGTACTGACACTTCTTTGTGAGAAACGGCACTCACACCCTCCATGCAGGTGCCATGCTTTCTGCCAGCAGGGCACCCGGAGGCGTCATCTTGCAGGGAGCCTGGCCAACTGACCTGCCTTACTTTGATACATACTGTTCACAACCTAAAACTTTTCTTGGCAGTGTTTCCACATCAGGCTGTAGATCACTACCACTTCAAGGGCTTCCTAAAAGCCCACTGTATAGATGCAATATGGCACAGCTATTCTTCTGCTAATGAGTGTATACATTGTTTCCACTTTCACTATTAATGGGAATGCCATAAAGGAGGAGACTATCTATCTATCTATCTATCTATCTATCTATCTATCTATCTATCTATAGTTTAAGGCCAAATTGGACAGTGTTGAATGTAAGTAGAGGCAGTGGCTGACTGAAGGTTCAGTGACAACTGGCCTTTCATATGTTACACAAAAAGGTGGTCAAAAGTGTCCCCAGACTTCCATAGTTGTGAAGTGACACCTTCATTACATTCTCCATAGTTGATCCACCACATGCGCAAGTAACTTGACCACTTCTTTTTAGAAAATGAACTTTTTTTCTGGCCAAAGGAATAAAATGACAGTCCCAGGAGAGCTGTCACCTACAGAACAAGTCTGTGTCAGGCTCTGGGCAGATATTCTGCTTCATTTTTCATAACAAATATCCAAGGCAGGGCTTCTGCATCCCTTTTTGCAGATGAAGTACTCAGGACTCATCGTTTTTCCAGGCTTGAACACCCTCCCTTAGTTTTGCCCCAAGCTAACCAGTAGGTCTAGCCCCTTGGACAGTGTCTTGGATACTTTTCTCTGATTGCTGAGACAAAATACCGACACCCAAAATTAAAGAAGGAAAGGTTTATTTAGCTCACAGTTAGTGGAGGTTTCGGTCCGTACTCAGCCGGGTCCAAGGCAGAGCGGCACATGGCAGAAGGCAGAAGTTCGTGGAGGCAGAAAACAGCAAAAAGCAAAAGGAGGAGCAGCAGCAGGGCCTCTCTCCTTTCCTTATACTGTATTCAGTACATCAGCCCCAGGGCAGGTGTACCACTCACACCATAATCCCTGAACTGGATCATGAATTAATCACAAACCCTAGAAGCCACCCCATGACTGCATGAGGCTTTGGGGGACACTTAGACACAAAGCATAACAGACAGGAATGCCAGGGACCTAAGCTGGCTGCCTGGTCCCTCGGGTGGTGGCTGCACAGTCAGCTGAGCTCATCCCCGAGCAGCCACCCTCACACTCTGTGATAAGACATGCATTTGCGTATGCTCAAACATTCCTTGCTTCACTCATCTACCCATGCAGTGCCCACTGTTGGGACTTTTAAAAATGTGTTATTTGGGCTGGGGAGGTAGCTCAGTGGACTAAGCACCTTCCCGGCAAGCGCAAGGACCTGAGCTCAATCCCTGGTACTGCATGCTGTGGCAGCCTGAAGGTGTGGTGGTGCACGCCTGTAATCTCAGCACTGGGAGGCTGAGACAAGAGGATCACTAGGAGTCTGAGCTGCGTAGTGAGACCCTGTACCAAATTAATTAATTAATTTTAAAAGTTTTACTTCTAATAGGCATTTGCTAATGGTACATACTTATAAACATGTGCATAAATTATAGAATGTGATGTTCCCACACATGTACACATTGCAGGATAATCAAATCAGAGTAATTGGCTTATCCATCACTTCAAGGATTTATCATTTCTTTGTAGTGATAACATTCAAAATCCTCTCTTTTTACTTATTTATTTTTCTTTTTTATGCATTTAGTACACAGTCTATAGGGTCTCTACACAGACCAGACTCATAGTGTTCCTCCTGTTTTCAGCCTCCCAAATGCTGGGATCATAGGTGTGTGCCACCACGTCCACTCTCTCAAAGTCCTCTTTTAAAGCAATCTTGAAATACTCAATGTAGCAGGGGCTGGGGGTTCGATCCCCAGGCGTGTCATGCCAGCCCCACCCCTGGGCGTGCTGAAACGGCAATTGACACTGGTAATCTCAGCTCTTGGGAGCCTGTAAACAGGTGGATCACTACGAGTCCAATCTAGTAGTGAGACCCTGAACACCCTGTAGACCCTTCCCTAAAAAAAAAAAAATACAAAAAAAAAAGCAATCCTCAAAGTGCTATTGTTAGCTACAATCATCTACTACATAGTGGAGCACCAGTTCTTATTCTTCCTACCAGCTGTACCGTTGCACAAACACTCTGAATTTATCCTTCCTCAGCGTCCTGCCCCTCCACACACTCTGGTGACTTCTTTCCCACTCCCAACTTCCCTGAGACCAGCATGCTTAGATTCTGCCTAAGAATGAGTCGGCGCGGCATGTGCCTTTCTGTGTGGTTCATTTCAATAGCATAATGTCCTCCCTCCCACATTTCCTTTCCCCGTGTATCCATTGATAGATGCTTAGGCTGATTCTGTGCCAGAGCTCTTGTGAATAATGCTATAATAACACAGGAGTGCACGTAACTCTTTGACATACTAATTTTCCTTCTTTTGGAAATGTATCCAGTAGTGGAACAGCTGGGTCATGTGGTAGTTCTATTTTTAACTTTTTGAGAGACTTCCACACTGTTCTCCATATGGCTGTACCAATTAACTTTCCCACCAACAGTGTACCAGCTCCCTCTCCCTTTATTCATGAGGCATTTGTTGTTTTTCATCTTTTTGGTGGTTAATTCTTTTGTTTGGGTTTTGTTGTTTTGTTGTTTGTTGGTTTTGCAGCACTGGGAATAAACTCAGGGTTTCAAGCAAGTTAGGTAAGAGCTTCCCCACTGAGTTACATCCCCAGCCTCCTCCTGTTTGGTAAATATTTCTGGGTGCCTACCTCACAGCACCTCTGGGCTGAGGCTCTGAAAGGGACAGAGCAGGAGCTGCACCCACCTGTGAGGAGCTTGTGACCTCCGGGGAGCTGGGAACAGGCCAGGTAAGTCTGGAGAGGAGGGGGAGCTGGATAAGGTATCTAACCTTGTCTAGCCTGGGGGGAGCATGAGGAGCTCTCTGGTGGGGACATCTTAGAGGAGTGGGTGCGGGATGCATCCTGGCACAATGCATGGGGAAAAGAAGGTAAAAGGCACAGTGTCTTGTTGAGACTCTGGACAGGCTGTGTGTGAAATGAACAGCAGGGACGGATGGGGTGAGGGCTACTGCACCACCCAGGATTCACCTTAGAGAAGGTGGAGGATGCAGGAAAGCAGACCCAGGCTGCGCTCAGCTGCAGTCTGCAGGGCTGTGATCCCCTCCCTAGCTGTCCCCACTCTTCAGTGCTATCCGGGCCAAGCCAACAGGGTGCCTGGCTCGGGCAGGCAGGGACAGGCCCTGCAGGGCTCACTGCTCTTCTCGCCCATGCTCACAGGATGCCTCCTAGGTGACGGGTAGCTGGGCGCTGCTGCTTCATCAGGGCTTTGGCCTGGGCTTCAAGTGATGTCAACAGGTGCCCTAGACCAGGAGGAAGAGAGGTCCAGGGGAGCGCTGGGGGTCGAGGAGACTTCCAGATCCAGCCACACTCAGCCTACTCACATTAGACATGGGAAGAAGCCAGGAGAGAGCCATGAATTGTTCAAATCCTCACGATGACTAAATGATTTTGTTAAAGCTATAATTAATAATTAAAACGTTGGCATTCATTGAACACTTATCCAGGACCTGGCATATTAAATGCTCATTAGAAATATTCTGACAGTATCATCATAACAACCCTCTGAGGTAAGTGCTACTATCTCTGGCAGATGGGGAAACTGAGGCTGGGTTTTGGGGGTATGTTATTCTGAAGAGCATCCCGAGCGCCTGCACAGGCCACCCCAGTTTAAAGTGTGCAGCTCAGTCAGGTGGGGAGCCCCAAGCCACATAGGCCCCCCACATTCCATCTTGGCTGAGGCCTCCTCAGAACAGGAATAGGCAGGGAGCCCCTGGGGCCCTGTCTGTGCCAGATCAAAGCATGGGTAGGAGATGGCAGAACAGCCTAAGCTGCAGCTTCTGGGCCAGGGCGGCCCCAAAGGTGCCTTCCCAGAGTCCTTCTGTTTCCCCAACTCATGCCGGGCCCACCCTCTGCCTCAGTGCCCCAGTGAAGGGTCTGGGAGGAAGAGCGGCAGTTGGAGGCTGTTAGGCCCCAGCAGGCCTCTCAGGAACTCTTCCTGCCTCAGGCACCTGTGTTCCCCTCAGCCCCATGCCCAGGTATTCAGCAAACTGCAGGCAGGCTTGGAGCCCCTGGGCATGCAAATACTGACTTGCCAGGGACGCAGGTACAGAAACAGAGCTCAGCCAGCAGTCATCTCAAGCTGGGGTGCGGGACCCTTCCTGGCTCTGCAGCTCTCGCCCCACCCATGTCTGATGAATCAGGCCAGGGATCTTAGTTTTGCAGCAACAAAATCCTTCTTTCTCTTCAAATTTCAGGCCTGATAATCAGTGCATGGAAAACAGAGGTCAACTGGAAGGGACAATCAGGTCACCCCTACTCTGTGGGAAGAGGGAGCCCCCAGAGCAGAGGGTTCCCAAGAACTGGCTGACACCTGGTGTTACATCTGGGCCTGGCTCCCCCGTGACACCCATTGCTCGGATGACACTTCTCTTTTCAACAGCTGCCTGACAAGTGACCGCATGACTGACAGTGGCACAGTGTGGAAGCACTCCACTCTGCAGGTGAGAAGCTCAGCGCAGCTCTTGGCAGCGGCGTCGAGTGTCTGCAGCAGCAGCATCCTGTTCTGGAAGGGGCGGGTCCTGGTCACTGTGCTGCAGGCAGCATTCGGCGCCTTGCAGGCCCGAGCTCCCCCCATTTTTGCTGGCTGTAAAGAAAGCAGCTCCCAACTCTAGAAGCCACTGTATTCTGTGGCCTGTGGCCCCTTTCTCCATCCTCAAAGCCAGGGAGGGCTTGCAGACATCTCAGTGTGCTTTTGGACTCATGCTTGGGTCTTCGCTTCCGCTTTTAAGGACTGGTATGGTTAGGAAGGGCCCACGCAGATAACTCAGGCTGATCCCCCAGCTCAGGATCCCTACACTTGAAGAGTGCCCTTTTGCAATGAAAGATAATTGCAGAAAAAAGAGGTGATTTTTCCTCTGCTTGCATACCACCACCCCAGTAAAGCAGCACAGAAGACCTCTGTGACCAGTGGGGGAAGGAGGGGCGTCAACAAGCCAGCCCTTTGGCAGCAGATACCAGCTGGGTCCTCTCCCTCAACTCCATGCGCACACTGTCCACCTGGTGGCTATGTCAGGTCTGGTCCCCAGACTGTCCCCACTTCAAATGGCAGTTGCAAGCCAAAGGCCAGGCTTGCAACTGCCATCTGAAGCTATACACTGGAGTGCCCACAGGTCACCCCACTGCCCCCGGTTCAATCGGTTTGTTAGAGGCAGGATGGCCCTCCATGGCAGAGCATGCACTGAGCCCTGCGTTGCATGGACAGAGTATGGGAAGAATGGCAGGGAGTCTCGCCGCCCCTCCGGGTGCCACACGACCAGAAACCTGCACCTGGCTGGCAGTCAAGAAGCTCATCTGAGCCCGTCCCTGTGGGCACGCGTGGAGGCTTCTTTACCTGGGCAGGCTGACTGCATCACTGTTCACCGGCATCAGAGCCCCTCCCTCCCTCAGAGGTTGGAGGGAAGCGGTTCCACTGACAGACCTTACCCTCTCATCTAGTCCAGGTCCTGAAGCCACCTAGGGTGACCAGCCACCATGGAGTTCATTAGCATACAAAAAGACACCTTTCACTTCCAAATTCCTAGGGCTTTAGGAGTTGTGTGTCGGGAAACTGGGACTGAGGTGAGACACAGACCCAGTGTGTATTTCATAGTTTCACACCGCCTTAATCACTGGTTCAAGGGATTGAGGTTTGGCTGTGGTGGAGGGGGCGTCGCTTACCTACTGTACAACACTGAGGACTCTCAGAAAGAATAGGAAGAGAGTAGACTGCTGGCCACACGGCCCAGGGATGAGCGGGTAATCCCAAGACTGTGGCTCTGGTGTGTCCATCCACGCTCTGCCCCTAGGCGGTTCCCTGGCTTTTCCCTATAGCGTAACTCAGCCAAGTGGCTCCCGTTCCTCCTGCTGCCAGCCGTGACTCTGGTCTGGAGCCAGTCTCCTTGGGGCAGGGAAGATGGACGGGAGGGCACCAGCATCAGGGGCATTAATTTGGCACTTGCTTGCATGTCTTTTATCTCCAGCTCTGTCTAGAATTTCCTTGCTGCAGGAATAAGCGAACCCAGGCGTCAGCAAGAGTGTGGCACTGCAGTTCTGGGGGGATCTTGCTTTGTGTCATCCCCCAAAGATCTCCAGCAGCCTTCCCTGTCTTTGTATCAGTCACTAACACAACTGCAGAATGACAGGGTTAAGCAGTCAGGTCACGGCTGCCCCGCTCCTGGCGGCAGCAGTTCCTTGCCCAAACTCGCATTTGTGCTTGAACCGCCTCCAGCCCCAAATCCACAGCTTGTTTCCCACGCTCCACAGGGACCAGGCTCTCTGTGAGTTGCTGACACATGTCCCTCGGTCCTCAGCTTCCACGAGGACTCACCATCAAGCAATCTGGTCACTTCTCAGAGTGCACCCATCTTCTTCCTTGGAGAAGCAGATGGCATTACACCAGCTAAACACTCCACCTTCTGGCCTCCCTCACAGGCTCCGTGTGTCTTGGAGAGTCGAGGTGGTGTACAGTGGGGACTGGGTCAGGATGCTTTTCAACCTGGCTTGATTCTTGATTACCTCCTCAGCCACCCTGAGGCCAATTTCCTGTGCCCCCTTATCTTTATCAGCTCAGGCTGCTGTAACAAAATCTCTTTAACTAGGTAATTTATGAACAACAGAAAGTGATTTCTCACAGTTCTGGAGGCCAGGAAGTCCAGGATCAAAGTGCTAGCGGGTGAGAAGGTTGATGAGCTCCATGAATCATAGATGGTGACTCTTGCGTGTTCTTTCTTGGCAGAAAGGAGAAATGAGCCCTCGGGGCCTGTTTTAGTAGGGGCCCAATTCCATTCACAAAGGCAGTCCGCTCATGATCCGGGAGACTGTTAGCTTCCTGTCGCTGAGATGAAATGCCGAAGTAGTCCATGTGTATGGAGGAAAGTTTTATTGGTGTTTGTGGTCTGGGAGGGCTCAGCTCACGGGCTCTTAGTCCCACTGCTTTCAGGCTTGTGATGAGGCAGCTCATCATGGCGGGTGCATGTGGCAGAGGCTACTGCTCACTTCAGGGCAGCAGGGAGGAGTAGGAAGAGAAAGAGGAGGGATCAAGGTCCCACTATCTTGTCAAGGCCACACCCCCCATGACCTAACTTCAACTGGGTCCCACCTGCTAAAGCTTCCCCTTCCTCCTAGTAGTGCCACATCCTGGGGACCAAGGTTTTAAAATATGGGGCTTTGGGGGACACTTGTAAATATGGCTGGGATCTCCTGAATACCTCATCTGTTAATACTGTGGCTTTGGGGACTAGGTTTCCACAGAAATCAGGGAGCAACACAAATATTCAGACCTTAACAGCCATCTTTATTCATCCATGTTTCAAAGTGAAGAGATATCAGAAGCAGGCAGTGGGCTTTTTCCTCTTTCATCTGCTTAACATCCCTTATGGAGCCCACAAGGGGGCCATCCAGGAAGTGAAGGGACATGAGACACCATTCCTGCCTTCAGGACCTGCAGGCCCGGCCCTGCTTCTAACTTTTCCTTACTTTTTGTTAGCACTCTGGACATCTAGTGAAAGGCACCAGTGCCGGTCTGAAATTCCAAACTCCGGTCCCGTCTGGTCATCCAGTACTCTCCACATAACAAGGCAATGAAGAGAGGTTTTCCAGAGTAGAATAAGATAAGCTATGAGGGGCTGAGTGCATCACACACTGCAGGCAGGGGAAGCAGACAGCCGGCATGGACTGCGGTCAGGATGGGGTCTGCTCAGAGCAGGAGGCCTGTGTATTCACTCAGCGAGCTCATGCACCCTCTGGGTGGTGTGCACCACGCTCTAGGCTGGGACCAAAGCAGACCTTGTTTTCAGAAGCCCAAAGGATACAGGATGGGGGAGATCGGGGGGAACAGAGCCCTGGACATCACCAACACAGTGTGTTGCTGCAGACATTCTTTGAAGAGCCTTGTTTTATCTAGAGGGGCCAGAGAAAGCATTTCAGGCACAGAGAGAAGTATCATACGCTCCACAAAATCATCATTCAGGAGTCACAATGGCCAACGCATGGCTGGCCTTATTTTGTCTCTGTTGTCACCCATGCTTGGGATACCTTGTCCTGTCATCTGGCAGTCAGTCCCCAGAGACAGTATTTCCATGTTAGCCTCCAGCGGACCAGGACTCTTAAGATAGCCCCAGGCTGTAGTGTAGCTTGGTGGTGGAGCTCTTGTCTAAAAAGGGTCAGGCTGTGGGATCTGTTCCCAGCATGCACCAATTTGGAATCATCCTGCTTCAGCCTCCCCAGGAGCAGGAATTACAGTCATGTACCACAGCCAGTGAGTAGTAGTACTTCATATAAAAGGAGAAATTTATCTTTACCAACTACTTAGTTATGCTGAAGTAAAGATAGTACAAGAAAAGTGAGACGGGGCTGGGGATGTGGTTCAGTGGCACAGCCACCAGCCCAGCATGTGGGAAGCCATTTGGTTCGCAGCACCAAAAAGAAAAGCGAGACAAATGTTTGACTCTTTTCTTTGCAGTGCTGGCAGTGGTGTCCAGGGCCTTGTATGCCAGGCAAGCGCTCTGTCACTGAGCTACTACACCCTGCCTCTCGTGCTTGACTCTTTATTTTATTTTATTTATTTATTTGTGTGTGTGTGTGGCCAGCTCAGCCCACCAGGGGGCGGGCTGGCTGGCATGTGGTGCTGGGGGATTGAACCGCAGTCCCTGATGCTTTAGATAAGCTTGTTCCAAGTAGGTGCTTTAGACCACTGAGCCATCTCACCAGCCCCCTGTGCTTGACTTTTTTTTCCCTTTTACTTTCCATCTATCAAAATGATGGTTAAACCCTCTAAGACAATACTGCGCAATAGAAATAAATGCCAGCCATAAATGCAACTGAGAATTATCCAGCTGATCATGTTACAAATAAAAAAGAAACAGGCAAAGATAATATTCATACAGACAGTGTAAAACTATTGGTGCTACTCTACTTCTTTTATTCTTTTTGTATTCAGCCTTTGAAATACAGTGTATATTTTACACTCAACTCAGATGTTAATTTGTTGTTGTTGTTGTTTGGCTTTTTTGAGACAAGGTCTTGTTCTATAGTTCAGGGGCTGGCCTTGAACTGACTATGTAGCCCAGGCTGGCCTCAAACTCACAGCGACTCTCCTGCTTCAGTTTCCTGTGCATTGGGATTACAATCATGTGCCACCACACACAACTCAGATGTTAAATTTTCATCAGATTGCCTATATTCTAGGGTAATAATATCATTAAGCTTCTCTTCTGAAGAAACTAACTTAAGTTTGCAGACCAAAAAATGTAGAAAAAGAGGATAGCCAACATTTTGACCCTAGCCTTTTAAGGTCAATGAGGATTCATGACGTAAGTGAACCTCTACTGAAACATCCTGTAACTCAGTGATGTCCCAAATTTTCTGATCAAGGAGATTATGGGGCCACAGAAGACAGTGATTGATGATGTAGCGTGTGCCTAATGAGAGTTACATGGAGAGAAAACATTCTCTCAGGCTTTCACGGAGAGCAAATTGGGCAAGCAATGGTCATGACTCATTCACATGGCTGACACTGACAAAGGATCTTGTATTGGTCAGGGTTTTACTTAGAGGAACAGATATAATATAAGGAACAGATATTAACACAAGATTTACAATGTATAAGGAATTACAAGGTTGGCTTACGACAGTCAGCCGCAGAGTCAGATGGAGGCATCTGCACACTCCAAACTGAGGAGTTCAGTCCCAAGGTCTGAAGCTCACTGCTGTGCTCCGTGCAAGTCTCTATTTGTCAGCTGATGGGCCTGCGAGGGAAGACTGAAGAGTCTGCGACGGAAAGTAGAGCATCCAAGCCGGAGGTGGAAGAGTCTGCACTGCAAGCCAGGCGACGACGTCCAAGCCGAATGCGAAGACTGAAGCTCCGACGAAGTGCCGTGTGACTACTTCCTCAGCCCCTTTATATGGTCTCTTTGTGCTGAGTCACTCTCGGGGCAGAATCAATTGTGTCCCAGGGCGGGACCCCCACCAGCCGGAAGTGCACAGGGGAGTCATCCGGCCAAGTTGACACAATGCATCAACCACTACAGATCTACAAACTGCAGTACAGGCTTTCAGGGTAAATCCTGAGGGGATTTGTCTGACCTTGGCAGATACAAAAGTTACATTTCTTGTTATATAGGTCTTGCTTTATCTTGGTCTTAACCATTCAGCAGAAAAATATAAAAACAAGGTGTAAAAAGTAAAGCCATATTAATATGCTGAGCTGTAAAAGGCTCAAGTCAACAACTTCTGACATTGTCACTCCTACAGATAACCCACTACTATTATGGACTACTGGACTATATTGGATTATTATGCTGAATTCATGCACCTATAATATTTAAATGGCAATGGAATCTCTGACAAAACTAAACAAAAAAAGGGGATACAAATGAGGGCCATTTTGTACGTATATATACAAAATAGGATAGATATATAGCTACTTTCTCTTAATTCAATGAGAAGAAAGATTTGTACTAATAGTCTTTGGAAAGGATATCATGTCTGCATCTTGTTGTATGAATAACCACTATGAGTACAACAATATGCAATGTATTAATTATTGAAACTCTACTACTAATTGGTTTTGAAACTGTCTCACTGATACTTGTTTCTCCATAAAATTAATAAAAAAAATTTCATCAGAAATACTTGAGCCCTCTTAAGATGAGACACAGACCTGTATCCCAGCTACTCAGGAGGAAGAGGTAGAGGGGACCCTGGAGCCAGGGCCTTGGGAGCAGCCTGGACGACACAGTGAGAACTACCTGTCCCTGGGGGAAAGACCAAAGCACAAGAGCAACTTGACTGGACTGAACATTGCAAACTGTATAGTAGAAAACAGAAACTCACATACCCAAGTTGTCCTAAACATCCCTGAAAGCTTTTCAATAACTGAATTGGGTTCACCAATTTACACTGAAATTTAAATAAAATCAAGCCTGCAATCCCAGCACTCATGGAAGCTGCTGCAAGGACATCCGAAGCTTGAGCCCAGCCTGGTAACTGAGCCACTTAGTGAGACCTTGTCTCAAAATAAAATGTAAAAGACGGTACTGGGGGTGCAGCTCAGTGGGAAGGCCTCAGGTTTAATCCTCAGCATCCCTAAACCAATCAATACATGAATAAAATAAAGATTCACTCCCTCAGCTGGTCTTGGCACATTGGAAGCGCCGAGTGGGCACATTCCACCCCTCTCCTGTGCTGTAAAGCACAGCATAAGCCCAAGAAAGCCAGCAAGGTGGCATTTTTCTGAGTATCCTTCTATGCACATGGATCAAAACATATTTTTTTTTCTTTTTTTTTTGGAACTGGGGCTTGAACTCAGACCCTTGTGCTTGCCAGGCAAGTGCTTATTCTACTGAGCCATCTCCGCGGCCCCTCAAAACATATTTTAAATTTAAATTGCTATTATTGTTTGCAGTAGTAGGGGCCAAACTCAGGGCCTTGCTCATACTCAGCTTTTATTTATTTATTTTTTAACTGACATAAAAATTGTTCAGACTAACAGGGTCCTATTTGGTGTTTTTTTTTTAATTTAATTTTTACTTATTTATTGGATACAGGGTCTTGCTACATAGCTCAGACTCACTAGTGATCCTCCTGTCTCAGCCTGCCGAGCTCTGGAATTATAGGTGTGCCCCACTATGGCCAGTTTGGGTGGCCAGCACAGCATGCAGTACTGGGGATCGAACCTGGGTCCTTGTGCTTGCCAGGGAGGCGTTTAGACCACTGAGTTATCTCCCCAGCCCCTGTTTGATATTTCTAAACATATTTGTTATTTCCCCCGCTCCTTTTTGGTGGTATTAGAGATTGAACCTAGGACTCTGGTTTTTTTGGTATTTTTTTAGGGAAGGATCTACAGGGTGTTCATCAGACTTGTAGTGATCTGTCTGAGCTGGGATTACAGGGACATGCCACCACGCCCAGTCTCAATTGCCATCTCAGCCCTGGGGGTGGGACCAGCACAGCAGGCCCAGGAACTAAATCCCCAGTCCCTGTGCCTGCTTGCAGGTGCTTTAATCTGCTGCACTTGGCTGGCCCTAAGCTTAGGGCTCTTCCGCCTGCTAAGTAAGAGCTCTACAACTGAGCTATATCTCCAGCCCTCATTATTATTTTGAAAAAGAATCTGGTTAAATTGATCATGCTGGCCTCAAAGTAGAGATCCTCATGCCTCAGCTGGGATAGCAAGGATTACAGACATGTACCACCACATGTGGTTTGATTTTATTTATTTATTTATTTATTTATTTATTTATTCATTGGTGAAACTGGGGATTGAACTCAGGCCCTTGCACTTGCCAGGCAAGTGCTTATTCTCCTGAGCCATCTCCCCGACCCCTTGATTTGTTTTAATCTGTTATTATTATCCTTACTGAAATTCACATGTCTTTTAGCTTATGGGAGAAATCCTTTGAATGGATCCAGAACCCTTTGACATAGTAATAGATGTCTTTCTAAAGGCAGTAGACCCATCTCCCCTCTAACCCTAATCATAGCCTAGCTACTGCGCCTGAGGTAGGGGCATTGGACGTTCAAGGCACACATTGTCTCCTTGAAATTTGAGACTAAGCTTTGCTACTTCACTGTGTTCTGTGTGGGGCTTGAACTGGTGACCCACTCTGAGGGTGGTGGGTTTACAAGAGGGTGCCACCAGGCCTGGCAGAGTTCTGGCTCTTTATAGGAGGACATGGTATATAGAAGTCATATTCTAGGTTCTCAGGGTACTCATTGCTGTTGGGGTGATTACTGTTTTTAGTATTTTTCAGTGGAGTTAAGAAACATGTTAAGATCAGATATTCATGAGATTACAATGATTTTTCAAACTTAAAGTCAGTGTCATACATTTTACTTGTCATTGTTATTTTGTATCTCTTCTCCAACACTGAAAAATCCTGGTTTTCAATGATACTGACCTAATAAGCTCATTTGCATGATTCCATTCTATATATTTGGTATCAATACCAGCAGTCCACCAGCAATATAATTCCTGGAAAGAGTTTCTCTCCCTCCTCCAACCCTTCCAATTCTTTCAGGCCCAGAGGCATATCCTAGATCAGTCAGGGTTTTACTAGAGGAGCAGATATAACACAAGATGTACAAATGTTTTTCCTTCCCATTAAACTTTGTTTTAATGGGTCTCAAAATTCTGTGAGATTTCTGGTCAAGTTGTTTCCATTAAAAAGTATTGTTTTTGGACCAGGGAGATGGCTCAGTAGAATAAGCACTTCCCTGGCAAGCACAAGGACCTGAGTTCAATCCCCGGTTCCACACACACACATAAAAAGTATTGGTTTTAAAAACTAACAACTTAAAAACTCCCCCACACACATACCAAAAAAAATGGCCCACAAAACATTCTCGTTTCTTTTTGAAGGCTCTACGATGCATTGTTATCATCAATCGGTCTTTCACTATGAAACTTAAGTGGGAGAAGCAGTTCTGAGACTGGTCTTCTGCCGCTGATTAAGACCGGGGAAGATGTACAAATGTTTAAGAAATTACAAGATTGGCTTATGACAGTCAGCTGCAGAGTCCGATGAGGAAGCAAGAGGGCTCCTGCACACTGGAGACTGAAGGATTCAGTCCAAGGCCTGGAGCTCACTGCCGTGCAAGTCTTTATCAGAAGGCCGATGGGTCCACAGTGGAAGGCTGAAGGATTCAAAGCAGAAGCCACAGTCTGCGCTAGAAGCCAGGAGTTGACAATGTCCAAGTTTTTAACTTGTCAAGCTGACACAACGGATCAACTACTACATTTCCCTTCAGGTGATACGGTCAAGTTATTATATATTTTAAAGTCATATTGTTATGACTTATATCTAGGTGTCCCCCTAGAGTGTCTTGCCTTCACAGGTGGGGCTTTTGGGCATGAGTGGATCATGGGTGTCTGATACTAGATTAGTCTGCTGATTAGTCTGGCATAGCTCTGGGTGTGAAATACTGAATTTACTGAAGAGGGCAGATCTACTGCAGGTGTGAGTGGCGTCGACCAATAGGCCTGTGGCCTGGCTGGAATAAAAAGGGAAAGAAGGAAGCCAGGCTGCCTCCTGCCTGCCTTGCTGTAGACTGTTTCTGCTCTGACAGGCTACTCTAACTTTAAGCCTGCCAACTGTAGACTGAAATCTCTATAACATGGGAGCCAAAAGAACCTTTCTTCCTTTAGCTTGTGTCAAGTTTTTTGTCCCAGCAAGAAAAGAGTGACTGACACATATAGAATATTTTGTCTCTCTGTATCTAGTAGCTAAGTACATGTTTATGTTCATTTGCTTTGTTTTACCTTCAGTTTGGGGAATTATTATTTGAAATGTATTATTTTTATAAGAGAAAAATAAAATTTTACTATTATAATACTGTAAAATAGTTTTAGGATTCAAAGGTCAATTCTGGTTGTTTTTTTTTTTTTTTAATGTATTTAGTACAGGGTCTACAGGGTCTTGCTATGTGGATCAGACTTGTAGTGATCCTCCTGTTTTCAGCCTCCCAAGCTCTGGGATCACAGGTATGTGCCACCATGCCGTTTTCTAAGGTCAAGTCTAAAAACTCAAGATATATTCAAAGAAATCTAGTTTCCTTCTCTGTCACTTTTGTCTTATTTCCTTCTTCCCCCCAGCAAAAAACTGAAAACATTTTTTATATTATTCCACTAAAAATATAAACAGTGAAGTGTGGCGCTCACTTTGGATTTACCCTCTGGCCTACCCATCTCACTTGAGGGCGAAGGTGTTGTAGACGTGGTAAGGCTCACAGAGAAGATGATTAGTAGCAGCCCTGTAGAAAATATCAAAGAAGGGGCTGGAGAGATGGCTCAGTGGTCTAAAGCACCTACTTAGAACAAGCTT
>NW_004524590.1:9884982-9886656 GCF_000260255.1 Octodon degus | reverse complement strand
TTTTTTTTTTTTTTTTAAATGAGAATTGAGGGGCCTGGGAGATGGCTCAGTAGAATAAGCATTTGCCTGGCAAGTGCAAGGGCCTGAGTTCAATCCCCGGTTCCATAAAAAAAAAAAAGAGAAAATTGAAGGGCCAGCCTGACAGCTCAGTGGACTAAAGGGCCTGCTTAGGCAGAGCGCAGCACCTGGGGTTCAATCCCCGGGCCTGCTGTGCCGGCCCCTACCACGGGCCCGAGTGTGGTGGTGCAGGCCGGTAATCCCTGCACTTGGGAGGCTGAAAACAGGAGGATCACTATGAGTGTGATCTACGTAGTGAGAACCTGTACTAAATATAGTTTTAAAAAAACAGAGAATTGACTGTTTTGCTATGAAGTGGTTGGACTTTCCTGTACTTTTAGACATTTTTTTATATATAGGAGATAGTAAGTTTGTCTTTCTCTTTCTTTCTTTCTTTCTTTCTTTCTTTCTTTCTTTCTTTCTTTCTTTCTTTCTTTCTTTCTTCTTTCTTTCTTTTCTCTTTTTTTGTGGTACCCAGGGATTGAACTCATTTCCACTGAGCTATCTCCCCAGCCCGATAGTAAGTTTTTCTTAGTCAATTACAAATAGTTTTTCCTCTTTTTAGTGCTTTAGTATTTTTCTGGAGGGCATTTATAGGTTCCTTTTTTAAGTGTTAATGAGGGCTGGGGCCAGGATGGGTGGCAGAGCTCCAGCCTCAACGGTGCAAGAAAAAAAAAGTAGTCTAATATTACATTTACAATTTTTGTCCCTGAATTTTAAGTCTTGCCTAGGAAAGCACTTCCCGTTCCGAGGCTGCAGTGCAATTTGCCCATATTTCCGCTTGACATTTGCACAGTTGATATTTTTGCATCTAAATAAAGAACCTATTTGGAATCAGCGCTGGTGGGCGGTGAGATCTGCGTCGCGTCCATGCTGGTCCGCAGTGTGACGTGCGGGCGGTGGGCGTGGCTCCAAGCTGCCGCATCCGCTCGTCCGGGTGCAGCTTGTGAAGGACACATTTTCTGCCCTCTCATGTAGGATGCCACCTGTGCTGAAATTTAACTTTTCATAGATCGTTGAGTCTTTGTTTGAATGGTGTATCGCACACCATCATTCTTGTTATTCATTCATCTGTATCTTTTTTAAACCTATACAGAAGCGCGCTCATTGTCTGAAGGGCGGATGGACCACTCTTCTGTCCTCAGTTGCTTCTCCTGTGGTGGTTTCCTCACTATTTGGGCATCTTTCTTCATCTACACGAACTTCATAATTGTTTGCTTATTTAAGCCCACTCCTGTCCTTCAAAAAAAGATGGTATTTTTATTTGGACTGTAATAATTTGTGCACTAACCTTAGGAAGGACAAACTCCTCAATGGCGTTGGTCATTTGTGTCTAACAACATACACCGTTCTTGGTGTTCAAATCTACTTGTATATATTTTCAGTGTCTTAGGTTTTTTTTAAATCTAGATTTCAGACAACTGTTTTAATATTTAAAATGATCTATTTTATAGATCCCACTTCCTCCACTTTTTCTCTATTTTTTTTTCTTTTGAAATCCAAGATATGCATGCTAGGCAACTGCTCTACCAAACTACACAATCCAGTTCCTTTCTCTCTCTCTCTCTCTCTCTCTCTCTCTCTCTCTCTCTCTCTCTCTTTGGTATAGGGTCTCAC
>NW_004524590.1:9875521-9884882 GCF_000260255.1 Octodon degus | reverse complement strand
TCTCTCTCTCTCTCTCTCTCTCTCTCTCTCTCTCTTTGGTATAGGGTCTCACTATGCAGCTCGGATTGGTAGCTATCCCCCTGTTATCAGCCTCCCAAGCACTGGGATTACAAGTGTGCACCACCATGCCCAGCCTCAGTGGCCAGCTCAGTGCCCCTGGGGGTGGGGCCAGCAAGGCATGTGGTGCTGGGGATCAAATCCCAGTCCCTGCATTTGCCTAAGCAGATGCTTAGTTTGCTGAGCTATCTCACTGGCCCTCAGCCTTACTTTCACTTTCTTTGCTCTATTTTGTTTTTGTATGTTTTATTTTGTTTTTGAAATACGGTCTCACTGTGTAGTGCGGACTGACCTTGAACTCTAGGTGATCCTCCTGTGTCTGCCACCTAAATGCTGAGATTACTGTGCTCCACCATACCCAGCTTCTATGTCTTTTTTTTTTTTTTTTTTTTTTCTGGTACCGGGGATTGAACTCAGGACCTTGTGCTTGCCAGGCAAGCACTTATTCTACTGAGCTATCTCCCCAGCCCTATGTCTTATAATTGGGATCTTCATTTCCACTTTATGTTCTAACTGGTTTTGCTCACTTACATAGAAACCTTTGCTGTCTATTCTAATTTGCACTTGTGGACGTGCTACTCAAGGGCCCCACATGGGCTGTCAAGCACAAGGCGGTCAGGAAAGCACCTCCGCTCTGCTCCTAACCATCTTCAGTTCCTTCAAAGGTTGTGGAAAGTTGCTTCTCTGCAAATGACTTCTGGCAAAACGAGGCTCATCAAGTCCATGGACATAAAACACACTTCAGACAAGTTCAAACATCAACAATGTCATGGGTAACAGAGGAGGTGCCAAAGGAGGGAAATGGGCTGTACACATTTGTGGGGGACTCAGATGCAAACTGCATGGCAGTTCTTCAGTGATTTTATGTTGTCTTATCTCACTTCTGCTGCAGACAATGCCCAGGGTGAATGGGGCTTGAGAGGTGGATGCCCTGGGAAGTAGCCTTTCCATGGTTTCCTCTTAGCTCCTAGGAGAGGTTTATCCTCTTATTGTCAGTTAATTGTTGTTACTAATTGTATGACACTGGGCCTGGGTCCAAGGCTTTATGTGTGCTAGACAAGCTTGCAGAGACTGATGCCCATGAACCTTGCTGCACTGCTCCTGGGTGGGGAGCGGCTGTCCCAGTCAGTTTGGAGGCCGGTCTGTACCTAATGAGAATTCCATCCCATTTTAATTAGGTGGTTTTCAGAAATTTATTGTAAAATTGTCTTGAATATTGTCTTTCATTACAAAATGACTGGTGCAGACTACTGATATTTCTGGGAGTCTTTAGTGGTCATGAGACGATGCTATCTGTTTTAATTTGGTTAAGAAACTCAGCTCCTGGGAAGGCTGGGCCGGCAGGAAGTAAAGACTTAACTCACGAATGTCGTCTGAATCTCTGATCCCAGTTGATCTCACCACCTTCTCTCCATGCCCTGCTTTCCCTTGCCTGGGATGACTGTGCCAGCGTCTTCTCATAGTCACTCTCTAGCCCCATCCCTTCTTGGTCTACCCTCTCAGCCCTTAGCACCCTGGCCTGAGAGAAGGGCAGTGGGGTCTCACTCTCAGGCCACCCGAGTGTAGGGATGGGCAAGAGCTGCGCTTGTTCATCTCATCTCCAGTGTGCTTGGCATGCAGCACCAATTCTATAGGGATGACTGGGTATAGTGGTTTAGATCTAGGATACCCCTTGGGATTCTCATGTGCCTTTAAAGGAACATGGGAGTGCTGTATACCTCTGTGGACTCATCCACTCATGAATTCAGAGTGAAGCTGCTGTTAGGAGATGGGGCTTAGTCAGAAGATATGGGCCACCGGGTGCATGGCCTGGTAGAAGACACCTCCCTCCCCAGCTCCTGCCTTCTCTCCATACTTTCTGGCTGCCATGATGTGAGTAGCTCTTCTTCTTCTTTCTTCCTCCTCCTCTTCCTCTTCCTCCTCCTTCTCCTCTTCCTCCTCCTCCTCCTTCTTCTTCCTCCTCCTCCTCTTCCTTTTCCTCTTCCTCTTCTTCTTCCTTTTTTTTTTTTTTTTCAGAACCAGGGATTGAACTCAGGCCCTTGCGCTTGCCAGGCAAGCACTTATTCTACTGAGCTATCTCCCTGACCCTGTGAGTAGCTTTCTTGTGCCTCAGCCCTTCTGTCAGGCTACTGTTGTGCTTGAGCCAGCTGAACATGGACTGAAACTTCAGAAACTTTATGCCCAAAGCAAATCTGTCCCTCATTTAAACTCTAAGTGTCTTAGTCACTAACAACAAGTGAATGAATAGAGCATGGGGGGATGGGAGGTTGAATCTGTTAGCCACAGAGGTCTATTCTTTTGCACTGGACCCTCCCAGCTGTGTCCTCTAGGAGGCCCTGAAGAGGAGGGAGAGGAGCTGCCGTGGGGAGGAGTTGCTGACTGCTCTTACAGACCTCTACATGCATCTCTATGGTACTTCACTAAACCACACTGTCTGGGGGAGGGCTGAACTTTTGGGCTACAGATCAGATACTTGTTGGTCTTTGGCCTGCCTGGTAGTTGCCCTTTGTGTACTTGTTCCCTTAATAAGAATGAGTCTCCCCTCATCGCCATGCGTCTTCCTGTTTCTTGCTCCCATGGACACTTACTCTGTGAATAGTAACACACGCACAGAAGTAGAGTGACCGCCCCAGAAGGGTTCTGCGCAGCACTTGCAGGTGTGTGTGCGCTGTGATAACAGACAGCACCTAGTCACCTGCGGGACTGTATGGACCGTGGGAGGGGCTCTGGGGTGAGGAGGGGATGAGCGGAGGACCCTGAGGAGCAGACCACTCCACCTTGGAAGGAGCTCTTCCTCCCTGTCCTGATGACTCCCTGCCTTTCTTCTTTGGCCATTGATGGTGATTTGCTCTACTACATTTAGCTGGGGACAGGCCATCTGGTACTCTCTACCTGATGCACCTTTCTGAGACCTTAATAGTGGTCACGTGTGTGTATATTTTGATAATAGTACAGACTCCTTGACGTAGGGATTGGGTCTCTCGTTGCTTTCTTGTGCTGCTAAGTCTTGCCACTGGGTTGCTGTGGTCTGAATGTTTGTAGCACCACAAAAACTATTACGCTGAAACTTAATCTCTAACAATAAAATGAAGAAGTGGGTTCTTGGTGTGGGGATTAGGTCAGAAGGACGGGAGCCCTGAAGAATGGGGTCAGTGGCTTCTGGAAAGGTGGTGGAGCAGCAAACAGCAACAGATCCGCCTCTCCAAGATTTGGAGTGCAGATGCGGGAAAGAAGCAGCTTGAGGAAGAGAGGAGGAAGGAGTCGGACCACCAGGACTGGGGTGGGGGCAGGTGGTCTGAAAGGAAATTGGAGCCCTGGAGGAAGTGAAGACAGACCTCAACCCACAAAAAAGAGCAATCCCTTCTTTCTCCTTGGCTCCTGCCTTGTGGTGCGAGATGGGAGGATCGATCCAGGCAAGCACTTATTTTGCTGAGCTATCTCCCTGGCCCTGACACTGTGAAAACAGGTGACTCCAAGGGCCTCCAGGAAGAAACACAGCAGTGGAACAGCAGCGGATGTTGTGTACTACAACAGCTGGTGTGTGGCCCCAGCCCAAGTGACTGCAGTGTCCCCTGGAGACAGTGCTTTGTATGACCATTTTAGGGAAGGACTAATGGAATCGGGGACTTGAGGCAGCTGTGGGTTGGCTTCATCTCAGGGCTCCCATTGTTAAAACCCACAGTAGCTGGGCATGGTGGCGCACATCTGTAATCCCAGTACTCGGGAGGGTAAGGCAGGAGAACTGATGCAAACTCGAGCCCAGCCTCAGCTACTATTATGGTTTGTGTCTAGATGTCCCAAAAGCCACATGCAGCCATAGGGCTTCTTCAGAAGTGGCTGGATCCGTGGTGTGTGATGCCAGGACTGAGGGTACATGACTCGTAAACCAACCCACTGATCAGCTTCATGCTGAGTGGGCTGCGTAAGATAAAAAGGACAGAAAGAAGATTGCCTTCCCTCGTTGCTTTTTCTGTCTCTTTCCTGCTAGGAACTGTGCCACCCAGTCTTGGAGCTGGTCGATATGAACTGAAGTTCTATAAACTAAGAGCTCAATAAACCTTCCACCCTTAACTTAGGGTGTCTCGTATTTTGTCTCAGCAACAAGAGAAAAGTAACTAAAACAGAAGACATAGTGAGTTCAGTCCCAGCCTAAATTACACAGCAAGACTCTGTCTCAGGGCCAGCCAGATAGCTCAACAGACTAAAGCGCCTGATTACGCAGGCAAGGGGACTGGGGTTCCATCCCTGTTACGTGCTGTGCTGGCCCTGCCCCCAGGATGCACTGAAATGGTGACTGAGCCTGGGCGTGGTGGTGTGTGCCTGTAATTCCAGCGCTTGGGAGGCTGAAAACAGGAGGATCACTACGAGTCTGATCTGTGTAGTGAGACCTATACTAAACACATAAGAAAAAGGATTTGTCTCAAAAATAAAGTAAAATAAAATAAAAACCCACAATGACTAGATGACGTACAACCATGGGAGATGTCTAGGGTCAGGGAGCTGGCAGAGGACACCCAGAATGGTATAAGGGAAATAACTCAGGCACCAACAATCAGAGGCCACATATGCCTGAACCTCTATAGATTTCAAAGTACCACGTGGCACCCTGCCCTAATCCTACTGCCAGATTTCTGGGATTATCCAGCATGGATCTGGCTCTGGCTGCATCCTTGAGAACCACAGCCTGAACCAGACACTACTTACTACAAGACTATGGGTCACAGAAAACTATAGACCACAAGTTTGAAATCATAGAGAATTTTCTTTCCTTATTTTCCATCGCTTTTTTGTTGTTGCTGGTTTAGGTTTTTATTGGATTGTTTGTTTTGGTTTTTCATGAGTAGGAATATTGTTTTTAGCTTTTTTGTTTTGCTTTGTTGTTTTTGTTTCTCCCCATTTCCCTTCATTCTTGGTTTCTTCCCCAGTTTTCCAAGGCTTGGGTAATGTTTGTCTGTCAGCCTTGCTTCTATCTCTTTTTATTTTTGTATTTCTTCTCTTATCTGCTTTAAATTTTCTTCCCATATGGCAAAATTCTGTATTGGGTGGTTATTTACTGCATATAATTTTCTAATTTGTCTTACATTTTACAGGCATACTTTATGTATTTATTTGATGCAGGGTCTTTGGGGCTGGCATGCTGTGCGGTAACGGTGATCAAACCTGGGTCCTTGCGCTTTGCAGGCAGGCACTTAGACAGCTGAGCTGTTTCCCCAGCTCCTGTCTTAGATTTTCCTATATAACCATAGATCTTCTGCAGAGTTATGGAGGACCACCTGAACAGCTCTCCTTTATTGATTTCATTTGTGTCTTTGGTGCAGGGTCTCACTATGCAGATCGGACTTGTGGTGATTTTCCTGTTTTCAGCCTCCTCAGTGCTGGGATTATAGCTGTGTGCCACCATGTCCAGATTCTGTTGCCAGGCTCAGTGCACCCTGGGGGGCGGGGCCAGCGTGGCATGCAGGACCAGGGACAGCTCTCCTTTCAAGAAGAGCAATCGGCTCCATTCAGGCTGAGCATGACCCTATTTCCTTGTATCCATGTGTACAGAGCTGGCTAGGATTTTTTTCATTATCCCTTCAGTTGGCTTTAAGCAATCTATATTGGTCTAGCTGAGGAGCTGGTAGTTGTCTTTGAAGACAGCACGCATGTTTGCCTGATAACCCTCTCTTACTGTTCTTTAGTATGAGCTGGGATCAGCCTCGAGATAAAAGTGATGACTTCCTGGGGCTTGAAAGATTACACATCAGAGCTGAAGCACCAGACCCCAGAACATTAGACACCGTCTCAGTTGTGTAATGCAGCTTACTTTTTCTGCATATCCTTCTCTTTGCATAGAGCAAAGGCAGATGCAGACCTAGATTGCCTAGGGCTCAGTCCAGTGCTACTTCCAACACCAAAGAACTGGGTGCTAAGCCAAACAGGCAGCAACTTTTCATCCATAAGAAATTGTAGAGGCAGGATCCAGAGACAGACTCAAAATCCAAAAGTCAGCCATACCTAGAAGACACGCTTAAAAGGTCGTCATTTCCTAAAGAGGTGTAGCTATCATAAGCAATTTGCAAGCCTCAATGCAGAAAATAAACAAACATAGCAAAGAGAAAACATGGAAGCAAGATGCAACCCATAACTCCCAGCTTGCCCAAAGCAAATCAAAGAGGTGTTGTGGTGGAAAAAAAGTCAAAAGCCACCCAGCTAAATTTTATGAAATGATAGCAGAAGTAATAAAACAGATCAATAAATCTCTTAAAACAAAAGAGATAAATAAACAATGACCACAATGGTTAGCAAATCTAAAGCAGATACAGAATAAAAAACAATAGAGGAGCTTGGAAAGGCATGGGAACCATGAATGCCCAATACAGAAAAGAACTAGATTCTATAAAACACACTCAAATAGAAATCCAGGAGATTAAAAATTCTACTGAAAGTACACGCAGCAGTCAGACAACATGAAGGCAGAATACCAGATCTAGAAGACAAGGCAGCTGTAGGAGTTCATAAGATAAAAGACCTCTAATGGGGCTGGGGAGATGGCTCAGTAGAATAAGTGCTTGCCCGGCAGGTGCAGGGGCCTGAGTTCAATCCCTGGTTCTGCCAAAATAAATAAATAAATAAATAAATAAATAAATAAATAAAACCTCCTAAACACAGCAAGGGGTCACAAAAATCCAATAGTTGATAGATAACGCAAAAAAGACAAATACAAGTTTAACTGGAATTAGTGAAGAGTCAGAAGATAACATAAAAGGCTTTTAAAAAAAATCCGTTCACAGAAGTAATAGTAGGAAACTTTCCAAACATTAAAAAACAATTTGGAATACAGTTGGTGAGATATACAGAACTCCAAATAGTCATGATCGGAAAAAACTACAGTAAGGCTTATAATAACCAAGATTCTAGAAATTCAACACAAGAACATCATACTAAAACTATTAGAGAAAAAGAAACAAATCATCTCTAAAGGAAATCCCAGCAGAATTACAGAAGACTTCTCAACTCAACCCATTAAGTCAAGAAGAACTTGCAATGAAGTAAAAGAGAGCATCTCAAACTCAGGTTGATATGAACTTTGCAAAACTTACCTTTCAAAATTGATGGAGAAATAAGATACTCCCATGACATAGAACACTTGAAGAGGGCCAGCCAGTTAACTCAGCAGATTAAAGCACCTGCTTAGGCAGATGCAGGGACTGGGGT
The DNA here is from genome assembly GCF_000260255.1 of Octodon degus. Lineage (NCBI taxonomy): Eukaryota > Metazoa > Chordata > Mammalia > Rodentia > Octodontidae > Octodon > Octodon degus. The sequence goes on along the minus strand of NW_004524590.1, from coordinate 9,877,628 downwards.
TCGATCCCCCTTGTGCTGTGCTAGTCCCACCCCTGGGGCGTGCTGAGACAGCAACTGTGACTGGTCATGATGGTGCACGTCTGTAATCCCAGTGCTCAGGAGGCTGAAAACAGGAGGATCACTACAAGTCCGATCTGTGTAATGAGACCCTGTAGACCCTGTACTAAATACATAAAAAAAGAACACTTGAAGAAATTCATGACCACCAAAGCAGCACTCCAAAAATATTTTGAAGGATATTCTAGAACAAGAGAATGAAGACAGCAATTCTGTGAATCACAACAGGAGAATGAATCCACCAGGCAAGACTAGTGATTAAACAGAAGGGAGAGAAAGGGCACTGTTACGGGTTGTGTCTGAATGTTCTCCCAAAGACCCATGAAGGCACAGGAGCCTGGCTTTTCGGAGGCTGCTGAATCTAGAGTTTGTGATGCATTCACTGCCTGGTGCTGGGACTGAAGTGGGAGGTCTACACCTGCCCACACGCAACCTAAGGAAGGAAAACAGGTTTGCTCCTCCCCATTAGGCTCTCACTGCTTTTGGTGTCTTCCACCACCAGGTCACCCTTCTACCATGCCACCCCGCCTTGGCGTCAACTGATTATGGACTGAAACCTCTACAGACTGTCAGCTAAACAAATCTTTCCTCCCTTAATATTGGGTACTGAGTATTTTGTTTCAACAACAAGAGAAAAATAAGACACAAACCAACAATAGAAAATTAATATGATAAGAATATATCAATATACATCAGTAATAACCATCAAAATCATGAACTCAGTTCACCAATCAAATGAAACACTGGCAGAATGGATTAAGAAACCAGACCAAAAATATGCTACACAGAAGAAACACATCTAACTCAAAATGAAATTCACAGGCTGAAAGTCAAATGATGGAAAACAATATTGCATGTGAGAGGACCCTAGAGAAAAAGCATTGGTAGTTACTTCATTTCAGAGAAAGTGAATTTCAAGCCAAGACTGATCAGAAGAGAAGAAGGTCACTATATACTTGTTAACCAAATAATCCAAGAGGAAGAGACAACAATCATAAAAACATATGCACCAAACACCACTGTACACATCTATATAAAACAAATTCCAATGAGTATAAACAATCAGATAAACACTAATATAAATAATGGGAGCCTCAGAGCCGGCCAAATAGCTCAGTGGATTAAAGAACCCAGGGGCCAGGCGTTGGATCCCCAGGCCTGCTGCACCAGCCCTGCCCCCAGGGGTGCACTGAGACAGCAATTGAGACTGGGTGTGGCGTTGTGGAGCTGTAATCCCAGCTCTTGGGGAAGCTGTAAATGGGCGGATCACTACAAGTCTAATCTAGTAGTGAGAACTTGAACACCCTGTAGACCCTTCACTAAAATTAAAAAAAAAAAAATCGACAAGTATTAGCTTAATCAAATCTTAGTAAACAAATTGACTTAGTACATATCTGTAGAGCCATCCATCCAACAAGAATACACATGCTTCTCACCAACACATGACACTTTCTCCAAAGCAGATCACATGATCAGCCTCTGTCCATGCTTAATTAAATGCAAAGGAACTGAAATTGTCCCGTGTATTATTCCATGTGTATTTTCATAGTGCAGTGAAACTGGACATCAATGGAAACAGAAACCACAAACACTTCAGAAATGCGTGGAAATTATATAACACCTCCCTGAACAACCAATGGGTCACAGGTAAAATTAGACAAGAAATTAGACAATTTCTACAATTAAATGATCATGCCAATAAAATATAGTACAACTTTTGGGACACAATGAAAACAGTTATATGAGAGAGATTTACACAGTGAATTCTCACATCAGAAAAACAGAGTGAATTCAAATAACCTAATGTTGAACCTCAACATTCTAGTAAAAGAGCAAGTTAAACACAAAGCACATAGAAGGGAGGATGTTATTAAAACCAGAGTAGAGCCCACCTGGCAAGCACAAGATTCTTTTTTTTTTTAAATTTTTATTTATTTATTTGTGTGTGTATGTGTGTGTGTGTGTGTGTGTGGCCAGCTCAGCCCACCAGGGGGCGGGGCTGGCTGGCATGTGGTGCTGGGGGATTGAACCGCGGTCCCTGTGCTTTGCT
>NW_004524590.1:9850382-9874648 GCF_000260255.1 Octodon degus | reverse complement strand
AGAGAGACAGAGAGACAGACCGAGAGAGAGAGAGAGAGAGAGAGAGAGAGAGAGAGAGAGAGAGAGAGAGAGAGAGAAACATACTTGTCACCTTAGTGAGCATGGATGCAAAAAACAATGCTCAGTAAGATACTGGGAAACAGAATGTATCAAATTGTCAAACAGATTATATACCTTGATCAACTAGCATTTATCCCAGAGATGCAGAGAAGGTTCAACATAAGCAAATCAATAAATGTAATATATCACATTAACAGAATCAAGGAGAAAAACCACATCATCATCTCAATAAATACAGAAAGAGCATTTGACAAATTCCAAACACGCTGATGATAGAAACTCTACAGGAAATTGGAATAGCAGGTCTTCATCTCAGTCTAGTAAAGGCCATCTATGGCAACCACAGCCAGCATCATACTAAGGGGCCAAAAACTGAAAACTTTTACAGTAAAGTCAGGAATAAGACCAGGTGGCTACTACACCACTCCTGTTCAATATATTTCTGGAAACATTAGCCAGAAAAATTGGACAAGGGAGAATCAAAAGGAAAAAAAAAAAGAGAGAAAAGGAAGAAATTAAATTATTAGTATTTGCTGATGTCATGATATTCTACATAGAAGACTTTAAAATCTTCTCCAAAAGATTCCTAGAATTAATAACCAAATTCAGCAGTGTAGCAGGATACAAAGTCAATTCTCAAAAATTAATAGTATAGGCAAATAGCAAACTCACTGAGAAAGAAATTAGGGAACTAACACCTTTCACGACAGAATCAAGAAAAAATGAAATACTAATCTGTCTAATGAAGGAAGGGAAAGATCTGTATACTGAAAACGTAGTACTCTGAAAAAGAGATTGAAGAAGATATAAGAAAATGGTAGGCTATCTGCTGCTCTTAGACAGAACCAATAGAGCGAAAGTTAGCAAAACTAGTCGATGGATTTAATACAACCCCAATCAAAACAACAGTGGCATACACTATAGAACAAGAGGAAGCAATCCAAAAATTCATATGGAACCACGAGTCCTGGAGTAATGAGAGCAGCTCTGAGCAACATGGGCAAGGCAAGGGGTGTCACTCTCTCCAGTTTAGGGTTATACTGCAAAGCTACTGTGATAAAAACAGCAAGGCACTGGCAAAAAACCCAACCCAAACCAAAAAACCCACCAGACCTGAGGATCAATGGAACAGAGTACAAAATGCAGAAACAATTCCAATCAGACCCAGCTACCTTATCTTTGACAAAGGAGCCAAATACCTCCACTGGACCAAAGATAGCCTCATAATGAATGGTGCTGGGAGAGCTGGCTTTGCACATGCCAAGAATTGAACCTAGACCCATACCTCTCGACATGCATGAAACTAAAATAGGAATGAATCAAATATATTAAAATTGAAACACTAAATCTGCTGGAAAGCAGAAAAAGTAAAACTCTGGAAGGCATAGGCGTAGACAAAGATGATAAACAAAACTGATTGCACAGGAAATATTACAAAGAATCAATAACAGGGATCACATCAAATTGAAGAGCTTTTACAGAAAAGAAAACTACCAACAGACCGAGGAAACAAACCACAACATGGGAAAAAAATTGCTCTTTGAGGCACGGTCTCGTTATGCAATTCAGATTGGCCTTAAACACACTACATAGCCCAGGCTGGCCTCAGTGTAGGGAGAATTCTCCTGGCTCGGCCTCCTGAGTGCTGGGACTACAGGTGCGTGCCACCTTGCCCAGACTAGGAAAAATATTTTACCAGTCACTCCTCAGAAAAATGACTAACATCTAGAATATATAAAGAACCCAAAAAACAAACTCCCTAAATTAAAAGACCCAATCCAAAGATGGGGCTCTAAAATGAACAGACATTACTCAGATGAAGGAAAACAAACAGCAAATAAATATATTAAAAAATGCTTTATGTTACTCCTCATTCAAAAAATGCAAATTGAAATAACACTGAGATTCCATCTCACTCCAGAAAGAATGGCTGTCATCAAGAAATCACCAATTAACAAGTGTGGATAAAGGAACCCTTCTCTACTGGTAGGAGTGTAAACTGGTACAACCACTATGGAAATCAGTACAGAGATTCCTCAGAAGTCAGAACTGTAAAACTAGAGGTTACATTTAATCTAGCTGTCGTCTTCCCTCCTAAGTATCTTCCTGACAGACTTAAAAACACCGTATCACAGGGCTATATGCATAGCCATATTTATAGCCGCACAATTTGTAGTCCTTGAAACACACCATATGCCCATCAACAGATGAATGGAGAAAATGTAGTGTGTATACACAATGGAGTGCTACTCTGCCAATACAGAGCAGCATGCTTGAGTATTTGCAGGAAAATGAATGCAACTCAAGACCATAATCGTGAATGAAATAAATAAGGTGCACAAATTTAAATATTGCATTGTTTCTCTCTCTTGTATGAGGAAGCTAAAGTTTAAATTAACAGTACAATGGATGATAAATTTTTTTTTTTTCAGAACTGGGGATTGAACTCAGGCCCTTGCACTTGCCAGGGAAGTGTTTATTCCACTGAGCCATCTCCCCAGGCCTGGATGATAAATATTGAGAAGAATATGTTCATATGGGAAGGGGAACAGGGTATGAGGGAGGGGAAGAAGAAGGAAGGGAAAAAAGAGAAAAAAGAAGGGATGAAATGGCAACAAAGGCTGGGGAAATACCTCAGTGGCCTAAGTGCCTGCCTGGAAAGTACAAGGTTTCGAGTTTGATCCCTGGCACCATAAAAAATAGACATAAAATAACAACAAAGCTTTTGTAAATGGGGAGAGCAGGAAGGGTTGAAGGGAGAGGATGCAAATGAGAATGGGGAAAAACAAGAAGAAAGGTATTTAATGAAAGGTACAAATTCCCTATAATGAATGTGATCAATTTTTTGACAAATATATATTAATAAAAATATAAAGTTAAAAAGGAAAGGGAGGGGCCCGGGAGATGGCTCAGTGGAATAAGCGCTTCCTGACAAGTTCAAGGGCCTGAGTTCAATCCCCGGTTCTGAAAAAAAAAAAAAAGGGAAAGTGATTAATGCCTATCACAGTTTGTGTCTAGCTGTCCCCCCAAAGCCGTACGCAGTTACAGGAGAGGCTTTTTAGAGGCGGCTGGGTCTAAGGTGTGTGAATGTGGATTGAGGATGTGATACTGGGATTGAGGGTGTGTAGTTATAAATTAGTCCACCAGCTGGAATTAGCACAGCTCCAGATGTGGCTGACTGGATTTACCCAAAACAGAAGCTCCACCTTAGGTGTTGGTGGCACTGCCCCAAATGCTTGCAGCCTGGATGGGATAAAAAGGAAAGGCAGGCTTGCTGCTGCTGCTTCCTGTCTGCCACTCCATGGACTGCTTCTCCTATGCCATGCTCCTCTGCTCTGGAGCCAGCCAACGATGGAGGCCTGGGTACAGTGCAGCAGAGACAAACGATCCCTGCTATGTCTTGTCTTGGATTTTCCTAACCCTCAGAATCCATGAGCATAATAAATGGTTATTTTATCCTACTGAGTTTGGGGATGATTTGTTTTCTAGCACAGCTAGGTACTGCATGACATTTTGGTCAATTTTATAGGACCACTAATGGTGGTCCTATAAAATTACAACAGAACAAGAAAATTCCTATTCCTAATGATGTTGTATGTAGCTATGGAAATGTCTCACCACACACATTACTCACATGTGTGTGGTGCTTTTGTTGAAAACAAGCCTATATATTACCAGTCATATAAAAGTATAGCAATCCTATTACATATAATACATGATTTGTGATAATAAATGACTGTTACTGGCTTATTTATTACTGTACTATGCTTTTACTGTTAGTCTAGAGCAGTCATGGCATACGTTTTAGAGCTCTCAATGATAACAGCTGGTTGTGGCATGAATGCCATAGATTTGCCACTACTGGTCTAGATTGTAGAATTTCTCCTACTTATAAAAATATTTACTGTAAAATATAGTCCTATTCCAGCAGCAGCCACAGGTGTCTCACGTTCGTTGCATCCCTTGATTGTACCAACAAGTCATGTCAAATGATTAACCTGGAACAACTAGGTTTGCTTACCTATACTCTACAATGATCACATGATGATGCTACTGCCTAATGCCAATCGAATTTCGCAGCATGTTTCCCTGTTACTAAGCAGTGTGACTATAACTAGCTCACCTAGACAATGGAAAAGTAGCTTCTCTTTGGGACTGAATTGTCTTATCATTCATTCTTTTTTTTTTTTTTTGAAACTGGGGATTGAACTCAGGCCCTTGTGCTTTACTGAGCCATCTCCGCGGCCCCTGTCTTGTCATTCAAACCCATTTATTAAAAGAGGAAAGGCAGAGCCAGAGCAGACACTTCCTCCTCTCAGCTACCTTTCCTTCTTCTCTTTCTTTCTTTTTTGGTGGAACTGGGGATTGAACTCAGACCCCGGCCCCCTTCCTTCTTTTCTGTTTCTGGAAATCCTATGCTCAGACTTCTCACTGGATTTTCAGAGTCCTTTGTCTTTTATTTTATTTGAGGAACCAGGGATTGAACTCAGGCCCTTGCGCTTGCCGGGCAAGCGCTTATCCTACTGAGCTATCTCCCCAGCCCCGCTTGTCTTTTTTTTATCCAGTTTGTGAGTATGTTTGTGTTATGAATGAGGCAGGATCCACGCAGGAAGGCTCTTGTGGGTGTGACCCACGGAACCACCTTGCCACTTAGTGCAATGTTGGTACACAAAAAGATGCTGACTGAATGAACTTGGACTTGCCCAAGGGCCTGCATCAAGTCCCAGACCTGGTGTCCAGTGCCATCAAAGGCTTCCTCTGCCAGTCCTGTACACCTCCACTCCAAACTTCCTCTTGCTTTCGGTGCCCAAGGTTCTGGCCATCTACAGAGTAAGGCAGGGTGTTCACAGAACTCTTCTAAACTGAAAACATTCCATCTTCTTCTCTGCAGTCATCTTCTTGCCAAAATAAGCCAGGAAAGGTTCTGTGAGTGTCTGGATTCCAGCAGGAGTTGATTTGGCCTGAGGAAAAAAAAAAAAAACAACAGAAAAAGGAGGAAAAAAAATCCCCAAATGTTGATTTGCTTAAATTTATTCACAAACTTTACAGCACAAGGAAACCAACAGAGACAAGGTTGTAATGAAGTAATCAGCTGACGCGGTTAATATTTCAGCAACAAGAAATGATTCCTGCGTTTCATGGGGTAGATATGAATAGGGTTATTAAAATATGGCCAAGGAGAGAGGGCGGGTTTACTTTTTCTGTCTCCTTCCAGTCTGTGTTCTGAAAGCTCAGCAGGAATTTAAACAAATAGCATAGAGGAATGGTGAATCCCATCATATTTAAAGAAAAAGTCCCTTTCAGACTTCTCCTTAATGCATTGGCTTCTGCAAGTTTTGCTTTTTTAAAACACTGCCAGTTTGGAATTTTTTTTTTCTCCATCTGGAGAGCTTACTTGAGGCAAACAAAATTAGCATCAACTTGTTATAATATTTTTCTGCCTTTTTTCCTCCTCTGGGTCAAGAAGAAATTGTTGCTCCTTTCATATAAATGGATGCTGGGGGAAGGGCGGAAAGGTAATAAAGAATGGGGGACAGAGTCAGAATGCTTTTTTCTTTGGTTAAAAAGTAAAAAATAAAGCTGGGGAGGTAGCTCTGAAGTGGAGCACTTACCTACATGCAGGAGGCCTTTGGTTCAACTCCCAACTCAGAAAAACAAGGGTGTGGGGTCGGAGTGTGGCTGGGAGTGTAACTCAGGGGTATACCGTGTGTTTCAAGGAGTTACGGACAAAACCGGAAAATGGGCCCGTGAAGGTCACAGCTACACAGGGAGGGTGGAAGCGGAATGGGGTGGTGGCCCTGGACTCCCCTCATTTCCTTAACCCCCAGTCTTCTGGCTGTACAGGGGGACCCGGCTTCAGAACAATGTCATCCGGCTTAAAGTCCTACAAACATTAAATACAAATATTAAAAAAATTCCCTATGAGGCACTCTGGGGGGTGGATCTGGAGCCTTGGGGGGCACTCCAGCCAGGCGCCCTCCTGCTTATCTAAATCTGGCGGGCCAGTTCCGGGCTGCCTAGTGGCAGGAGGTCCCAGGACTCTTCCAGTTTGCTCAGCAGTTTGGCCCAAAAATTGAGCGAGGTTTCTGCTTGCCTCTCCCTGTTGTTGGGTTCTGATTACTTCCATCTGGCTGCAGCCGCTGCAGTGGAATCTCCAGCAAAACAAAACAAAAGCCCTCCCTAGAAAATATACGCACCCAAAAGGCTGCCTCCTTTCTCGCCAACAAGCGCACCAAAGGCAACTTGCGCGAGCCGCGGACCGGGGCGCAGCAGGACCCCCAGCACCTGCGTTCGCCGCCAGCAGGAAGAGGGTCCGCATGGACCCTGTCTCCGCCTCTCTTCCTTCACTATCTCGGCTTCCGCCCCGGCGCCTGGAGAAGCGGGCGCCCAGAGAACAGCGACCCGGGCAACTCCAGGCGGAGCGAAGAAATAGGGAGGGCGGGGGGATTTCAGAGATTGAAAACAGAGCAGTCCGAGTGCTGGAGCAGCGGAACTCATCTGACTTGAGTTAGCGACACCCCCAGCCCCCCGGGCCCGGCGCCTTGAAAAAAGTGTTGCAGACTGGCGAGTTCTGTTCCCTGCTCGAACTTTCCCGTAGGGGAGGAGGATAGTCCCCCACCGCCCGCTTCACCCCTCCCCTTCCCGTGGCGTCCTTGTCCTCCCCAACCTCCCCAGACAGGGTGCGCGCGGCGAGGGCGGGTGCGTGGCGCCCGAGTGTGCCAAAACCGAGCGCGCGGGGGCGCTGCGCAGTCCGCCGGCGCTGATGGCTTGCAGGAGTGCCGGCGCTCGCCAGCCGAGGCAGCACGGCTCCGCGGACTTTTTTTCAAACTCCCATCAATGAGACTTCGAGGAGGAGCGGGAGGCGGCGGCAGCGGACGCGTAGGAAGGCTGGGAGACGCGGGAGGAGCCGGGGGAAGGAGCGCGGGCCGCGCGGCACGCCGGAGCCTCCGGGAGCTGCCCGCTCGCCGGCGGTAGGGGCTGTCCGGCCCCCGCCGCGTGGTTCCCTTCCCCTGCCTGCCCGCCCCACCCGGGCCAGCCTGCGCCCGGCGCACCGCTGCCCGCGGCAGGTCGCTGCGCCAGCCAAGTTGGAATGGGGGCCTCCAACCACTGCCCGGCGCCCGAGAGGCCACCTGCGTGCTAGAGGCAAACTTTTGTCTCCTCGGTAAAGTTGCATTGGCCTTCTTTTGCTTGCTTGCTCCTGTGAAGCGCCTTCTGACTTGGCCGAATCCTGGCCCGCTGGGATGCTGCGCCGTCTCTAGAGGATCCTTCGGCCGGGTATCAGCGCTGGGGCGCGGGATCGTGACCCTGGTTCAGGGGACTAGAGGCCATTGGGGCGACTCCATTTCTGGTTCTGGCCCATAAGGCAGAGGATCTAAGAGGGATCTTGGAGGTGGGAACTCGTGGCTGGGGATCGACTGCGTCTCTGGCTCCACCTGAGGGAAGAGCGTTTCTCTTGGGGTGCACTGCTGGGCGGCCAAGTCTCACCGCTCTGGGGAAGGGGGAGGGGAGGTGAATTTGCGCAGGGGGTGGTTTTGGGTGGAATCACTGGGATGCTCTGAAGCTCCCTCAGCGAGGCAGCTGGAACGTCTGCGGGAGTGCGCTGCGTGCGGAGGGGCTGCAGCCGGCCGCTTGTGAACTTCTGACTCACTTCTTCGCGCTGCGCGCTCCTGAGTCCTGCCTTTCTTTCTTCCTCGCTCCTTTCTCCCCCTCGCCGGGCCCTGCCGCCCCCTCCCCCTCGGCAGGGCTCTTTTCCCTGGCTTCGTTTTTGGCCTTTTTCCACCTCCTTTCCTGCATTCGGTCCCCAAGATCCGATTGACTTCCCGAGGAGATCCGCGCGTAATCTTCGCCAGTGTACGGGTTCCCCCACCCCTCATTTTCATCCCCGCCCCCCACTCATCGTTTCCCTCCCAGCCCCCCAGGGACAATCTCTCAACAAGTATATTTGCTAAGGAATTTGAAAAATCCACTACTGCAACTTGATCTGTGTGTGATGGATGGGGAGAGGCGCGGAGAGAGTTGGGCGCCAATCCTATTAAGGGTTTAGAGAGGGGAACGTTTTCCCCGGACGGGGGCGGACTGGGGGGCATAGGTTGGGGTGGGGGAAGGGAGCGTGTGGGTGCGTGCGTGCGTGCGTGTGTGAGTGTGAGCGCGCCCGCCGCTCCGGAGAGCTGGAAGTCCACCCAACTCGGCGCCTTTTCAGCCCGGCTGTAATTGCTGTCAGTTCCTAGGAAACCCGATTTTTATAGCTGGAAGAGCTAGGGATAGAACTCGCGCACCGCTCCCCGAGTGACTGGGCGCTCTAAGGCGCACGATGGAGCGCTAAGATGCACGGGGTTCTGTTGTACCTCCGTCCCCACCGGGTGCTTCTCCCCACCGCCCCCTTTTTTGTTGTAACTGCTTTGTGTTTGTGGGAGTGGAACCCAGCGGGGAAAGCAGGCCTCTCCTAGAGTCAGGTCCTGCGCCTTGCGGGTGTTTTCCGTGCTTCTCTGACCCCGAGCCAGTGTAACCCCGCGGGAGCCCGGCCTGTGGCGCGAGTTTTGCAGTGCCGTGGCCGCGTCGCTGCCCTGGGCCCCTGATTTGCCGCCCTTGCGGGGCGTGTGAAGGTTTAATCACAACAGCTTCAGATAAAGGGAGCAGTTGTAAAATGCTCATATGCTGTTTGCAGTCGAGGCTCTGGGGGATGTTGGAGAATTTGAAAGTAAACGTTTCCCTCGCAAGCGGCATAAAATAGTGTTTAAACAAATATTGTATTGGCATGCTCAGGGGGGCGCGGTGCCAAAAAGTGAAGTAAATAAACTGTGAAATCCAAAATATACAGCGGGGGATAGCGGCGGAATAGGCGGGCTTGTCAGAGTCTCCCTGATGAGAGCTGTTTGTTCTAGCCACCTCTCCTACGAGCCCCCTGCCCGCCCATTTCCTTACCTTGGTTGGGAGTTTCCTTCGCTCCGGCTTCTGTGCGTCTGGGGCAGGCCTTCCGGGCCTGGGTGCAGCTTCACTGTTGCTCTAGGGAAAATTTACTGTGTACCTGCCTGGGCTGATCCTCCAAGAGAGGGAAAGAGCTCCTGGCCATGCCTGATTAGTTTGAGTTTTGATGGGATTTAGCTTTCTTCTCCCTTCTGGTCTGTCCGAGGGGCAGTAATTTCACAATGTGGAGTCTGGGCCCTAGAGATGCTCCGCAAAGCCCGGGCCCCTGCTTGTGGGGCTCTTCATCTTTCTTGCTTTCACTTTCCTAGTTTTGCTTGTTCTCTTGAGGGCTCTGGGAGTTGTGGAGACTTCAGCGCACGCATTCTCCTCAAAGCCAGCTGTATGGAAAGTTGTCACTTGTTCAATGGGTTTTAATTATATTTTGTAAGATTTAGAGTGGTTTTGTGTTTCTTCTTTGCTTTGACAACTGTGCCAATTTCTTAGGTTGTTTCTGATTCTAGTGGGATTTAAAGTAATGCTGGGAACAAGGGGGCGTTTAGAAGAGCCCACCTGCCCTAGTGGTAGCCCTCAGTGAATCAGCCCTGCACCTGACAGAGTGCTCAAAGAGGTTTGTTTGCAAAGTCAGCTGGTGAGACCAAGGAAGAGGGAGAAAACCACTTCTGAGCCAGACCATGGTGGCTGGGTTGTGAGGGTTGTTTTTGTCCTCTGTGGGAGATGATGTGGCCCACATTTGCCCAGTCTTCAGACTCCTGGAGTTGGGACCTCCCAAACTCCAGTGGCCCCAGTCATTCGAGGCCTTGGAGAAGCTCTTGACTCAGCCCACTTTCAAGTTGAGCCCTCTTCACTCTCTCTGGATCTTCCAGCCCACTCCGGAGGACACTGAACAGAGAGGAAATCCTCCGAGTTGCCTGGTCAAAAGAGGGGGCCGCAGGCTGCCAGTCAGCAGCTCATTGCCTGGCTGCGGGGGTCTCCAGGGCTGTGTACTAGAGCTCGCTTGTTTGCACTGCAGACTGAAAAATACACAAATACTTCACGCTTTTTGTACTCCCACAAGTGCCCTGTACACAGTGCAGCCCCTGGGGCTGGATTAGCAACAGGGGGATTCAGCAGGCGGACAGAGAAAATTGGATATTTGCCTATAAACACCCTTCGTGCATCAGGGCCCCGTTTGGCCACCCCAGGGGAAAACTTCAGTGCACAGATGCCAGCAATTCCCTTTAAATGAGACCAGGAGGTTGTCGTGCGCACTATGAAAGCCCGTGTGACCCCCTCACACCCAGCTGGCTTGTTAAAACTCAAAACCAGAGTTCTGCATCCTTGTGTGTCTGTGGGCCGGCAGCTGGCTGGTCCAGGAATGTGTGTTCAGCCAGCTTCCTTTCTTGTGCCTGGCCTCTGGGGGAGGTGGAATGAACCGCCTAGCTACTTTGGGCTGGGGGGAGGGGGCATCTACCTGTGTCAGAGCCCATTTCCTGGTGCTTGAGGGACAAGGGAACCCAGGCCAGGTGGACCTTGCTGTGGACAGCTGCAGCTGTGCCCGCTGGACCAGGGCCCTTTGAAAAGAAACCCTGGGGAAGCAGTTGCCTCCTTTCTTCTTTTCAGTAAGTGTCAGCGGCAGGGACAAATGAAACATGTAAAGAATGCCAAAGAGAGAAACAGTGTTCTCAGATTCCAGAAAATTTGGAGAGGCAGAAAAGGTGATTGTACGGACAACCAGAATGCCCAGCAATTTTAGTATGTGAGGCACTCTCACTTCCAAAGAACTCAGACAAACTGCTCCCTTGTTTAAAAGCAGACTGGGAAAAGGGTCACGGACAGTGACTTGCTCGTGCCCTTTGGTAGAGTAACACCTTCGATGCATTTGTGGTTTTCAGAGAAACACGTAACACCAGTTTCAGTAATAATCATTTATCCAAAGTTAATCTGAGGATTTGCTTTGTCATATTTTAAGATTTTCAAAAGCAAATCATTGCTCATTGTTTTTAGATTTTTGAGAGGTACAAAACACCCTTAATCTACACAACTACATTTTAAAAACTGGGAAAACACATGCTGAAGATAGCATGCTTTTTGCATGTTTTGTGACTTGTTTCCCTTAATTCGTCAGTAAAAGAGTCCCTAATATTCTGGTATAGGTTTTGTTTTTGGTTTCTTAAAAACATACATACACACATACTCAGTTAACATGTGACTATAGAGTATGTATTAAACTGTCTCTTTGAGCTGGAGTTTATGTGGAACAAGTTAATGTGGTTTTGTGTGTGTGCACATGTGTGTTGTTTTTTTAAAAAAAGCAGGTCCCTGGGAAGTGTGTTTTAACTGAGTACTGGGTTTCATCCATTAGCATAAGAAAAAACAGTTTTAGTGCTTTTCCTATTGTCTTGAATGAGGAGTTGCAGCAAATGGTAGGCCCGCGGTAGAGGGGTGATGGCCCATTGAGATTCTTCAGCAGCCAGCCGGAGCCTGTCCCCTGCCTCGGAAATCTGATCGGATATCACTTTTATCTCGCTGTTCCATTCTCTGGCTTTTTTCACATGTTCACTTTTGTCAGGGTTTATTGATTATGTTTTCTTTTCTGCAAATCTGTGGAAAATTTAGTGAACCAAAAACAGCAGTGAAGTAAAGGGGGCTTTTTTTATTCATTAGCACAGGATTGGGACTGATTTCCCCCCTTCGGGTGGCCAGGGCCCCAGGCCTCCAGTGCGCATAGAGGAGCCAAGGTGGCCCCTTTGCAGCCCAGGCAGGGCCTCCCCAGGCCTGTGGCCACCTGGCTGACCAGCCCAGGGACTCCTGTCCCAAGTGAATGTCCCAAGTCTGGCTGGCCTTGCTGCAGCCCTAGCCTGCCCTCCACCTTGCAGGCTCCTGGCTTGGGAGTGGGTGGAGGTGGGGTGTTCGGATCTCTCAGGCTTGCGGACGTTCCAGTGCCCAGCCTGGCCGGGGACACTGCTAAGTATCTCCTCCTCCAGACCCAGCTCTGGAGCCTGTAATTAAGCAAAGCCCCTAGCTGATTACTCCTGCTGACTCGCTGGGCTGGGGCTGGTTCCCTCCAAGAGACTGGTGAACTCTTGCTCTTTCCTGGCTTCTTGCACAGCTGGGGCTGCCCTGCTCTAGCCTGTCTCACACACTCTGCCATCTTCCTTTTCTTTCTCCTTTCTCCGTCACCACTCCCCACATCCTCCCCTCCCCAGGTCTCTTTTTTCGTTGCCTTCTCCCTCATATTTCCTCTTCCTCTCTGCCCTTTTTTCTTTCCTCTACTCTTTTCTTTCTGCTCCTCCAACCCCCTCCTCCCCCCGCCCCCGGTCAACTCTTGCCTGTCCTTTGTCACCCTTTTCTTCCGTGTCGCTTGCGTGTCCTGCCCAGGGCTAGCCCGGGAGGCCGCGTGTGCGAGCGGCGCGCAAGGCGGACAATCCAAGCCCAGAGCTCCCGCGGGCCGCGGGCCGCCGGCCGCGTCCCTCCCACCTGCGCGCCTGCCTGGTTTGTGGCCCCGAACAATGGCCACATTGTCACGGCGGGTGGCAGGAGGCCGGACCCCGCTCGTGGCGAGTCGGGAAGAAGGCCAGCGGCGCTAGATCCCCCTGGACCCGGCCGGTCTCCTGGAGCCCGCTCCACCTAGAGAGGTGCGGTTCCGAGAGGTGCCCGGAGCGGTGGCCCCCCCTTTTCTGCGCCCCACTAGCTCACTTTCCTGCTTTCCTCCCGCTGCCCGCTGCCCGGATCAGGGTTCCCATGGGTTTGCGAAGCACTGGGAGCCAAGCAGTGGGAGCGGTTCAACAAAGAGATACGGAGGTCCCAAGTTACCAAACTTTTGGGGGCAACTGGAACTTTCTCTGTGAGGTATCTGCGAACTGTAGCCGGGAGGGCCTTCTGTCCCCACCCCAAAGGCAGTGTGTGTGTGGGGGAAGGGTGGTTCTCCCCTCCAGCCGTCTTGATCTGTCGGGATTTGTGACCGCCTAGGGCTCAGCAAATGATCTTTGCGTGCTTAGGGAGGAATGCTTAAAAGAATATCGTCGCGGGTCCGAGATAGTTTTCTTTGAGACTCTGCTTAGCGTGCTTCTTTGTGCTGTGGACAATACAATACGTCAGCCCGACTTTGGAGCCACATTTATAAGGAACTGTAAGGGCCGCTCAAGTACACTTGTGCTAAGTTGAATTGATTGAAATTTAATGGCGGTTAGTGGCGATGAATGGTAATGATTTTCCAGCGTATCTTTGGCATACTTGACATTAATAACTGGAGAGTGTGTGTACCCGGCTGAGAGCCTGCCACACACGTGAGCCAGCAGCATCATTCATTTCTGAAATGCCAGTCCTTCCTCTCCTCAAATCCTTTTCCTTCTCACCATAATTCAACTGTTAGGATGATTAAAAAAAAAAAAAGCAAGAAAAATAAAAAAAGGAAGATGGAAGAAAATCCTTTTTCCGTTGAGCACGTACAGCATGTCACCATAATTTTGAGCTCATGATTTTTTTCAATTCCTACATAAATCAGCTTCTAATATACAGAATGTGATGAATTTGTTTTAGCTGCCATCATGAATTAATATTATGCAAATAGAATCTTTGGTGAGATGATTTACTTAATAATTTCATCTTCTAATATTTAAGCTCATTTGTTATGTTGGGAGTTAAAAAAAAAAAGTCCAGATTTTTAAACCTGCGGTGGGGGATTAGTATGCAGGTATCTGCAGGATAGGCAAACCTCTGTGGGCAGAAAATAGTACTTAATTTGTTGTTTCTTGGCTTTGGGAGTCTGTAGTTCACCAAGCAGTGGCTTAGGAGCTAGGATAAGAGACTTACCAGTTTGATCTTGGGGAGGACACAGAAGTCAATGTCCAGATTCCAGCTTGCCTGCCAGGGGCTGCGTCCTGTGGGGTGCATCCCACCCTGCTGTGGAACCTAGAGAAGGGCTTCTCCTTTGAACTATTCTTGAAGGACTAGTGTGTCCAGGTGGAAGAGGAAGGTGTAGGGGGTTCGTGACCCCCCACTCCTGTTTGCTAAGTAAAGCAATCTTTGTTTTCGTTTTTTAATTTTCTGCAAAGCTTTATTCCAGAGGGACTCAGTCCTTCTTGGCAGCTGTCTTCCTCATGGCGGCCAGCATGTTGCTCAGCTCCTCATTCTTCCTCTTGGCACCGATGTGCATCCCCACCCTTTCTTGATGAACTTGAGGGCTCACTTGTCCTTGAAGACTTTGAGCCACTCCATGGTGTGCCACTCACAGGGGGCGAAGCCGCACGCCTCCCGGATCATGTCCCGCATGAACTTGGTGTGTTTGGTGAGACCCCTGTGGCGGTGGCTGTGCCTCAGTTTGCTCACATTCTTAGTCACCCTGTGGCCCTTGTTGAGGCCCACGGCCATGGGATAGTGGAGGGCCGTGGCTACTCTTCTTCCATAGTTGCTGTGGCAGAAGAGTAAAGCAATCTTAAAACCCTTTGTTAAGTGCGTGTCCTTGAAGTTGGCAGTGGTGCTGGAGGAAGTGGGGCACCAGGACCATCCAGGTGTCTGGGAGGAAGACTTGCACGTCTACAACATCCTTTCCAGCTGTTTTCCTCTGGACAAAGTTGAAGAAGAGAGAAGGACAGATGTACCTGGACAGTCCATGAGCCAGAACCCTGCTGTGATTACCCCCAGGAAAGATGAGGCCCAGGCACTCAACACTGGCTGACCCTGTGCAAGTGGCGCCCATGCAAGGACAGGCTTGGAGAATGAGGTCTCACAAGTCCTTCCATTTTAGGAATCTGGGCACCCCCGTGCATCCTCCTTCCGGGGTGGGCTGGTTGGGAGGACCGAGCCTTAGGGAAGGAGTGTGCTCCCGCCTTTTCCTTTGGTCACTCTTCGTAGCCAGCCTCAGTATTCTGATCACCTCTAGGAATTGGCCACAGGGTGAATGTGGACAAGGGTGGGGCTGTGCTTGGGGCCATTGCAAAAGCAGGTGAAGCACTGGGCCTGTGGTGGCCTTTCCACCTTTCCTGAAAGCTGAAGATAGTGAAGGAAGGGCCAACACATAAATACATCTCGGATCTCTAAAGATCAGGGCAGTCTTTGACTTCACAAAAAATCGAGGTCAGGGTGGTGAGATGACAGGTTGAAGGCGCATCACTCAGACACTGCCAGAGACAGCGGAGGGGTGTGCTGTCGTGATACATTGTGTGTGTCCAGGCAGTGACAGGATAGTTAGGGCTGGCCCTCAAAGTCTGCGGAGATCAAGGTAAGAGGATGTGTCTGATGTTTGTGGACCGAGAGTGGGTATACGTTAGTTGCCTTATGTCGTGGAAGAGGAAATCAGAGTTAGGAGCCTGGATTTTTTTCAGACATGGGGGCCAAGAGCAGGAATGGGATGAGAGGGTTTGAGTTGTGATTCAGATGCAGTTGTCTAGAGAAGATGGAGTACATCATGTACAGAATGTAGTATGTTACACACGCAGTGTGATATGTTAGATCACTTTTCCCCGTTAAATGCGAATGAAGGATGTGCGATAGGTATATATATGTGATACACATTTTTATCAGCAAAACTTTAACCACCAGTTCTTTATGAGCTAGATTTTTTTTTCTCAAGATGTACTGATAGGAAGAAAAAAAGTAGTAGAAGAGAGGAAAGTTAGAACTAGAACTGAGGGAATGGAGGCAGATTTGAGGCTAAGGCCTCAAAGGCTGTTTCTAAGTGGGGTTGGGGGGGGGCTCTGAGATGAGATTCAGCTATAAAGCTCCTTAAATATGCAGACTCTCAGGCTGCAGGGGAGCCTGCTGAGTGAGCATTGCCTCGCAGTTGAGTCGGGGGCTTGCATTTTGCCCAGATAGGGTGATGGGATTAAAGGTCTCCAGCTCTGGGTCAGTTCAGTACTGATTGTCAGCAGACTGAAGAGTTGCTAAGGATCATACTAGGCAGCTGTGCTGACATCTGCTGCTCGGCCGCAGGCTGAGGCAGGCAAGTCAACTGAGAATCTGGTTGCTTTTGCTCCAAAGTAGCACAGAGGAGTCGAGTTCAGGGTAGAATCCCTCTAGCATGGGACAGTGGCTGAGACTGTAAGGTGACTCTGGCTTTTGCCAGCCCCCAGGAGAAAGGATAGAGTGTGTTAAAGCAGTAGCTTGGTGAATGTGCTACACAGCTCAGACTCCATCCAGGAGGTCCCTGGGATGTGGCTCCTGTCTTCCTGAATCTACCTCATGACAGCTATATTCTTACTTCATATCTGAAATGCCTGGAAGTTGGACTGCCTGTGGGACCACTTGGTGTTTAACAGGATGAATTGGCTTTGCTTGAACTACACTTGAAGGACCTAACCATGGGCATCTTTTTTGGTTCTCGAGAAGGGTAGGGAGGACACAGACTGGCAGGGACGATGCCTGAGTGAACCTCACAGGGATGGTACCAGGCTGTAGTTGCAAGAGTCCTGCCTGAGGGTGAGCAGAGCCACTTGTACTGGTCAGTGAAAATTTGGCTCAGTGCGGGTGCTCAGCACTGTCTCCACTGACCTTCCCATCTGCTCACCTCCTGCGCCCCAGGTGCTACCCACAAAGCTTGGCTACTCGGACAGGAGAAGCTAGGGCTGTGGGCATGGGACCCCAGGCCTTTGCTGGAGCACCACCACCTTGGTTGTGAGAGGCACAGTGTGTGCCGGTGGAGAGAGTGTCTCCTGAGTCCTGTGAGACTCGGGTGTCTACCACTCCCCTCTGGAGGCCCCTTGTGGTGCAGGGTCCAGAATCTGGACCCAGGCTGATCCCAACTGCAGGTGGGGTGGCCTGCTATGTCCCTAGTGTCTTGGATTCCTTTCGACTTGATTCCCCTGGCCAAGACCTAGTTGTACAGAGCACCTACCCTCCGGACTGCTGTCCCAGCAGTAAAATCGAATAGGTTTGAGGGCCTTGGTTGGCTTGGTTCTCACAGTGAAAGGCCTGGCTTTTCCTTAGTGTGTGTGAGGCCCCCTGGGTGCCAGCCATTTGTGTCAGCTCATTTTTCTTGGCCTCAGTTTCTTGCTCTGCACCTGTGGTTCAGTCTTGTGTTTTGGAGTTTGTGAGAATGGTGTGAGATCTCCGTAGCTGGGGCTGTGGACATTGACGCGTCGTTTGGACAAAGCTCAATGTCCAAAGCTGAGGTCCTGGCCTTGGCTTTGCTGTCTCTGGGCCTGACTGTCCAGGGTTCCCCCAGACACCACATAGCTCAGCAGGACTTTAAAAAAAATTAAAAAAAAATCTTTTTATTTATTTATTTGGTATAGTGTCTTGCTACTCCGCTCAGACTTATAGGGATCCTACTGTCTCAGTCTCCCTAGTGCTTCGATTACAGGTACATGCCACCAAGTTCAGTTTCAGCAGCTGGCTCGGCACAGGGCTGGCATGGCATGTCATGCTGGGGATTGAACCCGGGTCCTTGCTCTGCCAGGCAGCTGCTTAGAATGCCGAGCTATCTCCTCGGCCCCTCAGCAGGACTTTTGGGGGCCATCCTCGTCAGATTCATTTGGTCATGCCTCAGAGGGGCAAGGAAAAGACGGATGCTCAGCCTCCTGCAGTGCACTGGGCAGCAAGGGGTAGCGAGCCCAGTGTCGGCAGTGTGAACAGCAGCGCTGCCGGGTGGATGGATGGGCAGCACCTGTAAGACGTGCCCTAGGGTCCCTTCTCGTGACACATGGCCAGGGGACCCTGACAACAGGACTTTTTATGTCCCTCTTCCTCACGCCAGGTTGGCAGTCATAAGCCTTCTTTTCTGTACCCTGAACTTGAAATGGTGTGGCAGGTGCCTTCAGGAGGAATTCCTTGCATAATCCATCAGTCAATCAGCAGGCACTCACCAGAACATCTGTTCGGGGTTGGGTGCTTGTTGAGCAGATGCACCTTGCTAACTTGGTTATGGAGTTGGCGGCCTCTGGAAGCCCAGCAGGTTTCTCCAGGGACTGTCTTCCTCCAGTGTCCTCTGGGCCTAGCAGGGAGGCTGTTTAGAATGTCAGGAATCAGCCCCTGTGACCTTGAGAGGTGGCTGCACGGAGATGGTGCCCAGGAGTAGGAATCGCCCAAAGAGGTCTCCAGCAAAGCCGGGCGCCACTGCATTCCTGCTGCAGGCTGCCGTGCTTCCCGCTTCACAGTGACTTTTGTGTTGGGCAGCTCTTGGCAGCTTTCGGTCAGGGGATGCGGAGACCCCAGCAAGGGCGCTTAACCTCGCAGCTGTGCTGAGCAGCTGGGCGCTTCCTCCTGGCGAGGACTGGGAGGGCTCTTCTGTGATGACGGTGACTGCCCAATGGAAGGGCAAGGGACAGACACTGCGGCTGTTCTGGGACTTCTGATTTGAGGGCTAGGGGTCAGCCTGGGGGGGTGCCTGTGACCCCAAGGACAGCTCTGCTGGTGGATCGTGTGCCTGTGGTTCATCTTTAGGTCATGAGGTGTGAACATCTAGTGGGCCCAGGGGTTTCCTGAGGCTGGAACATTTGGAATCCTGATGAACCACAGAGCAACGATTACCTTTGATTTTTTTTTTTTTTCCTGCTCAGGCTTCGGCTGACTCAGTTACTGAAGGCTTTTTAAAAATCTGCCAAGTGGGTCAGATATAACTATGACAAGAGAGGGACTTCTCAGCAAATGTGCACCTACCTCTCATCAGCCAGCCAGTCCTTGCCCACCTGTTGGCGAGGGGTGTGGGAGCCCCCCGCCTGTTTCCAACTTGAGATGGCACCCTGTCTGGATTGCCTTCTGGTCCTGTTGGATGGCACGGCAGGTGGAAGAGAGGAGGAGGTGAGACCCATTCTCACTGTACTCTCTGCCATTATCCTCAGGGATACCTTTTAATGACTTTTTGTTTTTGAGAGAGGTTCTTGCTTTATGGTACAGGCCATCCTGAAACTCAGTATGGAGTGCAGGTTGGCCTTGAACTCATGATCCTCCTGCCTCAGCCTTCCAAATGGTGGCATTACAGGTGTGTGTTACCATGCATGGCTACCTGTAGTGATTTAAGGGTAGTAATTTAAAGGTCGTGTATCCATTGTGCATGCATTATCTTCCATCTGTGATCCATGCATCCATCCCTGTGTCCTCCATCCATATATATTCTCTTGACCAATCCTTGCTTTATCTGTTTATTGCTATGCCCATCCTCCACTCACCCATTCATCCATCTTCTCTCCATGCATTTTCAATCCTTCCTTCTCTCACTCACCTATATATCCATCCATCCGTGCATCCATCCATTCGTGCATCCATCCATCCATCCATCCATCCATCCATCCATCCATCCATCCGTGCATCCACGCAGCCTCCGTCTGTTGACCACAGGAGTTTTAAAGACTTTCTCTCTCTGTCCTTGGTGTACCTCCCTCCCCCATCCATCAAGCCAGGGGTCTTGTTCTCTGAGAAGACCTGCCTCAGCCCTGGGCTCTTACCTGGCCCTAGGGTTTCCCTTGCTTTTAAACACTTGCTAATTTCTGTTCATTTGTGCTTAGTAAATGCTTATTGATATGTGATTTGGGGCCATTTATTGAGCGTGGAAATGGATGTTTTCATTTTTGTTTGACCTCTTGAGATATATGAGCAATCAAGCAGATTCTGGATTGCCTCCCTTAATTTAGGAAAGCAAGAGCATTTGTTAATTAATGATTAGTTTTACTATAGTGGACCTATATTTTTGTATAGTTTAAGTACATGTTTCAGTTCACCTGGGCCCCCCCCCCCTTAATCTCACTGTACAATGTTTTTATAGTCACTTTGGAAGGTTTAGAGTAGAGAAGGAAGTTTGGTGGCACTGGCAACACAGAGACATAACCAGAGTTCTAGCCTGGCTTGGCCTGTGAGTTCCAGCGGGACCTCTGAGCCTCTCCTAGTTTATATTTGGGAACACGTTGTTTCTAACACTTCTAAAGCTGTGCCGTTCAATGTCTGGGCTCCCATTTTCTCTGCGTTAGTGATGTAAGGGTGTGTCCATGACCGATCAGATTCTTTGAATGAACTTCCAGATTTAGAATTTCCAGTCAAAGGTGTGGTGATGTTTAAGGCTCTTTATTCATCATTGTAGGCCAGGGGGTCAAAGATGAACTCCCTCCCAGGGGAGGGCAGCCCGCAAGGCCATTTCTTCATAGTACAAACACCATACAGAAAACGAAATGACCGAGCGTTAGAATGCACGCTGTGCCGTGAGGAAGCCTTACCGGAGAGTAACCATCGGTTACAGGTATGGCCAAGAGTGCCGGAGCTTCTCGAGTGACGTCGACTGATATTTTATCAGTGTCATCCTTCCTTTTTACAGAAGCAGGATCCCGCTACCATGGTGCGCAGCTGTGGCTTTCCCCGCGTTCAGCAGTGTGTCTCAGCGCTCTCCCCCATCTGGGCACACAGCTTGGTCCACCTCCATCATCTCCACCTCTCTGTAATCTTCCTTTACTCTATTTATTGAATAGTAACACATTTATGGGTTGATAATTTCGAAGTCATAAAGGGTTAGATATACAATGTCCAGTCCGCTTGCTACTTTCTAAGAATGCTAGTTTGTCTTTCCGAGAGTAAGTTTTATGCAAGCGGCATGGAAACGGCTACAGTAACTCTGACTCACAAACATCTTGGTCTGAGAGAATTGTTTATAAGACAGTGAGTCTTCTACAGTATACCTGAGAAAGCTTACAGCCCTAATGTTTGTAAGTCGGGGAGTTACTGTTTCTAGCAGTTTCTTCTTTTTAGACTCAAAGGGAAGCTTTTGCACAGTCTGCATCACCGCGGCTGCCACTGTCACTCTGTTCCGTGTGAGCAGACAGACGCCTCCGTTCTGTCTGCTGGTGTGCACGGCGCCGTGTCTCCCTAGGTCCATTTGGACCTCAGGAGTGGACGTTGGTCACTGTAAACCAGACTGCATCTATAAACTTACTATGTGTCATTTTGTATTAATGAATCTAACTTTTTAAGCAAATTTCTAAACATGTAACTTCTGGGTATAAAGGGGACACATTTGCAATTTGAGTAAGTATCGCCAAATAATTTTCATAGAAATTAAATGTCACCACCAATTTACAATGTCATTGCCCATTTCACCATGTTCACTCTAGGAGGGCATATTACCACATCTTTTGGTTTTTCCAGTCTGATAGCTGGGAGTAAAACTACATCTCAGTAGAGGTTTTTTCGTGAAGGACTAGGATGTAGCTCAGTGGCAAAGCACTTGGTTGGCATTTATGAGACCCAGTCTCTAGGACTGCAAAAAAAAAATTGATGACTTTTTAAGTTTTGATTTTTTAAATTTGTACCATCAGCATAATCAAGGTGGTCATGGCAGTTGTTCATTAGGCCAACGAATACTTGAGAAGACCAGCTTATAAAGAGGAAGGGTTGATTGGGTTTCACCATTTCAGAGATTCCAGTCAACAATCACTTGTTTCATTGCTTTGGGCCTGTGGGGAGTGCGCATTAATGTAAAAATGTGTTCTTACCTTCTGGCCAGAGAGGAGAAAGAGAAAAAGGAAGAAGAGGAAGGGGCAAGGTCCTCCTGAGGAGGCGCCCCGGGAGACCTGGAGATGCGCGCTAGTGGTGCTCCACCTCCTAAAGGTGGTGCCACCTCCCAGCGGCTCTGAGCCGGAGACCACGCCGTTAACGCTTGGGCTTTGGGGGATGCTTAAGCTACAAACGGTAGCTCTAGTGGGTGTAACCACCCCCAGAAGTTTCATCATGCTTCCCAGTCTTCTTCTTTCACTTCTTTCCTTTCCCACTGATCTACACAGACAACCACTGATCCACTTCCTGTCCCTTTAGACTTAACGTTTTCTGTATTTTTCTTCTCCTTTTAAATGTATCTGGTGCTCGCTTCAGCCGCACATATACTAAAATTGGAACAATACAGAGAAGATTAGCACGGCCCCTGTGCAAGGATGACACACGAATTTGTGAAGTATTCTATATTTTTTGAATAACTACTATGAAGACAACAATATGCAATGTATTAGTTACTATAACTATCCTACTAACCTGTTTTGAAACTGTCTCATTGCTATTTCTCATTAAAATTAATAAAAAATTAAAAAAAGAAAATTAAAAAAAGAAAAAAATGTATTCGATACAGGGTCTCCTTACGCAGCTCAGACTCATAATGATCCACCTATTTCAGCCTCCCCAGTGCTGGCCCAATTTCAGTGGCTGGCGCATTGCACCCAGGTCAGGGCCTGCTTGGCATGTAGTGCCAGGGATTGAACTCAGGACCTTGTACTTGCTGAGCAGGCGCTTATGCCGCTGAGACGTCGCTCCATCCTAGAGATGGAATAACTGGGGGTGCAGGCCTGCAATCACAGTGTGTGTCTTACGTCTCGTGTGCTTTTGGGAGTGGCCAGATCATAAGTGTGTGGTGCTGGATTTGTCCACGACTGGCTTTGCACGTTTCTGGGTGTGCATGAGGGACTTAGTGAAGAGGGCAAACCCAGCCCAGGTGTGGGTGGCAGCAGCCAGTGGCCTGGTAGCCTGGGTGGAATTAAAAGGGAAAGACAAAGAAAGCCCTACTGCCTCTTGCCTGCCTTGCCCTGGATGGTTTCTCCTCTGTGATGCCTCTCTGCCTGGACAACCTGCCTCGGAGCCAGCCAGCTAGACACTAAAACCTGCAAGCTGTGACCTCAAATGAACCCTCTGCTTGTGGATGTTGGGCACTTTGTCCCAGCAACAAAAAAGTAACTGAGATACTCACCACCCTGGGAGACTGAGTCAGGAGGATCACAGATTTGAGCTCAGTCTGGTCAGTTTAGCACCCTAGACCTTGTTTCAAAATAAAAAGGAAAAAGGGTTGGGGCTATAGCTGAGGGTGCAATCCCTGTGTGCAGTCCCAGTACGGTGAAGATGTAACTCGACAGCCTATACTTGTTCTTTTCCTTTTAAATGTTTTGGGCCAGCTTCTGTCACCCAGGAGGATTGTTCTGAGCTTCATCCATGCTGTTGCTCATATGAGGAGCTGTCTTACTCACTGTTTCGTTGCTGGGAAGAAATATCCAGCACTTACAGTTTAAGGGGCGAGAGGTTTATTTGAGCTCCTGGGTTTTCAAGGTTTCCGACCGTAGTCGCTGGCTCTGAGGCAGAAGCAGCAGGACACGGGCGCGGTAGTGGACTGCTGCTCCCCTTGTGTGGGCTGGGAAGCACAGAGGAGGAGAGATGCTCTTTCAGGTTGTGCCCCAGGGTCCTCCCTCTTCTTACCCCCAGGATGCAGTCACCTTCTAAAGAACCTGCCTCTAAAGTCATGAGGCTTTGGGGGGACGATCTAGGTGTGAATGATAACAATAGTGTGTTCTCTTTTATTGCTGAATAGTAATGAAAAAATAGGAATGGGCCATAATTTTCTTTTTGAGGTAGCATTTCATTATGCGGTTCAGGCTGGCCTTGAACTCACAGCAATCCTCCTGCCTCAGCCTCTGAGTGCTAGGATTACAGGTGTGCACCACCGTGTGTGGCTGGCCCATAATTTCTTTATCCAGGTGCCTCTTGATAAATGTTTGAGCCATGTCCAGGTCAGGGCTACCTCAAATAAGGCTGCTGTGAAGATTTCTACAGAAGCTGTTGCATGGGCTATTTTCTTTCTCTTGGACAAACGTCGAGAAGGAGGGGCGTGCATGAATCTTAAGATAGATGTGTCAGGTCCAACTGCAGAAGCCACACAATGGCTCAGCAAAATGGAACGTTTTGTTGCCTTCAGCAGTTTGTGGAAGCCCCCTTTCTCTGGAATCCTGTCTCCTTATGAATGCTAGCAATAATCAGCCTTGTGATTTCAACAATTTTATTTTATCTTTTAATTTTAGTTTTTTTATTTTTTTCACGTCAGACGGGTAATGCGCCCACGTCATAACAAGGTTTGAGGGAGACACACCTCATGCATTATAAGATGCGAACACCCAATCATCAGGCTCATGAACCAAAGGATCATTTCAACAATTTTAGTTTTGTTTTTTTTTTATGTATTTAGTACAGGGTCTAAAGGGTCTCACCACACAAATCAGACTCAGTGATCCTCCTGTTTTCAGCCTCCCAAGCACTGAGATTACAGGTGTGTGCAACCACGCCCAGCCCAATTTGAGCAATTTTGGTAGGTGTGGCTGGTATCTCAGTGTGGTTCAATTTGCATTTTCCTGATGAATGATATTGTGCTTTTTTTTTTTTTTTTAGTGTACTTCGTTGCCTTTCCATATACTCTTTAATGAAGAGTTGGATTAAATCCTTCAGCTTTGGCTGTTTTCTTATAATTCAGTTTTGAGAGATCTTTACATGCTTGGTAAATGTATTCTAATCTGTGGCTTATCTTTTTATCTCTTTAACAGTGGATTTTGTAAAATAGATACAAATTAAATTTTATTTAT